>NC_136061.1:478656579-479256579 GCF_964261635.1 Lissotriton helveticus
AGTTGAGGTTGATGGAGAGTTCATGACTGGTGAATTTGACAATATTGATGCAATTTCGTTCATGTATGTAGAGAATACCATCATACGCATTAGCATAGTTTTTTATCAATATCAACACTTCAATCATGAACCGCTATGGCTTGCCTTTAATACTAACACTCTGGGATCAAGTCCAAAATGTCAAAGCGTTTACCAAATAGATTTGAGAGGCACGTACCATTTGATATGTGTTAGAGGGGGAGACAAGTGGCAAATCGCCTTCCGTACAAAGGGGCTCATTAGGATGGCGGACGGAAGAGCCACCGCGGCCCTGGAGTAGGCGGAAAAAGCCTTTTCCGTGTCCGCCTGCCGCGGATACTCCGTCCGCCATATCAGGATAGGAAAACGTGTCAAATTTCCGTCCGCGACGGAAAAGCACGCTCCGCCGCCGAACTACACACGAGAGCGTGGCGGACGGAACACATCCGGAGGCCACGCCGTACAGACTGACGTCGAAGACCGTCCTCCAAATCAAGATGGCGGAAAATACACATAAAACCGCAGCGGAAAAACAACCTGTCTGAACACGGCGGAATCCCCACTGCGAAGACAGGTGACATAGCAGAGATACCCACCGCAAGCTGACCAACACCATGGACCCAGCGCTACACGCTTTCCCGATGCTCTTCGCGATCCACCACGTCCTAGTCATGGCCCACCACGGACGACGACGCAGGTAAGGCACAAACCATTGGCTGTCTGCAGGGGAATACCAGTAAGGGACGTGACGTAGGGAGGGGGAGTGTCATGTTACCGAAACCACTGATGAGAAGCAAATACAATTACACATTAGTAGTACGCAAGCAGGAATGACAACGACAGACCACGAGACCTGATAGACTACCTTTATTGTACAAAATAGGGGTTAAATCACAGTGTATGCGTGAGCATGGGCAAAGTGGGCACCACAGCAGCTACATCATTGGCAGTCAACGAGAGGGCAGAATGCAGTATCAGAGCATCAACAGGGCATTGTGGAGTACAGAGCAGGTACATCATAGGCAGTAAACGAGAGGGCAGAATGCAGTATCAGAGCATCAACAGGGCATTGTGCAGTACAGAACAGGTACATCAGAGGCAGCACGTGAGAGGGGCAAAGTGCATCAACAGTCCATTGCACAGAACAGGTCCATCACAGGCAGCACGTGAGAGGGGCAAAGTGCATCAACAGTCCATTGCACAGAACAGGTCCATCACAGGCAGCACGTGAGAGGGGCAAAGTGCATCAACAGTCCATTGCACAGAACAGGTCCATCACAGGCAGCACGTGAGAGGGGCAAAGTGCATCAACAGTCCATTGCACAGAACAGGTCCATCACAGGCAGCACGTGAGAGGGGCAAAGTGCATCAACAGTCCATTGCACAGAACAGGTCCATCACAGGCAGCACGTGAGAGGGGCAGAATGCAGTATCAGAGCATCAACAGGGCATTGTGCAGTACAGAGCAGGTACATCAGAGGCAGTAAACGAGAGGGCAGAATGCAGTATCAGAGCATCAACAGGGCATTGTGGAGTACAGAGCAGGTACATCATTGGCAGTAAACGAGAGGGCAGAATGCAGTATCAGAGCATCAACAGGGCATTGTGCAGTACAGAGCAGGTACATCAGAGGCAGTAAACGAGAGGGCAGAATGCAGTATCAGAGCATCAACAGGGCATTGTGCAGTACAGAGCAGGTACATCATAGGCAGTAAACGAGAGGGCAGAATGCAGTATCAGAGCATCAACAGGGCATTGTGCAGTACAGAGCAGGTACATCATAGGCAGTAAACGAGAGGGCAGAATGCAGTATCAGAGCATCAACAGGGCATTGTGCAGTACAGAGCAGGTACATCAGAGGCAGTAAACGAGAGGGCAGAATGCAGTATCAGAGCATCAACAGGGCATTGTGCAGTACAGAGCAGGTACATCAGAGGCAGTAAACGAGAGGGCAGAATGCAGTATCAGAGCATCAACAGGGCATTGTGCAGTACAGAACAGGTACATCAGAGGCAGCACAACTACGTGTCCCTACCAAACCGTCACAGGGACTACAAGAGTGCCACGCAGTTCTCAATGGACACACCATGTGAACTAACATTTGAGTGAAGTGTACAGCACCTCACATCACAGAATCAGGGGGACTGCGTGAACTACCTGCCTCGGACACACTGGCAGCACCAGCAACAGGAGTGTGAGACACAGCCACAGCCCGAGTGACACACACATGGGCCACGGACCCAGACACACTGGCAGCACCAGCAACAGGAGTGTGAGACACAGCCACAGCCCGAGTGACACACACATGGGCCACGGACCCAGACACACTGGCAGCACCAGCAACAGGAGTGTGAGACACAGCCACAGCCCGAGTGACACACACATGGGCCACGGACCCAGACACACTGGCAGCACCAGCAACAGGAGTGTGAGACACAGCCACAGCCCGAGTGACACACACATGGGCCACGGACCCAGACACACTGGCAGCACCAGCAACAGGAGTGTGAGACACAGCCACAGATGTAGTCACTGACACGTGAGCCACTGACCCAGACAGACTGCCAGCACCAGAAACAGGAGTGTGCAACACAGCCACAGATCTCCTAACTGACACGTGAGCCATAGACCCACATACCCTGCCAGGATCTGCAACAGGAGAGGGCACAACTGACACTGTGCCACCATCTGATACATGAGAGTCAACTGCACCAGCGCCACTGGGACAACTGAAATGATGAGCCACAGGGCTGTATGGGCCAGGAGGCAGGGTGGGCCTGGGAGCTGGGGATAGCTCACCTAGAGCCAAATCGGGGTTGGCAGGTGTCAATGGTGTTTGTCTGCGTTTCTTAGGGTGGTGTGAGTGCACCCTGGACAGGACAGGACTGCCAAGTGGTGGGGACTCCAAAGAATCACCACCCAGCATAGGTGGAGCAACTGCAGCCGGGGATCTGGTTTCGGGGGACGTGCTGGAGCCTGCTTGTCGTTTGCTCTGTGCCTGCCGCCTGGACTCGGAATGATGTGTAATGGGGGATGCAACAACAGGGGACACCCTCCTCTGCTTCTGACTGGCCTGGATGGGAGTGGAGGTATGGGGGGACTCCGCCGCGGAGACATCAGTGTTGCGTTTAGTAGAAAACATCAGCCTCAGTGCAGCCAGGGGTGAAGTATGCCTGTCCTTGATAGCGCCATTGTCCATGCCAGATGCCTTGTCCGTAGGATGTGCCTTATCCTTAGGTGGAGTGTTGTCTCTGGATGTAGCCTGTGCCCTGCTCGCCGCCCTGTTCCTGCCAGCAGACTTGTCGTCTGTGGTGCACCTGTCTCCAGCAGACACCTGCTCTCTGTGTGTGTCCCTGTCCTTGGGAGAGTCCCTTACCTCTGCTGTGGGCCTGCTCTTGGGAGTCTCCCTGCTCTTAGTAGGTGCCTTAGTCTTCTCACTGTCCTTGGGAGTCTCCCTTACCTCTGCTGTGGGCCTGCTCTTGGGAGTCTCCCTGCTCTTAGTAGGTGCCTTAGTCTTCTCACTGTCCTTGGGAGTCTCCCTTACCTCTGCTGTGGGCCTGCTCTTGGGAGTCTCCCTGCTCTTAGTAGGTGCCTTAGTCTTCACACTGTCCTTGGGAGTCTCCCTTACCTCTGCTGTGGGCCTGCTCTTGGGAGTCTCCCTGCTCTTAGTAGGTGCCTTAGTCTTCTCACTGTCCTGGGGAGTCTCCCTTACCTCTGCTGTGGGCCTGCTCTTGGGAGTCTCCCTGCTCTTAGTAGGTGCCTTAGTCTTCTCACTGTCCTGGGGAGGCTCCCTTACCTCTGCTGTGGGCCTGCTCTTGGGAGTCTCCCTGCTCTTAGTAGGTGCCTTTGTCTTCTGACTGGCCTTGTCCAAGGAACAGTCCATGGACATGTGAGTATCCCTTGCCTTGGGAGTACCTTTCGTGTTGAATGCCTGTGTAGCTCCGGAAGGCATGTCCCCCAACAACACTTGTGGATCCTGTGTGTGTACTCCAGTGCATCTGACGTCGTCTACGTGAACAGATTTAGCTGATCTAGGGGATGGGGTCTGTGCCCTGCGTGCCCTGACGTGCTGTCTGACGCTGCTTCTAGTGCAATAAGCTGTATTTGAGTCCTGCTCAGAATATTCACTACCCCCCGAGACATCCAGCGGTGTAGATGGTGAAACAGAAGTAGCACCCTGTTCGTTCGACTGTACTATTGCAGATGACACACTGCTTGCCAATGACTGCACTGTCCTGTGTAGACCTGCAAGATCGCCATGCATCCCTTCCATGAATGCCACCACCTGCCCCAACTTCCTATCATGGTCCTGGAAAGCATTTGTCATATTGGTCTGCCCCACACACAGCTGTCGCAGCAGATCAACGGCCTCAGCACACAGTGCATTTTGGCTCACCGTGGCAGGGGCAGCGGTGCCTCCCTCTCTTCATGAAGCTTTAATCATCACATCACTTAAAAAAGACAAACCACCCGCTTGCTGTGACTCGTACAGGCCGCTGTCGCTTATTAACACACATGCGAAAATCTTGACGAAAATACTGGCCACCTTTCTCCAACCGCTCATGCAGAACCTGGTACTCCCGGAACAGTCCGGCTTCATTCCCACTGGATCTACCTCCCATAGCTTGCGCACGCTTTTTGCCATGTTTCACACCCTAGACCTGGACTCCAGGCAGCGGCTGTCATGATTGACGCCAGCAAGTCTTTTGACTCCATAGAGTGGGGCTATCTGTTTTATGTGTTGCAATGGATGGGATTCTCCCCCAGTTTTGTCAACTGGGTGCGTCTACTATACACTGATCCCACGGCACGTGTCCATGTGGAGGGCTGCACGTCAGACCCTATACGGATGACTAGAGGGACCAGGCATGGGTGCTCCCTTTCGCTGCTTCTTTTCGCACTAACGCTGGAACCTCTGGCCTGCCTTATTCGGCAATGTAACAAGGATGCGTCTCTCAAATTTATACACTGCCCGGTTATCATTTCTCTTTATGCAGATGATCTGCTGCTTTTTGTATGGGAGCCACACAGCTACTTGGCGCCAGTTCTGTGAGAATATATCAGATTCTATCGCTTCTCTGGGCTTAATATCAATTGGACCAAATCTGTGCTGGTACCACTGACTGAATCCACACTTTCACGCTTGAGTTCCCTCTCATGTGTTCAACAGAACCGGTTAAATACCTGGGGATATGGGTTTAAAAGGATCCAGAAGTGGTTATCTGTGAGAACTACGAGGTTGCTACTACGGAGCTAAAACAGCAGGTGGATAGGTGGGTGAAATTCCCACTGTCTTTAGTGGATCGTATTGTTCTGATAAAAATGGTAGTGCTTCCTAAGTTTTTTTATCTTTTTAGTAACATTCTGACATCGCTTACCCAACAATTTTTTAAGACAGTGCGTTCCCTGCTTCTTCGGCTGATCTGGGTCGATAAGCAGGCTCATGTAAATTGGGAGCTCCTCACTTTAGAATACAAGAACGGGGGCTTCGGTGTGCCCAATATGTACCTGTACTACCTTTGCTCAGACGCACAGTACACGCACTTCTGATTCAACTCTCATGATTTTATCCCACACGTGGCTGTGGAATACTGGGATACGCATCCCCTCCCATTAAGCTCCATATTAACACACACGCGCAGAACCACTCCTCGTAATGAAATCAACACTACTAACATGACAATTGCAGCCTGCCAGGCACTTGGCCGTGAGGCTGGGAAGTTGCCATCGTATTCCCCATTGCTGCCGCTCGCCTATCATTCAGACATATCCTTGACACACGAGGCAGGTGTCATTCGCACATTGGCCCTGGTGGGGATTGCTAAAATGCAGGACCTATATCACAACGGTGCATTTCTGACAGATGTTGATACTAGATATATACAGAATAAGACACCACTGTTTATTTTTCTGTTTCACAGGCTGAAAAAAGCAATACAGGCCCACTATCCCACATTTCCTGCAGAACCACACACGATGCTGGCCCTACACGCATTGCTTTTAAGCCCAACTCATCACAAGCTTGTCACCAAGCTCTATCGCGCTACTAGGAAGATAGGATTCCCCACCCTATAAGAGCTTGGAGAGATGGAATGTGCACTTAGACCCACACCATAATCAAAAGGAATGGGAGCACTGCTGCCAACTGACTGGTGCCTTGACCCCCAACGCTAATCTGCATATCATCCACTTCTTCATCAGAGTTATTACACGCAGCACAAATTGTTTAAATATGGACTTCAAGACTCTGATGGATGTAAGAGCTGTGGGACTCTGAGGGCGGATTTTTGGCACACAGCTTGGGCATGCAGGTGAGTTTTGGCGTTCTGGACCGATGTATCTGGTAAATTGTCTAAGATGCTCAATGTTGACGTACGGTGCTCCCCGACGGTGTGTTTATTGGGCCTGGTAACTTTTTTGAAGGGCATCACAGGCAGACTAGCGAGGGTGGCTATGCTTATTGCCAAACCACGGGTGGCAATGATGTGGGAGAGTACGATGAGTCCCTCATCTAAACATTGGCTCAGGGATTTGGTGTATTGCAGAGAAAATCTAGCACTTTATGCAGAGGAACTTCCTATTTCCTCAAGGCCTAACGACATCTGGGAACCTCTGTTGATATATTTGCGATCCATTTCACAATAAGAAGCCCCTTACGATGCTCCTCAGTAAGCATGCCTTTTTGTGACCATATGTGCAGGTTGAACTATGCAACTGTACTGATAAGATGTGTATCTTTACATTGTGTAGGTGCATTATGGCCATGAGTTGTTGATGTTTGTTTATTTAGAAATATTGCATTTCTTGATGCTGTCTTTGTAAACTGCACAGTATTCAATAAAACTTTTTTAAAAAAAGAGTGCTCTCATTCAAGGGAATGCAATCATTGGCCTTACAAAAAGAGGATTGAGGAAGCATTGGTAAATTGGTTGAAAGATTTTTAATTTTTCAGGCTATTATTGCAGAATGTTTTACTAGTTTGAGGGTCCATCTTGCGTGCTACCAGAACAGAATAGTGTGCGTGCATGATGAGTTTGATGGCATGGGTTGAAAGGATTATGATAAGGAGTTCAGGAGGACCAAGGTCACTAGACCATGCTATCCTGGGATCAGATTGATGTAAACACTTGGCTGTGTCTCATGAAGCAGGAACTAGTTGATGCTATTCCCAATCAGCCCTTTCGGGCAGGCTTGGGGTCAACTGGCAGCCAGGATGTTGGTGTGTAGAAAGGTTCATGTTGAGACTTTAACAAACGATCCTATTCCTGGCCCCCAGGGACTTGTAAGTTCAAGCATTGTTGGTCATTCTGTGGCCTGCCATCGCACCCAGAGTCCAAGTACTTCAGAAAGAAATAGGAGTCCTCCCCAGTCAATTGGTTGGCAATGGTCTCATGGCTCAATGTGTACAATAATCCTACGGCAGCAAAGGCATTGTATGAAGGTTTCAAAGATGGCTTTAAAATCCCAGCAGTGGGGTGTGTTGGTGTGTCCTATTGCAGAAATCAGCAGTGGCTCAGGCCCAATCATGTAGTGGATAGGGCTAATATCCTCAAGGAGATGGGTCTGGGAAGAATGGTAGGCCCTTTCGTTTTGGTCTCATTTGACAACTTTTTTCTGATCTCCTCTGGGGTAGTCCCAAAAAAGAGCAGACAAGTCCTAGAATGCTTGTTTCCAGTCCAGTGAGGACCTGGCCTCACATTTTGGGCTGGACTGTTCACATTGGGCGCAGGGTCAAGACTGCTTTGCAAATGGCTAGGCTCCGGTGATGAATGTATGACATTTTTCTGCATTCTGTCCATCAGTTGTTCTTTTTGCATTTGTCACCCCGAGTGTGGTGGGGATGCCCAGATGTGGGTCCCATGATCTCCATGCCACTGGAGTCAAGCTATCCTGACTGATGAGGGGTGAAGCCCCGAAACCGGTCCTAGGATGCTTGTTTCCAGTCCAGGGAGGGCCTTGCCTGGCAGTTCGGGCTGGACTGTCCCATTGGACGCAGGCTCAAGACTGATTTGCAAATCAATTGCAATGGCATGGGAAGCAAGAAAACTATGGATTTAGGCCCAGATCTCTGTACTGGGGTGAATGAATGCATTGTTCTGCATTGTGTCCATCAATTGTTCTTTTTGCATTTGTCACACCAATTGGAACGGGTATGACCAGACGTGGTTGCTCTCCATGCCAATGGAGACAAGTTATCCTGGCTGATGAGGAGCGAAACCCCAAAACTGGTCCTAGGATGCTTGTTTCCAGTCCAGGGAGGACCTGGCCTGGCAGGTGGGGCTGGACTGTTTCCATTGGGCGCAGGGTCAAGACCGATTGAAAATGGCTGGGTTCAACCGGAATGGCATGAGTAGAAAAAAAACAATGGATTTAGGCCCAGATATCTGTACTGGGAATAACGTATGACATTGATCTGCATTCTGTCCATTAATTGTTCTTTTTGCATTTGTCACCCCTAGTGGGATGGGTGTGCCCAGACGTGGGTCCTGTGCTCTCAATGCCACTGGTGTTAAGCTATCCTGGCTGATGACGGGTGAAACCCCGAAACCGGTCCTAGGAGGCTTGTTTCCAGTCCAGGGAGGACCTGGCCTGGTAGTTCAGGATGGACTGTTCCTATAGGGCGCAGGGTCAAGAGTGATTTGTAAATGGCTGGGTTCCACTGGAATGGTATGGGGAGCAAACAAACTGTGGATTTAGGCCCACATCTCTGTACTGAGGAGAATGTATGACATTGTTCTGCATTCTGTCCATCAATGTTCTGTTTGTTCTTTTTGCATGGGGCTAGAAAGGTTACATTGCACCAACTGCAAGTGGTGGTTGGGCAGCTGAATTTTGCAATTCGCATAATTCCCTGGGGTGGCCCCTGTTCATAATCGATTGCACAGGCCATGCCTGGCTTAATGGAGAAACACCATCATTCCAGATTATCGTGGGAGATCCACAAGGCTGTGAGGATCTGGGAGGTATTCTTACGAGATTTTAATGTCATGATGGTGTGGCCCAGCCCAACCCGGAACAATTAGGTGATAACTTTGTTTGTGGAGGTAGCAGGCAGCAAAGGTTTTGATTCTGTTCTAGGTCCAGCATGGTGTGCTCAGCGGTAGCCCAAAGATTAGGTGCAGTCTGGACTAGTTAATATTATTGTTTATCTTGAGCTTTTCCCCGTTCTAGTTGCCCTCTCCATCTGGCCAGAGCAGTTCTGCAACCAGTCAGTAGAATTCTAGTCTAACGACATGACTGTAGTGGAGTACATCAACAAGCAAGCAGTGAAGTGTACACTTGGGCTGCTGAAGAAAACAGTTTTTCTATGTCTGAAGTTTGATGTACTGTTTAAAGCCAAGCATGTCCTGGTGTGCTGAACAATGCAGCTGATGCTTTATCTCTTTTCAAGATGCAGGCTTTCAGAAACCATCAGCCAGGAGCAGCAGAATTCCCAACCCCTTTCCCTGACCAACTGTGGCGGCTTGCTGCCCAAGCTTACCAGTCTGTTTAGGGCCCAGGAAGAGGAGTACCAATAAGGGACCATTTTGTTCATATTGCTAGTTCCTGGGGCTCGATGGGGTTGGTTCACCCCTACGTTAGTGATTGCATTGCTAGGGTCTCTAAGGGGCGAGGGACGGTCAGTTGCATGCACCAGATGCACACTACTGCAATATCCTTTTTTGCGAGGATGATGGGATACACTGAAGGGACAAAAACCTTCGGTGTGCAGAGAGCGTTGAGGGATTGGCAGTAACTAGAGGGGCCAAGCCTGACTACAGACACCCCATCAATGTGGTGAAGCTAACAGCAGTCATGCCAACCCTTGTGGACATTTTCAGGTCATCTGATGAGTTCAGCCTCTTAGTGTGGCATTTGCCCTCTCCTTCTATGGAGCCCTTAGGGCAGGTGAATTGGTGGCCAAAAATAAGAGGGACACTGAGAAGGAGCTTGCAGTATAATGACATCCAGTGGTTTAATGGGTCTGTTGCAATTACTAATCCCTGTTCCAAGATGGATCAGTCGGGCAGGGGTAATCAAATCCTTTTGTATACAGCGCCAGGCAATGCATGCTGCACAGTAAGCAACCTGAAGGTTTTCCTAGTATATCAGACCCGGGGAAATTGGGGCCCCCTCCTGGTGCATGCTGAAGGGACAGTTATGACCAAGTTTCAGTTCTGTAGGACTGAAACTTAACCAGGCCCTGAGGGCAGCAGGGTTTGATCCTACCGAATATGGGTTGCTTTCTTTCATGATAGGGGCCGCCACAGCTGCGGTCGCAATATGGGCCTTGCTGGATTGGCAGATGGACCTTGGATTGTTACAAGCGCTATGTAAGACTGAACATGTTGTAGGGCTTGCTGCTAATACCCCCTTTTTTCTCCTTTTCTGTTTACCTACGGATGCAGGTGGATAGCATGGGGTTTGGAGTCAGCTTCTGATTTTCTTGATGACCCCTGTTAAAGTAGAGGCGATGGAGAATACGCAAGTGCTGGTGCTTGGAAATTCTTACGTCTGTCGCGCAAAGTCTTTTAAATTTGTAGGTGGTTTTGCTTCCAGGGCAAATCAGGCGGAGTATTGGTTGACTTTCTGTGGACAAAGAGGGCTGCATTAGGCCCATTTGAGCTATATATTTGACAAACTATTGTCACGGGGGTTATTCTCCCTAGGGTCATCGTGGTACATCTCAGTAACAATGATTTGGTGGAGTTCAGCAGGAGGGACTTGTGTGAGCTGCTGATGTCCGAGTTCGGTTGGCTTGTGAGGAAATGTTCACAGTCCATGCTAGCATGGGGCAACATCATTCCCTATTTAGACCATGGAACCTCAGATTGATCTTCTACCAGGGTCTCACAATCCTTATAGCAGGATATATACACATTAACAGAGAAAGAGAATCTCCATCTTCGTGACTATCTTGACAAAATGGTTCAGATCAGCTTCATTAGACCATCTCGTTCTCCAGCCTCTTCACCTTTATTTTTTGTTCCAAAAAAGAGGGGCGGGGGGCTTCTGACATATATTGACTATAGAACCCTTGATGATGTAACTGTTGCCTGGATATGAGTTTACCTTGAAGAACACAAAAGACAAGAGGCGTTTGGCAAAACAGAAACTATGGGTTTAATTAAACACTGGCATGGAGTACAGTTTACAGAAATATGTCTTAGGACTGTCTCAAAGTACAATCAATCTAAGCAATTTTTATACAGTTGAAAGTACATCCGGTGATCCTTGTTTGGTAAAAGAATGCAGGCCTTGTCTGTGGAGTCATAAACAAAAGGTCCCTGATAACAAATGCATATTGGCCCCAACCTTGAATGGATATAATGTGGGTCAGTGGGGAGTGTGTTCAGGTGTCTGGCTTGAGGTGTGACTTATTGCTGCTTGAACTGTGTGTGTTTGCTGTGTGTTCCTAACTCCATTTGGCATTTGCCTTTGTGGGTTTTTGGAATGAGTGCAAACTCCTGCCCATGAGTGCATTTTATAGCAGCCAATTTCCGTTGACCATTGTGTTGTCGCTGTGCTTATCTGGGGGACGGACCTTAGTTTCCTGTTTGCACGTTTGTTTGCGGGCTATGTGCCACCCCACCTTTGACCTGTCAATCATTTATGGTGGGTCTGGGTTGCAGAGCCTGCCTGATCACGTATTTCAAGTTGAGGTTGATGGAGAGTTCATGACTGGTGAATTTGACAATATTGATGCAATTTCGTTCATGTATGTAGAGAATACCATCATACGCATTAGCATAGTTTTTTATCAATATCAACACTTCAATCATGAACCGCTATGGCTTGCCTTTAATACTAACACTCTGGGATCAAGTCCAAAATGTCAAAGCGTTTACCAAATAGATTTGAGAGGCACGTACCATTTGATATGTGTTAGAGGGGGAGACAAGTGGCAAATCGCCTTCCGTACAAAGGGGCTCATTAGGATGGCGGACGGAAGAGCCACCGCGGCCCTGGAGTAGGCGGAAAAAGCCTTTTCCGTGTCCGCCTGCCGCGGATACTCCGTCCGCCATATCAGGATAGGAAAACGTGTCAAATTTCCGTCCGCGACGGAAAAGCACGCTCCGCCGCCGAACTACACACGAGAGCGTGGCGGACGGAACACATCCGGAGGCCACGCCGTACGGACTGACGTCGAAGACCGTCCTCCAAATCAAGATGGCGGAAAATACACATAAAACCGCAGCGGAAAAACAACCTGTCTGAACACGGCGGAATCCCCACTGCGAAGACAGGTGACATAGCAGAGATACCCACCGCAAGCTGACCAACACCATGGACCCAGCGCTACACGCTTTCCCGATGCTCTTCGCGATCCACCACGTCCTAGTCATGGCCCACCACGGACGACGACGCAGGTAAGGCACAAACCATTGGCTGTCTGCAGGGGAATACCAGTAAGGGACGTGACGTAGGGAGGGGGAGTGTCATGTTACCGAAACCACTGATGAGAAGCAAATACAATTACACATTAGTAGTACGCAAGCAGGAATGACAACGACAGACCACGAGACCTGATAGACTACCTTTATTGTACAAAATAGGGGTTAAATCACAGTGTATGCGTGAGCATGGGCAAAGTGGGCACCACAGCAGCTACATCATTGGCAGTCAACGAGAGGGCAGAATGCAGTATCAGAGCATCAACAGGGCATTGTGGAGTACAGAGCAGGTACATCATAGGCAGTAAACGAGAGGGCAGAATGCAGTATCAGAGCATCAACAGGGCATTGTGCAGTACAGAACAGGTACATCAGAGGCAGCACGTGAGAGGGGCAACGTGCATCAACAGTCCATTGCACAGAACAGGTCCATCACAGGCAGCACGTGAGAGGGGCAAAGTGCATCAACAGTCCATTGCACAGAACAGGTCCATCACAGGCAGCACGTGAGAGGGGCAAAGTGCATCAACAGTCCATTGCACAGAACAGGTCCATCACAGGCAGCACGTGAGAGGGGCAAAGTGCATCAACAGTCCATTGCACAGAACAGGTCCATCACAGGCAGCACGTGAGAGGGGCAAAGTGCATCAACAGTCCATTGCACAGAACAGGTCCATCACAGGCAGCACGTGAGAGGGGCAGAATGCAGTATCAGAGCATCAACAGGGCATTGTGCAGTACAGAGCAGGTACATCAGAGGCAGTAAACGAGAGGGCAGAATGCAGTATCAGAGCATCAACAGGGCATTGTGGAGTACAGAGCAGGTACATCATTGGCAGTAAACGAGAGGGCAGAATGCAGTATCAGAGCATCAACAGGGCATTGTGCAGTACAGAGCAGGTACATCAGAGGCAGTAAACGAGAGGGCAGAATGCAGTATCAGAGCATCAACAGGGCATTGTGCAGTACAGAGCAGGTACATCATAGGCAGTAAACGAGAGGGCAGAATGCAGTATCAGAGCATCAACAGGGCATTGTGCAGTACAGAGCAGGTACATCATAGGCAGTAAACGAGAGGGCAGAATGCAGTATCAGAGCATCAACAGGGCATTGTGCAGTACAGAGCAGGTACATCAGAGGCAGTAAACGAGAGGGCAGAATGCAGTATCAGAGCATCAACAGGGCATTGTGCAGTACAGAGCAGGTACATCAGAGGCAGTAAACGAGAGGGCAGAATGCAGTATCAGAGCATCAACAGGGCATTGTGCAGTACAGAACAGGTACATCAGAGGCAGCACAACTACGTGTCCCTACCAAACCGTCACAGGGACTACAAGAGTGCCACGCAGTTCTCAATGGACACACCATGTGAACTAACATTTGAGTGAAGTGTACAGCACCTCACATCACAGAATCAGGGGGACTGCGTGAACTACCTGCCTCGGACACACTGGCAGCACCAGCAACAGGAGTGTGAGACACAGCCACAGCCCGAGTGACACACACATGGGCCACGGACCCAGACACACTGGCAGCACCAGCAACAGGAGTGTGAGACACAGCCACAGCCCGAGTGACACACACATGGGCCACGGACCCAGACACACTGGCAGCACCAGCAACAGGAGTGTGAGACACAGCCACAGCCCGAGTGACACACACATGGGCCACGGACCCAGACACACTGGCAGCACCAGCAACAGGAGTGTGAGACACAGCCACAGCCCGAGTGACACACACATGGGCCACGGACCCAGACACACTGGCAGCACCAGCAACAGGAGTGTGAGACACAGCCACAGATGTAGTCACTGACACGTGAGCCACTGACCCAGACAGACTGCCAGCACCAGAAACAGGAGTGTGCAACACAGCCACAGATCTCCTAACTGACACGTGAGCCATAGACCCACATACCCTGCCAGGATCTGCAACAGGAGAGGGCACAACTGACACTGTGCCACCATCTGATACATGAGAGTCAACTGCACCAGCGCCACTGGGACAACTGAAATGATGAGCCACAGGGCTGTATGGGCCAGGAGGCAGGGTGGGCCTGGGAGCTGGGGATAGCTCACCTAGAGCCAAATCGGGGTTGGCAGGTGTCAATGGTGTGTGTCTGCGTTTCTTAGGGTGGTGTGAGTGCACCCTGGACAGGACAGGACTGCCAAGTGGTGGGGACTCCAAAGAATCACCACCCAGCATAGGTGGAGCAACTGCAGCCGGGGATCTGGTTTCGGGGGACGTGCTGGAGCCTGCTTGTCGTTTGCTCTGTGCCTGCCGCCTGGACTCGGAATGATGTGTAATGGGGGATGCAACAACAGGGGACACCCTCCTCTGCTTCTGACTGGCCTGGATGGGAGTGGAGGTATGGGGGGACTCCGCCGCGGAGACATCAGTGTTGCGTTTAGTAGAAAACATCAGCCTCAGTGCAGCCAGGGGTGAAGTATGCCTGTCCTTGATAGCGCCATTGTCCATGCCAGATGCCTTGTCCGTAGGATGTGCCTTATCCTTAGGTGGAGTGTTGTCTCTGGATGTAGCCTGTGCCCTGCTCGCCGCCCTGTTCCTGCCAGCAGACTTGTCGTCTGTGGTGCACCTGTCTCCAGCAGACACCTGCTCTCTGTGTGTGTCCCTGTCCTTGGGAGAGTCCCTTACCTCTGCTGTGGGCCTGCTCTTGGGAGTCTCCCTGCTCTTAGTAGGTGCCTTAGTCTTCTCACTGTCCTTGGGAGTCTCCCTTACCTCTGCTGTGGGCCTGCTCTTGGGAGTCTCCCTGCTCTTAGTAGGTGCCTTAGTCTTCTCACTGTCCTTGGGAGTCTCCCTTACCTCTGCTGTGGGCCTGCTCTTGGGAGTCTCCCTGCTCTTAGTAGGTGCCTTAGTCTTCACACTGTCCTTGGGAGTCTCCCTTACCTCTGCTGTGGGCCTGCTCTTGGGAGTCTCCCTGCTCTTAGTAGGTGCCTTAGTCTTCTCACTGTCCTGGGGAGTCTCCCTTACCTCTGCTGTGGGCCTGCTCTTGGGAGTCTCCCTGCTCTTAGTAGGTGCCTTAGTCTTCTCACTGTCCTGGGGAGGCTCCCTTACCTCTGCTGTGGGCCTGCTCTTGGGAGTCTCCCTGCTCTTAGTAGGTGCCTTTGTCTTCTGACTGGCCTTGTCCAAGGAACAGTCCATGGACATGTGAGTATCCCTTGCCTTGGGAGTACCTTTCGTGTTGAATGCCTGTGTAGCTCCGGAAGGCATGTCCCCCAACAACACTTGTGGATCCTGTGTGTGTACTCCAGTGCATCTGACGTCGTCTACGTGAACAGATTTAGCTGATCTAGGGGATGGGGTCTGTGCCCTGCGTGCCCTGACGTGCTGTCTGACGCTGCTTCTAGTGCAATAAGCTGTATTTGAGTCCTGCTCAGAATATTCACTACCCCCCGAGACATCCAGCGGTGTAGATGGTGAAACAGAAGTAGCACCCTGTTCGTTCGACTGTACTATTGCAGATGACACACTGCTTGCCAATGACTGCACTGTCCTGTGTAGACCTGCAAGATCGCCATGCATCCCTTCCATGAATGCCACCACCTGCCCCAACTTCCTATCATGGTCCTGGAAAGCATTTGTCATATTGGTCTGCCCCACACACAGCTGTCGCAGCAGATCAACGGCCTCAGCACACAGTGCATTTTGGCTCACCGTGGCAGGGGCAGCGGTGCCTCCCTCTCTTCATGAAGCTTTAATCATCACATCACTTAAAAAAGACAAACCACCCGCTTGCTGTGACTCGTACAGGCCGCTGTCGCTTATTAACACACATGCGAAAATCTTGACGAAAATACTGGCCACCTTTCTCCAACCGCTCATGCAGAACCTGGTACTCCCGGAACAGTCCGGCTTCATTCCCACTGGATCTACCTCCCATAGCTTGCGCACGCTTTTTGCCATGTTTCACACCCTAGACCTGGACTCCAGGCAGCGGCTGTCATGATTGACGCCAGCAAGTCTTTTGACTCCATAGAGTGGGGCTATCTGTTTTATGTGTTGCAATGGATGGGATTCTCCCCCAGTTTTGTCAACTGGGTGCGTCTACTATACACTGATCCCACGGCACGTGTCCATGTGGAGGGCTGCACGTCAGACCCTATACGGATGACTAGAGGGACCAGGCATGGGTGCTCCCTTTCGCTGCTTCTTTTCGCACTAACGCTGGAACCTCTGGCCTGCCTTATTCGGCAATGTAACAAGGATGCGTCTCTCAAATTTATACACTGCCCGGTTATCATTTCTCTTTATGCAGATGATCTGCTGCTTTTTGTATGGGAGCCACACAGCTACTTGGCGCCAGTTCTGTGAGAATATATCAGATTCTATCGCTTCTCTGGGCTTAATATCAATTGGACCAAATCTGTGCTGGTACCACTGACTGAATCCACACTTTCACGCTTGAGTTCCCTCTCATGTGTTCAACAGAACCGGTTAAATACCTGGGGATATGGGTTTAAAAGGATCCAGAAGTGGTTATCTGTGAGAACTACGAGGTTGCTACTACGGAGCTAAAACAGCAGGTGGATAGGTGGGTGAAATTCCCACTGTCTTTAGTGGATCGTATTGTTCTGATAAAAATGGTAGTGCTTCCTAAGTTTTTTTATCTTTTTAGTAACATTCTGACATCGCTTACCCAACAATTTTTTAAGACAGTGCGTTCCCTGCTTCTTCGGCTGATCTGGGTCGATAAGCAGGCTCATGTAAATTGGGAGCTCCTCACTTTAGAATACAAGAACGGGGGCTTCGGTGTGCCCAATATGTACCTGTACTACCTTTGCTCAGACGCACAGTACACGCACTTCTGATTCAACTCTCATGATTTTATCCCACACGTGGCTGTGGAATACTGGGATACGCATCCCCTCCCATTAAGCTCCATATTAACACACACGCGCAGAACCACTCCTCGTAATGAAATCAACACTACTAACATGACAATTGCAGCCTGCCAGGCACTTGGCCGTGAGGCTGGGAAGTTGCCACCGTATTCCCCATTGCTGCCGCTCGCCTATCATTCAGACATATCCTTGACACACGAGGCAGGTGTCATTCGCACATTGGCCCTGGTGGGGATTGCTAAAATGCAGGACCTATATCACAACGGTGCATTTCTGACAGATGATGATACTAGATATATACAGAATAAGACACCACTGTTTATTTTTCTGTTTCACAGGCTGAAAAAAGCAATACAGGCCCACTATCCCACATTTCCTGCAGAACCACACACGATGCTGGCCCTACACGCATTGCTTGTAAGCCCAACTCATCACAAGCTTGTCACCAAGCTCTATCGCGCTACTAGGAAGATAGGATTCCCCACCCTATAAGAGCTTGGAGAGATGGAATGTGCACTTAGACCCACACCATAATCAAAAGGAATGGGAGCACTGCTGCCAACTGACTGGTGCCTTGACCCCCAACGCTAATCTGCATATCATCCACTTCTTCATCAGAGTTATTACACGCAGCACAAATTGTTTAAATATGGACTTCAAGACTCTGATGGATGTAAGAGCTGTGGGACTCTGAGGGCGGATTTTTGGCACACAGCTTGGGCATGCAGGTGAGTTTTGGCGTTCTGGACCGATGTATCTGGTAAATTGTCTAAGATGCTCAATGTTGACGTACGGTGCTCCCCGACGGTGTGTTTATTGGGCCTGGTAACTTTTTTGAAGGGCATCACAGGCAGACTAGCGAGGGTGGCTATGCTTATTGCCAAACCACGGGTGGCAATGATGTGGGAGAGTACGATGAGTCCCTCATCTAAACATTGGCTCAGGGATTTGGTGTATTGCAGAGAAAATCTAGCACTTTATGCAGAGGAACTTCCTATTTCCTCAAGGCCTAACGACATCTGGGAACCTCTGTTGATATATTTGCGATCCATTTCACAATAAGAAGCCCCTTACGATGCTCCTCAGTAAGCATGCCTTTTTGTGACCATATGTGCAGGTTGAACTATGCAACTGTACTGATAAGATGTGTATCTTTACATTGTGTAGGTGCATTATGGCCATGAGTTGTTGATGTTTGTTTATTTAGAAATATTGCATTTCTTGATGCTGTCTTTGTAAACTGCACAGTATTCAATAAATCTTTTTAAAAAAAAGAGTGCTCTCATTCAAGGGAATGCAATCATTGGCCTTACAAAAAGAGGATTGAGGAAGCATTGGTAAATTGGTTGAAAGATTTTTAATTTTTCAGGCTATTATTGCAGAATGTTTTACTAGTTTGAGGGTCCATCTTGCGTGCTACCAGAACAGAATAGTGTGCGTGCATGATGAGTTTGATGGCATGGGTTGAAAGGATTATGATAAGGAGTTCAGGAGGACCAAGGTCACTAGACCATGCTATCCTGGGATCAGATTGATGTAAACACTTGGCTGTGTCTCATGAAGCAGGAACTAGTTGATGCTATTCCCAATCAGCCCTTTCGGGCAGGCTTGGGGTCAACTGGCAGCCAGGATGTTGGGGTGTAGAAAGGTTCATGTTGAGACTTTAACAAACGATCCTATTCCTGGCCCCCAGGGACTTGTAAGTTCAAGCATTGTTGGTCATTCTGTGGCCTGCCATCGCACCCAGAGTCCAAGTACTTCAGAAAGAAATAGGAGTCCTCCCCAGTCAATTGGTTGGCAATGGTCTCATGGCTCAATGTGTACAATAATCCTACGGCAGCAAAGGCATTGTATGAAGGTTTCAAAGATGGCTTTAAAATCCCAGCAGTGGGGTGTGTTGGTGTGTCCTATTGCAGAAATCAGCAGTGGCTCAGGCCCAATCATGTAGTGGATAGGGCTAATATCCTCAAGGAGATGGGTCTGGGAAGAATGGTAGGCCCTTTCGTTTTGGTCTCATTTGACAACTTTTTTCTGATCTCCTCTGGGGTAGTCCCAAAAAAGAGCAGACAAGTCCTAGAATGCTTGTTTCCAGTCCAGTGAGGACCTGGCCTCACATTTTGGGCTGGACTGTTCACATTGGGCGCAGGGTCAAGACTGCTTTGCAAATGGCTAGGCTCCGGTGATGAATGTATGACATTTTTCTGCATTCTGTCCATCAGTTGTTCTTTTTGCATTTGTCACCCCGAGTGTGGTGGGGATGCCCAGATGTGGGTCCCATGATCTCCATGCCACTGGAGTCAAGCTATCCTGACTGATGAGGGGTGAAGCCCCGAAACCGGTCCTAGGATGCTTGTTTCCAGTCCAGGGAGGGCCTTGCCTGGCAGTTCGGGCTGGACTGTCCCATTGGACGCAGGCTCAAGACTGATTTGCAAATCAATTGCAATGGCATGGGAAGCAAGAAAACTATGGATTTAGGCCCAGATCTCTGTACTGGGGTGAATGAATGCATTGTTCTGCATTGTGTCCATCAATTGTTCTTTTTGCATTTGTCACACCAATTGGAACGGGTATGACCAGACGTGGTTGCTCTCCATGCCAATGGAGACAAGTTATCCTGGCTGATGAGGAGCGAAACCCCAAAACTGGTCCTAGGATGCTTGTTTCCAGTCCAGGGAGGACCTGGCCTGGCAGGTGGGGCTGGACTGTTTCCATTGGGCGCAGGGTCAAGACCGATTGAAAATGGCTGGGTTCAACCGGAATGGCATGAGTAGAAAAAAAACAATGGATTTAGGCCCAGATATCTGTACTGGGAATAACGTATGACATTGATCTGCATTCTGTCCATTAATTGTTCTTTTTGCATTTGTCACCCCTAGTGGGATGGGTGTGCCCAGACGTGGGTCCTGTGCTCTCAATGCCACTGGTGTTAAGCTATCCTGGCTGATGACGGGTGAAACCCCGAAACCGGTCCTAGGAGGCTTGTTTCCAGTCCAGGGAGGACCTGGCCTGGTAGTTCAGGATGGACTGTTCCTATAGGGCGCAGGGTCAAGAGTGATTTGTAAATGGCTGGGTTCCACTGGAATGGTATGGGGAGCAAACAAACTGTGGATTTAGGCCCACATCTCTGTACTGAGGAGAATGTATGACATTGTTCTGCATTCTGTCCATCAATGTTCTGTTTGTTCTTTTTGCATGGGGCTAGAAAGGTTACATTGCACCAACTGCAAGTGGTGGTTGGGCAGCTGAATTTTGCAATTCGCATAATTCCCTGGGGTGGCCCCTGTTCATAATCGATTGCACAGGCCATGCCTGGCTTAATGGAGAAACACCATCATTCCAGATTATCGTGGGAGATCCACAAGGCTGTGAGGATCTGGGAGGTATTCTTACGAGATTTTAATGTCATGATGGTGTGGCCCAGCCCAACCCGGAACAATTAGGTGATAACTTTGTTTGTGGAGGTAGCAGGCAGCAAAGGTTTTGATTCTGTTCTAGGTCCAGCATGGTGTGCTCAGCGGTAGCCCAAAGATTAGGTGCAGTCTGGACTAGTTAATATTATTGTTTATCTTGAGCTTTTCCCCGTTCTAGTTGCCCTCTCCATCTGGCCAGAGCAGTTCTGCAACCAGTCAGTAGAATTCTAGTCTAACGACATGACTGTAGTGGAGTACATCAACAAGCAAGCAGTGAAGTGTACACTTGGGCTGCTGAAGAAAACAGTTTTTCTATGTCTGAAGTTTGATGTACTGTTTAAAGCCAAGCATGTCCTGGTGTGCTGAACAATGCAGCTGATGCTTTATCTCTTTTCAAGATGCAGGCTTTCAGAAACCATCAGCCAGGAGCAGCAGAATTCCCAACCCCTTTCCCTGACCAACTGTGGCGGCTTGCTGCCCAAGCTTACCAGTCTGTTTAGGGCCCAGGAAGAGGAGTACCAATAAGGGACCATTTTGTTCATATTGCTAGTTCCTGGGGCTCGATGGGGTTGGTTCACCCCTACGTTAGTGATTGCATTGCTAGGGTCTCTAAGGGGCGAGGGACGGTCAGTTGCATGCACCAGATGCACACTACTGCAATATCCTTTTTTGCGAGGATGATGGGATACACTGAAGGGACAAAAACCTTCGGTGTGCAGAGAGCGTTGAGGGATTGGCAGTAACTAGAGGGGCCAAGCCTGACTACAGACACCCCATCAATGTGGTGAAGCTAACAGCAGTCATGCCAACCCTTGTGGACATTTTCAGGTCATCTGATGAGTTCAGCCTCTTAGTGTGGCATTTGCCCTCTCCTTCTATGGAGCCCTTAGGGCAGGTGAATTGGTGGCCAAAAATAAGAGGGACACTGAGAAGGAGCTTGCAGTATAATGACATCCAGTGGTTTAATGGGTCTGTTGCAATTACTAATCCCTGTTCCAAGATGGATCAGTCGGGCAGGGGTAATCAAATCCTTTTGTATACAGCGCCAGGCAATGCATGCTGCACAGTAAGCAACCTGAAGGTTTTCCTAGTATATCAGACCCGGGGAAATTGGGGCCCCCTCCTGGTGCATGCTGAAGGGACAGTTATGACCAAGTTTCAGTTCTGTAGGACTGAAACTTAACCAGGCCCTGAGGGCAGCAGGGTTTGATCCTACCGAATATGGGTTGCTTTCTTTCATGATAGGGGCCGCCACAGCTGCGGTCGCAATATGGGCCTTGCTGGATTGGCAGATGGACCTTGGATTGTTACAAGCGCTATGTAAGACTGAACATGTTGTAGGGCTTGCTGCTAATACCCCCTTTTTTCTCCTTTTCTGTTTACCTACGGATGCAGGTGGATAGCATGGGGTTTGGAGTCAGCTTCTGATTTTCTTGATGACCCCTGTTAAAGTAGAGGCGATGGAGAATACGCAAGTGCTGGTGCTTGGAAATTCTTACGTCTGTCGCGCAAAGTCTTTTAAATTTGTAGGTGGTTTTGCTTCCAGGGCAAATCAGGCGGAGTATTGGTTGACTTTCTGTGGACAAAGAGGGCTGCATTAGGCCCATTTGAGCTATATATTTGACAAACTATTGTCACGGGGGTTATTCTCCCTAGGGTCATCGTGGTACATCTCAGTAACAATGATTTGGTGGAGTTCAGCAGGAGGGACTTGTGTGAGCTGCTGATGTCCGAGTTCGGTTGGCTTGTGAGGAAATGTTCACAGTCCATGCTAGCATGGGGCAACATCATTCCCTATTTAGACCATGGAACCTCAGATTGATCTTCTACCAGGGTCTCACAATCCTTATAGCAGGATATATACACATTAACAGAGAAAGAGAATCTCCATCTTCGTGACTATCTTGACAAAATGGTTCAGATCAGCTTCATTAGACCATCTCGTTCTCCAGCCTCTTCACCTTTATTTTTTGTTCCAAAAAAGAGGGGCGGGGGGCTTCTGACATATATTGACTATAGAACCCTTGATGATGTAACTGTTGCCTGGATATGAGTTTACCTTGAAGAACACAAAAGACAAGAGGCGCTTGGCAAAACAGAAACTATGGGTTTAATTAAACACTGGCATGGAGTACAGTTTACAGAAATATGTCTTAGGACTGTCTCAAAGTACAATCAATCTAAGCGATTTTTATACAGTTGAAAGTACATCCGGTGATCCTTGTTTGGTAAAAGAATGCAGGCCTTGTCTGTGGAGTCATAAACAAAAGGTCCCTGATAACAAATGCATATTGGCCCCAACCTTGAATGGATATAATGTGGGTCAGTGGGGAGTGTGTTCAGGTGTCTGGCTTGAGGTGTGACTTATTGCTGCTTGAACTGTGTGTGTTTGCTGTGTGTTCCTAACTCCATTTGGCATTTGCCTTTGTGGGTTTTTGGAATGAGTGCAAACTCCTGCCCATGAGTGCATTTTATAGCAGCCAATTTCCGTTGACCATTGTGTTGTCGCTGTGCTTATCTGGGGGACGGACCTTAGTTTCCTGTTTGCACGTTTGTTTGCGGGCTATGTGCCACCCCACCTTTGACCTGTCAATCATTTATGGTGGGTCTGGGTTGCAGAGCCTGCCTGATCACGTATTTCAAGTTGAGGTTGATGGAGAGTTCATGACTGGTGAATTTGACAATATTGATGCAATTTCGTTCATGTATGTAGAGAATACCATCATACGCATTAGCATAGTTTTTTATCAATATCAACACTTCAATCATGAACCGCTATGGCTTGCCTTTAATACTAACACTCTGGGATCAAGTCCAAAATGTCAAAGCGTTTACCAAATAGATTTGAGAGGCACGTACCATTTGATATGTGTTAGAGGGGGAGACAAGTGGCAAATCGCCTTCCGTACAAAGGGGCTCATTAGGATGGCGGACGGAAGAGCCACCGCGGCCCTGGAGTAGGCGGAAAAAGCCTTTTCCGTGTCCGCCTGCCGCGGATACTCCGTCCGCCATATCAGGATAGGAAAACGTGTCAAATTTCCGTCCGCGACGGAAAAGCACGCTCCGCCGCCGAACTACACACGAGAGCGTGGCGGACGGAACACATCCGGAGGCCACGCCGTACGGACTGACGTCGAAGACCGTCCTCCAAATCAAGATGGCGGAAAATACACATAAAACCGCAGCGGAAAAACAACCTGTCTGAACACGGCGGAATCCCCACTGCGAAGACAGGTGACATAGCAGAGATACCCACCGCAAGCTGACCAACACCATGGACCCAGCGCTACACGCTTTCCCGATGCTCTTCGCGATCCACCACGTCCTAGTCATGGCCCACCACGGACGACGACGCAGGTAAGGCACAAACCATTGGCTGTCTGCAGGGGAATACCAGTAAGGGACGTGACGTAGGGAGGGGGAGTGTCATGTTACCGAAACCACTGATGAGAAGCAAATACAATTACACATTAGTAGTACGCAAGCAGGAATGACAACGACAGACCACGAGACCTGATAGACTACCTTTATTGTACAAAATAGGGGTTAAATCACAGTGTATGCGTGAGCATGGGCAAAGTGGGCACCACAGCAGCTACATCATTGGCAGTCAACGAGAGGGCAGAATGCAGTATCAGAGCATCAACAGGGCATTGTGGAGTACAGAGCAGGTACATCATAGGCAGTAAACGAGAGGGCAGAATGCAGTATCAGAGCATCAACAGGGCATTGTGCAGTACAGAACAGGTACATCAGAGGCAGCACGTGAGAGGGGCAACGTGCATCAACAGTCCATTGCACAGAACAGGTCCATCACAGGCAGCACGTGAGAGGGGCAAAGTGCATCAACAGTCCATTGCACAGAACAGGTCCATCACAGGCAGCACGTGAGAGGGGCAAAGTGCATCAACAGTCCATTGCACAGAACAGGTCCATCACAGGCAGCACGTGAGAGGGGCAAAGTGCATCAACAGTCCATTGCACAGAACAGGTCCATCACAGGCAGCACGTGAGAGGGGCAAAGTGCATCAACAGTCCATTGCACAGAACAGGTCCATCACAGGCAGCACGTGAGAGGGGCAGAATGCAGTATCAGAGCATCAACAGGGCATTGTGCAGTACAGAGCAGGTACATCAGAGGCAGTAAACGAGAGGGCAGAATGCAGTATCAGAGCATCAACAGGGCATTGTGGAGTACAGAGCAGGTACATCATTGGCAGTAAACGAGAGGGCAGAATGCAGTATCAGAGCATCAACAGGGCATTGTGCAGTACAGAGCAGGTACATCAGAGGCAGTAAACGAGAGGGCAGAATGCAGTATCAGAGCATCAACAGGGCATTGTGCAGTACAGAGCAGGTACATC
Organism: Lissotriton helveticus; assembly: GCF_964261635.1. Taxonomy (NCBI): domain Eukaryota; kingdom Metazoa; phylum Chordata; class Amphibia; order Caudata; family Salamandridae; genus Lissotriton; species Lissotriton helveticus. The sequence goes on from NC_136061.1 coordinate 478,681,608, forward strand.
ATAGGCAGTAAACGAGAGGGCAGAATGCAGTATCAGAGCATCAACAGGGCATTGTGCAGTACAGAGCAGGTACATCATAGGCAGTAAACGAGAGGGCAGAATGCAGTATCAGAGCATCAACAGGGCATTGTGCAGTACAGAGCAGGTACATCAGAGGCAGTAAACGAGAGGGCAGAATGCAGTATCAGAGCATCAACAGGGCATTGTGCAGTACAGAGCAGGTACATCAGAGGCAGTAAACGAGAGGGCAGAATGCAGTATCAGAGCATCAACAGGGCATTGTGCAGTACAGAACAGGTACATCAGAGGCAGCACAACTACGTGTCCCTACCAAACCGTCACAGGGACTACAAGAGTGCCACGCAGTTCTCAATGGACACACCATGTGAACTAACATTTGAGTGAAGTGTACAGCACCTCACATCACAGAATCAGGGGGACTGCGTGAACTACCTGCCTCGGACACACTGGCAGCACCAGCAACAGGAGTGTGAGACACAGCCACAGCCCGAGTGACACACACATGGGCCACGGACCCAGACACACTGGCAGCACCAGCAACAGGAGTGTGAGACACAGCCACAGCCCGAGTGACACACACATGGGCCACGGACCCAGACACACTGGCAGCACCAGCAACAGGAGTGTGAGACACAGCCACAGCCCGAGTGACACACACATGGGCCACGGACCCAGACACACTGGCAGCACCAGCAACAGGAGTGTGAGACACAGCCACAGCCCGAGTGACACACACATGGGCCACGGACCCAGACACACTGGCAGCACCAGCAACAGGAGTGTGAGACACAGCCACAGATGTAGTCACTGACACGTGAGCCACTGACCCAGACAGACTGCCAGCACCAGAAACAGGAGTGTGCAACACAGCCACAGATCTCCTAACTGACACGTGAGCCATAGACCCACATACCCTGCCAGGATCTGCAACAGGAGAGGGCACAACTGACACTGTGCCACCATCTGATACATGAGAGTCAACTGCACCAGCGCCACTGGGACAACTGAAATGATGAGCCACAGGGCTGTATGGGCCAGGAGGCAGGGTGGGCCTGGGAGCTGGGGATAGCTCACCTAGAGCCAAATCGGGGTTGGCAGGTGTCAATGGTGTGTGTCTGCGTTTCTTAGGGTGGTGTGAGTGCACCCTGGACAGGACAGGACTGCCAAGTGGTGGGGACTCCAAAGAATCACCACCCAGCATAGGTGGAGCAACTGCAGCCGGGGATCTGGTTTCGGGGGACGTGCTGGAGCCTGCTTGTCGTTTGCTCTGTGCCTGCCGCCTGGACTCGGAATGATGTGTAATGGGGGATGCAACAACAGGGGACACCCTCCTCTGCTTCTGACTGGCCTGGATGGGAGTGGAGGTATGGGGGGACTCCGCCGCGGAGACATCAGTGTTGCGTTTAGTAGAAAACATCAGCCTCAGTGCAGCCAGGGGTGAAGTATGCCTGTCCTTGATAGCGCCATTGTCCATGCCAGATGCCTTGTCCGTAGGATGTGCCTTATCCTTAGGTGGAGTGTTGTCTCTGGATGTAGCCTGTGCCCTGCTCGCCGCCCTGTTCCTGCCAGCAGACTTGTCGTCTGTGGTGCACCTGTCTCCAGCAGACACCTGCTCTCTGTGTGTGTCCCTGTCCTTGGGAGAGTCCCTTACCTCTGCTGTGGGCCTGCTCTTGGGAGTCTCCCTGCTCTTAGTAGGTGCCTTAGTCTTCTCACTGTCCTTGGGAGTCTCCCTTACCTCTGCTGTGGGCCTGCTCTTGGGAGTCTCCCTGCTCTTAGTAGGTGCCTTAGTCTTCTCACTGTCCTTGGGAGTCTCCCTTACCTCTGCTGTGGGCCTGCTCTTGGGAGTCTCCCTGCTCTTAGTAGGTGCCTTAGTCTTCACACTGTCCTTGGGAGTCTCCCTTACCTCTGCTGTGGGCCTGCTCTTGGGAGTCTCCCTGCTCTTAGTAGGTGCCTTAGTCTTCTCACTGTCCTGGGGAGTCTCCCTTACCTCTGCTGTGGGCCTGCTCTTGGGAGTCTCCCTGCTCTTAGTAGGTGCCTTAGTCTTCTCACTGTCCTGGGGAGGCTCCCTTACCTCTGCTGTGGGCCTGCTCTTGGGAGTCTCCCTGCTCTTAGTAGGTGCCTTTGTCTTCTGACTGGCCTTGTCCAAGGAACAGTCCATGGACATGTGAGTATCCCTTGCCTTGGGAGTACCTTTCGTGTTGAATGCCTGTGTAGCTCCGGAAGGCATGTCCCCCAACAACACTTGTGGATCCTGTGTGTGTACTCCAGTGCATCTGACGTCGTCTACGTGAACAGATTTAGCTGATCTAGGGGATGGGGTCTGTGCCCTGCGTGCCCTGACGTGCTGTCTGACGCTGCTTCTAGTGCAATAAGCTGTATTTGAGTCCTGCTCAGAATATTCACTACCCCCCGAGACATCCAGCGGTGTAGATGGTGAAACAGAAGTAGCACCCTGTTCGTTCGACTGTACTATTGCAGACGACACACTGCTTGCCAATGACTGCACTGTCCTGTGTAGACCTGCAAGATCGCCATGCATCCCTTCCATGAATGCCACCACCTGCCCCAACTTCCTATCATGGTCCTGGAAAGCATTTGTCATATTGGTCTGCCCCACACACAGCTGTCGCAGCAGATCAACGGCCTCAGCACACAGTGCATTTTGGCTCACCGTGGCAGGGGCAGCGGTGCCTGCACCGAACGCCACTCTGCTCCCCCTACTCCTCCGGCCACGAACAGTACATGGTGCAGTTGGCGGAAGTGTGGGCCCTGTGTGCTGTCTTACGACAGAAGGTGGTGAGTGCCCACTCCCAGTCTGTGACAACAGTGCAGGCTCACCCAGAGTGTCTGACGAGGAGGACGATGGTGTCTCCACATGCGAGTCCTCAGGGACGGTCCTGTCCCCCTCTCCGGCGCTGGCCTCCTCCGTGTCAGTCTGCGTGTGTGCGAAGTCTGAGCCGGACTCATTTCCTCGGCTACTCTCCACCGTCTGTGGCTGAGTGTCCTCTGTCAAAGCTGAAATGCACAGAAAAGATGTGTGAGTCATGGGCACACTCACGTACAGAAGGAACAGGATAGCCAAATCACATAGCAGACAAAGGTTTAGGAGCCCTCATCCTGCACATGGCCCACCCCTACCAGTCATCCTCACATTTTCTGCCATGGGGCCATGGACCACTAGGGGATGTGCTTTTACACTCAACTACTAAGCAAGTGGCGTGTCAACATGGCGGACCTGGATGTCAAATGAGTACCACCCAATGGGACCAAAAAGGCATCACAGGCATACATACGCAACACGGAACTCAATAGTGTGTCTGTGCACCAATACATGCATAGCACTCACAAGTTTCCTACACAGACAGTATGCTCACCGCTAGTTTGCTGTCGATCGGCACTCAGACGTTCGGCCAGTTCAGGATGCGTCACTGCAATGATACGGTGCATGAGAGGGGTCATGGAGCGTCGGGCCAGACGGGGCGTCCTTGGAATCAGGCCCAGTGTTACTTCCGCTACATTCTTGCTCAGCCTGGAAATGTCGTCCCAGCGTTTGTGGCAGTGTGTATGTCGTCTGTTGCACACCCCCAATGCCCGTACTTCACGTGCTATGCTCCTCCACAGGTCCTTGCGAAGGTGCAGCTTGACCTACCATGATGGGAGACAAAAGGGTGTAAGTCAGTGGACAGGTGGCCTGTCACACACATAGGGGCAAGACGTTACTGTCAGCAGCCATGCACAATCAGGAACATATGTCTAGCCCACACTACACAGCTAAGATAGAAATAGGCCTGATCATTTGGCCCCCTCATGCACACCAACATGTCCCACACTGCACTTACCACCCGTCCCGGTGCGCCGTAGAGGCGTCCATAGTTGCGGAGTACACCGTCCACGAGGACATCAAGCTCCGCGGCGGTGAAGGGTCGAGACCGGATCTCTTTGCCTGACGACATGGCAAGATCACGGAGTATGGCACTAGAGCAGCAGTCGGTGGTCAGCTCAGCAGCAGCAGCAGGTCGAGGTGATGGTCACAGGCAGCAGTCGGTGGTCAGCTCAGCAGCAGCAGCAGGTCGAGGTGATGGTCACAGGCAGCAGTCGGTGGTCAGCTCAGCAGCAGCAGCAGGTCGAGGTGATGGTCACAGGCAGCAGTCGGTGGTCAGCTCAGCAGCAGCAGCAGGTCGAGGTGATGGTCACAGGCAGCAGTCGGTGGTCAGCTCAGCAGCAGCAGCAGGTCGAGGTGATGGTCACAGGCAGCAGTCGGTGGTCAGCTCAGCAGCAGCAGCAGGTCGAGGTGATGGTCACAGGCAGCAATGGTCCCCAGGGTAGGAAGTTTCATTTTGGCCAACACACATATATAGGGCCCTCAGCACGTGTCAGTGGCATACGTCGCCAGCAATTGGTCAGCCCTGGAAGCGTGATCGTGAAATGGGCCAATGACTGGCCCTGTTGTTGCGGTGCACAGCTTCCGCTACCTGCGATTGGCCGTATGCGGCCAGCGTCCCTCTTCCCATTGGCTGCATGTGCAGGGACCGTCACGGGCACACATCGGCAACCGCACGTGCAAGCCTCAGGCACGGATGCTTCAGTTGCAACAATATACTATCACTGGCGCCTCCATGGCGGTGCACGTACACAGCGGGGGAGGTGCAGGCCTATACACCCTGTAGATGTACTCAATGGACATGCCAGTTCATGACCCCCCTTACAGTCACCTTGCATCATCCACCGTACACCGGCCGGAGCGGCCGGCCCATGAACAACCGCCGTGCCAGGCCCTGCCCAGGACCGCCGTGCCGGCCATGGCAACAACCGCCATTGCACGGCCCTTCCACTACTGCCGTGCCAGGCCCTGCCCAGGACCGCCGTGCCGGCCATGGCAACAACCGCCATTGCACGGACCGCCAGGGAACGCCGGTAGTGGAAGGGCCGTGCAATGGCGGTTGTTGCCATGGCCGGCACGGCGGTCCTGGGCAGGGCCTGGCACGGCGGTAGTCGAAGGGCCGTGCAATGGCGGTTGTTGCCATGGCCGGCACGGCGGTCCTGGGCAGGGCCTGGCACGGCGGTTGTTCATGAGCCGGCCGCTCCGGCCGGTGTACGGTGGATGATGCAAGGTGACTGTAAGGGGGGTCATGAACTGGCATGTCCATTGAGTACATCTACAGGGTGTATAGGCCTGCACCTCCCCCGCTGTGTACGTGCACCGCCATGGAGGCGCCAGTGATACAACATTGTTGCAAATCGACCATCCGTCCCGGAACCTTACACATGCACTTGCCGGTGTGTGGGCGTGACGGTCTGTGCACGTGCAGACAGTGTGAATGTCGAAGGCGGCCCGCGTATGCCCAGACGTAAACAGCGGATGCAGTGCACCGCCATGGCGTGATCAATGTTTGCATCTTAGCCGATGATGCACCTTGTACCATTGTCTGCAGCTGCCTGCTCACGGTTGTGTGCGTGATTGCGTGGCTACACATGTCATGCTCCATCCCATGTGTGTCCATACCATGGCCATCGGTGAGCCACAAGTGTCCATCACGTGTGCATGTCCACATCGGGTAGTACCCTACACAATTTTGTCGTACCTCACATGTACACAGTAGATCCCGTATGTATGGGCACCTGTGAATCAGTTGTCAGTGAGTGGTATGTGTCAGATGATGACTATGGTGGGGGTTCTGTTGTGTACTGTACATGTGTGTTGCCTATTGTGTCCCCATGCATGTGATGTCCGTATGCCCACCATTCCTGGTGTTGCCATTGGTGCATCATGATATGGGGGGGTGGGGAGGTGTTTAATTTTGTATGTGTGCATGTACTTGCATGTGTGCATGTGATGTTGGGCCTACACATGTGGGTCATGTCACATGTCTGGTTGGCAGTGATGTTGAGGTGAGACACTGTGCATTGCACATGTTGCTAAACATCATGTTGCTAGTGGATGCACATTGTAGCTACGTCGGTCCATGTTGTCCTGACAATCAGAGGAGTCACACATATGACAAGCATACACTGGATACTACATGTTGGTAGAGGGCGTTGACATGTGATTGAGGTGCACACACGTGCGTTGTATGTTAATTGACTTCCATTCCATCTACTCCCACACAGGAGGGCTCCAAATGTCCTTCGCCCATACACTGTGCTGGAGGATATGGTGGACGAGGAGGTGATCCGGAAATTCAGGCTGGATCGCCGTCGATTGTTGGAACTTGTGACCCTATTGTCTCCTCACCTGCAGCCGCGAAGAACATATCCAGGTTCCATGACACCCGCGCAAAAGGTGATGGCGGCACTCCATTTCTTCGCAACAGGCACATTCCAGTACACAGTTGGAGATGCCGGGGGAATGTCACAGGCCATGTTCAGCACGGTACTCCGGGATGTACTGACAGCCATGATGCTGTACAAGCATGACTATATACATTTCCCTCAGGCGGCGGACTTGCCAGCGGTCAAAGCTGGCTTCTATGCCCTGGGTCGTATACCACACGTTGTGGGTTCCATTGATGGCACGCATATCGCGCTCATTGCACCACGGGCACGTGAGCAGGTGTATAGGAATCGGAAACACTTCCATTCCCTGAACGTGCAGGTGGTGTGCCAGGCCGACAACATCATCTCACATGTGTGTGCAAGATTCCCTGGCTCTGCACATGACGCCCACATCATGCGGAGCAGCATGGTCCCCCAACTGATGGCTAATCTTCGTCCAGCACAAGCGTGGCTTGTTGGTGAGTATGCTGTGGTGACAGGAGTGATATCTGTGTGGCATGGTGTGCCCCACAATGCAGGTTGTGATGTTTCTCTCTCTCTCTCTCTCTTCCACCAACACAGGCGACTCGGCTTACCCAAACAGGCCTTGGCTGCTCAGTCCCTTACGCAATCCCACTACACCAGGAGAAATGAGATACAATGATGCCCATGGTAGGACACGTCGAGTGGTAGAACGGACATTTGGCCTGCTCAAGTCAAGGTTTCGGTGCCTGGATAAGACTGGAGGGGCCCTGCCTTACTCACCAGGCAAAGTATGCAAGATCGTGATAGCGTGCTGCATGCTTCACAACCTGGCTGTGCGCTATAACATTGAACTGCTCTTGGACCCTGATGAACTGCAAGTTCCTCGCCCTCCCGACCCAGCCATGTCAACTGATGAGGATAGTGGTGAGGAGGAAGGTGTGGACCAGAGGCGCCAGATCATTGATCGCTACTTCCCTTGATTGTGAGTGTGCTCCTCTTGTGCTGCTTGGGTATGCCCTGTGAATGTGTGCTGGTGTTGTGGCATAGTGGTGTGCTTCATCTCTGTGTTCTGCTATGTGATGCATGCATGTGTGTGTGTGTGCTAAATTGTGGCCAATGCACGTCTCCATGATGTGTGTCGTCTCATCCATTACTGTTGTGATGCGTGTGGGTTGTTAAATGTTGCACTGCAGTGTGTTCTGATGAGTGTGATCTTGTTTCCTGACGTGTCTTTGCGGTTTCTATTTTCCCTAGGTCACTCCCGCAGCGCCATGATTCTGTACCAGTTGGATACCTGTACCTAGTAACATCTGTTTCTGATGCATTCATGTGAATAAACATGGAGACAACACATGATTGAGTGAGTAAGTGGCTTTTATTTACAAAATGTGCATGGGTGTAGGTGCATATTTACAAATGAGTGAAGGGGTGGGGGAGTGAGAGTAGAAGGTTATGGCAGATGAAATGTCCGTGCGGACACCACATAGGGTGGTGTCTGCCTAGTACAGCAGGCCTGTGGCAGGTGGGACCGGATAGTTGGCAGGGTGAATGGCATGCGCAGGTACAGGTACAGTCATTTTCTGTTCCTCTTGGAGCGTGTGGCAGCTGCTTCCACACTGCTGTCGCCCACTTCCAGCCTCGGTCGGCCCCTCCGTCTTAGTGCCGGTACGGTGTCAGCTGGTTGCGCTGGGGCATCGGGTACCACATCCGCCGCAGGTGGCGGTGGCGGTGGCGGTGGCGGTGGCGTTGTTTGTGGCCTGATTGTCCTGGTGAAGATGTCCACTAGTTGGCCAAGCCGCCTCTCAATGGCCCCCAACATTGCAGTGTTATCTACAAAGTCCTGGTGGGCCCGGTCTGCCTGTGCCTGACCACGTTGGTAGCTCACCTCCACCCTGCCCAGTGCCTCCAATGACTGTTGCACTGGATTGGGTGTGTTGGTATCCTCCCGTGTTCTTTGGCGTATGCTCCTGCCTGCCGGATCTGGCCTTGCATCTCTGCCTTGCCTCACACTCTCCCTGCGTGGCTGGGATGGCGCTGGCACGGCGTTGGCCGTTGGGTTGGGCAGGGTGGCAGGGGCAGGAGTGGTGGTAGTAGTGGTGGTGGTGGTGGAGGTGGTGCTGGTGGTGGCTGTGCAGGTCACAGTGGCCGGTGTTGTCACAATGGCAGAGGCCGTAGTTGTTGGTGCAGGGGTGACCTGGGAGCCAGATGGCCCTGGCTGGCTGCTTGTGCCGGGATCATCCTCTGCCCCGGAGGTGGCTGGCCAATCGTCCCCTGAGACGTCTGTGATTGGCGAGTCTGGAGGGCGGGTGTTGCTTCCAGCTGTCAGATGAGGATGACCTGCAAAACCAAAATGTGAGGATGAGTAATGTGGACTTGACAGGTTGTTTTCACTTTTTTGGCCGATTCTGTCTGCACTGGTACTCACCCCACCCACCACCACCACCACCGCCATCCCTATGGACATGGGGGCCTGTTGGGAGTTGTAGTTCCATCCCCTCACACCCACCACCGCCACCGCCATCCCTATGGACATGGGGGCCTGTTGGGAGTTGTGGTTCCATCCCCTCACACCCACCACCGCCATCCCTATGGACATGGGGGCCTGTTGGGAGTTGTAGTTCCATCCCCTCACACCCACCACCGCCACCGCCATCCCTATGGACATGGGGGCCTGTTGGGAGTTGTGGTTCCATCCCCTCACACCCACCACCGCCACCGCCATCCCTATGGACATGGGGGCCTGTTGGGAGTTGTGGTTCCATCCCCTCACACCCACCACCACCACCGCCATCCCTATGGACATGGGGGCCTGTTGGGAGTTGTGGTTCCATCCCCTCACACCCACCACCACCACCGCCATCCCTATGGACATGGGGGCCTGTTGGGAGTTGTGGTTCCATCCCCTCACACCCACCACCACCCACCACCACCACCACCGCCATCCCTATGGACATGGGGGCCTGTTGGGAGTTGTAGTTCCATCCCCTCACACCCACCACCGCCACCGCCATCCCTATGGACATGGGGGCCTGTTGGGAGTTGTGGTTCCATCCCCTCACACCCACCACCACCACCGCCATCCCTATGGACATGGGGGCCTGTTGGGAGTTGTGGTTCCATCCCCTCACACCCACCACCACCACCGCCATCCCTATGGACATGGGGGCCTGTTGGGAGTTGTGGTTCCATCCCCTCACACCCACCACCACCACCGCCATCCCTATGGACATGGGGGCCTGTTGGGAGTTGTGGTTCCATCCCCTCACACCCACCACCACCACCGCCATCCCTATGGACATGGGGGCCTGTTGGGATTTGTGGTTCCATCCCCTCACACCCACCACCACCCACCACCACCACCACCGCCATCCCTATGGACATGGGGGCCTGTTGGGAGTTGTAGTTCCATCCCCTCACACCCACCACCGCCACCACCATCCCTATGGACATGGGGGCCTGTTGGGAGTTGTGGTTCCATCCCCTCACACCCACCACCACCACCGCCATCCCTATGGACATGGGGGCCTGTTGGGAGTTGTAGTTCCATCCCCTCACACCCACCACCGCCACCGCCATCCCTATGGACATGGGGACCTGTTGGGAGTTGTGGTTCCATCCCCTCACACCCACCACCACCACCGCCATCCCTATGGACATGGGGGCCTGTTGGGAGTTGTGGTTCCATCCCCTCACACCCACCACCACCCACCACCACCACCACCGCCATCCCTATGGACATGGGGGCCTGTTGGAGTGATTTCGACGTTGGTGAGTATGTGGACTGCATGCATGGGTTGGGGTCTGGGAGATGTGTCTTCACAGTTGTGTGAGGCACACCATGTAGTAGTGCTCGTGGTGCTTGGTTTGTACTTACCAGCCTCTTCTCCCTCAGGAAGTCCATCAAGGCTCTCAGGGTGGATGATGGTCATCACCTTGTCCTCCCACTCGGTGTAGGGTAAGGGCTCCGGAGGGGTTCCACCGCCTGTATGATTAGCCCGGAGATAGTTCTTGGCTCGTATGGCTTTGACGCGGGTCTTTAGATCGTGCCACCGCCTCTGGATGTCCTGCTTCGTCCTCGGGACGCTCCCGGAGGCATTCACCCTGGTGACTATCCGGTCCCACATGCTGTTTCTCCTGGCTATGCTGGTCTGCTGCACTAGGGCCCCGAATAAGTGGGGTTCCACACGGATGATCTCATCGACCATAACCTTCAACTCCGTGTCAGTGAATTTTGGGGGTTTTTTTGGTGCCATGGTGTGTGGTGCTCGGGGTGTGGGTTTGCGTGGATGGGGTGGTGCAGGTGTGTGGTGTGTAAGAATGGTGTGGTGGGTGTTTGTGTGGTGGGTGTGTTTGGGTGTGGGTTGTGTGAATGCTATTTCTCTTTGGGCTCAGTTCAGTGGTGTGTCCTGCTAGCAGCTATGCTGTGATGCAGAGGATTTGTGGAGTGGGTGGGAGTTCTTTTATGGTGTGTGTCTAGACCGTGTCTGAATGGTTATTGGCAGTCAGGTGCTAGGTGGGAGTGTTGGCAGGTGTGGATTTTGTGGTGCTTGGCGGTGGATCATTGTGTGTTGTGATTGGTTTGGATGTTTTCGGTGGGTGGGCGTTTTTTTCGTGTGTTTGGTGATAAACTTCCGTGCCAATGTATGGCATTGGTTTGACAGTAGGGATGTTGTTTGTGTTGTCGTTCCGCTGTGGTGCACGGATTCTCGGTGCATTGGTACCGCTGCGGACGTGGATGGCGGTGACTACCGGGGTACTTGCGGAGTTATCCTAATTGCGGACACGGACATTGCGCAGGTATAGCGGGGGTGGTGGATGTATTCGCGGTCATGTGCGTACGCGGCGGTCGGTGTTTTTACTGTTCCGTCCGCCTGCCGCGGACTCAGGTGTACTCCGACCGCCGCGGACGGGGATTGGAGTGCTCCGTACGCCGCGGTCGGCGTTTTTTGCATGTTTTATCCTAATTGCTGTTGCGGTTTTTCCGCGGACAGGTCCGGAGTATCTTGCCACCTTCCGCGGCGGACGGTACACGTTTCCGTCCGCCATCCTAATCGACCCCAAAGTGTGGACTATATGAATATTTGGTTATGCCTTTTGGCTTATGCAATGCCCCAGCAACTTTTCCATTTTTCATCAACAAGGTGTAAAGACATTTTTGGATGTATGTGCTGTGGCCTATATTGACAACATTCTGATTTTCTATCCTAATATGCAAGACCATGAGATGCAAGTTCAATCTGTACTGAAGAGACTACAAGAACATAGACAATTTGCTAAATTGGAGAAGGGTGATTTTTTTGTTCCTAGAGTTTCCTATTTGGGTTACGTCTTGTCTGCACAGGATATTAGCATGGAACCTCAAAGGTGTTAGCTATCTCTCAATGGCAGTCGTCCCAGTCAGTTAAAGAAGTACAAAGCTTCCTGGCGTTTGCTAACTTCTACGGTAGATTTATTGACTGCTTCTCCACGTTGACCTTTCCTCTTATCAGTTTATTACGTAAGGGAGCTATGTTTCTGTGGACAGACAAAGCAGAGAAGGCCTACCAGCAATAAAAAATGCCTTCACTAGCACACCTATTTTGTGTCAACTAGATTCCACACATCCATTTATTGTTGAAGCAGATGCCTTACAAGTAGCAGTAGGTGGAGTACTGTCACTTAGGGACAGAAAAGCACACAGGGAAACTCCATCCCATAGCATATTACTGACATAAACTAACTCTAGCAAAAATCACCTGTGGGGGAAAGGGAATTGTTGGCCATCAAAAGAGCCTTTGAAGAGTGGAGACATTATTAGCTTGGTTCCCTACACACTGTCAAAGTGTTCACTGACTATAGGAACCTGAAGTTCTTGAAATCAGCTTGAGCCTTGCCCATGCAACAGTTGCAGTGAACTCAGTTTTTAATGATTAAGATGTTGTGATACAGTTCCAGTCGGGTCTACAACATGGCAAGGCTGGTGCCCTTTCCCTTCTGGGTTACACAACATAGGAACCCATAACAGAACATCTACCTATCATACCTGTGGATCGTTTCCTGGGGGCTTCATATTCTGAAGAGCAGTTCACCTTAGATGTATCTAGAGCCCAGAACATCAAGGAGGCAGATGCAGTTGCTCAGCTACATAATGGCCAAAGGGTACGTGGCCTACTATACATCAAGGGGGCTTATATATCCCTACTGTAACACTAAAACAACAAACATAATGGTTTCACACACAAACTATGGCAGGGCATTCAGGTTAGAAGAAAACCTTGGAGTTACTCAAGAGATATTTTTGGTGGCTAACAGTTACCAACAACACTAAACAGTAATTCACCAGTGTAGTATGTGTGCCCATAGTAAAAGTACCCTCCAAGCTTCCACTTGGTTATTAACTCATTTACCCACTTCTTCTGCCCTTGACATACCATTTCCATGGATTGTATTGTAGATTTACCCAGAACAGGGTTACACCACAGGGCTTGTAATTGTAGATCTATTGACTAAAATGGCCCATTTCCTTTCCTTGAAGGGCTTAACTGCATCTAAGAAACTTGCTGATATATTTTAATAGTCCATAGTACTTCTTGATGATATTCCCTCTGTAGTGATTTCAGACTGTGGCTCACCATTTTGTTGCTAGGTTTTGGAGGGAGCTCTGTGGTATTCTACAGATTGACGTCCATTTGTCCTTAAGCCATCATCCCAAGACTGATGGGCAAATGGAGAGGATGAACCAGTGTTTAGAACATTACCGACGGTGTCAATTGTTACATAGTACTGCTGATTGGTAAGAGTACTTATGGGCAGCAAAATATGCATATAATAATGTTGTACACAGCTCCACTACGTACTCACCTTTCTATTGTAACTATGGGTTTCCTCCCCGCTTTGTAATGCTTCCTTCTTCAACCACACCTAGAGTTCCAGCAGGGCAGGACTTTGTAGATCATGTGGAGGAGGTTCAATGAATAGCACCTGAAAACCTGTATAAAGCAAAAGAGGCATGTAAAAAGAATGCCAATAAACACCATGACCCGCTCCTGACTTCCACATCAGAGACAAATAGTGGTTGTCCACGCACCACATTACTCTAAAGGAACCACCCAAATTCCAACCTCGATACATTGGATCATACCATACCATTAAGAGATTAAATGATGCTGCTATGAATTTGGATTTGCCTACTACGATGCAAAAACATCCTGTTTTTCATATGTCATTGTTGAAACCCATCACCAGAGGAACACAAAATCAGTTGGCTGTATTGATAGAGAAGGAACCTAAGTTTGAGGTACAGGCTATTCTGAATTCCAAAAGAATAAATTGTAAATTGCATTATCTGATTAATTGGAAAGGATATGGGCCTCAAGACCCTACTTGGGAGGCCACAGGCCATGTTCATGCCCCTTGGTTGCTACAGCAATTCCACTGCTGATACGTGGACAAACCCAAACTAGCAGGGAGGGCAATAGGAGCGGTTTGCTGCCATGCCTGTTTGTGCATTGACAGGGCTTATGTGTGCGGCAAGGGCAGACCATGCAGTCCATAAGACTTGCGCCGCCCCACTGGTAGCTACTTGCTGTTCTTGTCATTTTCAGCTGCAGCTTCCTGGGATCACGTCCTTTTCCCCTCCCACACTCACCTGTTCTCCTCACATCTTCACATCCTCCGGCAGCGTTGTTCGACACATTGGGTAATTCTCTGAACTCCAGTCTTAGTGTGCCTGGTCTGACCTCACCACTTCCCTCCTGGAGCCTGGGGGAAAGCTTAATTGGCAACAACCTGCAGAAAAGAACATCATTAAGCTGGACATTAACTGTTACTGGTAATGCACTTTGTGCGCTTGTGTCCATTTATCTAATTGTGTTCTGCCACTGCAGCTCTTCTATGTAGTTAAGCAGTCCTTGGTCTGTTTGCTCTGTAGGATCTCAGAAAATTCAGATTAACATGGTTTTAGAGACATTTTGGTGCATTTACATACATTACATGTCTCATTTGCATTCGCTCATACCGTGAAGGAAAAACTAAGATCCTAAGTAAGGATTGTTTTAATGTATTACGCATGATGCAATGTGTTCTTCCTTTTATATATTGTTTTTGCTCTCTAGTTTCATTTTTCTAGTGTTGCAATCCCTTGAGAAACCTGATTGGTTGTTAGTAGAGGCACTGTAGGTAGGTCTCCATGATATATACCTGTATGTGTTAGTAACCTATAATGCTGTGTTTATTCACTATTGGCAATTGTTTATCTTATATTTATAGATATGCTGGCAACGCCATTCACCCTGCAAATACAAGTAGATGATGGATGGAGTGCTGAAACCATTCAAGCACTCACCCCCAGTCACAGATCTGAGTTGAATCCACCACTGTTTTTTAGCTCAATTCGCCACCCCAGTTCATACTCAGCCATATACAAATCAGTCTTGACGTTGTTCCTTATGGGAACAGTCCAGCCCAAACTGCCAAGCCAGATCATCCCTGGACCGGAAACAAGCCTCCTGGTACCGGTTTCGGGGTAACACCCCTCATCAACCAGGCTAGCTTGAATCCAGTGGCTAAGTAAGCAAGGGACCCACGTTGGGCACATCTTGCCAATCTAGAGCAAACTAAGCAAACACAAGGAGATGGTGGACGGAGCACTGAAACTTTTCAGACTCTCACCCCCAATAACACATTTGGGTTGAGTCCATCACTGTTCGTTAGCTCACTTTGCCACCCCAGTTCAGACCCATCCATATGCAAATCAGTCTTGACCTTGTCCGTTATGGGAACAGTCCAGCCCGACCTGCCAAGCCAGGTCTTCCCTGGACCAGAAACAAGCATCCTGCGACTGATTTCGGGGTAACACCCCGAAATCAGCCAAGCTAGCATGAATCCAGTGGCAAAGTGAGCAAGGGACCAACGTGTGGGCACACCCTGCCAATTTAGGGCCAACAAAACACACACAAGAAGATGATGGAAGGAGTGCTGTTTGTATTGCATGTATCCTTCCACCCACGTTATAAAGGAAAAGGGGAATTAGCAGGTACACATATTCATTCATCTCTATACGCACTTTAATGTTTAAGGGATGTTGATTAGGTGTATTAGGTTTCTAATATATACTTGTCTTTGTCCTTAGGGAGAGATATGTAGACAGGCCCTAGACAGATGCTTCCTCTGCAGTGCAGTCTTCTGTGGACGTCACCTTCCCCTTTTCCCCGTGGACTGGGTTTGGCTTTGACTTAGTTGGGCGTGCCCGTTCGGTTGGGAAGTGGGGTCCTTACGGTGTGTGACCTCTGTTTCACTCTTGCGGAAAATCCAGGTGAGATTTCTGGCAAGAGGCAGCTAATCCTTGTAAATAAAACTGTAAACGTGATGAATTACTGAGCATTAATATTTTGAAAGGTGTTTTTGAATTTTGATTGTGAAATAAATACAGCCGGGAGTTTATGACCCCTAACACAAAAAGAACATGTGTTGTCTCTTCCCAGTGACTTCGGACGGGGGACAGCTGTGAGTGTTTTGAGGGGGAGCGGGGTTTCAAGAGTCAAAACTATCCCGAGGCATCAACGATACCTGGTATATCACAAAATCATAGCGTTTGCATCAGCACCATTGCTGTTTTTTTAATGTAAAACCCACATTTTATGAACTGGAAAAGTTTGCTACCATGTTTTGGAGACCAGTGTTACGGTGCGTTTGGCCCTATGTTTTTTCTTTGCGCTGGATGTATGTCCCTTTTAAAGGCAAAAGACGATAATACTTACAATCCTTTCCAGCACAGTTCTTGGAAAATAGTGCTGGAACAATTGTTAGAGTAGGTATGCTGGCCAAAACACATCACCTCACTAAAAGCTTAGGGAATATGCGGCAGGCTTTCTAAAACACAATAAAAGCTACCAGAACAAAAGACATTTGATGGCCCCTTTATTGTTCATTCTCTAGACGTTTGAAGTTTTATGGAGGTGCTGCTCCATCAACCGAACCGCTACTTCCTGCGCCACTGTGTATGCACCTAAAATAACACAGATTTTGAAAAATGATGAACCTTTCTGAATTAGAAATATTTTTTTGAGAAGGTAGGAAACATAGACTGTTTGGTAATTTGCAATATCTGTTTATTTATGCTAACCTGCAGCTTTTTCTGATTGGAAATGGCTCTAGGTTGGTGCTAATAAAGAAGTGCAAGTCGCAGCATCGAGCTTCAGAACTTCTGGGGTAAGAGTAAATACGAGAATGTGCAGCACAACGGAGTGGCACTGTAATTAATACTGAAACTGCCGTACCAGATCCATGAGCCTTGAACGCAGGAATCCTTAACTGGGTCCCACTTTAGGATGCTCCATAATGTTTACTTTGTATTTCGTTGTCAGTCCCCCAGGACGCCTTGGTGTCACTGAAAGTTGCAATCTATGATACACGATATGCTCCAATTTGCAAATCATAAAACTTGAAAGCCGAAACTGCTGGCAAAATAGAAATATGCTAATTAAAAACAGAGGCAAAGGCCATGACAGATTGCTGTTGCTGAATTGTCTTTAAAAGAATAAGAAAAGCCAGAAATGTAATGTAATTCCAGCAAGATTGGGGCAGGTTCCAGATGGAGCCTCTTTTGTCAACAAGTATAACATTTACTGCTTTATAGGGGCAGGAAGGCCTCCGAAATAAGAGCAAAACCTATACATTTCTTATAGCTAACCTTATGCCTGCAATACAACAAGGGAAGCTTGAAAATATACAATATTTATTAAATTCCCTGCTTATGACTTGCGTTTAAACTATCAACTAATGTATGACATTGAACTGCTGAATTCCAGTGTGATGAACAGTCAATATTATTTGCTCGTGAGTAGATTAGTGACAGAATACCAGACCCCTGAGAATTGAATGACACTCCAAAGTTGTCTGCTAAAGATGTACTGAAACTTGCGTGGCATCCTATAAAAGAAAACATGCATAGATCGTGATACCTGTTTTTTGCATCTATATACATATCCAATATTAAAATCATCTAGTCGTTTAATGTTTTATAGGCATGTTCTAAAAATTGAACCATCCTTCTAATTGCACTTTCCCCTGTGAGCCTAAAACAATAAAGTACAGCCTCCGTAGTTGTTCTTATTTTGGCACTATTAAACATGGGACGTAAAAATCAAACTTAAAAAACATGGGACGTAAATATGACCTGCGTGTAGGCAACATCCTCGGGCAAATGCATATGAAATGTTCAAACGTTTCCTTGCCGATTCCGCAAAGCCGACATACCTGTGTATCTTTGAGAGCCTGATTCCAAGTCCCTTCAAACTCCCCTATCGGAATATAGAATTGTCTGACCCTTAGGTATTTCCATTTAATAGAACTGGTCAGATTCCATCCCAAGTATTCTTGAGCCTGCAAGGTATATGTGTCAATTATTAAGTCTGTGTGTTTATATTTCCCTGCTTGTAGAAGATCTTAATTCCACTGTATTAACTTTAGTGATTTATATATTACATTTTTCCACACATCCTTGGTCAGTCGCCCCATCTCCTGCATATCAGGCAGATCAGACAAATCTATTTCCATCATTAAGTTAAAAAGTTGGAGATCACTCACTTTTTTACTCCGGAGTTCCTCCATTATTAGATTCTTTAATGTGCATGAATTGGCCATTAGCACAGTCATTAATATAGTTAACACAGCTGCTCTTGTGCAGCATTTCCAGAGATTTTAGGCCAAATTCCAACCGTATCATACAATGTGGAGTAGCCTGTAGTAGATGGTACGTACACATTTCATGAAACATTTTTCGAGCTCGAAGATGACTTTTTTGTTCATGGCAGGAGATGCATACAATAAAAATAGAATCATTTTCATTTGTACTGAAACTTGAATGGATCTAAAAGCACACATTCCGACTCTGCTTGAACCTTGAATCAGATGACTTCTCTCCACCTTGAAAGAGCTTTACCTACTTCATGTAGAGTAAATAATCAGGTTCAAAGTTGCACACATTGTCTGCAGAGCCTTTGGGTGTATAAGAATGGATGATTTATGTTGGACCTGGGCCTCTTGGCAGGGTCATCCCTAAACTTTTTGCCTTCCTCCAATACTCTCTCTGACCTGTTTTTGTTGGTTTAATGACTCTGGGCACTTTGCCACTGCTGACCAGTGCCAAAGTGCATATGCTCTCCCTGTTGTAAAGTGTACATGTGATTGATGTCCATGATTGGTTCATTGGATTTACTGTTAGTCCCTAGTAAAGTGCACCAGGAGTGCCAGGGCTTGTGAATGCCAATACTGCTAGTGGGCCTGCAGCGCTGGTTGCGCCACCCACAGAAGCAGCCTTAAAAATGTGTCTAGGGTCTGCCATTGCAGAACCTGTGTGCAGTCTGGTACTGTCACACTGGCTGGGCAAGTGCACACACTTGCCAGCCCCTAAAACCTTCCCTTCACTTCATATTAGTCACCCCTATGGTAGGCCTGAGGGCAGGGTGCATTGTAAGTGTAAGGTAGGACATGCCCTGATGTGTGTGGCATGTCCTAATAGTGAATTACTGCCAAATTCGTTTTTCACTATTGTAAGGCTACCAGTTCCCTTTAGGCCAGATGGGCTGCTGGAATTATTACACTCTATAATCCCAGCAGGCTCAGGGAACATGGTGGAAATTAATGTTTAGTATGCCTGAACTCAGAATAATAAAATACTTCTTTTAGTAAAGTTTATTTTAATATCCTGTGTTTGCAAATGCTACTTTTAGAAAGTTAGCATTTGCTGGCCTAACCATTTCAGCCCGCCTCTGCTTGGATGTGGATCTGACTGTCTGGTGTGTGTGAGTGACAGGGCTGGGAGTTGACAGGTAGTGAATAGCAGGATGACACCTTAGTGGGTGGTGGGAGTTTCCCCTGAATGATGCATCAGGCTGTGCTCTGCCTCCACAATGCTGGCTCCGCCCTCCTGGGGAGCGACTGATGACTCAGCCTGCACCTGGCCCAGGAAGGACCGAAGCTTGTCAACAAAGTGCTCAAGCTGCCCCTGTCTTCACAATGCCGGCTCCGCCCCCCTGGGGAGCAGCTGATGTGCCTGCCCTCACACTGAATGCAGAAGCCAGAAGTACCCACAACAAGTGCTCAGAGACTGGAGCAGTTATGCAGAGGCCCCCCTGGCCTGCTAGAACAAAAGAAACTGGGTATAAAAGTAGGAGCCCTGCTCCTTGTAAATTAGATCCTGTTTGCGCTACAGAAGAAACTCTGCCCGAAGAGAAGGACCTGGAAGGACTACAAGGAGGAGTGCTGTCTCTGGCCTGTGTCTGGTGCCTTGCTGCCAAAGGAGAGGAAAGAAAAGACTACAAGAGACTTTTGCTTTATTGAAACTTTGTGCCAAACTCTGCTGAAAGATCTCCAAGGGCTTGCCTGTCAACTTGCCCCCTGACCAGCGCCCCAGGAACAGTGGGCGCTACCCCTCTGAAGAAAAGCTGCTGCTGGCGTGTGCTGTGTGTCTCTACAGCGCCAAGGAAAAGAGAGTTGAGAGCGCTGTGCCTTCCGCCACGCTCTCTGACAATTTGTGCAGCTGTGGCCCTTCCCCGACCACCGTGACTGTGGCCTGTTCGTGTGCCAGCCGCAAAGTAAGGACCAGCCCCACGCTGGTTCGAGCGCCGTGACTGTCCGCGCTGAGCCGCCCTTGCAAAGGAAAGGGAGGACCTGCCCGGTCTGAGCATCGCCGCCTGTGTGACCCCCGAGGTACAGGCTGCTCCGCAAAGACCGGCACTGCCAAGATTGTGCCCCTCGTGACTTGGGCGCTGAGACCCCCTGGCCCCCGCAGCTGGAAGTGACTCGCTGCTGAGCCGTGCCTGAATTGTGCCCCGCGCTCCGTGGAGGGCACCCCCCTCAGCCCCGCCTGCCTGTAGCTTCCCCCTTCAGTGTGAGCGAACCTGACCCCGGAGAATCCGGCCCCGCATCTGCACCGTCATCCCGGGTGCCCTGTGACCTGCGCTGAGACTCGCAGGCCGCCGCACCCTCCAGGAAGACAACGCGACGTGGGACAGCTCCACGGACAGCCGTCCGCTCCAAGATCTGCGAGAAATCCAAGGTACTGTGTTCTTTGCCCTTGCGGTGCGAGCGTCCTACGACCTGAGCTCGCACCGCACTGCCTGCTTCACAGCGCGAGCCGCCTCTGAAACCGAGGCTCGCACTGCTCCTGGTCCGCGAGGCCCACGCGGAAAGCGTGAGCTTTGGCCGGCCGGGCCCGATCTCCTCTCTGAAGCGAGCGGAGACAGCGGAACGCGCATTTAGGCGCTACAAAACACTGAACCTTGTTCAAAACCAGGGCAGAAGGCCCACAAGACTGCATTTATTCAAGAACTGTGCCTTTTTATAAAGAGTAACTGGAACCTGCATTTAAAGTGAACCAAGACTGTATTTACAAGCCTGCTTGAAATTTATATAAAGAGAATATATTTTTACAAATACAGTTTGGTGTCATTGTGTGGTGGGTTGGTTGTGATGGTGTGATACTGCAAATGTTTAACCCTATATGCCCCAGAGATTAGCCTAAGACTGCTTAAGCCACACTACCTAGAGGGTAAGCAGAGGTTGTCTTGAAGGTAACCCTCAGCCCTGACGGGGAAGAGAGAGGCCCTGCTTGTCGCCAGTGCTGCACTGCGCCAACCAGAGACTCCCCCCTTCCTACATTGGACGCAGCGGTGAGGATAGCGAATTTACATTTGCGGTGTTTTACCTTAGCTACTGACCATTGCACAGTGATGACAGTCCAGTAACTAAGCCACAGACTTTTTTTTATGTTTTGCGAGAAGAGATCTCCATGTGTTTTTGAAGTCATGCCTGTGTCAGTGAAAATGGAAAAGGCAGCATCCATTTCTTCTATTGACTGTGATTGGGAGAAACTAGAAAACTACACTGGGAAACAGCTCAGGAGCTTCTGCAAAAATTTGAACATTTCCATGACCGGACTCTCCAGAAGGGAGCAGTTCCAAAAGGCGCTGAGGGTCTGGGTCAAGGCAAGGAATGCCCCTGGAAAGGATTTTGAATTTGAGGATGCAGAACAGCAGCTGGAGGGACCCCTGACTCCAGAGTGTAGGGGTGCAACCTCCCCATTGGGTAGCAGTGTTTCTGGCCGAGGTCTGTCGCCAGAGGAGCTGGCGGACAGACAGGCAACCCGAGATCATGAATTGAAGTTGGCAGAGCTGGAAATAAATGGGCAACTGGAGCTAGAATCTAGGAGGTTAGCCCTGGAAGTAATGAAAATGGAGCTTGCGCATGACTTAAGAATGAGGAAACTTGACTTGGAGCTCGAGGGGCTTGAGGCCAGGAGGGCTTCAGCCCGGCAACAAGAAATGTGTGTAGCTCAGAGATTGAGCTTTGCTGAGTTGGAGGTGGAGTCCAGCTCAGATGGTGGCAGCAACATTCAGGTATCTAGTGCAGACAGCATAGCGCGCGCACCTAGAGATATGGCACCTGACTTGGAGGGGGTTAACTTATACCAGGAGGTTCAAGGGCATGAGGTAGCTCCAGTAGTGCGCAGCGTCCCTGAAGGGAATAGGGTAGCTGGCGTAGGAGTTCATGGTCCTAGTGGCGGGAGGGTTTCCCCCATGGTTGAGGTCCTGGTGGGTGAGTGTAAGGACCGCCCAGAAGAGTGTGGGTTGTGTGACAGAGACAGTTCGCTACTGTCTGGCCAGTCTCAGAAGAATGGTGTGGAGTATGTGTGTGAGGCCCTGGATGGTGAGGTGAAGGATAATTTGGTTAACCCTGCTAGGGGGCTGTGTAATCCAATTGTGGGAGAGCATATTGTAAGTCCCAGTTTTCCAGAGCTATGCCAACACCTGTTTGAGAGTGAGTTCTCTGACCCCAGGGAGCTCACATTGAAGGCAGACCTTGTGGTGGATTCCAGAGGGTCTGGAGAGGCATTGGGGTGTGATCCTGTGGGGAGTGGCTCAGGTATCTTCCAGCCCAGAGTGGTGGAAGTGGCGCAGAGTAGCCCAGCTAGGTCCTGTAGTAGTGAGATGGGTGTAGGGCCTCACGTCCTGTCCTTAAGAGGAAGGAGTGAGAATGGGTTTTGTCCCGGTTGTGCCCAACCTCAGTCTCAGAGCCTGGATGGTTCTTTAAGGGAACACCAGGTGGGGAGCCTAGGCTGTCCGGATGAGTCACCCTCTGAGGGGGATCCCCCAGTGGCTAGAGAATGTGGAGGCTCTGTAAACAGAGCTCCAGTAGTTCTGGTGACTGGCAGTACCACTCCAGTTGGGAGGGTGCAGAAGTCCAGAAGGAGGGGCGAGCGGGGGAAAGAGTCCCCAGTGGAAGAACCAGTGGGTCAGGGGCCAGCCAGCAGGGCTGCGTCCCCAGTGAATGACCAGGGGGACACCACTTCTGTCCTGGGGGATCTTCCCACACTGTCAGAGGGACAGGGTTTGGGAGATCTGCGCCAGGCAGACTGTCGCACAGCACATGAGCTATGTGCCACCCTCAGGGGGGGCAGGCGTGCTCCCCGGAAAGTCCTGGTGCGCCAGGCAAGTGTTCAACTGCAGGGTTGGGTCCCTGAGTTAGAGGGCCAGGTTCAGGTGTTGTCTGACCTGGAGGGTGGGACCACTGTAATCAGTGTCCTGACCCATGTCACTTCTAGGGGTACCACTCCAGTGGGGAGTGGGCAGTACTCTGGAAGGGGGTGCAGAGGGAGGGAGTCCTCGCCTCTGACCCCGGTGCAGTTTGAGGGTTTAGACCCTAGGTTTAAGGGCCAGGTGCAGGGTGTCCCCCCTGACCTGGTGCCCCAGTTGCAGGATAGCACCCCTGAACTGGTGGGAGAATTGTGCAGATCACCTGCCACAGGTGCCCTGACAATTCTGGAAGGGGGTACCACTCCAGGTGGGAGGGTACAGAGCCCCAAGGAGGAGGACCGGGTGTGGGAGAACCAACCCCAGTCTTTGGTCCAGCAGCCAGGTACAGGCCTGGGGCTGGTGGGTCAGTGCCAGGATGACATACCTGACCTGACCGGAGGGAGAGGGGACAAAGGGTGCCAAGCACCTGGGGCTACTGCCCCCCGCTCTCTGAGGCCACAGAGGTTTGGGAGCCCTGAGAGTCATGAGGCCTGGGTCTCAGCCCTGACTACTGTCAGTGGCCACTGTGATTTGATGTCTGTCTGTTGGGACACACCTGTGAGCAAGTTAAGGTTAGAGGCTGCACAGGTGGTGTCCACAGAGGAAGAGAAGGGTGCCCCATGGATTAGCTGGGTGGACCCTGAGAGTATGGACAGAGGATTTGAAATAGGTTCAGATTGGCATAGAACTGGAGTGTGCCCCTGCTGTTGCGGGCCAGGTCCATGTTCTATCGCCCTAAGCAGGGAAGCCCATCACAGTGGTGATTGGTCTACCCTGCGTTTTGGCTGGAAGGGGGTTGTGTTGGACCTGGGCCTCTTGGCAGGGTCATCCCTAAACTTTTTGCCTTCCTTCAATACTCTCTCTGACCTGTTTTTGTTGGTTTAATGACTCTGGGCACTTTGCCACTGCTGACCAGTGCCAAAGTGCATATGCTCTCCCTGTTGTAAAGTGTACATGTGATTGATGTCCATGATTGGTTCATTGGATTTACTGTTAGTCCCTAGTAAAGTGCACCAGGAGTGCCAGGGCTTGTGAATGCCAATACTGCTAGTGGGCCTGCAGCGCTGGTTGCGCCACCCACAGAAGCAGCCTTAAAAATGTGTCTAGGGTCTGCCATTGCAGAACCTGCGTGCAGTCTGGTACTGTCACACTGGCTGGGCAAGTGCACACACTTGCCAGCCCCTAAAACCTTCCCTTAACTTCATATTAGTCACCCCTATGGTAGGCCTGAGGGCAGGGTGCATTGTAAGTGTAAGGTAGGACATGCCCTGATGTGTGTGGCATGTCCTAATAGTGAATTACTGCCAAATTCGTCTTTCACTATTGTAAGGCTACCAGTTCCCTTTAGGCCAGATGGGCTGCTGGAATTATTACACTCTATAATCCCAGCAGGCTCAGGGAACATGGTGGAAATTAATGTTTAGTATGCCTGAACTCAGAATAATAAAATACTTCTTTTAGTAAAGTTTATTTTAATATCCTGTGTTTGCAAATGCTACTTTTAGAAAGTTAGCATTTGCTGGCCTAACCATTTCAGCCCGCCTCTGCTTGGATGTGGATCTGACTGTCTGGTGTGTGTGAGTGACAGGGCTGGGAGTTGACAGGTAGTGAATAGCAGGATGACACCTTAGTGGGTGGTGGGAGTTTCCCCTGAATGATGAATCAGGCTGTGCTCTGCCTCCACAATGCTGGCTCCGCCCTCCTGGGGAGCGACTGATGACTCAGCCTGCACCTGGCCCAGGAAGGACCGAAGCTTGTCAACAAAGTGCTCAAGCTGCCCCTGTCTTCACAATGCCGGCTCCGCCCCCCTGGGGAGCAGCTGATGTGCCTGCCCTCACACTGAATGCAGAAGCCAGAAGTACCCACAACAAGTGCTCAGAGACTGGAGCAGTTATGCAGAGGCCCCCCTGGCCTGCTAGAACAAAAGAAACTGGGTATAAAAGTAGGAGCCCTGCTCCTTGTAAATTAGATCCTGTTTGCGCTACAGAAGAAACTCTGCCCGAAGAGAAGGACCTGGAAGGACTACAAGGAGGAGTGCTGTCTCTGGCCTGTGTCTGGTGCCTTGCTGCCAAAGGAGAGGAAAGAAAAGACTACAAGAGACTTTTGCTTTATTGAAACTTTGTGCCAAACTCTGCTGAAAGATCTCCAAGGGCTTGCCTGTGAACTTGCCCCCTGACCAGCGCCCCAGGAACAGTGGGCGCTACCCCTCTGAAGAAAAGCTGCTGCTGGCGTGTGCTGTGTGTCTCTACAGCGCCAAGGAAAAGAGAGTTGAGAGCGCTGTGCCTTCCGCCACGCTCTCTGACAATTTGTGCAGCTGTGGCCCTTCCCCGACCACCGTGACTGTGGCCTGTTCGTGTGCCAGCCGCAAAGTAAGGACCAGCCCCACGCTGGTTCGAGCGCCGTGACTGTCCGCGCTGAGCCGCCCTTGCAAAGGAAAGGGAGGACCTGCCCGGTCTGAGCATCGCTGCCTGTGTGACCCCCGAGGTACAGGCTGCTCTGCAAAGACCGGCACTGCCAAGATTGTGCCCCTCGTGACTTGGGCGCTGAGACCCCCTGGCCCCCGCAGCTGGAAGTGACTCGCTGCTGAGCCGTGCCTGAATTGTGCCCCGCGCTCCGTGGAGGGCACCCCCCTCAGCCCCGCCTGCCTGTAGCTTCCCCCTTCAGTGTGAGCGAACCTGACCCCGGAGAATCCGGCCCCGCATCTGCACCGTCATCCCGGGTGCCCTGTGACCTGCGCTGAGACTCGCAGGCCGCCGCACCCTCCAGGAAGACAACGCGACGTGGGACAGCTCCACGGACAGCCGTCCGCTCCAAGATCTGCGAGAAATCCAAGGTACTGTGTTCTTTGCCCTTGCGGTGCGAGCGTCCTACGACCTGAGCTCGCACCGCGCGGCCTGCTTCACAGCGCGAGCCGCCTCTGAAACCGAGGCTCGCACTGCTCCTGGTCCGCGAGGCCCACGCGGAAAGCGTGAGCTTTGGCCGGCCGGGCCCGATCTCCTCTCTGAAGCGAGCGGAGACAGCGGAACGCGCATTTAGGCGCTACAAAACACTGAACCTTGTTCAAAACCAGGGCAGAAGGCCCACAAGACTGCATTTATTCAAGAACTGTGCCTTTTTATAAAGAGTAACTGGAACCTGCATTTAAAGTGAACCAAGACTGTATTTACAAGCCTGCTTGAAATTTATATAAAGAGAATATATTTTTACAAATACAGTTTGGTGTCATTGTGTGGTGGGTTGGTTGTGATGGTGTGATACTGCAAATGTTTAACCCTATATGCCCCAGAGATTAGCCTAAGACTGCTTAAGCCACACTACCTAGAGGGTAAGCAGAGGTTGTCTTGAAGGTAACCCTCAGCCCTGACGGGGAAGAGAGAGGCCCTGCTTGTCGCCAGTGCTGCACTGCGCCAACCAGAGACTCCCCCTTCCTACAATTTACATTCCAAATCCACCCCCAATAACAAGACATCACATGTGTCCGAGGTAACTTAAAGCTGGGCCTGGTGGCTTTGTGGATAAATGCATCCACTACAGGGGCCTGTGTTTGACAAATCAAATCCCATCAGGTTCACTCAGCCTCTCATCCTTTCTGAGGTCTATAAAATGAGTATAATTGAATTGGGTAACAATAAACATGTTATTCAGGGCCAAGATGCTCCTTTGGGGGTTCAACACGCGCTTTACAAATGCACGTTATGTTACAGCATAAAGAGACAGCTAAGCATTCTAAGTCCACAGCACTGAAATGTGTTGAATCCTTCATTTAGGCTCATCTCCACTCTTCGTTCAGTCTTTCATTAAAGCCCTTGAGACAACAGTCATCAAGGAGGCTTCCAGTACTCCCACTGCCACCTCGAGAAGCACAATCCCTTCTCTCAACAAGGTAAAGGGGCCTGCCAAATGACTCCTGGAAGTGATTATAATTGAGGCAGAATATAACAGACTTTCATACGCATACCCATGCTGTTCCCACTCAAACGTTTATTACATAAAAGATCCAGAACATTTAGATGTTCAGATTCTAAGAAGTGGCAGGAAGAGGAGCCTTCTTGTTCAATGCTAAAGAAATTAAATATCTAAAACTGTAATGTCATGAGGATTACATTTGTCGCAGAAAAACTGCGCAGAACACAATGTGCATGTTGAAAGCAGGCTCAGGGGTCATGATTGGATCACCACAGCTGTAAAAACTACCATTACTCAGAGAGCAGGGAAAACTAGCAGAACAGCACCCACTGAACCATGGTTCTCTGAGGAACATAGATTAACAAGAAGGCTCTGCCACAGACAAAAAAGGTGTTGGCGACAACACTATCGGCCACATGCATCATTGTAGGATTTTGCAATTCCTAAATTGCGAAAATTAAGGAATCGCAATTTAGGAATTGCAAAATCCTATGCATCAAGAAATCTTTAAACTTTTTAGGATTTCTTAATTTTCGGTATTTGCGATTCCTTAATTGCGAATCCCAATTAAGGAATGTCATTACATTGATTCCTATTGGCCTAGAGGCCCATAGGAATCAATGCCTTTTTGAATTTTTTTATTTGCGAATCGCAATCTGTTGATGCATTTCAAGGGTGCTGAGGGGGGGTCCAAAGGACCCCCCTGCACCCTTGAAATGTTTTTTTAAGTGCAAGTTTCACACACACATGTCCAAAGGACATGTGTGTGTGTAACATGACACTTTCAAAAATGCTTTTTTGAGCATTTTTGAAAGATTTCGCAAATTAACACGAGGGTCAACCTCGTGTTAATTTGCACCTCCTATTTCCAAATTCACAATTTTTAAAAAATTCATGCATAGCATTTAAGGAATCGCACAAATGCGATTCCTTAAATGCAATCGCATTTTTTGGAAATGCAAAAAATTGCGGTTCTTTAATTTTTTTTCATTCATTCAAAAAAGTGCATTTGGAATCGCAAACGGCCGATTTTTCCGATTCGCACCGTTTGCGACTCCAAATTCACTTGATGCATGTGGCTGTTAGATCCTAGAGAGAAACACTTATACAAGATAAAACTAGCACAATACAAAGAATTATTTCAAAAAACTAAAAGCAGCTACTTCTCAGAAAAAATAGAAGGAGCAAAGAATTTGTGACGGAGCTGAAATTAAGCCACCTGAAGGACACCAAACAAAACACCATAGACCAAGCCTTTTGCAACAGCCTAGGATTTTCATTTTGCAATAACTGTCTGCTATTTACAATACCTTTACCGTAAGCCCTGCTAACAATCAGAGCTTGCAGGTACTGACAGGCATTGTAATTGCATGCGCACTAGTGCTCAACCTACATTCAGAATGTGACCCACCCCATTTTGCCAACTTCACAACAATTTCCTATGAACAAGTTTTAAAACTATTTTTAGCCACTAAATCAGGCTCCCCGTTGGATGCCTGTCCTCCTAAAGTTATCCATATGATAGTGGAGACAGTTGCTCGCCCACTCTTGGAGGTACTTAATACTACCATTGAATCAGGGACGTTTTCCAAAATGTGGACGAAAACATAAATTCTACCTATGCTAAAAATAGTTCAGTCTGGATAAATCAGACC
The DNA here is from genome assembly GCF_964261635.1 of Lissotriton helveticus. Taxonomy (NCBI): domain Eukaryota; kingdom Metazoa; phylum Chordata; class Amphibia; order Caudata; family Salamandridae; genus Lissotriton; species Lissotriton helveticus. Next base: position 478,709,980 of record NC_136061.1, read on the forward strand.
CAGGGAACTACTGCCCCATTTCCCATCTACTTCTGACAGCAAAAATCTTGGAGAAACTCATAAACAAAGAATTAGCAAACTTTATTGAGCTCAATCATGTTTACGATTCCACCCAATATGGTTTTAGAATCAAGCACAATACTGAAATGGCCTTAATTACGGCAACAGAGGAAATAAGACATGCGGTTGACAATGGAGGTTCGGCAGCACTGATAATATTAGACCTGTCAGCCGCCTTTGATATGGTAGATCACGGCATCCTATTAAAGCGGCTTAAAGATGCAGGGATAGTAGACCCAGCCATTGCACTCCTCAGTTCTTTTTTGTCAGACTTACTTTGTCGAAGTAGAAGGCTTTAAATCACAGTGCTTCAGACTTCCATGTGGGGTGCTACAGAGCTCATCTTTGAGCCCTTCCCTGTTTAATATCTACGTTGCACACCCTGGCCCACTTGATCAAAGCCCATGGCTTCTACTAAGTATCATATGCAGATGATACCCAGATTTGTGTATCCATCTCGATCAATAATCATGACACAGCCCATAACTTCAAAGAATGCATGAGAGGTGTAGGTGTTTGGATGGCATAAAAGTGCCTCAAACTGAACTCAAATAAAACGGAAGTTCTTCAGAATGGTGGCCTGTGGAGCTGGGCAAAAAATCTGGGAATCATCATTGACACCACCTTATCCTTTTCACATAATGCAATGAGGCTCACCTCGTCAATCTCTTTCACTTTGAAAATCCTGTGGAAAATTCTTCCATTTATCCCAAGGGAATTACAGAAAACTGTGATAGTAGCTTTGGTTCTATCTAAACTCGAATACTGTAACGGGATATTGGTTGGAGTAAACAAATCAGTATTGGCAAAATTGCAGGTACTCCAAAACTCCGCAGCTCGGCTGCTCTTCGGCCTAGCCAAATACTCAATGGCCAGACAGGCTCTCAACACCTTGCACTGGCTGCCTGTAGAAAAGCGAATCAAGGTTAAGGTGCTTTGCATCGCCTTCAAGGCCTTGCATAACCTTATTCCTGTTTACTTAACAAATTGCTTCCAATGGCATATTCCAGCACATACACTTCGGTCTTACTCTATGAAGCTCGTGAAAGAACCTAAGTTCCGTCTTCTCTGATGGGGTGGTAAAAGCTTCACATGTGTCACATCCAAATGGTGGAATGAGGTGCCAATAAAGTTACACAACTCCCCTGATCTACTCTCCTTTAGGAAGGGACTTAAAACCTGGCTTTATACCCTATAACCTCTAATAAACAACCGGGTCATATCATCTCTCGGTTGGTCTATGTGTTGAGCTGCAAGCGCCTAGACACCCTTGGGTAGTAGCGCGCTATATAAATATATAAATAAATAAATAATGCATAAGAAAAAGATTGTATTAAAATACAGAAGGGATCAGCAAAGTTTTACCAATGGACCTGGGTCTACATGTGGGTGCAAATTTACACTTGTAATTGTGAACATGCATGCATGTGCTCAGAGGCTCTGCCTGTCGGTGCAATTACTGCCACTTTGGAAGTCAGAGTACAAAGAGACATTTTCATCATAACTATGTTGCTCAAAAAGGGTATATCTGACACAGATTAATTTCATGTAACCCAAATAAAAACTGTATGAGATTAATGTATTCCTTCATGTTGACTCTGAATCTCCTGCAACCAAAAACCATTGGTTCTGTGAAAAAGTGTGTTTGATTTCCTGTAACAACTGTTGAGGGGGAAAATGGTAACTCACCATGTTCTGAATTTTGATTGCTTCATGAGGATGTCAACGATGTGGGTAGGTGTGAGTGCCTATGGACTTCAGTGTATGCAATGTGAAAAATAACTCTTCTTCATTGTGGAAGAATTAGGGCGAAGGAAATTCTAGAAATCCTTCATACTACAGTGAGGTCTATCTGCTAGACTGAAGATAAAAATTGACTGGTCTGTTAAAAAGGCCACAAAGCTGTTGTTTCCTGGGACTGATGGCAATTAAAAAAGTGCCGCTCGTAGCTGGACTGTGTCAGACCTTGGCAGGAGTTTCCTTGAAGCCGGGAGCAAAGCGGACACGGGCGTTTTCTGGTGATTTGGACCCCCTGGATTGCAAGGGGCTGTGTGGTCTGCGAGGGCGGGACTGCGAGTCCCAGCAGGAGTAGCGCTCAGGTCAGCAGCGCACCTGCGACTCTTCCCGCCCTCCCCCCTCCTCCCTCCTCCTGCTGTACAAAACACTGCTCGCGGCCCCCGCTCCGCGGGTGCCGCTCGTAGCTGGACTGTGTCAGACCTTGGCAGGAGTTTCCTTGAAGCCGGGAGCAAAGCGGACACGGGCGTTTTCTGGTGATTTGGACCCCCTGGATTGCAAGGGGCTGTGTGGTCTGCGAGGGCGGGACTGCGAGTCCCAGCAGGAGTAGCGCTCAGGTCAGCAGCGCACCTGCGACTCTTCCCGCCCTCCCCCCTCCTCCCTCCTCCTGCTGTACAAAACACTGCTCGCGGCCACCGCTCCTCGGGAGCCGCTCGTAGCTGGACTGTGTCAGACCTTGGCAGGAGTTTCCTTGAAGCCGGGAGCAAAGCGGACACGGGCGTTTTCTGGTGATTTGGACCCCCTGGATTGCAAGGGGCTGTGTGGTCTGCGAGGGCGGGACTGCGAGTCCCAGCAGGAGTAGCGCTCAGGTCAGCAGCGCACCTGCGACTCTTCCCGCCCTCCCCCCTCCTCCCTCCTCCTGCTGTACAAAACACTGCTCGCGGCCCCCGCTCCGCGGGTGCCGCACGTAGCTGGACTGTGTCAGACCTTGGCAGGAGTTTCCTTGAAGCCGGGAGCAAAGCGGACACGGGCGTTTTCTGGTGATTTGGACCCCCTGGATTGCAAGGGGCTGTGTGGTCTGCGAGGGCGGGACTGCGAGTCCCAGCAGGAGTAGCGCTCAGGTCAGCAGCGCACCTGCGACTCTTCCCACCCTCCCCCCTCCTCCCTCCTCCTGCTGTACAAAACACTGCTCGCGGCCCCCGCTCCGCGGGCGCCGCTCGTAGCTGGACTGTGTCAGACCTTGGCAGAAGTTTCCTTGAAGCCGGGAGCAAAGCGGACACGGGCGTTTTCTGGTGATTTGGACCCCCTGGATTGCAAGGGGCTGTGTGGTCTGCGAGGGCGGGACTGCGAGTCCCAGCAGGAGTAGCGCTCAGGTCAGCAGCGCACCTGCGACTCTTCCCGCCCTCCCCCCTCCTCCCTCCTCCTGCTGTACAAAACACTGCTCGCGGCCCCCGCTCCGCGGGAGCCGCTCGTAGCTGGACTGTGTCAGACCTTGGCAGGAGTTTCCTTGAAGCCGGGAGCAAAGCGGACACGGGCGTTTTCTGGTGATTTGGACCCCCTGGATTGCAAGGGGCTGTGTGGTCTGCGAGGGCGGGACTGCGAGTCCCAGCAGGAGTAGCGCTCAGGTCAGCAGCGCACCTGCGACTCTTCCCACCCTCCCCCCTCCTCCCTCCTCCTGCTGTACAAAACACTGCTCGCGGCCCCCGCTCCGCGGGTGCCGCACGTAGCTGGACTGTGTCAGACCTTGGCAGGAGTTTCCTTGAAGCCGGGAGCAAAGCGGACACGGGCGTTTTCTGGTGATTTGGACCCCCTGGATTGCAAGGGGCTGTGTGGTCTGCGAGGGCGGGACTGCGAGTCCCAGCAGGAGTAGCGCTCAGGTCAGCAGCGCACCTGCGACTCTTCCCACCCTCCCCCCTCCTCCCTCCTCCTGCTGTACAAAACACTGCTCGCGGCCCCCGCTCCGCGGGCGCCGCTCGTAGCTGGACTGTGTCAGACCTTGGCAGAAGTTTCCTTGAAGCCGGGAGCAAAGCGGACACGGGCGTTTTCTGGTGATTTGGACCCCCTGGATTGCAAGGGGCTGTGTGGTCTGCGAGGGCGGGACTGCGAGTCCCAGCAGGAGTAGCGCTCAGGTCAGCAGCGCACCTGCGACTCTTCCCGCCCTCCCCCCTCCTCCCTCCTCCTGCTGTACAAAACACTGCTCGCGGCCCCCGCTCCGCGGGAGCCGCTCGTAGCTGGACTGTGTCAGACCTTGGCAGGAGTTTCCTTGAAGCCGGGAGCAAAGCGGACACGGGCGTTTTCTGGTGATTTGGACCCCCTGGATTGCAAGGGGCTGTGTGGTCTGCGAGGGCGGGACTGCGAGTCCCAGCAGGAGTAGCGCTCAGGTCAGCAGCGCACCTGCGACTCTTCCCACCCTCCCCCCTCCTCCCTCCTCCTGCTGTACAAAACACTGCTCGCGGCCCCCGCTCCGCGGGCGCCGCTCGTAGCTGGACTGTGTCAGACCTTGGCAGAAGTTTCCTTGAAGCCGGGAGCAAAGCGGACACGGGCGTTTTCTGGTGATTTGGACCCCCTGGATTGCAAGGGGCTGTGTGGTCTGCGAGGGCGGGACTGCGAGTCCCAGCAGGAGTAGCGCTCAGGTCAGCAGCGCACCTGCGACTCTTCCCGCCCTCCCCCCTTCCTCCCTATTTAGCCCCGCCCATTTACGCGCACGCGGGACGCGCGCGGGCCGAAGCGCGGGGCTAAGCCCGGGCAAAGGGTGGGCCGTTCTAGGCCGTTAGAGGCCGGCAGAGACCAGACCGGGCCACCCCTCTGACGCTTCCTCCTTTACAGCCCCTTTCACCTACTCCATAATGGCGACTAGAACTTTACGGAGTAAGTCTGCCCAACAAGGTTTAAGTACTCTGGAAAAATTCTTCCCAAAGGCGAGTATTCAATCTAGTAAATGCCACTCAGTCACAGAAACGCACCTCGAGATGGGTCCCGAAAGTGTGTTTCTGGACCATGGGGATACTTTTTCAACAGATGCTAGCACACCCATTCCCTTGGATGCCACCCATATGTCACTATTGGACAGCATTGATCAGACCATTGAGTCGGTTCTTCAGCAGTTAAGAACTCCTCTAACGCAGAGGGATAGGAACTCTTCCCGGCCATCTGGGATCTCTGACCATTCTGCCATTCCGGATAATATGGGACTAGACTCGCATGAAGCGGGACAGGTTGCCCTGCATATAGAGCCTGCAGGCAGAGGAGTGGAACAACCTCCCAAAAGGAAAAGGTCCAGGGAATCAAAGAAGGCAAAAAGGGCCAAAGTTGATATAGTTGAATCAAGCCAGGATGATAGTACAGACATCTCGGCCTCCACTGAGCTCATTTTATCAGGGCTTAGGTCGGATCACATGGGCTCTCCAGCGCCTGCGTCCCTACCATTGCCTTCGGGCCCATTTATCTTTGGTGGGGCAACGTCTAATAGCACTGACACAATCATTAATTCACTAACAGCTATTTTTAAGAATTTGTTAATCCCCATCTCAGCTAAATTGGACGCCATAGAGAGTAGACTCCAGGCCTTGGAAAACAGTTGCATGAGGAAAAGCCCTGGGTTAGCTACAAATGCTCCTGTAGCTCCCCAGGATCCATCTGGGAATAGACCACTGTCTTCTGCACCGTCCCAGGTCTCTAATAGGGTACCGCTGAGCACAAACGGTGCGTCTGCGCCCCAGACGCGCCCTTTGCTACCTTCAGCGTCTAGGCCCCCTGTCCCGGCCCCCAGGAGATCTAAGCCACTTCCTGCGCCACAATCGGGGGGGGTAGTGAGTTCCACCAATGGTCCAGCTGGTGGTATCACTCCCCCCCCTGATAGGCGCAGGGTGGTTAATTTGCCCCCAGAAGCAGTTCCATATACGGCAATTATGGTGGGAGTACCTGAGTTAACTGGTGATAGAAGGGAGCCCCAAGACTCTCTACGCAACAAGGTTATAAGCTGGCTTAGTATCAACAGGCCGCTGCCCCCAAACCTGAAAGGTGAGTTTTTGATGGTTAGGAGGATCCCATGGATTGGCCCTACTCCAAAGAATAGGGTAGGGGATTGTATCGTTGTAAGTTTTAAAAGCCCACACGTCGCCAACTACATCTGCAATTGGCTTGTAAGGCCTGACAAGTCCAACATTGAACTAGTACCCCTTTCACACTTCTATCCAATTGTTAACAACACGGAAGTAGGGAGGGAGAAGGGGTGGACCAGAGTAGGCTTTGCTGTAGATGGCTCTCGTTATAGATCAAGGCATTACTTACCACCTGCCCAGGCCAATTTTATACATCACAATAGATTTTCCTGCTTGGATCAGGTCGACTGACCACAAACTGGGGAGATTTCTCTTGGTTCTGGGAAGATGGTGGATGAGGTGCAAAGTCGGGTGGGACTGAGTACAGCCCCTGTAACTGAACATGGTCCGCAGGATACCGCTAAAGATCGAACGGATATCACGGATATCACGGACGATAGTCTGGGTCAACAGGGACCCCCACTTGGCACCGAGTCTGACCATATCTTGCAACCTGGGGGGGCGGAGTCGGTTGGGCCATCCGCCATCGCGGTTTGCAATATTGCTTCGCCAGACACTTACCCACCCATAGTCATTGCGCAACCTCCTACTGGAGGTTTAGGTATTCCACCACCAGATCCGGGGTTGAGAATTCTCTCCTGGAATGTGGCAGGAATTGCAAATAAGGAAGGCTCACCGGAGTGGGATCACCTAGTAGGTGGCAGTGACATCCTCCTTTTTCAGGAAACATGGGCGAGGGACACCCAAACTAGGAGAGGGTTTGAAATATTTGAAATCCCTGCCAAATGGAGTGGGAGGGGGAGGCCGTCAGGTGGCTTGGCAATCTGGATTGCGAGTCACACTGGGTGCCAGGCGGATCAGGTACATACGTACTCGCAGGACATTCAGTGTGTTCGGCTCACATGGCCTGGCAAACCACCGTGGGCTATTGTTAACGTCTACTCGCGACCAGTTGCCACGCCAAATGAATCACCGACCCTAAACGACCTGTCCTCCTTTTTGGGTCAACTTCCAGGAGATTTCAAGGTGGTGCTTGGAGGAGACTTCAATTGCCACTTTGAACCCCTGGAAGGCCTATTGGATGGTGCCCTTACGGCCGAGGATGACTACTGGGGGGTCCCACCCTCGTCTTCCCCTCACCCCAAAGCCTGGTCCCCCCTAGCAATACAACTCATGTCCCTTACCCTGAACTACGCACTGAGGGCCTGTAATGGTCATACTCCCTCCGATACCCCCTCAGTGTGTACTTTCAATAGAAGGGGCCATGAGTCGAGGCTAGACTATATTATGGTGGACATTACACTCTGGCCAAAAGTCCTCGACTTTGGGGTAATAAATAGGTCAGATAGTGACCACAATGCCCTTTGTTTAAACATCCAGTGCCCTCTGCCTTCAGCGGGCACATCTGCAGTAAATCGAGGGGAAGACACGGGGGATTTGCTCCTTACAACAAATAGGCGCCGGGTTAAGTGGGGAAAGCTTGTGAGTTCAGAAGAGGCCATCAATAAGCTATATGAGTTGGCACTCCCAAGGTTTATGGAGGTGGATGTACTTCTAAATGAACCAAGAAGCCCAGGATATAATGAAAAACTGGGTAACATACATCAGGACTTAGTGAGGGATTTTGCTGAGGTACTTCACACGGTGGTGCCAATCCGAAAGAAAAAGACCCATGTTCCCACCTGGTATACCTCCTCTTGTAGGGCAGCTAAATCTGAGCTCATTGCTGCAATAAAAGAGGGGTCAAATAAGGCTAAGGTACGTGACCTTAGGAAGTATTACAAATCAGTGATGGCGATCGCTAGGACCGAGTGGGACTGGAACCACTGGCAGGACCTTTATGACGCCCTAAAAGTTAGGGACTCCCGGAAATTTTGGGCCCTTGTAAATAATGGGATAGGGGAACTCAAAAAAGCAATTGAACCCAATATTGCCCCCGTGGTTTGGGAGGCCCACTTTGGGGTACTTTACCAAGACATTAATCCCTGCCCTGATACAGCCCTGCTAGCGCCCTCGGGCTCCCAGGTCTCTGGCATGGAACTATCCCTGAGGGAAGTAGAGGCGGCCTTGGAGCATTTACCGTTAGGGAAGGCGCCAGGTCTGGATAGGTTACCCGGGGATCTTTTCAGGCACCACCCGGACATCTGGGGTCCATACCTTCTCATCCTTTTCAATGCTATTCTAGGAGGTATGGCAATCCCCGGGTCCTGGCTGGGGGCAGAGATTGTTCCAATCCACAAGAAGGGATCCACTCTGCTCCCCGCCAACTACAGGCCTATTAGCCTAATAGATGTACCCCAAAAGCTCTTTGTGCGCCTTATCCTTAACCATCTCCTAGACTGGGTGGAGGACAATGACATCATGAGCCCCCTCCAGGCTGGCTTCAGAAAGAACACGTCGACCATGGACCAAATCTTCCGCCTCCTTCTCCTATATTGGAAGACGGTAACGTTAGAGGGAGGAAGACTGTACATGGTCTTCGTGGATCTGAGGTCAGCCTTTGACCTAGTCCCTAGAGGGAAACTATGGGAAGTTTTGCAAAAGCTAGGAGTACCCCATCACCTCCTTAGTATCATCATCAGGTTGCATGAGAACAACTATGCACAAGTAAGGTGTGGGAGGGATGGTAAGCTCTCGGGCAAATTCCCGGTCCGTCGAGGCGTCAGACAGGGCTGTGTCTTGGCCCCGACCCTGTTCTGTCTTTATATTAACAGCGTCATTCAACATCTTGACGCTGTTAAGGACAACGATGCCCCGCTTTTGGCAGGCAGGAGGGTCCCGGCAATAATGTTTGCTGACGATACCCTCCTGCTTTCCAAATCCCCCATGGGGATTCAGAGGATTGTGAATGGTTTTGGCCTTTTCTGTCGCCAACATGGGTTGGAGGTGAACACGGAAAAAACTAAGTTCATGATCTTCAACCCCCCTACCAAAACTAGACCCAATCCTAAACTGGGGGAAACTAGTCTTGAGAGGGTCTCGACCTTTATATATTTGGGGGTAACACTCCAAGAAAATTTATCATGGGACTGCCAGGTAGCGAGATCTAGGCTGAAACTTTCCCAGCTATCGGGCGCACTCTTGAAAGTGGCCAACAAGTCCACCTTTAAACCTGTAAGCCCGGCCCTGGAAACATACAGGTCCCAAGCGAAGGCAGCAGCCATGTATGGTAGTGAGTTGTGGGGACATAAAGCAGGGAGGGTTCTGGCAGGTGTGGAAAATAGCTTTTTGAGACGCCTACTTGCTCTCCCGCAAGTTACGCCACTCCTCCCCTTAAGACTAGACTTGGGCCTTCCCTCTATTGCTGAGGATCTTCTGTCGAAACCCGTGAAGTTCTGGCATCGGATATGGTCCACCGAGGAACTGTATCATTATAGACAGGACCTTATTCATGTTATGAGGCTGAATGTCAACTGCAAAATTCCCTGGCTGGCCTTTATCAAGTCGGAACTGTTTAGCCTGAACCTGCCAGACTTATGGGATGACCCAGCTCAGGGCTGTCAAAGGATTACGCGTAAAACTCTTGCCCAGCTGTACAAGAACAAATACCTCGTTGACATGGATAATGCTTATAATAGTGGCACCTTGACGCGACGCTTTATGGAATCCAAAAATTCTTATGTGTTTGAACCTTTTATGGATTTTATTTTTCCTCTCTTGGCGAGGAAACTGTTCCTGCAATGGAGGTTCGGTACACTCCCCACCAAAGTATTCACTTACAAATGGTCCACAGGGGGTGACAAACTCTGTCCATGCTGTAAAGCCCACGATGAAGATGATCTACACATAATGTTTGGTTGCCACGCTTACCAGAGCCCGAGGAGGCGTTGGATAGCACCTTTGTGTCGGAACCTGGGCTTCAGGAAGCATCTACAGGCCTACAGGGTTATGAAAACCAACACTCTGGGCCATATTGTCTTTGCTGTTTCAAAATTTCTAATGGCAGCATGGATAATAAGGAAGAAAATGTCTTCTTGAACTAGCACTACCTTGTATCCCTTACCCCATGCAGGTCCAGAAGAATTTTTTATATGTAAATACTGTGTTTTAATTATATGTATTGTATTTTATTGTATCTTTTATGGCCTATGTGGCCGAAATAAAGAATTTTTGGAATTGGAATTGGAAAAAAGTGAACACCTCCATGAATTGCTGCATTTCGGCCAAAGTCACAAATCAGTAAGGAAGTATATATGTCTTCTGTTGGAAAAGACCATCTTTTGAGTGATATTCCTCAGATTTTTCTCTTCTGTATATGGGCCTGTTTTTGTTGACTATTGGAGTCAGCAAACTCTATTCCTGCTAACCAGTGATAAGGGTCGTGCTCTTTCCCTTTAAACATATTAATATTTACATATTCATAATTGGCACATTTAATTCACTAATAGGTCCCTAATGTATGGTACTACATGTACCAGGGCCTTCGGAATTAGGTGCAACTAATGGCGACAACAAATATTGTGCCACATACTAAAGTAACAATATAAAATATGCCTCCAAGGCTGTCTCTGCAGCCTAGACAGGTAGTTTTCAAACTCCCATTTCAACCTGGCAAAATGAACCTTTTGCCAGGCTTAAATCTTGTTTTTAATACTTATGTCACCCCTAAGGGCAAAGTGCAATGTATTTAAAAGTTAATGTATATTTAATGTTCTATATGTCCTGGCAGTGACCCCCTCAACCCCAAATAATAAGGTTTTACTGTAGCAAAGCTGCCCCTCCTTTAGGAAAGCACTGGGTTACATTATAACAACGTATACTGCTTCACTTCAGTTTGGAATCAGCTAGAAAAATAATTCAAGGGCTCACTTTAATAGTAATTTTAAATCAAACTTAATGATTTATATTACTATTTTGAAAACTACACATTTAGAAAGTTGCCATTTTCCTGCCGGAAACCAAAAGGCTTTCCTGCAATGTCCAGTGTCACCTGACCCCTGATGTCTCCTATGGAGCGGTATGTGTATTGCTCCCAGTCAGTGGGCGAAGGGCCTTGGTTCTGGGCATCAGTTTGCCTCTTCTAAGCTGGATGGCCAGCTGGTTGTACCCAGGCCCTCCATGAGCTACAAAGGGCAGCTAGGGGGCTATACCTAACCATTTTCTGACTTCAAATTCTACCTAAACTGTCACTGGCAAATCCAGCTCACATCTACGCTTCCATCGCTTTGTCACTCTAATCATGGTGGCCAAAATCCCAGTGAAGGTAGAGGAACACATTAGCACTGGTTGAGGTGGTGGACAAAGGATTTGCCTTCCAACCACATGCTGGTAGCGGATATAAACATGGACACGCCTAGACCTATGAAAATCAGATGGAATGCTGTGCAGTCTGGAACCTGAAGAAAGACTAGACCTACCTGCCTTCAACCCAGGACCTCAGAATTGACTACACTGTTCAGTTGATTGACCTCTTGTTCGAACTAAAGGGACACAACAAGCATCCAGAGGCCCTTCCCTGCAACTGCACTGCTGACCAGTACCCACTGGACCTTCCCTGGACCATTCTTCTGGCCTTTGTTGGATTGAGTCATAACCCCCAAGTGGTACCACCCAGGTCCTTGGCCCTTGCGGTAGTGTTAGAGTGTACTCCTCCTGCCTTAGCCTAATGCCTGGGACCTGGAAACTTTGTCTAAGTTTCTGCCTGGATGACCAACAGAAGACATAGACCTACCTGCAAGCAGTTCCTCGAAGGGTGCATCAAGAGTGGACCTGTCCTTAGTCCCTGCAATGTTCTTCTTCACAGCAGCAAGTCCAGTTCAGCTGGACTTCCCGAGGGTTGCATCCAACCTCCTAGAGCCCTCTTCGGTTACAGCGTGCAACCTTGCCCCACTGAGGAAATCTGAGCTCCAGAAAAACTTCTGTGTCTAAAGGTAGAAATCTTTACCCCACTGATGACAATGACAAACTCCTCGGCATGAAATCTTGACTCGTCCCACCTTTGTCGACAGGTTCACTGAGACTTCGTACAGCGACTTCCTGTCATCGATAACCCGATCTTGGATCCTTATGCCTTGTTGCCAACCAATGATCCATCACAGTCAGCCTAAATTTCTGAATTTGTTTGGGTCTTGTGGATCTAAATAACAGTGGTCAACTCTTTGTACTTTCTGCTGCTATTTTTTTATTCAGACTACGCAAATTCATATTTCTGGTTCTACTTATTAGTTTGTTGTCATTTTATTTATTAAATATTCTTTTTTTTTCTAAATTGGATTGGAATTTTTGATGTGTTATGTTTTCACTTTCTTCCTGTTTGAGTACAGCATAAATAGGTCTCCAACGTTTTCTGTAATAAGAGCTACTTCTGATAAATTAAACTCATTGAGATCTACCAATATTAGTATTGTAATAGTGACCACATCAGATAAGATTACATTAGTGCCAGGCATATGCAAGATTACTACCGGCTATCACCTCAGTCCATCAAGCATTGTGGCAAACCGCAACATATAAAAAGCTTTGTCAATATATAATGCCTTTACATGGGTGTACATAACAGCCATTGCTGCAAATGCTTCTCGCATCAAGGTAATAACAATTAGAAAAGGTTTTCCCAATGTCCCATGATTTATCACTAAAATATCAGCCTTAAATGTATTTTGGAAACTCAGTCATTTTTCTACAAATATCAGCTTATGAGTTCTGAAAATAAACACATATTTGTCTTAACTATACACTCTAAGGAGCATATTTACAGTAAGTTGACAGAGTGCTGTGTTAGCATTCCTGGCTTAACGACAAACTCTGCCACTTTAGAAACGCAGGGCAGCACCATATTTACAAAATGATGGTGTATCCCTGTGTTTTCCACTGCACTAAAGCTAAACTTAGCAGCCTAGCGCCAACACAGGCACCTTGGAACCATAGTGCAAGGGTGTCTGCGTTGAGGGGAAGATTGTTTATGTGCTGGAAGGTCCCTGGTCTTAATTTTGGCACTGCCTCCTATTTAGGCTGCCCTTGTAAAAAGGAGACAGCAATAAAAATCAATGGGTGTTGCCGTGGAATGCCCACTTCAACGACGATTGCCCTCCCCTTTCACGCTAAATACAGCATGAAAGTGTGCCTTATTTACAAGGCAACGTTACGCCATGTTAAGTGGCTTAATGCTGCCTTGTAAAAAAGGCGAGGCCACTATCCCCATCACAACGTCACTGAAAGTGACATTGTGGTGGCGATAGGGGCTTGTATATAGGCCCCTAAATGTTGGTACATATATAATCCAGCCAAGTAAAAGCTTCTAATTTAGTAGTCTGGACTGCACTCAGGAAAGGTACTTACAGGTACCTGGAGAGCTACCAGTAGCTCACGACTACTAGTAAGAGAAGCCTGCGGACAATGCCTTTACTTTAAGCCTGACTGCTTTTTGCCAAGCTAGGGTTAAGCAAAGGCTTCTTTGACGACTTTTGTGGTTCACCCTAACAAGGATTGAGATCATTATTTGAGGTGGGTTCTCACCCTCTACAACTTATACTCCAATTTCTTACATGTTCCAGTGTAACATCAGAGCAGAAAAGAGGTCACTGTCAGCTGCTTCTCTCTGACATATATTCACTTTAAATTAAGCTATCAAAATAGGAGCGGTAACAGCAAATACAATTACCTGATGTGAATATTATAAACCTATTTTGTGAAAAATCGAGACGCACTGGTGGTTGCACATGCCTTGATTGAAGGGTTAAGGAAGCTTTATGAAAATGGCAACTCTTTATGATCATATTAGGTAAGGTTAACTCAAAAAATTATAACACATAAATAAATATCTCAGTTTTCCCTTAGGTTATATCAAATGAAATGTTCTTTGGGCCTTAGTATTTAAATCCTTCTGGAACAACAGTGTTTTGGTCCAAGAAGATATAGGTTGTGGAAGACCACGTTTAAAGGCATCTTTAGCAATCCAACCTAGAGTGCATCTGCTTACGTAAATTCAACATTTTTCAAGTTAGTTCCTAAATGTATTCCTTTTACAAAATTAACTGGGCTAGTGATCTGTAATATTAAAATAATCAGATTGTTCCTATAGTATTTCAGGCTGTGCACCTAAGTGTAAATGCCAGGAAACTGGACGTGACACAGTAGTAATGGCTGTAATACCCGAGAGGGAAAGTATGGTAGCTACGGAAATTCCCAAGGTAAAGACAAATATCAAACATTAAAAAAATGAAACAACTTTGAAGGCAATAAACAGAAACTAGTGCGATGGACAAACAAAGGAAGGAATGACACCAATAGGGAAATAAGGTAAAAGAGCATAAAATAAGGGAAACCCATAAGTCGTGTATGAACTTTCAAAAGAACGAAAAACCAAAAAAGGGACAGAAAACAGTACTATATCTAGATAGTTAAAAACAAATCCATTCTGTCATTCTTCCCCTTGGGATGTAGGCTGGAAAGTGTACTTTTTAGGTTGAGCCTGGCAGCACACATGCGTTGCCTGCAAGACATGCTGCACTCACTAAAAGGACTTTGATGCCAACTGCTGATTACCACAGGTCAACTCCAGCACTGGTCTTTTTTGTTGCCGCCTTATTGGTTCGTGCACAGATACATCAGTTCCGTTTGTAGCTGAGGAGCACTGCTCAACTACAGATTAATTCCCCTCGATTAGTCGTTGTCTGCTTTGATGCAGGAACTATTTTTTAGACCCTTTTCCATTCCCCTGCCCTCTTTGCTATTTTATGCTTCTCAATCCCTGCAGCCTCCAGCTCCCCTTCACTCAGTTGCCTTAAACTCACCCAAACCCTGCACACTGTGGGTAACGTAGTGGGGAAGTCTCAACGAATGCCGTCATCAGAATAGGTAGCCGCTGGGGACAACACGATGCATGAGTTGTTACCGGACCTAGCAAGGTATCTGTATCCATTGGTACTGCTGATGGTAGTGTAAGACAGACGTCCAACACGCATTCTTCACCGCATAGCAGACATCGAAGCACAGGTAAGATACAATCTTCCAAGATAGGTCTGAATGAAAGAAACCAGGTTGCACTTAGATCTCTTAGCCGGGCTAATCCAAGGACTTTAGTGATGCGGTCCCGGTAGCGTATAGCTAGGATCGTTTCTCCCATCGTTGCTGCAGTCTTGTCTGAGGCTTGGCTTGCCATATCGGAGCAGAAGGATCAAAAATAAAATTCCTGCTGCGAGTCCCAAAAGTAGAGGCAGACCGCCGAAGACAGAATGCACAAAATTCGGGATAATGCCCAGAACTGTTTCAAAGGGTGCTAACAGTCCTGAAAAAATTGTCTTAAATACATGTGCGATGCCGCTGGTATCAGACATGTTTAAAATTTGACCTAACATTTCTACAAAATGCACGAGGCAATTTGTTGATAAGAGGGAATGTATCTCTGCAGCCGTCCTTGCAACTTGTAGATCATACGTCTCTTTGGACGAGGTTAAAGGCACAGTTGTCTGTAAAAGAATGGATTTCATTCTGCTTAAAGTATCAATTCGAAAATAAGAGATATTCAAAGAAGGCCATATTCCCGCCTCCATGTCAGGATTGCTGTTTGGATACAATACTTGCACACAGCAAGTGACCATGGAACTAACGCTCACGAGATAGGCTTTTCTTGGCACCATGCCACAACAGCTGTGGTCACTTATTAGAACGTAGCTGCCGTTGGAAAGCTGTCTAAAAAATGGCTCTATCTGTGCTGCAGGAGTGCCGTGCAGGTGACATGAAAGGTTATTTCAAGACCCTTCGCAGGCTCCATGCAGGTTAATACCTTGACACAGGAGCGTCCCACTTAGTGATTTTTTACAATTGTTACCACTAAGGAATACCTCTTTTTTCCCTTCACTATAACATTTATGTGTATAAGGTAATTTCCATGTTGAATTGATGTATCCTTTACCCAACCTTTCATACAGACCTGCTGGTATATATTTTTGGCAATACTTAAACTGGAAAGTTGTTATTGGGATTGTAATCGGCCCATGTATTATCCATTCAATGACAGGTCTCTCTGACATTGTCAATGGTAATCTCTCAAGTTTTTCAATGCTCAGAATCTTATAGTCTGCTCCTTTTTGTGCCAAACTGATTTGTTTATCAGTAAGGTTAAAGATAGAGAATAATGACGTTACGTTGATTAAACGCCATGGCACGTAGCCTGAACGCAGATTTTGCAACGTCCAGCCAAGCTGTACAATAGAACGTAATTGGGACTGACCATGTTGTAACATTAGTAAGTCCTGCTCTATTATATCAATAGCAGATGATACAATGCTGTCCAGTGAATATATTCTGGAGGACAGAGT
Source organism: Lissotriton helveticus (assembly GCF_964261635.1). Lineage (NCBI taxonomy): Eukaryota > Metazoa > Chordata > Amphibia > Caudata > Salamandridae > Lissotriton > Lissotriton helveticus. Next base: position 478,726,094 of record NC_136061.1, read on the forward strand.
CGTTAACCCATTGTCCACTACAGAAAGTGATTTCTCCAAATTAATACGATCAATTTCTCGTATTTTTTCAGCTGTTTCAATTTGTGTTACTTTCCAAGCTTCGTTGTAAGCAGCGTATATACCGGCGTATCTAGGGTCTGGCCTGGTCTGTTTAAACCCCTGTGTTTTGTTCAGGAATCTATTTTGACAGTTATTTGTGTCTGTGGGCCAGATCAACCATGTTTTCCAATCAGGATGTGTTCTGTTTTGGTGTAAAATATGGGATACGTCTATTTCCACATCTGTAGTGCTATTACTATCAGGTATGGGCTTCGGAATTGACGGTTTATTTAAGTCTTTTATCTTGGATAAACCAAGACAGGTTGTTTGCTGAATGGTGTCATTAAGGAATATTAATTGTTCTGGGATCATGCAGGCTCTAAATAATGCTTCTAAACCGTGGACCTGCCATTCTTTTGTACCCCGGATGGTTTTTGTTTCAATGTTGTTTTTCCAGAATTCAAAACCAAATGTAGTCATATTTTCATAAAATGTTTCAGAATAAATCAATTTAGTATTTGTCAACATTGTTTTCATTCCTGTCTTATTTGACATTCTAAAATAAATTGTTTCTGCATCACATGTGTTAAAACCTGAGAAGTATGGGAATTTCTCATAAAATGTTTTCGAGCTGCCTTTAGGCGGTGTTGCACAATGTTCCCATTGATTATAATTTAAAACATTTCTAGGTTGAGCAGATTCATGCAAATATTGATGACCAAAATGATTATAACAATATAACTCTTCATATTTTGATGAACCCTGTAAATAATCATGTTCTGTGAATTTAGCTGACATTACTAAATCTGACATCATATTATTAATATTATCAAAGTCCCAATCATCCCGAAAAATTACTTGGTTTTACAAAGTCACTTAATGAAACCTTGAACTGGTGTGGATATTTCAAAAGCTCAATCGGGCCATACATTTCATAATCCGTTTTGTCCCATGCTACCCCACCGGGTATTGGATTGGCTGTGATGTTCACTGGTGACAGTTCTCTGTTTGTGATGTGAGAGGATGTGTGAGGCTTTAGGACCAAGTTGATGTTCTGACTTGCTGTGTCCATTGTACTAAATGTTCCATCAATGAATTTTCCCAAACATAGAACCATGATGAGCCAAAGCAGGAGGAAAAGTACACCTAACACAATCCAAAATTCAATCCATGGTGAAATCAGATATGTTTTTTTGAGTTGATGAAAGAGTTCAGTTACTTTGTCTTTGAAAGTTTTTGTTGCTGCCATTTCTTCATGCTCGCTTGGATCTTCAGAAAAGTCATTGAAATTGATGAAGTAGCCAGATGCTGTTCTGTCAATTGTTGGAATTGCTTCCGGATTTTCATTTGCTTTTGGATTTTTCTATGTTTCACTAGCATAGTCTGAGGTTACATCGTTGTAGACTGGTGTTTCTTGACGAACTGTTGCAATTTGGGTTTCAAGAGGCACAAGTTCCATGGCTTTGTTGCATAGTCCTTTTTTATTCACTGCAGGTTTATCAAAAGTGATTAGTCTTTCAGTTTGAACCTCTTGGATTGTAGCAAGTTTTGGTCTTCTGCTATTTCTTGGGAGTCCACTGGGCCTACTACTTATTATTGGCCTCATGATTGTGGTTTTACCAGGTCGATGGATACAACTCGGTTCTCCTTTTTACCAGCAAGGGGCGGTAGTACAACTGATCTTGTTCCGCTGACAGCTAAGACAGGTACTGCTCTTCTGTAAGAAGGCCCAAATTCCTTCTTCACCGCGATCTTTTCTCTGACCAGATCCCCAATCTTTCGAATCCAGACAGGTCTTGCTGGGACAGGTGGTTTTTCTGCAGTGGCCATTGGCTTTAGCTTTAGATTACTCAGACTTCTTCTTTTTTTTTTTTTTTTGTCCTCATACGCCACTTCCCACCTTTTCTTTTCTTGTAACGCCCTTGGGTGGTTTTCAACTCAACCATGAGAGGTTTATTGTCTACTGTTTAAACTGCAGGCATATAATCATGATACAGATGGAGAGTACCGCAGCCTTGCCTAATGCAGCGCAACATATAGACCACAGTAACCTCCAAGAGTTTCAAAAGTGACTTAATCATTGGACCACTTTTCCTCTCACATCATATCTATCATATATTATATTATTAGAGCTCCCCTTACCCTCACCCAAAATGATTTAGAAATAAAGTCCAAAACTGGTGCTTCCTTTTATATTGGCCAGTCATGTCCAGCTTAGCTATACCTCTCATAACTCTGATCCACATTAAGTCTGTCGGGGACTCTGGTGATACCCATAATTTGCATATTTCTCTCCGAGCTATCAAGATGCCATAAAAAAACAATTTAGATTTATCATCAAGGCCCTTACCTTGTATATCCAATCTACCCGAGATGATCTGTCCAGGGCTTACCTTGATATTTAACTCCATCATTTTTGATAGCTTTATACTTACAGCTGCCCAATACTCTTGAATTTCCGGGCATGTCACAAACATATGCATATCATCTTCATTTGGACTTTTGCATTTGGGACACAACACCGTGCCCCCGTCCTTAAACTTAGCGAGCCTCTTTGGGGTCCAATATGCCCTGTGGAGAGTGAACAAGTGATTCCTCCTTAAATTTGCTGGTTTTACCACTTTGTAAAGAATCAACATATCTACTTGCCATTGTTCTTCTGTAGCGATCCTCGGCAAGCACTCTCCCCACAGGACCTCCGGTAGTTGAAAAGGGCCATCCTCCATTTCGACTATAGCCCAGTACCATGTCGCCACTTCTTTCTTTATCCGTGTGTTTAAAGCCAGCTTCTCTTCAAACTCGTTATGTTGTCCGATTAACTTTTCTTTTCCTATCGCCCAGCTTTGTATCTGAAGATACTTGAATTTTGCAAAATTGCGACCCCAAAGTTCCTCACAAACCGCCCACGGTAGCAAATTTCCTTCGCAAAACAGCTCGCCCCAAACCTGTGGGCCTTCTATTTTTAATACCCTTGCCAAGGCATCCTTCGTCCAACTTGGAGCCCCCGGAGCATCCAAGATTGGCGCAGCCGCACTAAAGTATGGAATTTTTGTCACACGCCTAACGCGATACCACACCGTGGCTAGGTCTCTTAAAACCTTCAGTCTTACCTTTTTAAAGTACTTTGGGTCTGCAAACTTGTAGAGGTAGCCCCGTGTATGGCACTTTCCTATTTTCAACATGGCTAAAAAGAGGTCCCCTATCGCGAGATTATTAGGGTTTCCGAGGAGCATTCTACAATTTTTAAGCAAGAAGGCCCAGGAATAAATTTGAAAATCTGGAGCTGCTAGACCTCCTTTAGCATATTTTCTCCGAATTTTTTTCCAAGATATCCTTGACCCCTTGGAACCTCAAATAAATGAACCTATTTCACTCTGTAGCTTAGCTAATCCCTCTTTCTCAAACATAAGAGGAATAGAGTCAAATAAAAAGGTCAACTTAGGAAGCACCATCATCTTAACTAGATTTACCCGACCGATCATAGTTAATTGTATCAAACTCCAATGCCTCAAAATTGCGGAAATATCTTTCCTTGTTTTGGCCAGATTCACCATTGCTAATTGTTTAATGTCTTGGGTTACTTGTATCCCAAGGTATCTAATCTGTTTTTTTGAAATTCCAGGCTCCACAACCATGTTCCAAGCCATTATTTCCGTTTTATCAGAGTTCAGTCGATAACCTGAAACTTCTCCAAACTTCTTAGTGACGTTTTCTATTTCGACCAGAGATTTTGTCAAGTTTGATGTTAAAATTACGATATCGTCCGCATATAAACCTATCTTTCTTGAGCAGCCTTGAAATGAAAAAGCAGGAATGTTCTCTGTCTCTCTTATTTTACAGGCCAGTTGTTCAATATACAGGTCAAATAAAAGCGGAGAAAGAGGGCATCCCTGCCTAGTTCCCCGCATGATCCGGATAGGTTTTGAAAGAACTCCATTAACCAATACCTTGGAGTTTGGCGTATGATATAGTCTTGACACGCTTTGAAGGAAGTTTCCCCCTAGCTGAAGATGTTCTATTAGCATTTTCAAAAACTCCCAATTTACGCGATCAAAAGCCTTAGCGGCATCCAAGGCCACCACCGCCAGAGGGAGCTTCTGATCTATAGCAACATCTATGCTGCCAATCAGGGAGAACGTTAATTCGTTTAAATGTCTACCTTTTACAAACCCTTTTTGGTCTTCGTGTATAAAATACGGAATCACTTTACCCAATCTATCGGCCAAGATCTTAGCGAACAACTTATAGTCACTATTTAAAAGTGAAATAGGTCTATATGAGTCCATATATTTTGGAGACTTCCCAGGTTTGGGTATCACTATTATGTTTGCCTGGTCCCATGATGCAGGAATCTCCATTCTTTCAGAAAACACCTGATTGAACACCTTGGTTAGTAATGGTGCCAACCCCTGCATTAGACTCTTATATACTTCTACAGGAAGACCATCAGGGCCAGGAGCTTTACCTTTTTTTGCCCGCCTGATACCTTCTTCTACCTCTTCCTGCCTGATCTCTCTATTCAAAGTTCTTCGCTGTTCTTCCGTAGAGGGCTTTAGAACCCTGACCCACTCCTCTATCCTCTGCCTATCCGGATGCAGGTCCTCACTATAGACTTCCTCAAAGTATTTATAAAATGCTGCCGCTATCTCATTTGTATTTGAGGCTACTTTTCCTTCTACGCCAACCTTAATCTCTTTTATCGTATTTCTAACCCGATCCTTCCTTACCTTCCAGGCCAGCAATTTACCTGTGTTTTCCCCGTATTCAAAGTGTTCCTGTCTGGAGGCCTCCCATCTCTCCTTAACCCTTTTATTGATCACAATAGTAAGTTGTTCCTTTAACCCTTCCAACTCTTGAATAGTCGCCTCCCTAGGTGTTGCCCCTGAATTTACAATAATACTTTCATGCTTGCGAATTTTCTGTTCCAAACCCAGTACTTCCTGGTAGTACACTCTCCTTCTGTTGGCCCCCAGCGTTCCCAATCTTCCCCTGAGAAAAGCCTTAGTAGCCTCCCATACAATGTCCAATCTAGTTGTTCCTATATTTTGTTCGATAAATACCTCAAGCTCCTGCTGGAGATGCTGTATTGCTTCCTGATCATACAAAACCGTACGATCCAATCTCCAAACTGAATCCGAATCACATCTCCCGACATCTAGTTCTAGGAAGACCGCTGAGTGGTCTGACAGGTGAACCCCTACATGCACAACCCCTTTCACTTTATCCGTTATTCTTGCATCTACTAAAAAGAAATCTATTCTGGATCTATGACTATATTTTTTGTTGTAATATGTGTATCCTAGCCCTGTCCCAGCATGCTTCCTCCAAATATCACATAATCCAAACTGTTCTATTATATTTTTTACAGTAGACGCCATTTTGCAGTTTCCCAATGCTCGACTATTTGCAGATCTATCAAGGTTGGCGTCTAGTACTGTATTAAAGTCCCCTGCAAGAACAACGTACCCTGTCAGGCCTATCATCTCTTTTGTTAATTCTAACAATGAGGTAACATCATCCTGATTAGGGCCATAGTATCCAATAATATTATATAATAATCCTGCTATTTTTAAAGTCACTATCAGCCACCTGCCCTTCTTGTCCGCAATGCTGCTCTCTATCTGGCAGTCTAACCCACTTCTAATTATCACCAGTATTCCTCTAGTGACCCTTGTTTGTGGTGAACTGTAATAGAGTCTTATCCACCGAAGTCGACCCATATATTGTTTACATTCTTCCTCTGTTAAATGAGTCTCTTGAAGAATCATTATATTTGCTGAAGTGTCTCTTAAATACTTCAAAATCCTGTCCCTTCTCGCTTTAACCCTTAATCCATTAACATTCCATGACATCCATTTCACCAACTGTGTTTTCCCCCTCATGCCCTTGCTCTTATCCTCCACCATCATATGTTACTTTCAAACTTTTTAACTTCCAGGTGGTCAATAGCATGTAAGAACCTTTTTGTTTTTCATCCCCCCCTCTACCCAACCCACCCCCCCACACCCATGCCCTACCTGACCCCTCCCACCGCTCTGTGCCCTCCCCCCTCCCTGGGAGAACCCTACCAGATTCCTAAGGCCCAAAGCCTAGGCCCTGTGAGTGCCGGTCACCAGCTGGCGTGCGACCTAAACCTTTTTTTGTTTCATTTTTTTTTTTTTATATTTTTTTATTTTTACTAATTATACAAATTACGTGGAAATTACGCTACCCGTGATTCATCCTACCTCAACTAACTATGCTATACACCACCACCCTGACAGTACTCCAAGAAGCTATCTACATCTTCGACAAATCTAAAAGAGTACATTTTATTATTCCACATGTCAAGTCAAGTCAAAATATATGTTTATTGTGACCGTAGTCTTTAAACAATGCAATTAGAATAGCACAGAATGGAGTATGACTTATTATTTTTAAAACTTTGTCCGTATGCGAGGTTTGTACACACCATTATCAAAAATACTACAAAATCAGTAAAATTTACAGTTATCTTAAAACTTAATTTATCTAAAATACCTATTCCTATTCTTATTACTCCATACAAATACAATCTGCTAAAAACTCATACAGTACTACATGTTATTCTGTATCTCTCAGTGCCGTCAGCGACACCTTTAAAAATTTCCCGAGGGCAATTGCGATATCAATGTAGGGGATTTCTGTTAAGAGCCTTGCTGCCTGTGCTCTTGTTTTTACATCATATTTTATGAAAACAGGACGCAACCAAAGTTTCCTAAGGTCTAGGAGTGTAAAACAGTCTAACAAGATATGCAGCGGGTCTCCCTTTGTCCTTAAGTAACACTTGCAGTGACCTTCCTTATCTAACATTTTTGCATTCAGGTCTCTGTTTATTACCCATGGGTTGATCCCGATTCTAATTCTGAGGATCTCTTGCCTGTATCCACAATTGGGTAATCTGTCGAGGTAGGGGAACCAATTCTCAAGGGACCATGCATTTAGCATATGTACCACTGATTTTTTCTTTCTTAAATAGCCTCTATCAAGCAATTTCGAGACTTCTTTCCCTCTTTGCTTCAATTCACCTTTGGTACTAGTGATTTGCAATGAGCTCTGGTCCCAATCGAGCTCAAGGGTGTTACAGATTCCCTTCACTTTATCCCTACTGGACTTCGCCCATTTTAGCTCGCTTTTCTGGATTTCTTTGCGACACCAGTATGCCACTTTTTTTGTATCAGGGTCTTCTAATCTCTTCCAGAATCTGATCACAGCCATCTGGGTTAATATTGCCCAGGACTTTGTATCTATTTCTGTTCTGATGGCTTGAATCATAGCAGATTTAGGAAGTGATAGGAGCCTTTTTATGCAATTTCCCTCTATGACGTCCCAGGATCCCCTACCGCTCAAATAGAGGATCTCTGCGCCATAGAGAACTTGGGGGGGGATCATTGCCTCAAAAGCTCTGAGCATTGGCCGGTGTGACATCTCACCATATTCCCTATTGAACCTTTTAAGTCCGCATATGGAGGAGAGAGCCTTTGCTTTTTGCGTTTCTAGATGGGTGCTCCAATTTAGTGTCCTATCGAACCAGATACCCAAGTAACGGTACTCATTTACTGTCTCTAATTTAAGGTCCCCTATGTACCAGCTAAATCTGCTTGGCTTTTTCCCGAAACATAGGGTTTTTGTTTTATCCAAGTTGATGGTCAAAAAATTTTCAGCACAGTAGGTATTAAAAGCATTAAGCTTCCTTTGGAGGCCTCTCTCGGTCTGATCTACTATCACCAGATCATCCGCATATAATAGGCATGGGATTTTATTCCCATCCATTTTTGGACTGGCGCTGCCCTCCACCTCTAAATAGGCCGGGAGATCTGACAAGTAAACAGAAAAAAGCTGGGGGGCCAGCACGCAGCCCTGTCTTAGCCCGTTAGCTATGGGTATTTTGGGAGTTAGGGAGCCCCTCGTATCTTTAATTACTTGCCCCCAGTTTTCCCTGTGTAGTTCTTTTATTATGGTCAAGAGCTCTGTCGGGATATTTAGTCTCTTTAGTGTCTCCCATAGGCAGGCCCGGTCTACAGAATCAAAGGCTGCTTTGAAATCAACGAAACAACAGCATAGTTTGCCGTTCTGTTCCGTTGACTTCCTCGCCAACGCCCATAGTGCAAACCCGTGGTCTATTGTCGAGTGGCCTGCTCTGAATCCACCCTGTTCTATGGGGATTATTTGGCACTCTTCTACCCATGTATTCAGTTGTTTTAAAACGATTTTTGAGAACACTTTCTCTCCAATATCTAGGAGGTTAATCAGCCGATAGTTTCTTGGCTCCTCTTTGCTCCCTTTCTTATGTATCGGCCGGATTATGGCCCCCTTCCAAGTTGGAGGCATTACGCCATCTTTTAGCACTACCTGAAACATATTGGCCAGGAAACTTGCCCACCATGTTACCTCGGTCTTCAGGATTATTGCAGGCAGATTGTCTGGGCCTGCTGCCCGGGTTAACTTGAGTTCTTTTAATGTGAGCTCTACTTGTTCTTCGTTAAATTTGGCAAGAAACTCTTCAGAAATATCTTGCCATGATTTAATCTCCATCTCCTGACTGGGAGTCCTTGCCCCGTACAGTTCCCTTATATATGTATCCCATGCTGCCTCACTCACCACACAGTTTAATTCGCCCTCTGAAGTACCAGATGCTGTCTTTACTAGTTGCCAGAATTTCCTTAGATTTTTGTTCTCTATGGCTTCCAAAAGTTCTAACCAGCATTTTTCTTTATGTAACCTTTTAGTAGAGCGTACCATTTGTTTGAATTCTTTTTTCTGTTTTACCAGGAGATCCTGTCTCTCTTGTGTGAAGGTCTTTTTTTGTTTCCTCTGTGTTGCTCTTATGTCCCTTTTCTTGTTTTGACATACTACTGAGAAGCCTTTACCATAATTTCTTTGTTTTACCCTATTGGGATCTTCTCTTTTTAGGTTTAACTTGAGGCATTGAACCAGTTCTTCTAATTTTAAGATGAACCATTCCAGATTTTTATTTTCAAAATTGGCAGGTGCCATTTTTATTTGCATGGCCTTCACTTTTTCCAGATATTCCTCAGTTAGACGTGTCGTCACACGTTTGGGGTACTCAACCGCTTGGTTTATCACTGTTTCTCTCTGTAGTTTCCTACCCCCCGTTATTACTATATGGAGGAGTTTGTGATCACTCATCACATTTTGAATTAACTTAAAGGAACTTATCTGGTAAAACTTCCAGGCCTGCAGGAATATATAGTCAATTGGACAGTTCTGCTGCCCTTGAGTAAATGTTTTTCCTGCTGGTATATCTGATTCTATTCTTCCATTAACACAGTGAAAACCCCTGCCTCCTAAGATATGTATTAAATCCTGGTCTTGTTTCGAGGTTTCCCCTACAGGAAACCTTGCCGGGTTTATACCGTATGCCTCTAGCTGTTCCATATTGTAGAGATCTGCTTTTCTTGGGTTTAGTTTATGGTTGAAGTCCCCCAGTATCACTATTGTATCTGCGGAGTATTTTTCTAAAATACTGTCAACATCATCCTTAAAAAACCTCCTTTCCCTTTCATACTCCTCCCCATTTTCCCACTGCATATATACATTCAGTAAAATCATCATTTTATAATTTAGATCCGCCGTCAAGAGTTCGATTCTGCTTGATTGTACCCATTTACATTTTGTGTTCAACGGTTTTATTTCCCTCATTACTCTTGTTGATACCAAGGTCATGAGGCCCCCAGAGGGCCTCCCACGATTTTTCTTTAAGGCCGGCTGATGTATCTGGGCATAACCGTCAAAGGTTGGGGTATCGTCGCATAACCAGGTCTCTTGCAAGCAGGCAATGTCTACTTTGTTTATGAATTCCTTTATGCATTCCCATTTTTGTTCATTTCCTAGGCCGTTTACGTTCCAAGACAAGAGACCTAAGTCATGCGGACCCCCTTCATCCTATTCGACGTCACTCAGCTCTCCTTCCTCATCTGTAGCCACTGTATTCCTTTCGATACTTTCCTCCGCGTGGGTGCTGTTCGACAACCAGTTCCCCCATGAGGAATCATTACCTGTGTTTTCAATTATAATGTTCAGAGAGTTTCGGTCACTTTTTGTTTCTTTGTATAGGAATACTTGTCTCTTCTGGAGCCCGGCATGTTGTTTTAAGAAATTATTATCTTTCACAGGTTTTATATCTCTCTCTGGGATAATCTTTAATCCTTGATGCGTTATTTCCTTTGTGGCATTCAGGATTGCCCTTTTTACCAAGACTGAGTATAATGTGATTTTTGTTATTTCCTTTCCTTGCTTGTTTTCTACAAAGCCAACTTGCTGCAGGTCTTTAGTGCCGATCCCCCTCAGACTAGCGCATTTTGAAAATACCGACAGAACCTGTGCCCTATTCGGGGGGTTAATGTTTCTTCCAGACTTTCCTTTCCTCCCTGCTGGTAACTGGTCCAGGAATACCCATTTGTTATCATCTCTCTCGTATGAGTTCATGTTTAATTCGTTCTGCTGATGGCTGGTGAGTGTTCTTCCTTCTCTCCGGTTTTTGATTCTTATATTGGATTCTTCGTGTATCTGTGGTCTTATACACCTTTGTTCAGTGGCCGGATCATCCAATAGCCTTACGCTTTGACTCTTCATACGGGTGGAGGGGAGAATCTCTGTTGCCTCCCTATGTGATTGTTTTTTCTTTGGTACTCTCACAGATTTAGGGGGCATTGGAGTTTTTGCCGCCACCTGTGCCGGTCTTTGTGTTATAAATATTGGGGCTAAGGCATTTAATCCTAGAGCCACCCTCCCTTTCCTTGATTCCTTCTCTTTTCTTGTTCCGGCATGGTTCGTTTTCCTGGTTTTTTCCTTCCTGTTCCTAGTCCCGAGAGTGACATACCCTCCTCGCCTTTTTATCAGCATGGGTCTTCTTGATATGTACACATTGTTCACGGGTTCTAATACCTCCTTTTCTGCTTGTTCTGCAGATTTGGGCATCCTTTCGAGTAAAACCAAGCTTTCGTCTTCCGATACTGTCCTGTCACTTTCCTTGTTTGGTCGGACTGTATCTGTTGGCATTACCCTACTTGGCAATTGGCACTTTATTTCTCCAAGTTCTTCTTCTATTTTCTTTAAGTGTTGTTTCTGTGCCTTCATTACTCCGTTGTTTGATAGGGTTACTTCCAAGATTCCTTGGAGCGCTCTCTGCATTAACAAGATTAACTCCATCAGGGAGGATGTTGGAGTTTCCGCGAGCATTGAATCCTGTGTGATATTTCTGCTTGGGTTTGCTGGGTAGCTTGTCCTTAAGCACTCTTGTCGTATTGGGGATTTTTGTCGTAGTTTCTGTTGTAGAAATTGGTCCGGTGCTCCTCCCCAGATAATACTCTGGATCTGGTCGTCGTTTCCCCTGTGGCCGTCAGTCCCTACTGACATCAAAGAGAACATTTTCGGTGAAGATGAAAGGCGAGGGGCCGAGATTTGGTGATTTTGGCTCTGTAGTGTCAGGTTTAAGGATCTATGGCTCACACCACTTTCCTCGTTTTCAGGGTTGGCTCCTTCCTGGGGATCTCCTTGGTTGGACCGACTCTGGTTTTCATCTGGCACGCCTAATTTTTCCCCGATTTCTCCGCCAATTTCCACTATTTCTTCATCTAAGACAGACGCTATTGCTGGGTTTAAAGTTCTATAGTGTTTACCTACAAATTCCTTTATAGATTTTAGCGCTGCTGTGTTCTCTTTCTGTTTGATGGTCGTTTGAATACCACCTTTTTTTCCCTTCTGGGCCGTCTTCGTCGCTCTTTTGACTTTCTTTTTCTTTCGTGCCCCTTTATTATTTTCCATAGAAGAAGCAAGGCTTTCCAGGCTTTCATTGAGGGATTTTGAGCCTTCTAATGATTTACTCCTTCCATGTTCATCCGGTAATTTTTGGCCTCTTTTGGGTGCCATTTCTAAGCAACTGCTGATATACTAAGGTGGTATGCTTAAGATTTTATTTTAACTTTTACTTTTAGTAAAGAAAAATATAAAAAATTATTCACTTACCTCTGTTCTGCCTTGGTTGCCTTCCGCCTGCTGCCTTGTTGCCTTGCCCCGCTTATATTTCTACCAAGAGTAATTCTCTAAGGGTATTTTCTGGAGTTGTTTATACTTTCTTTTAATGGCCGGAGCATGAATTCCACTCCCTTTATTGCCTGCTTCCGGCTCCAAAGCTTCGCAATGTGCTGACTTATGTACTGCCTTTAGGATATGGCAGGTTCAGGTTCAGCTTGTTCTGCTTGTTCAGCTTGTTGGGCTTGTTCAGCTTTTTAACCGGGAGTTACCCGGGAGGGGCTGTTTGGATGCACACAGTCCGCTGGGATTCTTACTATGTTTGCCTTCTTAAGGGCAGCTCGCACTCGCCGAGTCTCCCTGCACGCAGCGGCTCCCGCACGGCTCCTGCTCCCGCTCCCCTCGTCACATTCCGCTCCTCTCCGCCGGCCTCACAACCATCCGCGGCTGGGGAGGAGGTCTGTTGCCCGTTATCCTGCCTGTGGCAGGGGTCCGTTAACACGGGCTGGACTGTGGCTGCCGCGCCGGTTTCCCGCGCTCCTTGCTCCGCACCACCACACCGTGCTCCGGTGATTCAGCGGTCAGCGGTCCGTCACCTCTGTGCTCTCTGCGTTTGGTCTGGAGGGGCGTGGTCAGGCAAGGCACGGCACGGCGCAACTGGTCAGAACAGACTTTTAAGAAGGCTGGGAATTTTAACTGGACCGTCGCTCCCAGTTTCCTCAAAGGCTCAATTCGCTTCCCCAGCTCCCACTGCCTATTCGCCGTGACTACCGACAAATCTGATCTTATCTCAATTTTAGCTTTCCCCACCATTAGGGAGCCTTTTTTCAATGCCAAGGCAAGGATCTTTTCTTTTAAACTATAAGTGAGAAAATTAATCAAAATCTTTCTAGGTTTAGATCGATTCGGATTCAATCTAAAGGGATCCCGATGTACCCTCTGTATATCAGCAGCAATCTCTTCTTCTGGCTCTTCTAACTGTAGTTCAGATTTTAATAAATGAACCACAAAGCCTTTTAGATCTTCTCCTTCATTTCCCTCTGGAAGCTTCAAGACTTTCAGGTTATTCCTTCGCTGCATATTCTCCAACTTCTCTAACCGTTCCTCATATGCTCTCTCTCTAGATTTAACCTCTTCTAACTCCTTACAGTTATCTTCCATAGCCTCCTGTATCTCCTTAACCTCAGCCTCAAGTTTTCCTGTCCGTATATTTAACTCATCAAACTTAGCCTCCAATAGCCCTACTGCCTCCCTGATACCGTCCTGCTTGACTTTAGATTCCTCAAACCCCCTATGTACATCTAGATCTAATTTTCTTAGCAGGTTTATCACCACACTATCTGAATGGATCACTCCATCTCCTAAAGTGGCATTTTCCTCTTCAATCCCTCCTGTCTTATCCTCACTCTCACCACCCCCCCCTCCGGGAAGTCTCTCTGGCTCTGTCGGCTTTTTAGATGCACCACCTTCTGTTGGGGTTACTGTCAAGCTTCCATCCTTAGCCTCCTCGACCTCCATCTCTCCCCCTTCTGCCTCTGGCTCCTCCTCCCCCTCCAGGATTTTATACCGGTTCGGGCTCAGATGTTCCACCCAATCTGCCCAACTATTATTCAACTCAGTTGTTAATTCTGCTTGCTTACAACCTCCAGTGAGAACCAATGTCTTGGGGACTGGTTTAAAAAAGGTGTTTAGAGACGGGTTAGTAGAGATTTTCCTCCCGAGAATTCCTAACCTGCTTGTTTGTTTTGTTGTTTTTTTAAGTTTATGTTAGGTTTACTTGAGGCTTTACTCTTCTGCTGCTTTCCGGTTTAAGTTATGAGGGCTCCACTCCCCTTCTATCGGTCTCCCTGTGCTCCTCAAAGCGTATCCTGAAGATTTTTTCGGGCTTTTTCCTTTTTCCCTTATGTGGGTATCAACCTCATTACAGTTATTCAGCTTCTTTCCCACAGTCTTTCCCCCAGCTAATGCCTCTCGCTCTCGCCCTGCTGAGTCTTGTAAGACGGTTCCAAAGTCAGGGTGGTCTCTATCTTTAAGAGGGGGACAAGCAGCTTTTTTTTATTTTTTTTAATTTTTTTACTCAGACTTCTTCTTGTTTCATTTAAGTCCTGTAAAACAGCCAAACGGTCTTTGATATCAAAGGCTTTTTCTTCTACCACTGAAGTGTGACTATCTAAGTCCTGGATATACATTCTAGTACCGAACAATAGTTCGTAGGGAGTGAGACCTTTTAGAGAATTTCTTGGCAGATTGTTAAGACTACGTTAGACACTTGTTAAATGTTTGACCCACCCATCACCCGAACCTAATACCCTCGCCGTTATAGATTGCTTTATGTCACGGTTTTTTCTTTCCACTACCGCATTTCTCTCAGGATGGAATGGAGAAGAGTACCGCAATGCAATGCCCATGCTGGTCATGGCCTCTTTGTAAGCCCTAGAGCTAAACGCAGGACCCTGGTCAGAATGTAGCATGCCAATTGCGTATATGCTGATAAAGACTCGCAAATCTTTTATAACAGTTCTGGCATCAGCCCAGCGCTGGTGTCTGCATTTTAAGTGAATCTAGTCTTAATATTCATGGTATCGCGTTTCTCCTGCTAGATTTTTGCGTATAGATAGCCTTATGCTTTCTAACAAAGGGGTCCTAGCAATACTCCGGTCGGTTCATGACTGTGGTCTCTGTTGGAGTCTGGACAATCCTTTGCAAATTTGTAATGTTGCAAGTTCATCCCCGGCCACTAGTATTCTGATTGTAATTCTTTTAGAGATTTCACTATCTCTTGGTGCCTTAGACCCAATCCCATATGTGCGTCTGCTATTAAAAAGACTCTCCTGTTCGTGTTTGGAATTACTCTATCCCCCACTCCAGGGACTTGAGCAAAAGGAACGGAGTTTGCATCAATTATGTATGTATAACTGAGTGGATAGTTCAGAGGTAATGCTGCATAGTCGCCTTTTATTGACGCTTTTACCGCCAGCATAGTTTCTCCGTCTATGTGTTTTTTGAACGCTTTTTTGTGGCTACGGAAGCCGGTTGGACCGCTTCCGCTGTGGCTCTGTTAGCCAATGAATTCCCTGCAACGTGAACGCCATCACGTTGATGACTCAGTGTATGTATCACATGAGTCTTTTGTAGTTCTTTCTGCAAAAGAACTACCTGTTCCCAAAGCTTTTTATGCTTTATTGTGGCACCTGTGTCATCTTTGTAACCATTTTGAATCCAGGTCTGCATGTCATTATTGTAAGACTTGACGCAGTAATGAGAATCGCACACTATTAGTGTGGGGAATTCGCGATCGGCATTTTCAAGCGCCATCTTATTTCAGATCTTATTCAGTTCGCTGAGTTGAACAGTTTCTGAGTGATTCAGTCTTCGTGACTATTGGTCTGAATTTACCAAAGCGCCAGCGACTTTTAACAATCGCGTACGCTGCGTTGTAGGAATTTTTCTCTATATCGTAGTGTTGTGCGAATTTATCCATGTAGATTACACATGTGTATTGTTCGAGAGGCAGAATTTCGATTGGCAGAGGATATTCTTCTTCATATTCTAGATCTTCTAGTTTTTTCATTTTCGGGTTGATCCAGCGGCCTATAGAAAATATATCATAAACAACGCTACCCAACTTCATAACCTAAAAACAAAATTCTATACTAAATTATGGACCCATTTATGAACCTGACATATTTTTGGGCCTACTGAATCAGGTGGTCGGATTAAATCTATATACACCTAATTTACAAATTATATACAATATTATACATTAGCGAAAAGAATATTGTCATTATAACAATTCCTAACTATTTAAACGACCACCATTGGCGACGTGATCTAGCTAATAGTAACCTACACTTCTGAATAATCAAGACCAGCTTGTTTGTCAAAAGTAAGATTTTATTTACTAAATTATGGTATTTCAATTGATAGTTTTATATAAGTAATTTATTAGCATTGAAGCAAGCATGATTGTAAAGAAACTTGAAAAATACAATTTAAGCAATTGAATCGAAGTTAAAGTAAGTATTTAAAGTTTAGCATTTCTAAAACCTAAGTCCCTAACTGAGCTAAATAGATAGAAATTAAAGTAAAGTTCTTTGAGGATTCTTACGTGCTCCACGCAATGTCCGACAGCACTTCACCCTCATCGGAAAGTCAGAAAGCAGCAGCCAGCCCATCCCTAGGGGCATGACTTTTTATACCTTTCTACACTAACTAAACTACGCAAAGGAAAGTTTTCAGAAATCTTCGACGTCCCATTGGCTGAGAGTGACAAGTGACATGTCACCCACATTTCAAATCTTCCATTAGGTCACTTTTCTTAAGGACCATTGTCCTTTCCAAATGCAACCAGGAGCTTCCTAGGTTTGCAACAAATGTACAATAATGTTCTCACTGCTTCCAATTGACTTCCGCGGATGCCAAGTTAAGGGCTGACAAAATGTTCTTTTTCGACCTTGGCCACGTCCGACAGAATGATGATAGCACGTCAGTTTTCGCTTTGTGAATGCAGTTTTTGACGAACACTTTATTTCAGAATGGGCGTCTCGTGACTTTTGCAGAAGTAAAATTCAGCTTTTTGCAACTCGAGCAAACTAGGCCCAAAAGCAGGCAACTTATGCTTTCTAGTATAAAACAAACACAAGAAAAGTATTAATGTAAGAAATAATGTAGATTCTGTATCCACCCCAGGATTTACTAATTAATTAACCCACCCGATTAATCAAATGTTACCTAGCAAATGCAAACAAATAAAGCAGCGTTTATATCTACCAGTCTTCATTAATCCATGAGACTTATGTGCACCTAGAATAGTAGAAATTACATCACACAGACAAGGAAAAGCAAAACAAGCACATGCTTCTTTTAAGTTTGCAGCAGTTAGTAGTGACAAAAACGAAAACAATAAATTATTTTATTATTTTGCACGAACAAAAAGATGCAACAATTATGCACGTTTATGAGCACACATGTTAGTCCCCCCATGTGTAAAGTTTAATCTAAGTTGTATTAGCACGACATATCACAAATCATTAATATTATTATTCATGTTATGGAAATGTGACTTCACGAGTTTAAACAAAATTTTGTTTTCTATCTCGCTCCATCAACTCCCTCATCTGGTGATTAACAAATCACCACACCAGCACCCAAAATTTTGGTAATTTAAACTTCCGAGAAATCGATTCAAATTCATTTGTATCAGTAATCCTAAAAGTCTGTTTCTGCATAATCTTTGGAATTAGCATAACGCTCTCTATGTAACTCCTGTAATTCGATTTCCCTTTCTTCTTCTTTTCTAAGTTTATAGATTCTTTTCTTTTCTTTCAACTGCTTCTTTCTTTTATGTAACAAACAACCTATTTTGGTCAAAATAAAAATGAATACTATTATAATCAAAGGTGCCAAAATCTTGCCAAGAATTGAACTTCCAATATCGTGAAACCAGTTTTTAATTGCTTGGAACCTTTTTGAAAGTTTCCCTGTAAAATCATCTTCTTCTAAAGGAATTATCTCTGAATGCATTTGTGTAATATTCTTGATGTACATTTCAATATTCTTACTTTCGTCAGGTATATATGTGCAACAATGTTGTACATGTAAAATGCCACAGACTCCTCCCTCTTTTGCTAGGAGTATGTCTAAAGCAAGGCGGTCTTGAATTACCATGGATCTAATTGCAATAACTTCAACATTCACTAATTGAAACCCATCAGCTGTGTCAGTTGATAATCTATCAACTATAGTGGACAATTTTCTGATTCTCCCTGCATTTAAGGTTATACCAACAAAAGGTATTACTGCTTGAAAAATATCTCCTAGAACTTCAGTAAAAGTTTCTCTTTTAACTCTATTTACATAATTATGAATTTTAAACAATCCTTCTGAATCTCTGTCAACATGAAACACTTTAGGAAAAACAATTCCCACATAACAAGTTCCATACCAGTGGTCTGGAAGGTTGTAGTAGGCTTTGTCACCACAAACAAAATAAATCCCAGGAAAGATTGGATCCTTTCCACCTTTGAATCCCCAACCTCCCAAAATCTGATAAGTATCTTCACAGTTACTTGCACCTACAAAGTAATTATCAAAAAGTGTGTTATCTCTCCTAATGCAAAGCTTTCCACTAACTGGTTTGTCTATGTGAATTGCAATATTTTCAAGCATTTTGCCATTTAACTTCTCATCCTCTTTCTGCCAGAAATTAGACTTAGTCTGCTTGACTAATTCATTCCTCTTATAAATTGCTCTTCTCTCCTCAACCATATTCAAAAATTTCTTTCCTTCAGCACTTAATTTGCAAGTTAGATTATTTTTATAAGCATACTCATAAGTAAGTTCGTTAGTAACAAGGAAAAATTCTCTCATTTGCTTTGCTTTCTTATGCTTATTTAAAGCATTTTCAATCTTAATATTTGCAAAAATCTCGTCATAATTTGAATAGTAATATTCTAAACGTCCAGTTTGATAAAATAAGCTAGTTAACACACTACATGTTACACCATAAGTGAGAGGAAGCATATTATATGTTACTCCCTCAGAAACAGAAGCAGGTAACTTAACGCAGACGTAGCAGTCTTTTGCATCCATTACCTTAACATATTCACTCAATAGCTTTGTGAATGTATTACTTGAAAAATCACTAATTGATTTATCTTGATGAATGTTAGGCTGATGATCAATAACTTTTGCAGACGCACTATGTTTAGTTTGGCTAACCAGAGCTTTGCTTGTTATGTTAACTTTGTGTAATTCTCTATTCATCTCCAAAGGGATAATCACAGCTAAAACCAACCAGAGCAGAATTAAAATGAGCAGACACACCAGAGTCATCTTACAGCATCTCTTAAAAACAGAACACTTAGAAGTGCTCTCCTTAACATAAGGCATTTTTGGTTAGTTTAGCCTCAAAATAAAACAAAATAAAACAAAATTTTAAAAATCTAAATTTATATTTACACCCCCCTTTTAAAATATATATATTTTTTTTTAAAACCCTAAACAAGATTTCTTCGACCTTATGTCATACATAAGTTTTCTTCAACTAAACAGTTTTTCTTCGACCTTGTGTCAACTAACAAATTTTCTTCAGCCTTTTGCTAATTTAATATTTTTGTACTTCAATCATTGTCACTAATTTCTTGGACTTCGTCTTCTTCTTCACTACTACCATATATGTCAATAACAGGTGGAATTACTAAATAAGTCCACTCAGGAGACTTGTATTTTTGGTTTGGTCTTACTATTCTTTTTCCTTTTCTCGACACCACTTCAATTTTCCTTCCAACTCCAACTTCTTTTCCAGGACTCTTTTGACTACTGATTTCTTCAACTTGTTCTTTTGGTTTCTTGATCAATCTGACTCTCAATCTTCCACCAGGCCAGTAGTCTGCTTTTCTCACGTACTTCTTCTTTGGTTCAGAATTATTTGATTCTGACTTCCAAGTCCTTTTCTTTCTGTTTTCACTTTCACCATCCACGTCACTTTCTTCAGTTTCGTAGTCTGAAATTTCAATTGACTCAGGAACTTCTCTATTCGGCAATTTCACTCCTTCAGGAACTTCACTTTGTTTTCCATTACTGGTACTCGGTAATTCGTCTTCCTCCTCTTCTTCAATTACCCCCAACTTCCCAGATTTCGGATTTCTATTCCTTACTCCAGAGCTTGTTCTCTGCCTTTCGATACTCTCCTGGTCTGAAACTTCTTTTTGTTCTGCTTCTTTGTCTTCAATAGAGACAACCGAATCCTCAGTTATCTTTCCCTTTAACAGATTCTCTTCACCTTCAGAATCTATTTCAATGATTTCCAAGTCTTTTCTTGTCAATTTTCCATTCACTGGTATAGTTTCCAGATGTCGACTTTCTTGTCGATCTTCAGAATCTGGATTTATTTCACCTTCTGTTTCGCCTTCTGCTTCAGAATCAGAATCATCTGTGGTATCACTTTCAACATCAGAACTCTCAGGAGTTGGTACTGGAATTGTATGACTAGGATGAATCCAACGTTTCAATCCTCTGCACTTTACAGCATTAGTAGTGATCAAAATTATCTGCCTAGGCTTCTGCCATCTAGGAGCTAGACAATTCCTTCTCCGATGTACTTTCGTTCTGACCCAATCGCCAGGTCTCAGATCATGTGTCAAAACCTTTTCATTTGATTGTGCTTCAGTTCCCACCTGATTAGACACAGAAGTTACCATATCAGATAACCTTTTACAGTAATCCAAAATAGCACTGTCATTTATGCTCAACAGTTTACCTACAGGTACAAAAGCTTGCCTCATAACTCTTCCCATTAAAATTTCATGAGGACTCAAACCTGTCTTTTTATCTGGTGTACTTCTTAATGACATCAAAACAAGTGGAAGAGCATCAGTCCACTTTACACCTGTTTCAAGACACATTTTTCCAATTCTGTTTTTAATTGTTCCATTAATTTGTTCAACCACCCCTGATGCCTCTGGTCTGTATGCACAGTGTATTTTCTGCTCAATGCTCAAAGCTTCGCAAATTAACTTCATCAGTTTGTTATCAAAATGGCTTCCTCCATCACTCTCAATAGTGACTGGAAAACCGTACCTTGGGATGATTTCTCTGAGCATTAGTTTTGCTACTGTAATTGAATCACAATGTCGTGTAGGGAAAGCCTCTACCCATCTTGAAAATAAGCAAACAATTACAAGCACATATTTCAAACAATTGTGTAAGGGCATTTCGATGAAATCCATTTGTAACCTGGTAAAGGGACCACCCTCTCGACCAATTATTCCTGTCCCCACCACTGATTTTCTGTTTGGATTCATTTGTTGGCATGACAAACACCTTTGACAAAAAGATTCTGCAATAGTTCTGAACTTAGTATTGAACCATGTTTCTCTGAAAAGTCTAACCATAGAATCTCTTCCCAGATGTGCTGGACCATGATATAATCTGGCCATGTCAGCAATCAAGCAATTTGGTAAGACTACTCTGCCATCTTTGTAAACCCACACTCCATCTTCTTCACGTGGTCTACAATCTGATCTTAACCACAAGTCTTTTTCTTCATCTTCTGCTTCATTTTGTAAATCTCTAATCTCATGCCATGTTTCTACAACTGTTGTTAGCATTAATGAATTTGAATCAGTTTCTTTACTCCTTTCCCGATTGTATGCATAATTTTTTCTTGCACAGTATTTAGCTGTTTCATCTGCGAAGGCATTGCCCTTGGAAATATAATCAATTCCTCTAGTGTGCGCTGCACACTTAACAATGGCGATTTCTTTCGGCAATTGTATTGCTTCAATTAATCTCCTAATGAAAACTGCATTTTTAATTGGTGATCCTGCTGATGTCATGTATCCTCTCTGTGACCAGAGTTGTCCATAATCATGCACAACTCCATACCCATACTGACTATCAGTAATGATGGTAACTCTTATATCTTTTGATATTTCACATGCACGAATCAAAGCAATTAATTCAGCCACTTGTGCTGAACGAACTCCTTCAAGACATGATGCTTCTTCGACATCTTTGACTGTACAAACTGAATATGAAGCTTTTAAGACACCTCCTTCGGATCTTAAGCATGAGCCATCTACAAAGTAGACAAAATCCGATTCAGACAAAGGTCTGTCTTTGATGTCTTTTCTTGGTTTAGTGCAGAATTCCATGACATCTAAACATTCATGTTCTGTTTCAATGTCATCAACAATTTCAGAATCAGGCAGTAATGTAGAAGGATTCAGATTCAAACATCTTGAAATTGAAACATTATCCGCTCCTAGTATGATTTTCTCATACTTTGTCAATCTGCTACTTGTTAAATGCTGAGTCTTACCTCTTGTCAGTAATATTTCTACTGAATGAGGCACAAAAACTTTCACAGGAAATCCCATAATGATCCCCTCACTTTGTTCGAGACTAATACTTGTAGCTGCAACTGCTTTTAAGCAACCTGGTAATGCTTTTGCAATTGGATCAAGAACTGCAGAGAAGTATGCAATAGGTTTCTTTAGATTTCCGTGTCTCTGAATCAACACAGATAATGCACATCCTTCTCTCTCACTGCAATACAGTTCAAAATCTTTCTCATAATTTGGCATACCTAAAGCAGGAGCTTGACATAAGCTCTTTTTCAAGTTTTCAAAAGAATCCATCTCAGCATCATTGAGAATAATTGGATCTTTTACATCTGACTTTGTCAGTCTTTGTAGTGGCTTTGCAATTACTGAAAATCCACTTATCCATTGACGACAGTAACCAACCATTCCCAAGAACATTCTGACCTGTCTTTGTGTTCTTGGTGGTAACATTGCTTGAATAATTTTTATTCTCTCTATTGTTACTTGTCTTTTTCCCTTTGCAATTCTGTGACCAAGATATTTTATTTCTTGTTTGCAAAACTGTAGTTTTGCTGGGGACACTTTATGTCCTTCTTCTGCAAGGCGATTTAACAGAATTATTGTGTCTGTCACACAATTTTCTCTTGTCTTTGCAGCTATTAACAGATCATCAATATACTGCACTAACGTTGACCTACCAGGTAAGTCTAGGTCTTCTAATGATCTTTTTAACAGTTCATTAAAGATTGAAGGACTTTCTGTATAGCTCTGTGGGATTCTCGACCATCCGAGGGTCTTACCTTGGAATCTGAAAGCAAAGATTTCATAACTGTCTGGATGTAAGGGAACAGTAAAGAATGCATTGCAAAGATCAATGACTGTATACCATTCAGCATCATGTGGAATCTGATATAGAATTACTGCTGGATTTGGAACCACAGGACAACATGGAACGACAATTTGATTAACCTTTCTCAAATCTTGTACGATTCTAAATGTTCCATTAGACTTTTTAACTCCCATAATTGGTGAATTACAAGGACTACTCTCCATTTCTTTTAATACACCCTGTTTGATTAATTTTTCAATTATAGGTGTAATACCTTCAATTGTTTCTGTTTTCATTTTATACTGTGGAATGTTAGGAAATTCTATTCCCTGTTTCAATGTAATTTTTACTGGATCTACATTTTTCATTAGACCCATCTCGTTCCCAGTAAAATCCCATATTTCAGATTTTACTGTTTCCTTGAGTTCTTCAGGTAAATCCTTTTCTTCAAATGCAGGAAACAATTTTGTTTCTTCTGCTTCCATTATCATCATTGTCATTCTGTATAAACCATCTTCCTCCATTGTTTGTAACTCAACTCCATCAGGAGAACAATATATTCTGCAATTCATTTTACATAGGATGTCTCTGCCCAATAGATTCACTGGACTACTATTACAAACCACAAATCTGTGTTTGTCTCTGTAATTTCCAATTTCAACTGGAACTGGATCAGTTAAGTCAGTTTTAATTTGCTGATTACTTACTCCGACAACTTGGATGGTATCCCCAGAGAGAGGTAGGTTTTCAATTTCCACTGATCTAACAGTAGAACGGGTAGCACCAGTGTCCACTAGAAAAGTGATGTCTACATCATTAACTTTCCCGTTTACAAAAGGACCAGACTGGTCGACCTCAAGAGTGGCTCCAACAACACACTCTTCCTCCTCTCTCGGGCACCGTCAGCAATAATCATCAGAATCGCTGTCTTGACTTTCTGCTAATAAAAACTGTTGTGAAGCATTTTGCATTTGTACTCTTTGCTGCTTTTGCTGTTTTTGCGGTTTTATTACCTGTTCACTTCCCTGAAATCCCACGTTTGGATTATATTTTTGGACTCCCCCACAATTCGGAAAAGGTGGTTGTGGCAATTGATCCTGACGATTATTCACCTGTTGCTGTTGTTGTTGCTGCAATTGTCGCTGAATGTTTAATTCGTTTAACCCCTGTTGTATCTGTAGCTGTCGCTGCAGGTCAACACCATTCTGCATCTGTGGATTTAATAAGGGATTCTTTAAGTTTTTAGGAGGATGAGGACACTCGTCTCTCCAATGTCCAATTTCGCCACAATTAAAACAAGGTAATCTTTGTTTCAACTCCTCAATCTTTGGGCTAAATTTCTTTGGGAAATTATTACTTTTAAACTTTCCTTGTATCTGGTTTGTATTTCCAGTTTGAACAAAATTAGTGTTCTTATTACCCATGCTGGCAATCTGTTGCTCAGCCACTTTTACCTGAGCCCACATGGCTTTCTCCTTGAGCTTCTTCTGTTTCACTTCTATTTCATCACTGCAATACTTAGCCTTTCTTAGAATATCATCTACAGAAAGTGATTGCCATCCTACAATGCTATTTCTGATCATTTCTCCGATTTCAGGTTTTAGTCCATAAACAAATCTATAGACAAAATGGCTCATATCCTTTTCATCTAGTTTTTCATAACCACTGTATTGTTTAAAGATTAACAGTAGTCTTTCATAAAAAGAATGAACTGATTCTTTTGTTTCCTGTTCTGTCCTTTCTATTTTAACCCAATCGACTTCTTTGGGTGGAATTTTGTTTTTCATCCAAACAATCACCTTTTCATAAAAATCCATTACAAGAGGATTAGGAGCACCTGTTTCTTTGATTCGCTCAGGTTCTGTTTTTGGCCAACTAATCGATATTTTACATTCTGTACAAAGATCTGATGGAACGACAATGTCAAAAAATCCATCTAAATCAATCCACAGAACCTTTGACACTTTGATAAATCTATCTACTTGTCTGTACCACTCCACTGGTTTTTCCCTCAATTTTGGAAAGTCATTCGTAAACAACAGAATGTCCTGTCTCGACCAAGGGACATGAACATATCCTCCACCTGCAATTTCTCTCATTGGAAATTGTTTTGACAATTTTTCCAATCTTTCATCTTCCTTCTTTTTCGTCCATTTTACTCTCCAGTTATTCAGTTCTCCTAGCTTTTTGATATAAACAATCAAATCTTTTATATGTACTATTCTTCCCATTGAGTTCAAACTCTCAATGTCACTTTCTGAAAAGTCTAATCTGTAATGTTTCGCAAAATTCTTTTGTTTGCTCACATCAATTTCAAGTTCCGCTGCTAGATCCTCTAGTTGATCATATTTATTTTTTGTTTTCCACTGAATGCTTTTGCAAATGAACAGTAGTTCATCATCTCGATAGTAATTTAAACTATCTGGACCGATTGTTCTGATTATTAATTCTTCGATATTCGCTTTTAATTTGGCCACATCAAGTTTTGGTGTGGTTACCCTGACTTCAGGACTCCCTATATCTGATATAGCACCCATTGGTGTTTTCGGAGATAAATCCTCATTAAAGGTTAAATCAGGCATTCTTGATTTAGAAGAGTTTATTTCAGATAAGTCTGAATAAAATTTTTCAGCAACCTTTTGAATTTCTGCATTTAAAGGAATAGTTAATCCTGTCTTGTTTGTTTCTTTTTGGTCAAATACAGGCTGAACAGGACCAATCGTTACTGGAACTGTCACAGCTTCCATGCCTTTTGTCATTCTTTTTATTAATTCTTCTTTAGATCTTAAATATTCATTATAATCGACATCTTCAACATTTCTTGTCTCTCTTGTATAATCCTTTGGAGCTTCTCTTGCCCTTGGAGCCATTGTAAAATGTCTACCTTCATTTCGAGCATTATCAAATTCTGGTCTTCTAGGAGTTTCAATGATTTCACAATTATTTGGATAAAGTTTAGGAGCTTCATTAATTGGAGGTGCACTCGGTGAAGTTTCAGTAGAAACCACCGGAGTAGACCATGATCTAGGAGGTCTCAAAGGTTGATTTTTTCTAGCTGTAGTATATATTTCTTCCATAACTGCATCCTCAGATTCACTTTCCATAGATTTCCCTGTAGGAGTACCCATTACCATTTCTTGTATTAAATACAATCCTTCACTCATGTTTCCCTGTCTCCACATTCGCAATCTATCTTCATGAGTTTCTCTTCTCCAAGGTGGATTTTTAGAAGGTCTTTTAATTCCACTAGCTTCTCTTTGTAACTGATACATCTCATCTTCCCACTCAACTAAAGCTTCAAATTGAGTTGGTCTCGGTTTTGGAATAAGAGCATTCATTTTCTCTCGTAAATTTCTCAAAACTTTTACGTTAAATGAACCATCATCAGGCCAAGTTAAAACACCATCGTTCTTAGTATAGCGTTTCCAGCTATCAAACCATAAGACGGTATGATATCCATATTCACCTTCCATGTACGCTGCAGGTGTTTTATACTTATGAAGTAGTTTACCACCTCGCGTTTCAATTTTCTTATCAGGTGAAAATAAATTTTTAAATTTCTGAAATAATGTTGGCTTTTTCTCAACATGTTTAAAATGATAACTCATTTTTAAGAGTTAATTCTAATTCACAAAATCGTTCGTAAAATATTTCCGGGATGTTCCGCAAAACAACCAATCCGTGCGCGAAACACACCGACAAGCCAATGACAGTTGAGCTACGTCACGTTTCAGCTCAACCAATAAAAATGGAGTTTTCCTAAAGAACCAATTAGCTTACAGATCGTCAGAGACTCAAGAGCCAATCAGAGTATAGTTTGTGACGTAGGTCACCCAATCCCAGCGCGGCTCTGTGACGTACACAGCAGCTGCGGTTTCTCGTTTCTCGCTCCTGGCGCTTACCCCTCCTTCACAAAATCTTTTCACAGCGCCATTTTAAGAACACTTTTCAGTGTAAATTAATTCTTAACAATGACTATAAGGACATCATCTGTTCGTTTCACTATTTAGGATAGTTTACATACATTCAAGTATCCACACTTCGGAATAGACGGCGCTATTCACACTAAGGATAATATTCAATTGTCAGTAGAGTAACCCTTACCCTACCCTTCTAACACGTATAATTATGAACTCGCTTTCCTCTGAACGCACCGCGAAGTGACAGTTCTAAGAGTTCCACTTGAACATAAAATACAAATCAAACTCGCACTTTCACACTGAAAATTCCCTAATTTCGAACACACATGAAATCCGTACAGGACTCTCACCTGTTTATAGAGATCATGCACCGTTAGCAAAATAACGACGTTATCCGTACAGGGCTCTCACCTGTTTATAGATATGAAACATGTACCCGTACAGGACTCTAACCTGTTTATAGATAATCATGCACCGACGCTACTTTACCCTTCACTCAAGCTCGGATATAACTAATACTCTTATCACAGTGAGTTTTATGGAAGGCGCTTTGTCCCTATTCTCATGCTGCTCTAATTTCTTAGAAAACCCTCACTATACAAGATTCACACCTAGCCCTAAAACTGGGCTGCTCGGCGACAACACTATGGTACACGGCGATACCTCTTGTGATACTCGGCGATATCACTACAAACAGAACAGATGGCTTGCGTGACTAATTTCTCGCCACACAATCTATACCGGTATAGCTTACAGATAGCACGAAAAACGAACTCAACATGTGTTAAAACGTCGATCCTATTTCCATACCATAACACTTTAGTAACCCTTAGCAACCAACATATTACCTTGGTTACCCTTAGCAACCATCAATTTCTGCTACCAGAGAATTGATCCAGCGGCCTATAGAAAATATATCATAAACAACGCTACCCAACTTCATAACCTAAAAACAAAATTCTATACTAAATTATGGACCCATTTATGAACCTGACATATTTTTGGGCCTACTGAATCAGGTGGTCGGATTAAATCTATATACACCTAATTTACAAATTATATACAATATTATACATTAGCGAAAAGAATATTGTCATTATAACAATTCCTAACTATTTAAACGACCACCATTGGCGACGTGATCTAGCTAATAGTAACCTACACTTCTGAATAATCAAGACCAGCTTGTTTGTCAAAAGTAAGATTTTATTTACTAAATTATGGTATTTCAATTGATAGTTTTATATAAGTAATTTATTAGCATTGAAGCAAGCATGATTGTAAAGAAACTTGAAAAATACAATTTAAGCAATTGAATCGAAGTTAAAGTAAGTATTTAAAGTTTAGCATTTCTAAAACCTAAGTCCCTAACTGAGCTAAATAGATAGAAATTAAAGTAAAGTTCTTTGAGGATTCTTACGTGCTCCACGCAATGTCCGACAGCACTTCACCCTCATCGGAAAGTCAGAAAGCAGTAGCCAGCCCATCCCTAGGGGCATGACTTTTTATACCTTTCTACACTAACTAAACTACGCAAAGGAAAGTTTTCAGAAATCTTCGACGTCCCATTGGCTGAGAGTGACAAGTGACATGTCACCCACATTTCAAATCTTCCATTAGGTCACTTTTCTTAAGGACCATTGTCCTTTCGAAATGCAACCAGGAGCTTCCTAGGTTTGCAACAAATGTACAATAATGTTCTCACTGCTTCCAATTGACTTCCGCGGATGCCAAGTTAAGGGCTGACAAAATGTTCTTTTTCGACCTTGGCCACGTCCGACAGAATGATGATAGCACGTCAGTTTTCGCTTTGTGAATGCAGTTTTTGACGAACACTTTATTTCAGAATGGGCGTCTCGTGACTTTTGCAGAAGTAAAATTCAGCTTTTTGCAACTCGAGCAAACTAGGCCCAAAAGCAGGCAACTTATGCTTTCTAGTATAAAACAAACACAAGAAAAGTATTAATGTAAGAAATAATGTAGATTCTGTATCCACCCCAGGATTTACTAATTAATTAACCCACCCGATTAATCAAATGTTACCTAGCAAATGCAAACAAATAAAGCAGCGTTTATATCTACCAGTCTTCATTAATCCATGAGACTTATGTGCACCTAGAATAGTAGAAATGACATCACACAGACAAGGAAAAGCAAAACAAGCACATGCTTCTTTTAAGTTTGCAGCAGTTAGTAGTGACAAAAACGAAAACAATAAATTATTTTATTATTTTGCACGAACAAAAAGATGCAACAATTATGCACGTTTATGAGCACACATGTTAGTCCCCCCATGTGTAAAGTTTAATCTAAGTTGTATTAGCACGACATATCACAAATCATTAATATTATTATTCATGTTATGGAAATGTGACTTCACGAGTTTAAACAAAATTTTGTTTTCTATCTCGCTCCATCAGGGTCAAAATAGTTCTTCACGTCTTCTGCAGCAAGAGAATTTTCCCATTGTATCCATTTTGGATCTAATGCCACTGCATTCAGATTGTGTGGGCTTGTTAATGCCTCAAGGGCTGATTCTGCTGTTAAAACAGTTATCTTCCAGCCTTGTTCTTGGGCTCTTTCTTTTGCTACAGCAGTTTGAACCGCAGTTAGAATTTTTTCAGTAGAACTGAATTTCATTTCAGCTTGTGTGTACAAATGTGATTTGTAAGCTATTGGTACAGTTTCTTCCTCATTAGAGGTTAGGTACGTGAATCCGCATCTTCCTGGGATGACTCGGATTACAAGGTTGCGTATTTTTTCGCGAGTTTGCAATTTAGTTTTAGTTAACATGTCTGTTTGCAATGATCTTAAAATTTCTGTGTGTTTCTGAGTCCAATTAATTGGTTTGAAATCAGGTTTTATTAATTCATAGAGAGGTTTAACTCTCTCTGCATAATTTAGAATGTATGTTCTTCCGAAATTCAGGAAACCTAGTATTGATTGTAAGTTCTTCAGTTTTAGGTGCTTGGAGTACAGCACACTTCTCTAAGAAGGTGTCTGCTAGGCTTTTGCCTTCACTTGATAATTCATATCCTAAAAATAGGACAGTTAGATGGGCAATTCGTGACATTTTAAAGTTGAATTTGTAACCCTCAGCTGCAAACCCAAGTATTATGGTGTTCACT
Organism: Lissotriton helveticus; assembly: GCF_964261635.1. Taxonomy (NCBI): domain Eukaryota; kingdom Metazoa; phylum Chordata; class Amphibia; order Caudata; family Salamandridae; genus Lissotriton; species Lissotriton helveticus. The sequence goes on from NC_136061.1 coordinate 478,755,849, forward strand.
CTTTTCAAGTGTGGCTCCAGGTCATCATCTGTGAGATAGATGTCATCGACATAAGATAATGACTCATCATCATATATTTGTAGTAACTCTGTTACTCTTGCTGAGAATAATCCTGGGCTATTCTTGAATCCCTGTGGGAGTCGACAGAAGTGTTTTTGCAACCCCATTATTGAGAAAGCGGTCAAATACCTGCTTTCAGGTGCAATGTTTTGACAAAAGAAGCCATTTGATATGTCTTATGTTGTTTTATTTTTTTTGCGCACAATGTTATTCATTAGTGTTGCACTGTGTGAGTTTTGTACTGCAAATGTTTTGCAACATGAGTTAAGGTGTCTGTAGTCCAAAACTAGGCAATATGAATCGTCTGGCTTGGAGACAGGAAATAAAGGATTGTTCATTTGTGAGGTGCATGTTTCAATCACCCCCTGATATTCAAGTTGATCTAAGATCTCCCTGACTTGCTTTTTAGCTTCTTGCTTAACTGGGTACTGCCTTTGTGCAGTGGGTTGATTTTTTAACTGGATTTTATGGTGAGGAGAATCCTCATCCCATCCTACATGATTTTTATATAATGCAGGAGCTTGGGCTACTGCCCATTTTCTTGCTAATGTGTATTTTTTATGAATTGGAATGTGATTTGAGAAGGCAGGCATAATCATTTCTTCGCCATGAGGGCACTCCCTGACAAACTCTGGTGGCCAGTCTTTCTCAGCTAACAGGATGTCATAGCCTTTTGAAAGGTAATCCCAAAAGAGACCCCTTACTTTCCTAGTCTTGTCCCCCTCTATACGTAATGTTATTTCGTATAATTTATGGGGTTTGCTAACTCTGGTGTCTGCAGTTTCCACTTGAATGTATTCATTCGTGTCCACTGTCTCCAGAAGATTCATCAAGATGTTGCGAGCTATGGTCACTTCTTCTGCGCTGTCTAGCATTGTCTGGGCCCACTCTCCATTTTTCAGTTGTGTCCTCAGTATCTTCAGCATGTTTTATTATTTTAATACTAGCTACCTTCTTTCTTGGAAATTGTAACTTTTTTACTTTGATGAGCAGGTTCCTTGTCTTTGGACTTGACATGCTCTTCCTTGTGTTCTGACCGTCCTCTTCTTTCCGATTTCTGTGAGGAAGTCTGAAAAGATTGAGAGGGACGTGTATCAATATCTTAATATCTATCAGGTTTTCTCAATTTATCTATATCTCTAAGGTTGTATCTTTTCTCAGAGGGCTCCCTCTGGGGAGACTTGTGTCCTCGGTCCGGAGATCTTTCTCTCCGTTGAGGAGACCTTCCTCTGGATTGGAAACATTTTTCTCTGGGAGTGGATTGTTTATTTCCATCCCAATTCTTTTTTGGAGTGTTCAGATTAAGTTTAATAAATGTTTTTTCAGGATTTTCAAGTAGTTGGGGTTTTACTGGTTTCCCACCCAAACTATCTCTACCTAGTTCTTCATAGGATTTTTCTATGATTCTGGCAAGTTCAAAAGGTTGTTCTGCTATATCTGTTTCTTTCCATTTCTGGAGCTATGTTATATCCTCCATTGCCAATTGAACTAATTATCTGTATGCCTTTGTTAATTCTTTTAGTTTAACTAAAAGTTGTTCATTTGACATCTTTTCAATATCTGGATGTGGTGTGTAGCTGGCTAGACCGGCCACGTGGCTCCTGGTCTACCTAGTGGACCAAGCCTGGTGATGTGATTTTGATGTTTTAGGGCGCCATTAAACCAGAGCAGGTGCTCTTGGTAATTTAGTGGGATTTCAATGTTCTCGAAAGGAGCGTATTCATCCGGAGGTTCCCCTATTTTGTAATAGTGGAATTCGTGTGTCACAGCGTGTGCTGCTGGAAAATGTATCCATGAATAGAATACCTCAGTCTGCCGATATTCATGGGCCTCAACCGCGAATATTACTGTACCACCTTGTGATGATACTCCATTTTCTATACGTTTTTTAGTTATAGTTCTTCTTACATTTACCGGAATGATTATAGCATTCGGGTCTTCATCTTGGAGACTTGTGTCATCCGCTATAAGTTGAGCTGCTAAAGCATCTCTTTCTTCGTCACCTTCCGGAATTTTACTGACAGAAAGTTTTTTGTTGCAGAGCAAGTTTCAAGGCTGGCTGCCAAGACCTGGAACTCCCTGCCGACCGACCTGCGCCTGACCCAAGACCACCTCTCCTTCAGGAAGAAGCTGAAGACCTGGCTGTTCGAGCAGTAGCGGCACCCCCCCGCCCCCCAGCGCCTTGAGACCCTACGAGTATGTAGCGCGCTTTACAAGTGTCATTGATTGATTGATTGAAGGAAACAAAGATTAGGTGCACAATATTTTGGAACACTGTATCCTTCAACGTTGACTAAACCAAAAACTATACATAGGAATCTCTTCCTACTAAGTTCCGGCGGATTTTAACCTTTTACCCACTCCCGGCGTCTTTTGGAGTTTTCACGGGAAAAAGGGTCTGTGTGAAAAAGTACGACTGAGTTACTCTAATGTTGGGCGCCATGTAGTGTAGTTCCTATATTCCCAATAGACTGTGCGCATTGGAATAATATAAACAGCAGTGTAGACGTAGGGCTGAGGTCGACTAGGTCTCTACTGACTATATTAGACTTAATTCGTTTTGGCAGCTAGCTCAGAGGTCACTAGAAACTTTCTTGAGTAAACAAGGAGGAGTTTAACTTCCCTGGATAGACAAGAAGGGATTAGCTTCTGACAACCATATAACATGACAACTTTGCTCCCTCAGAATAAAGAGTGTATCTCTAGAGTCGTGTGAAAACAATAGACAATTACTTCACTCAGTCAATCGTGCATACTTAGTTTCACCAGAGTGCAGAGAAATAGAGAGACGGGCGTTTTCAATAAAAGGTGTTATTTATTAAGCAGTCTTCTTTCTCATGCAAGAGAAATGAATTGCCACAATTGCAATACTTATCATGAAGTAAAGTGCGTACAGTAAAAGGAGTATTGTGAAATAATACTGTAAAAGCATTGATATGGTTTCTTAGCCATATGATACTTTAAAATGGATAAAATATATACATACATAAAAACATTGACTAACGTACTCAACTGGTGCTTCTAATCTACGCCTACCCTGGTGTGCCTGACCTAAGCCTAATACGTGGGAAGGAGTAAGTAAGTTGTAATTTAAGTTAAGTTGGTTTTGCCAAGGATCTGAATCAAGAATTCTCTTAAGGGTTTAGTCAGCTCCGTACCTTGGTTCTTAGAATGAAGAAGGTCTTGTATCTCTCTCTCAGGACTCGATATACCAGCAACCCGCAAGGGTGGCTGGAAACACCGGAGCTGGATTTTCTCGGCTGGAGAAAAAGACAGCGTCTTCCTCAGTGCGTCAAAGGGGAGGGGCGGCTTCCTTCGGCTCCTCGCATCAGCTGGGCTTCCGGGCAAGTAGATAGCTGCTCTGCTCCAAACCACTGTGTGTTTGCTTAAGGCAACGTTGGTATATGTATACCTGAAAGGTGCCGGGTTTGACATAAGGTTGGACATAAGACATCACCAAGAACTAACAGTTCTTTCTGACTCTAGGAGTTCTTGTGCAAATCAAAACAAGAGCAGGGGGATTTCCCGGGCTGCTGGAGGCTTAGTTTGTTTAAAGAACGTGTTGTACTTTCTAGGAGTCTAGGGGAGTAGTCATGCCGTATTTGGACTGCATGGGCTATTACTAAATATGGATATGATTCTTATGCCTTTACAAGGATATTATTTATTATAGCCATATAAGGGCATAAATCGGGAATATCGAATTAGGGTCCTAGATAGAAACACAACAATTTGATCCTTGATTATTGCAAGGGACTCGATGTGGTCTGTTCTGTGTCCCATCAGGTGCAGGCTACTGCTGTTCCAGCCTCGCATGACCTCTAACACAACCTGAGTCCAGGTGACTAGGTGTTGGTTCGGAAGCATGTGAGGAAGAGCTGCCTGGATGTCCACTGGCGAGGCCCTTACCAGATAATTTTGGTGACAAACACTGCAGTGAAGTGCGGAGGATTGCCGAATTGGGTACATGCTTTCCACACCCGTAGAGTTCCAGCACCCTTGGAAGAAACAGCTCCTCTCCTGAATGAAAATCCAGCTGAGGTGGCAGGGCCACACGAGATGACAAGTCAAGCTGTTAGGGTGGCTGACGAAGTGATCGCTCACCAGAACTAGCTGAGGAGGATCACAGCTGATCAACTGCAACTGCCACTGCCTCAGAAAGGGGAAGTTGCTGTGAAGGTGATTCAAACTCAGACCCAGCAGAGGAGAGTCGTGAGCACACTGAGCAGAGAAGGAGCAGAAGAACGAAGTGCTCAGAAGAAAAGTGGCCTGAAAGACAGAGGCGAGTGAATCTGCGTCTGGTTCCCGAAAGAGATCTTGCTCCTGTTTCAGAAGACTCAGAATCAGAAGAAGATGAAGAAGGGCAAGCTTGTGGAGGTCCGAGAAGATCAAGATGAACAAGAGTGCCTTGTCAGAGATACGCAACTCCGGAGTGGACCTACGTTGCGAGAAATGCTGGGACTGCTGAGTTCGTGGAGGTTGAGGTCAGTGGTCGTGGTCAGCAACAGCCCCAACGTGAAGATTGATGTGACACTGTTGATACCAGGACTTGAGATCGAAGGAGAACTGACCTTCACTGTGCCGAGTCCCCCAACGTTACGTGGAGTTCATGATTTGATACTGAACAGACTGATATTTCCTACCTTTGGTGTTGAAGTTCCAGGTCATAAAATTATTGTTCTTCGCCTTGAGCTTTTGAAACATGTTCAAGAGATAATTGAAGCAAATCTCATTTTGAATTAAAGAGACATTTTTGTAAATAAGATAAACAGAGATAACCTAGGTCCAAGTGGAAGAAGAAAAAATGTAGGGACTTCCTGGAAGAGGACAGAGAAGGGTTAGGTTTGTCTTTGCATTGTGTAAATAAGGAACTTTAATAAAGAAAGGGGACTTCCAGCTTTCTGAAGTATTGTTCGAACTGGTTCACAAGCAAATGAAGGAGAAGAAAAGAAACTTTGTGTGTTTGTTGCTGAGCAAAGAACTTTGAGAAATCTTGAGAGACCATGGAGGCTGGAAATCCAAATCTAGGTCTAGGTGCATAGTAGGCACACTCGTAGTTGGAGTTATAATCTTTATAATCCTAGTAGCTGTAGTTTCATATTTAGCCCCACATGAGCAGGTAGCGGAGGCACAAGGTACCACTGCACCTCCTACTCCTAGTAAGAAAGAGGTCAAAATAGGAGATGAACGATCTTTGCTGCTAGAGGAGAGTCACAGGTTTCATATAGATCTTTCTAGAAGTTACTTTAAGCTCAATGCGTATGCTAAGTAGTTGTATGAATATATTGATGCGATGGATGCGAAAGATTGTTATGTGTGTATGCAGTTACCTGCTTCAGCGTACGAGGGTATTCGATATCACCACCTTCCACTGGCGTATGGTATTTCTTGTAGTTTGTTGCTTAGCATCTTTTATGGACGCCACCAGTTTGTGTATTTATTTTCCAATTATGATGCACTGCTTCCTGAGGTACCAGCTTATAAGCATTTGAATAAGTATGATTATTACAAAACAGAGGATAGGCTCAGGAAATATTTTATACCATCAATAGAGATAGATACAGCTTATGCACATCAACATGAGTTGACCTGTTTATTGTCAGATGTAGAGAAAAAGTTCATTAATCAAGTAGAAGATAGGTACCGAAAACAAACTCAGTTACGAGACTCAGGAGAATGTAGAGTAGATTGGACAGACGAGTAGAAATTACATACATCGAAGGGAAGTTATGGTCCTATAGTGCTAGATGAAGAACAGAGAGGAAAGCTGTGCATAAGACGTCGTCAGACATACTATAAGAATGTTGCAGTAGGACAGACCACATGTGATCATGTTTTCACCTTGGAAGATTTGGCAAAAGACTTTTTGAGAGGGACTGTGCAAGTGATACCGACTGTGTATTATGTGTGTGGAAATAATGCATATGTGCGATTGCCTGCGAAATGTTATGGCACATGTTATCTAGAGATCATTTTCACTAAGATTTACCAGCAGAAGATTTGGAGCTCCTGGAAGGAGGAAGGCATTCGAGAGCCAAGAGGAGGGCAAGTGTTGGAGCAATTGTAGGTGATGTTTTTGGAGCAATGATACTAGGCTTGGGAGGGATTTTGAATGATGTAAAGATCAGAAGATTAGCGACTGTGGTGGTCCAAGAGTGCTGCACTTATATACCAGATAACAGCAAGGATCTGGAGAAATATATAAGTAACATCACTACGATTCATCATGAGATTGAAGATTTGACTGAGGAAGGAGTTTGGGAGAAAGGTGGCAATGGATTTGGCAAGGTAGGAAGTTGGTTTGCGAGCCTGGGAAAAGGGTTCCTTGGCTTTGTTTTGAAACCCCTTATTATAGTTGTGGCATGTGTGATTGGATTGTGGGGTCTGTTTAGGGCTTAAAAGTGGTATAAGTCCAACAGACTTGAGAGATCACTGAGAGAGCAAGGGAGGAGAATGGAAAGACTACAGGACAGTCACTATCATAACCTTAAAAACATGGAAGTATGACAACAAGTTCTGTTTAAGTCAGTTCTTTTCCTAGGATGGTATGAGTTTGGTGATGACACAAGTCATCAAAGGGGGGGGACTGATAGAGCGCCATGTTATTCTGGAAATTGTAGGGGTGCATTATATTCACCGATAGTCAGCCCCCACATATTTAGTTGACTGTATTAACGGGTGATCTTTAACAATGAGGTGTTAAATCAGCTTATATTAGAATGCTAGAAGTATTCATATTGTGCAGAAGATTAGAATAATGTTTAATTATATAGATGCTTTGAAAATGCAAGCTGTATTGATTCACATGTAAAAGTGATGCATTAGGATTAAACGTGCGCCATGTAAAAGTTGCATGTGTAGGTTGCTTCCATGTAGTGAATTAATGTATTAGAGGACCACAAATGGCAATGCTTATAATGCGATTTTAGAAAATGTGTGTTTAATGTAGGAAGGCCTGACTGCATATAAAGTATAGGGAAAGGCCATTTTGTGATTTCTTATGTAAGCCAGAAGTTGTAGGCTCGAAATGTATTTTCTTTGAAAAGGCTAATTTCTTTAATTACAGGCAGACATTGAAACTTGTGTGCGTGCAAGGACAAGTTTTTACCAGCTTCGAGTTGCAGGTGCAAGGCCACATGTCTCGTTAAGCAGAATAACCCTTTGTTAAGGAATAGAGATGGTAGGAACAAGCGCCATGGGAGTCATCTGGAATGCAGATAGTCTCTTTTAAGCGAAGATGGTGTCTGGAACTCATGGTCAACTCAACGGTTCTTGGATGAAATCACAATTTCGATGGAAAAATCCAGAAGGAGGACCTGCTTGAGGGGATATACGAAGGGCGTGACCTACTGTTTTGGGATTTTGTATTAGGGACAGTACCCGAGGGAAGAGACTCAGAGTAGGAGCGAAGGGGCAAGGAGGAGCATCTTAGAACGAGCTCTGTAGCCTAGGCTACTTACCTTTATGAAGTGAGTGTACTTCTAAGGAAATCTTCACTGCTGGCACCTTTTGCCTCTTTCCTGGGAACAATGCTATGTAGGGATGTCACTTTAGTGTTAGTTTAGCGACAGATTAATGGTTTACCTTCCTTTTAGGCTGATGCAGTTGTCTCTTCATGTAGGGACTGTAGTGGTGTGCCTCATGCTTTTAGAGATCACTCTGATCATCATATTGAGTAGTCTGAGGCTCATGCGTAGGATTATGTTTGTATTAGTGGCCATTTATTTTCTTAACCTCGTGCTGAGGTACTTGTATATCCAATTGTTTCTGGCTTTGTAATAAATCTTCAAACTTTATTCTGCAGTCAGTAGGTATTGATTTGGACTGATTTGGTTAATGATAATTTGCAAATAAGAAAAGAGTTTCTTCCCTGTACACTTCTAGCAGATAAGAAAGGCCAGGAGGAGAGGATTCAGGTATTGGTAAGATAAGGTCTGAAATTCAGATAAGAATCCAGTGTCATCAGTTGGTAGCAACCGAGGATGGTTGTCTCTAGAGATAGGGGAAATCTAGATTAGGACAAGAGTTTCCCGAGCCCCATAGATCCCAGGTGATGACGGTCCAGCGGAGTACCAGTGGAGGACGGAATTTTGCGGAAACTGACGAAGAGTGACGGTGCGGTGAAAGCAGCAGTTTGTGGTGGAGTGAGTATGAACAGGGTTATGTGTTGCTAGATTGCGGTGGTGTTTAATATTGTGATGTCTTGTGGAGTTAGAGTGAGTGTTGTGTGATTGCGAGATCAGGCTGTGAGCGCGCGCAGGCCGGGAAAGTCTTAGGCTCGACGAGTATCTTAAGCGGTTGTGGTGTAGCAGACACCCGGAATAATTGTCGTCCATTGTGGAATGAATAATGTCTCAAAGGGAAAGAAAGAAAACCTTCTCTAAAATGAAAGACAATTTCCTATTGAAACCCCTCAAAATGGTTGCAGATGGAAATTACCACACCACTGAACCTCCTTCTAGAGTATTATTGAACTAATCTCTACATTGGCCCCGATTGCAACAATGAGGCTAATTCCATTTCAATTGCAACCTACTTACACAGAATTCTTCCTTGACCAGCATTTACCCATGCAGTAATTGTGTTTCTGCCTTTTTGTCATGTGCAAATTGTGTCGCATATGCTATCTAGAATAAGAATGAAGACTTCAATCTCCATGATGCTTAGCAGAGCGCACACAGACTGACGTCATCGGTATGCAGCGCTTACCGCCTGCGCCGGAAATATAGTTCACAAGCCGAACGCCGCGTCGGTACCACCCACGACAGCCCAGAGGGACGCCCGGGGTACCGACGGACAGGTAGGCTCACACCATGTCTGTCTCTTGTGTTGTTTCCCGCTTGTCCGTTATGCTTACAAGTGCGCTGTGGCTCATGTCCCGGTGAGATAATACGAGATTGGTCTCCTTCGGAGCTCTAAAGGCAGTGTTTGCTTTCTAGACTATGTCCGTTGAGTGCTTTAGAAACCTGAAAAGTCGAGGGGCGTGACTTCTCCCTGATTCCTCGCCGTCTCGCACGTTTGAGGTGGAGGTTTTGAAGGCATTATTTGCTTTCAAACCTCGTTTGCCTTGTACTTTGCAAAACTGAATATTCGTGCAGTACATTTCTTTTTGGCTGCGTGTTTCCGACACCCTTACGATCTACATGGTGTACATGACTTTTACGAGTATGATCAAGGGCTAGCTTTCCCTCTACTCTTTAAACAATTTTGTACCATCAGCAAATAATCACTGGTGGTGGTTGCAGATTTGAGATCATGATCTGTTATGAATGGAGAAAAAGAAAGATAAAAAACCTTGATTTGTGTCTTAGGTATTCTGCTGGAATAGCGTGATAACTCTGATGTCCTAATATTTCCCTCTCATTTTATTCATGTTTTTTTGCTACTTTAGAGCGGTGCCTCGCTTTACCTGCGCTGTAGCCAGGTGAGGTGGGCCTTTCTCTCCTGCCAGTTAGGTAAGTGAGTAACTACAAACTTGATGTTATATATAGAGATGTGTTACATGCACATACAGGCGACCACATCTGGCAAGCAATGATATTGACTAAATTTTGTCTTTTTTTGTGCACATACACTGTGTTTTGCACTTAATATGTTGTGTTTCTTCTGTTTCTTTTCTCTACATATATGTCATTACGAATGGACCCACTCTTGGCATGTGAACTCAATCAGCCAGGAGAAAGATGGTATCGCTATATTTCAGGTGATATCTGTTTACTTCCTTATTTCCCACTTATTTTTTTGTATAAGCAGTAGCGTCTTTTGGTCCTGAGGAAGCAGCCAGATACTAGTTGATCTTGTAAGTCTGCAGAAACATGTCGACCTCTTTTTCCAACAGTGGTTATTTGTTTAGACCACTACGCACTCTTCTCTTTTAGAATTTAGGAAAGAAGCTAACCTTAATAAATTTCTTTTTCGCTTCCTTACCTAATTTTATAACCATTTGCTCACTTTTTCACTGTGCACCTCACTTTTTAGCACTCATTTAGCACTGCTTCCAGTCACCACCAAACACCTACAGTTCCCCTCTCAGTGTACGCCACAAGTAGGGTTAGGCTTTTGACATCTGCCAATCCACTGTGGGTCTATACATCTGTAGCTCAGAGGGTGAAGGATCCCAGATGATGAAGGGCGGATCCGAGTGGTGACTGATGGGAATCCTCCCGTAACAACAGGAGACCCTAGGTGTGATTTACTTTACACACCATCTGTTTTTCCTTTGCTTTTCTGTTCCATTCGTTGTAGAGATTTAATTCAGTTAGAACTCATGTCTTGACCCCTTACTATCTTGTGTTGTGCATATGGTTTTTGGGATACTAGTATAGCTGGGTCATTAAACTATCCCTCAGACCCTCCCCCATCTGGTTTATGTAATGTTCTTGTGCAGCTGCTGAGCTGTGGGTCTTTTTAAATGTCCGGGGTTACAAAACAGACCTTGGAGTAATGGGAGGGGCGTTGTGTGACCTCTTATAGTTATTCCTTTTCTAGCACAGTCTTTGTTTCACTTATCAGCGTTCATAATGGCCACTATTGCCGGGTTGGCATTCGATGAAATGGAGATCCAGTCAATTTTGTCAGAAAACCCGAGTGTTCTAGACATGTTACCACCTGTTCAAATTACAGGTGAAGATGGGTGGGCTAAAATCCTTTTATTGAAAAAAAGCCAGTCCAGGATCTGTGTACATGGGATCTCCATGGCAGAATACCTCCGAGGTAATGGCGCCCCGAGTGGCCTAATTGTCACTAATGTTCCTCGTCTTTTCTTGGATGATAAGGATTTCCTGCGTGATTGGTCCCTTATCGCCTGGAAATGTACGAGAGATTGGTTGGTGCTCATTATTAAAACGGCCAAAAAAGCAGCAGATAAGATTCTAATTGAAATCCAGATCCTGGAGGGGCAGATTAAAACTACCCTCACCACAAAGATTTTCTCTAAGAATCAGGACGAGAACAACAAGGCCAACAAGGAGTTCAGGGACTCTATCCTATTTACAAAACTCGAGAAATGCAAGAAAGATCTTGCGAAATTTGCCATGGATAAAGTCTATCCATATACTCATGAGAGTTATGTACCTGTGCCTTTTAACAACAAAGGAAGGAAGGGGGGTTCAACTTATGGTACCTCCAGCTCTGATGCAGAGTCGAGTGACTCAGAGAATTCGAACCCTACTAACAACAACAAGAGAGGTAGAGGCAATAATAGGAGAAACTGGGGCAGACACAACTCAAACTATGGACCACCCCCGCCGTCCCCCTGGTGGCAACCCTCACCTTGGGGCATACCAACCTATCCACCGCCAGGAGGACCTTTTGGCCCCCAAAATTTCTACCTTGATTATTCACAGCAGCCTTTTTTAGGCTATGGCCAAGGGAGACCGAGAGGCCGACGCAGACCCCAACAGCAAGGTCAGGTCCAATGGAACCTACCATCTCAAACCCTGGACCTGAGGAACGGGAAACAGATCTCCCGAGAAACACCAGGGAAAGCAGCGGAACATCCCTCGTAATGAATCTAAGTTCCTACACCGTGTCTGATATTGAAGAACAGGTACTTAACAGAGGACTTGGGTTTGTCTCAACTAACAAAACAGATCCCTTCCTTGCTAATATTGAAATGAATAAAAAAAAAAATTCGCAAAATTAGATTGCACTTCTTGTTTGCCAACAAAGATGGTCTGGCTAACAACCTTGACACTACTGATGAAAACACTGGCCTAAGAAAACCGTCCAAGTTTAATCCCACGACGATAGGCTTACCTGCGAAGGTAACAGCCTTTGAAGAGGCTGTAGACCATGATCTACAGTTGCTCCTGCAACAACCCCAAAAACCCTTCATCAATTTGAGCAGAAATGAGCAACTAGCTTTGAATGGACTAGCAAACAATTCAGCTGTCGTGATTAAGCCGGCAGATAAAGGGGGTGCCATAGTTCTTTTAGACGCCAATATTTATCGGGAGGAATGTTTGCGACAACTAAGTGACAACAAATTCTATCGCAAATTGTCATGCGACCCCACTCCTAGACTTACCACCATCATTGGCACGATTGTCGAAGAAGCGTTGGCTGAGGGTTGGCTCACGGACAAAGAGGCACAATATCTATGTGCCACGAACCCAGTGATTCCATATTTCTACGTGTTGCCAAAGGTTCATAAACCCCAGAGACCACCTCCAGGGCGCCCCATAATCTCGGGCATAGGCTCATTGCTCGAGCCTCTATCAACCTTTGTGGACTGTTTCTTGCAACCTTTTGTTTTAGAGATGCCAACTTATCTAAAATATACCAAAGCAGTGCTTAGAATCCTTCCAGAAGTGGGTTATGACGCTGAACAAGACCTTTTAGTCTCGTTCGATGTGGAAAGCCTCTATACTTCCATACCTCAAACCGAAACTCTAGAGGTAATAGAGGGTCTTCTTGAAACTCAAGATCTAAAATCCATCACACCAGTCAGGCTGATTATGATCCTAGCGACCTTGGCTATGACTGAAAACTTTTTTGCTTTCGAGGACTCTTTGTACCTACAGATCAGCGGGACCAGCATGGGCAGTGTTTTTGCCCCAAGCCTCGCTAATTTGTATGTACATAATTTTGAGCAACAACATGTGCTCACTTCGACCAACCCATATAAGAATAATGTGCGTTTATGGAAGCGTTACATTGATGACGTGTTGGTAATATGGCGTGGTACAATTGAGAATTTGAACAAATTTCATGTGTGGTTAAATGAGTTGAATCCCTTTTTGAAATTTACCATGGAATATAGTGCACATGAGTTATCTTTTCTAGATCTGTTGATTACACCTACCTCGTTAGGTTTACATACTGAAATATATCGCAAACCTACAGCAAGGAACTCCCTTTTAAGCTATCAGAGTTTCCATCCTAAAGCCCTTCTTGACAACCTGCCATACGGACAATTTCTTCGAATTCAACGAAATTGTTCCAGTAGGCCTACATTTGAAGTACATGCTTCGAACCTAGAAAAACAGTTGGTCGAAAAGAAGTACCCGAAAAAACTTGTCAAAGCAGCCAAAAAGCGTGCTTTAAATAATAACAGGGAGGGTCTTCTTGAACTTTTGCCTCCAAAGGAAGTATCAAAGAGGATAACTTATGTCAATACTTTCAGTACGAAGTCAAATCTAATTCAGAAAATAGTGAAGAAGCACTGGGCAATCCTGAATACAGGGGGAGACACGGTCACTTTACCCCCTCCCCTCTTTGCCTTTAAACGGGGACGTAATGTGAAGGATCAGTTGGTCCATACGAGACCTAAGACCATGAATCCCCGTACTGTAGGAACCCTCTGGGATATGCCAGCTGTCATGGGACACCATCCCTGTGGCAACTGTGTGGCTTGCCCTTTAACAACAAAATCGACACAGATTGACATTGGTACAGGTCGGCCCTGGGAGCAGCGACGATTCACTAATTGTAATAGTCAAAATGTCATCTATTTGATTACATGTCCCTGTAAGATGCAGTACGTAGGGATGACCACACGCAAAGTGAAGTTGAGAATCTCAGAGCATAAGAGCTCTATCCGGTGCTGTAAACAGGCTACTAGATTAACAGCTCACTACATAGAGGTTGGCCATTCATCTACCGAACTTAAATGGACAATTATCGAACAACCCCTGATTCCATCACACATCACTGACATCAGTGGGTTTTTATTCGCAAAAGAGCAGAAATGGGTGTATAAACTCCGATCAGATCAAGTGGGTTTTAACGAGGCGATCCCATGGATGGCATTATGATGGAAGACCCTTGATTTTGATTGAGTTGCCCCTGTTCAATTCTGTGCCAATTGAGCCGTACTGTATGGGCCCCTGTGTTGGGCACCTTGCACACTAAAATCACTTACAATCTTCGTTGTAGCACTAGCGCCAATTAGTAAGCACAAGGTATATATTAATGAACTGAGCACTGGAAACTAAATACATACTAATAATATACCCCTTCTAACTGAGCGCTGTGCGCATTATTTGCTCATGATAAATCAGGGTGGCGCCGAATTTAAATAGAACTCCATGCTCCATCATTCCCCACAGAGCGCATAAACACTGACGCCATCGAAATGTAGCGCATACTGCCAGCGCTACAATTAATAACGAAATACACTCGCCAATGTCTATCATAGTAAGATCAGAATGAAGACTTCAATCCCCATGATGCTTAGCAGAGCGCACACAGACTGACGTCATCGGTATGCAGCGCTTACCGCCTGCGCCGGAAATATAGTTCACAAGCCGAACGCCGCTTCGGTACCTCCCACGACTGCCCAGAGGGACGCCCGGGGTACCGACGGACAGGTAGGCTCACACCATGTCTGTCTCTTGTGTTGTTTCCCGCTTGTCCGTTATGCTTACAAGTGCGCTGTGGCTCATGTCCCGGTGAGATAATACGAGATTGGTCTCCTTCGGAGCTCTAAAGGCAGTATTTGCTTTCTAGACTATGTCCGTTGAGTGCTTTAGAAACCTGAAAAGTCGAGGGGCGTGACTTCTCCCTGATTCCTCGCCGTCTCGCACGTTTGAGGTGGAGGTTTTGAAGGCATTATTTGCTTTCAAACCTCGTTTGCCTTGTACTTTGCAAAACTGAATATTCGCGCAGTACATTTCTTTTTGGCTGCGTGTTTCCGACACCCTTGCGATCTACATGGTGTGCATGACTTTTACGAGTATGATCAAGGGCTAGCTTTCCCTCTACTCTTTAAACAATTTTGTACCATCAGCAAATAATCACTGGTGGTGGTTGCAGATTTGAGATCATGATCTGTTATGAATGGAGAAAAAGAAAGATTAAAAAAATCCTTGATTTGTGTCTTAGGTATTCTGCTGGAATAGCGTGATAACTCTGATGTCCTAATATTTCCCTCATTTTATTCATGTTTTTTTGCTACTTTAGAGCGGTGCCTCGCTTTACCTGCGCTGTAGCCAGGTGAGGTGGGCCTTTCTCTCCTGCCAGTTAGGTAAGTGAGTAACTACAAACTTGATGTTATATATAGAGATGTGTTACATGCACATACAGGCGACCATATCTGGCAAGCAATGATATTGACTAAATTTTGTCTTTTTTTGTGCACATACACTGTGTTTTGCACTTAATATGTTGTATTTCTTCTGTTTCTTTTCTCTACATATATGTCATTACGAATGGACCCACTCTTGGCATGTGAACTCAATCAGCCAGGAGAAAGATGGTATCGCTATATTTCAGGTGATATCTGTTTACTTCCTTATTTCCCACTTATTTTTTTGTATAAGCAGTAGCGTCTTTTGGTCCTGAGGAAGCAGCCAGATACTAGTTGATCTTGTAAGTCTGCAGAAACATGTCGACCTCTTTTTCCAACAGTGGTTATTTGTTTAGACCACTACGCACTCTTCTCTTTTAGAATTTAGGAAAGAAGCTAACCTTAATAAATTTCTTTTTCGCTTCCTTACCTAATTTTATAACCATTTGCTCACTTTTTCACTGTGCACCTCACTTTTTAGCACTCATTTAGCACTGCTTCCAGTCACCACCAAACACCTACAGTTCCCCTCTCAGTGTACGCCACAAGTAGGGTTAGGCTTTTGACATCTGCCAATCCACTGTGGGTCTATACATCTGTAGCTCAGAGGGTGAAGGATCCCAGATGATGAAGGGCGGATCCGAGTGGTGACTGATGGGAATCCTCCCGTAACAACAGGAGACCCTAGGTGTGATTTACTTTACACACCATCTGTTTTTCCTTTGCTTTTCTGTTCCATTCGTTGTTGTAGAGATTTAATTCAGTTAGAACTCATGTCTTGACCCCTTACTATCTTGTGTTGTGCATATGCTATCTAGCCACACATCTTGGGCAGGTAAAAACTGATGAGGCACTTGTTGACCAATAGTGCACAATTTCACTTTTTGCACTGCGGTAAGTGTACCTACTGAGCCAGTTGTAATGTATAATCCCAGCTTCATGAGTAGATTTTCTCACATCTAAAATTACACCATGCATGTGAATTATTAACTTTTGAACTGTGAATTGAAATTTTGTGAATGTATAATGTGAATTTACAATTATAAAACAAGACATTTGCTGCTTAAATTAGACATTGGCTTTAAGAGTCAGGCTCATGGTGATATAATTTTGCCATGACTAACACACTTGCTGCAACAATGCTTTCATCACTTTGTGATTTATGGCTGCACTCCATAATTATTCACTTCACCGCATTTTGGAGATTAAGTCTTAAAATCCTCACATGATTATTTAATCATTATAATTGAGATGTGGGCACTTTTGCTTTCATTCTCTAGGAAAGTAGTCGAAAAGCCTGAAATAACCTAACAATGTTAACAATTTACTACCAAGGAGCACGTTTAGTTAACACCACTAACCTGAATACAAAAATCTTATTATCTCTGTGGTTTCACGATTGCCATAATTGCATTTATAAAAATAGGTTGTTCACTCCATTAGCAGATCTGGCATACAAGATGCAAGTCAGAAATCGAAATTTCTCTTCTGCATTTGCAGCTGCTTCCAATAATGAACTTGGACTAGGCCACGGAAAATGTTAGCAATGCCGATAGATTTACGTGGACGCTTGGGAAATGGTCATAAAGCCAGAACTCTCTTTAAACTGCAGTATTGTTCCTAATGAGCGCGCATTGCGTTCTGTTTAAAGTATACAATCATTTAAATATCTGATACTGTGAGGACAGATGAAGTCCGCTCAAGCCGATGGTTTGACATTCTCCCACACTGAAGCCTCGCTCTCTACATTCTTAGTTCATGGGCTTATGTGGAGACAGACAAGCTAAAATGAGTCATTACAAATATCGATTTAACACTATCTCTCACAGTAAATTAGCCCGAAAAAGTGTGCTGTATTTAAATTGAAACTGGCTTTTCTTTGCTAACTGTGGCTGAAGCTGTAGTATTTAATCCCTGAAAATGATACTTATGCTTTTTCAATAGTTAGTGCATATTACTTTCCCCTATCTGTTTTTTTATATTTCACAATTGAGTTTTTTTTACTCTGCTTATTTAAATAATGGTCGAGGCACTGAATTTACTACCCAGACTATTAAATGCAAGAAGAAGTCTCATTTTCCGATTAAGACCTGGCTGTCAACTGGTCAGTGTCTGTGGAAGATATATTCATCATCCCTGCTTGGCAAACTCCAGACCATCCAGAACACCGGGTCAGACTTGTCCTCGGCATCCCACGACATGAACACATTACCCAGCACCTGCAAGACCTCCACTGGCTCCCCGTCGAGAAGAGAGTTACCTACAAGCTACTCACTGATGCCTACAATTCCCTCCACAAAACCGGACCCCAATACCTCAACGAAAGGGTCTCCTTCCAAGTACCTAACGTTAGATCTCAGCTCCGCCAACCTCACCCTCACTGAAACCATGAACATCTACAGAGCCAGAGCAGGGGGAAGAGCCTTCTCCTACATCACGGCAAAGACCTGGAACAATCTCCCGATCAACATTACATTAGACACTCCCCCACTCTGCACACCTTCAGTAAGAGCCTCAAGACCTGGCTATTTGGCTTACCCGGAGCTGCAAGCCCCCACCCCTCCCAGCCCCCAGCACCTTGAGACCCTCACGGGTGAGTAGTGTGCTTCACAAATCCTTGATTAATCGATTGATTGATCATGCACTAACTCAGTTTAGACAATGCTGTCTTAAAAAGAGTTACACAGCTATACTCTGCACCATCGCACACATTCGTGATAAGGCCCATTGAAATTAAACAGGAGTATCGAGGTCCAATCCCTGAAGGACTGCTAAGCAACCAGTAAACATACTTAAGTAGGGGGTCCCAACTGACAGAACCATTGTTGAGCAACCAATGAATATACTCAGTGCCACTGGAATTAATAAATTCGGCGCCTGCTGATTTTCCCACACAATTATGGATTTGCCACATAGCCTTTTATCTGCTGCATAATCTGCAGATTTTAACAAAAAAAATAGTTTCTAGTGCAAACAGATCAAAGGTTACTAAAAAGATGGCAGTATGTTTTCCTGTGCACTGAACAGCCCTTTGCAAAGTTCGACTTGTCATCTTTCAGTTGTTTATTGCTGTATTTGAGTGTTAAATTGGCACTAATACTGTGGAATCGATTTCCAGACAGTGTTATCATGTGTAAAAATGTCAAAATAATGAAGCAATACTCTCACATAATTTGGCACATTATGGCTCATAATTGCCTTTGCTAGCTGATGATTTATTTAAAGCTTGCTGAATAATTTGATCTGCCTCTGCCACGTATTTCTAGTGGCCATGAATTACTGCATGGAGTCTACTAAGCAGAAAGTCCAACACTTGGAAGGGCTCCTGAGATGCAGACAGGACATATGCGAACATGTCTCTCCTCTGTGGTGTCTTTCATCAATCAATGAGAAGCTTGCAAAACCTCTGTCCATACCGACCATGCTCTGTATTTAATGGAGGCTCCCACTGCTTGAATGTATCAGTCTTTCCCTGGGGTACTTGACCGGTCATCAAGCAATTGATAAAAGCACTCAAAAACCCCTCACAACAGATAGTGCTTGCAGTCTGTCATAAAGTTGTATGCAGTACAGCCAGTCATGATACATGTAGGGAATGCTACATCGGCTTCATATCAAAAAATCTAATTGTGATAAACTGACCTGTGAATTTGCTTAACTATTTTGCACCTTGCAGGAGTATGAAATACACTTTAACCTCATCTGATGCCACCATCCTAGACACCTTTTAACTGTTAGCACTTTATATTTAGTAGCACATCAGTTGGTGGATAGTATGCAGATCCAAATCTTATGTCTAGCACAATAGGTACTTTTATTTATATATTATATTAAGCTGCATTGCGGCTGGGGATGGTATCTAGAGTCAAGTTGTAAAGAAGTATTTTATGGGCCTGGGTGCACTCAGAAGTCTTGAATACGGACATATACTAGTACTGTACAACTTATTTTTAATTATTTTAGTTAGCTGTGAAATATCTGTTCCTCCCTATACCCCGCCTAAAAGTAGTTGACTATGTGGTGATGTATATCAGGTCCTCAATTTGTGTTTTTATTACTCTCTTCTGTCTTGCTGGCTGAATGAGCTATTTTAATTGATGCATTTTATCGTAGGAATGTTTTCATTTTATTTCTATCATCTTATTGTGAACTTTATTAATGTAATTTCCAAGAAGTTATGTATGACTTGTTTTTACAAAGATCCTGTTATGATTACTTTTATTGAATACAAAAGGCTTGTAAGCCTTTTTAAGCTGATACAATAAATTAAATTTATTGATTGATAAGGTCCAGGGAAACTACACAGGAGTATCAGAAACCCAATCCCGAAGCACTGTTAAGCAACCAGTGAAAATACTTTACAGAGAGGAGGTCCCAACCACTAGAACCATTGTTTAGCAACCAGTGAATACAACCAGGAACACTGGAATTATGCAATTCGGCCGCTGCAGCTTTTTTCTCCTAATTATAGATTTTCCGTATTTGCCACACAATCTATCATCTACTGCATAATCTGCAGATTGTACCCAAAAATATTTACGTTTCTAGAGCAAACAGATTAAAAGTTACTGTGCACCGAACGAATCCTTGCAAAGGTCGACTGGTCATCTTTCAGTTGTTTCTTTCTGTATGTGGCTGTTAAATTGGTACTAACACTATGGAATCGATTCCCAGACAGTGTTACCATGTGTAAAAATAACAAAATAATGAAGTAGTACTATCACAAAATAAGCCGCATTATGCCTCATAACATACGTTTTCTTGCTGCAAGATTTAGTCAACGCTGCTGAATAATTTGGTCCTCCTCTGCCGCATAATTCTAGTGGCCCTTAATATGCTACATGGAGCCTACAAAGCGGGAAATTCAACTCCTGAAAGTGCTGCTGAGATGCAAGTAGGACCTATACAAATATGTCTCTAAAGCTTGCACAACAAATGGCCATATTGTCCCTGCTCTATATTTAATAGAGGCCTGCACCACTTCTTACCTGTTCGATGAGTGTCTTAAGGAAAGCTTTCAGCTCATTGCCATTGCAGCTTTGTGTTTAAGGGAAGCTTTCACTGCAGCTGTACAAGCACTGCTAGCATGTGAGTAACACTTGCACTTCTACTTCCTATGCAATCAGTGCTGGGGTTGGTGCTGTGCAACATTGTTAGTTGGTGCCCCCCAATGTCCACCTCTGCCACCTTTCAAGGGTGCCCCTAAAGTCTCCATACCACTCTCTCGCAGATGCATTTAATTCGTTTTATAGCACAACTCTAGCATGTCAGAGAACTTTACATCATAAGACGTATATAAGACAGAGGACCACAAAGTGTAGGAGTCACATCATATATGCTTGTAGGCAGTATAGTTTAAGAGCACTTGGTCTGGAGCAGCCCAAACTAGAATTTAAAATGTACCACCATGGTTGAGGGTTTTCTTTAATAATAAGAATTGATTTCTACCTAAATCAACTCTTTTTGCAACCTTAGGATAATGCAACACCCACATCTATCCCTTGCACTTTGCATGAAGCTCTTTGATGACAGGTCACTATTCTATATTAGGATTTTTTTTTTAATAGTTTTTTTTATCATTTAAAAAAAAACAGTACAGGTCGCATTTGGTTCTGTAATCATAGCATCATAATACACAAAATTCAGGAACAATTTCTTACAGGGCTTTCGTTAAGGTTCCCCCAATCATATATGTCCATTCCTTTGCCCCCCTTTTAGCTTCATCTCTGTGGTGGGGGAGGTACACAGTAAGGGCCAGATGTAGGAAGCCAAATTCCGGCCGGTAACGGCCGAAATTACTGAATTTCGTCCGTTACCGACCGGAATTAGGCTTTTCATATGTAGGGGCCTAAATTAAGGATTCGGTAATTTACTGAATCGGTAATTTAAGGAATCGGTAAATTACCGAATTCTTTAATACTGATTCGGTAAATTACCGAATCCTGATATGTAGGGAGCACTCATGGAGTGATTTTCCCATTTTAGGATTTGTTATTTACCACCAACTACAAGTTGGTGGTAAATTTTGAAAACCCTAAAAAATGCAATTTTATGCAAATAATAACAGTGCCATGTGGCAGACATACATGCCCTTAGGGCATGAACGTGTGCCACATGTGCACCCATACACAATTCAGGGGTGCAACAGGGTGTCAAAGTGACACCCTGCCACCCTTCAATGTTTCCCCCATTTTACCGATTCGGTAATTCCTATTCATTCCTATGGGCCTTAATGTATTTACCGAATTTTACAGATTCAGTAAAATTTACCGATTGGATACCTACATAGCATTTACCGATTCTAAAATACTGAATCGGTATAATTCGGTATTTTAGAATCGGTAAATGCTGATTATCTACATCTGGCCCTAAGTGTTCCACTTGCCCCACTTTTTATCCCATTTAGTGGGACACCCTCTGTTTTTAAATACTTCTTTTTCTGCAATCATGCATTTATCCATTTCCTTAGCCCACCCACTCGAGGCCGGCACCTCGACTGCTTCCCAACACATTGCTATACTGCGCTGAACCAATGTGTATCCCAGGGAGGACCATTGCTCTATATTAGGATTTTAACTGATAAACTGAAAGTAATAAAGTGATCTTTCAGACACACGCAGTATCCCTTTCAAACATCCACTAGACAAAACTACAATCTCCCTCCAGGAAGAACATTAATCACCTGAGCTATTTTGACATTTTTATTGTTGCTTGAAAATTGCTAGAGGCCAGGAAGGTAGCAGCAGGAGCTTTAAAGCCATAATCAACTTGCAAACAGGGCTCCCCCACCCAAAGACAGTGCCCAGTGCAGTGGCACTGGTCTCACCACCCTACAGCCGGCCCTGCAGTGACTGTTCTTATTTAATGTAGGCTCTCACTGATTCCCTCGTGTACATGTGAGCGCGTGAGGGAAGCTTACACTAAAGTTGCCCGTGAGGCACCTGTTCTGTGTGTGAGCAAGGCATGGCCTATCGCTCTTCAGCTTTTTAAGAAACCTTGTATTGTACTGCAGTTGTGCCAGTTCCGGAACTGATTGATGGGTACTTGAACTTCCACTGCTCATGCATTACCTGCAGTCTGAGTGAATTTTTCACTACTGTACAGTATTTAACCCCTCCGATGCGCCGAACGTTCAGCGCTGGTGCGGAACATTCTATTGCGCGGGCGAGGCCGGAACATTCATTGGACGTCCGCTGAACATACGCCGCACGGAAGGGGTTAAAGAAGGATTTCCTTGTTTCTGTGCCTGTGCCCTGAATGTGTGGGAAGATGGCGCTGGACTCTTTCATATGAAAACATCTCAAAACAATACTATAATCAGATGGTGTTGTGTGTCAGAATATCACTAACATAAATATTGGCAAACATAAACATTGTGGCCTAAATATAATTTGCCAACTCCTTCCAAAGGGTGTAGATTTTCCATTGTTATGTCCTGTTGGGAAATATTTTTGTAAACGATACTTAGGACACAATATTTGTGTCTTACTACTCACCTGCACTATTTTGCTACTATACCCTAGATGGAATAGGTAGGGCATGTCAACTAGGGCATAGTGCACACAGCTAATACGCTGCCTTGGTAAAACTACCTCATTGAACTCATCACTGCACTACTACATTAGTGCATACATTTCTAATAATAACTTTAAGAGATTTACAATACCAGCATTACTGCTATATTAATAATAGACAGTATCAGCACTTTTTAGCAGAGGTGATAGCGTAGTGAGGAATCAGTACTTAACGTTAAAGTAGCTATGCTAGTAATGGGCAGTATCACCACTTTGAAGATGAGCGGTTATTCTAATAATGGTCAGAGCTAGCACTTCAGAACCAAGCGGTTATCCTAGGAAAGGTAAGTGCCAGACCTTTTCATCTGAGCTGCTATGCTAGTAAAAAGCAATAATAGCATTTTTTTAGCAAGACTGCTGTAAAGCAACAGCACTTCAAAGCAGTGTCTTGTGTTGCCGCCACCACTCTGCCTGGTAATATTTCGGTTTGTGGCCCACCACGGTGCTGATGAGGCCTATGTAAATGTAGCAATGAAGTCACATGGTTTCTCTAAAGATGTGGCATGTTTTTCACCAGGCCAGAAGAGAGAGATCGTTGGCAGCCTCGAGTTCTTAGCTCAGGTAGGTAGGCACATGTTGATGGTTAGGACTTAATCCAACAGAGGCCTGCAGCAGGGTACAGGCAGGTCCAGTTGGTGTTGGTCAGCTGAGCAGTGACAAGGAAGGCCTACTGAAGCTTGTTGTGTCTCTGTAGCATAAACAGGTGGTCAGCCAACTCGCCCTTGCAATCACTTCTGGGTTCAAGGCAAGCTGGTCCATTCTTCCTTCTTCAAACAGGAGGGCAATTTTTGTTTCTGAATCTCCAAAGGTAGACGTGTATTCTGATGAGAGGCTCTGAGAGTGCCACTTTTATGCCCAGTGCCAGTCGGTCTATGGGGGTCAACCCCTTGTCAAACCCTAAATTGGTTCTGACTATTTCTTCACCTTCCCCTGGATTTGGCTATATTCTGTCGAGGGAAACAAAGGGCATGCTGGCACAGGTGAGAGCTGCATTTGCCAGTGGCAGGGCAGGCGTCTTCATAGTTCGGGAAAGGAGTGGAGACAGCCCTCAGGCTACCCCTTGAAGCTCAAGGAAGGCTGAGTATAATCCCCCAGGTCATCCTGCTCAGCAGAGGTATCTACTTTCCTACACCCAATCCCCTTTTGTCCACTCTCATTAAGGAATACATGTCACACCACAGGCGAGCCATTATAAGCGATGTGACCCTGGACAGAAGCAGAAAGGAGCATTTGGTTTAGGCAGGAAAATGCAGACTTTCTAAAAGTAATATAAACAGCTTTGTTTTGTCTAGGCTAGGCTAGAATTATTTGCAACTGCTTTAGTTTTTAAAGTTCAGGATTTTGTTTGCCAGGAACCTTGTTTTTTATTGTTCACTTTCTTTCTTTGTAAGCATTCCTTATGTCAAACACATCAGATCACATGGATATCAGGGTATCAAGAGCCCATTGGACCAACATTACATTCTAACATTCAG
Organism: Lissotriton helveticus; assembly: GCF_964261635.1. Lineage (NCBI taxonomy): Eukaryota > Metazoa > Chordata > Amphibia > Caudata > Salamandridae > Lissotriton > Lissotriton helveticus. Next base: position 478,779,968 of record NC_136061.1, read on the forward strand.
GTTACATTTAAGTAACAAATACAATAACCCTTTCTAAAGACAACCCATATTACTAAACACTTAATTGGCACAAAACTAAGTAAACCCAAAAAACCAGTCAAAACCAGTCAAAAACCAGTCTTGTACTTTCATAAACATTACGAAGAGACAATGTTGATTTTCACTTTTTTTTTAGAGAACTCTTATATTCTTGCAATGCTCAGGGGTTGTGTCAACAACTGTCCAGGGCACCTATCACAGTCCTTTGATTGCCCATAGAGGATTAAATATATTTTTACATTTTTTCATTCAACTCTCTTTTTGCTGTAAAAAGCATACGCATTTCAACCTCTTCTATTTGAGGTCTTCTCAGGACCAAGGTGGTTTCTACTTTTCTCAAGTGAAGTCCGTTGAGAGGCTTGCATTGTTTATCATTACTTGAAGGCTTCTCAGTTTATGTCCCTTCACAAACGTTCTCCACTACTTGAATTGTTCATTAAATTGGCACTCAAATGTTCATTTTCCTTGTTTGTGCAAATTCTGCCAGCACTTCAACTTGGTTTCTTATTTGATCAAGACTTTCTAAAAGTGGCATTATAAGGGAACCAACTTAAATTCTGACTTTAATATTAAAGAAGATTTAAATTACAATTCAAATGAGTGGGAGATGCATTTCTCTATCTGCTCCCAAATTGAAGTTTTCACTTATAATGGTAACCTAGTGTTAGTCTATGGGCCAGCTAGCCTTGCTAAAATAAAACACGACTTTAGAAGTTTTTCACTGTCAAGACATGTTAAACTAAATCACACGTTTCACTTTTAAAATACCATGCACCCTGCATGATAAATCGTCACAGTTTCCTGAGGGGCATATCCAAAGTATTCTAAAAAGTGGTGTGTCTAATGACCGCTAGCATATTTACATGTAATTTTCATAAAGTAACTGCATGTAAATGCTTAAAATGTGGCCCCCTGCTTCTCAGAAAAGCATAGGCACAGCCATTTAATTTGGGAAGTGGCGGTATGACTCCAACCTGCTCCTGCCTATTTGTGCCCCCCACCAGTGTACCCCATTCTATCCAGCTTAATTCCAACATTTCCTCTTCTACCACTTTTCAAACCTTTTCATGTTTATTCTTTATTGCTGTGCTTTTCTTTTTTCCCTGTCTGCTTCTCTTTTCTGTAACACATCTACCCCCTCCCAAATTACGACAGAGGCAGCTACTTCGTCACAGGAGGAGGATCCAGATGCAGCAACCCCATGATGAGTGTGCAAGGTCTGTGCACAGCTCAACATTTTCACAGAGGAGTAGGCGTCTATTTTGCAAAGCACCACCTCCCCCTCATGTTGGCAATCGACCCAGCAAAGGGTACAGCCTGATGGAGCTGAACATGCGCCAAAGGAGAATGAATGCATCATGTGCCACCACGCCCAGGTCTCCTGCACCCAACGGCAGATAATGCACACTGAGCTGATGAGGAGCAAGACCTGCTCAGTATCGAGATGGAGTCAGGTAAGTGATGGTCAAAACGTTTTAATTGTATATTTAATACTTTGACCGAGGTGTTATGTACATCACATGCACGTTTAACTGATTTATTTTATATATGTGTCTGTGTGTGATACGGGGGTCATATGTGCATTTTGTGGCAGACAAAAGTCCAGGACGCAATTGGAGTCATGATGTAGTTCTTCATTTAGAGATATGTAAATTGGGAGAGAGGGCGAGGGGTGGGAGAAAAGTAGACCAAAAGTTGTTTGTGTGTGTAAAAGGCCGCTTTATTAAGACACAGGTGCACATTACAAAACACAAACCTTGGCAACGCCTTACAAAACTAAACCTCACTAAATAAATAAATAACTACAAACTCAGCCCCCCGAACCCTCCCCCACCCCTAAAACATTTGAGCCCTCCCGCTCCCAACAATACATCAATAACAATATAACAGCATTATACATAACGTCATCAATAAAATTACCTCATCAATAAAACATTTCGTCATTAAACAAACATACGTCATCGTTAAAACTTTATTCGTCCAACCACAATTGCAATAACAACGGTCAGGTCCTCCATAACCATAAACCCTGCCTGACCCTGCACTCCTGCAGATAACCCCCCCTCACAAAACTGAACGGTCAAACCATGACCAACATACCCCAGCACTTGTCAAAGAAATACCTGAACTAATACCCAACCAGCAATCTGCCTAAAAACCGTAATGATAGCCAAAAACACCGCACAGCACCTGTGTCTAGCGACGGATACAAATACAATAAAAACAACCCCTGCACACCGGTAGCCCACAAAACAGCCTTTTCTCAAAAAAGAAAATGGGGCAAAAAACCCCCAAAAAAGGGGAAAAAACTAAGCAGCGAGGGGAAAACAGGAGCATTTAAAACGAAAAATTGAGGGAGGGAGGGAGGGACAAAAAAGCTATGAGCCCACCTAGCCACCAGGTCACCAAACCTAAAATGGTGGCTGGTAGGCAGTGGGCGGGGGGTTTATAATTTGGGCTATTCTGGTCCTACTGGACCAGCCCAATTCCAGAAACTTCTGTCCCTCTTAAAGGGGCACCCCTCGCAGCTCTCCCAAACCGCCCGGGGGAGGAGACCTCCCGGCGGTCGGCTCCCTCCCCCAAGCCCCCCTTGGGAGAGAGGGCGAGGGGTGGGAGAAAAGTAGACCAAAAGTTGTTTGTGTGTGTAAAAGGCCGCTTTATTAAGACACAGGTGCACATTACAAAACACAAACCTTGGCAACGCCTTACAAAACTAAACCTCACTAAATAAATAAATAACTACAAACTCAGCCCCCCGAACCCTCCCCCACCCCTAAAACATTTGAGCCCTCCCGCTCCCAACAATACATCAATAACAATATAACAGCATTATACATAACGTCATCAATAAAATTACCTCATCAATAAAACATTTCGTCATTAAACAAACATACGTCATCGTTAAAACTTTATTCGTCCAACCACAATTGCAATAACAACGGTCAGGTCCTCCATAACCATAAACCCTGCCTGACCCTGCACTCCTGCAGATAACCCCCCCTCACAAAACTGAACGGTCAAACCATGACCAACATACCCCAGCACTTGTCAAAGAAATACCTGAACTAATACCCAACCAGCAATCTGCCTAAAAACCGTAATGATAGCCAAAAACACCGCCACCCAGAAAGGTAGGCGGGGGAAACAACGCCTCCCTTTCTGCCCCCCAACCGCAAAGCGAAAGACAAAGGAGAAAATCAGTGCTGCATGGCCAATGCCCGGGCTAAAACCTCGCGAATCTCCAACAAGTAAAGTTCCATGCCCACACGGGACAAATGAACTCCATCATCCCTAAAGAACTCGACAGCCTCAAACTTAATGTCCCTGTGTGAAATCCTACTGAAACCAAGGCTCCTACAGCAACGAGACACCTCTGAATTCACTTTCTTCCTAGCCCGATCGACAGCCCTGGGATTCACCGCTCCCCTCCATATCCTGCGAGGAATTAACTCTGTCCAAAAAACATGACACCCAGCCCATCGTTCCTTAATGAGGCCTAAATCTCGTTTCATAGCTCGCAGCAAGACTACACCTTTCGTTGCACATAGGTCATTTTCTCCCAAATGAATGACTAAAATATCCGGGCAGACACCGCCCACCATGTTGTTGTTCAAACAAGGGATCAACTCTCTCCAGAGCATCCCACCTTTACCCTTCCAAAGAACGTTAAACATTCGATCATTGAAACCAAGTAGATCTCCAAAGTAACTCCTCGCCGCCTGGACTCTGGCCCACTTGACAAATGAATGCCCCACTATCCAGACCGTTACCACCGAGGAGCGAGGCCCAGCAACGGATCCTGAAAAAGAAAAGAGAGTTAGAATCCTGTGAAGGAGGATGACGCATGCGCCTCCTCCGCCGAGCTTCTCACGTAACGCTGGAAACAGTTAGAAGACCAGCGCCCCAGTCGCTTAATATCCCTTTCAGACCAATTTCTGTGAAAAGCTTCAGTGGCAGCACCTATTCTGAAAGAGTGAGTACCATAAATATTGCCATCGAGACCTATGTGCTGTAGCGCTTTGCGCAAAACCATACGTAATTGATAAGGTGTTACAGGGGTGCCATTGATATGTTGGAAAACCAGGACTTCATCGCCACCCCCACACAAGGAACGCCAGCGCCGCGCAAGCAGTAGAGGGCAAGTAAGCTTCGGAGCACATGCCTGTAACCATACACCTTTCCCCTTACCCGTCTGATCCGTTTTAGAACTGGCCAACCATACATGAACTCCCTCATCATAACAAAAAACGTCCTTCCAAAACAATCCACACTTATACTTTGAACCCAACAACTCAGATACCCTGAAAGCACCAAAAAACATGAAAGCCATCAACATAGAGAAAAGACATGCCTCAAAATCATCTGAACAAACTAAAGGCAAAACCGTAATTAACCTGGCAAGAACTTGCCAAGATATAGGGGCTCTGGATCTACCAATGTGCCCTTGCTCCCTGGCCCAGCCCTCAAGCATCCTTCTACCAATTTCCCCCGCAGATGGAGGATAGCCCCACCACAACTTTCCCATAAAAGCAATCCCCGCCAGTTTCCCAGCAATAGTTACTTTGGTCAAACCCTTATCCATGAGGTCCAGTATAAAGTTGACCACATCATCCGACCGACTCGACAGATCCTCCCTTCTGACAGCACCAGATTCCAGAAATTCCTTCCACGCAAGGGAATACGCAGAACGCGTGGACACAGACAGAGAACCTACCACCAATTGAACGACCCGACCTCGCCGACGTGCCACAGATGACTCGGCATCGGAGTCGGGGATCTGTCCGCATCCCTCGCCAGACCACGGAATCTCTCCCACTGTGAACGAGACAGAGCATCCGCAATGTCATTGTCCACACCAGGAATGTGCAACGCACGAAAATGAATATCGTGTTTCAAACAACCAAGAACAAAAACTCTCATAAGTTTCAACACCTGTCCGTCCCTGGCCGATTGGCGATTCACTATCTCCACCACCGCCATGTTATCCACACGAAACAGCACTTTCTTGTGCGCCAATTCCTCCCCCCACAATGTCAAGGCGACCAATAAGGGGAACAGTTCAAGAAAAGTGATGCTGCGACCTCCATTCAACCATTCATCAGGCCAACGTTCTGCACACCATTTGCCATTCCAAAAGAGCCCAAAACCATCACTGCCAGCAGCATCCGAAAACATTTGTACATCCCACTGAAAGTCAACCTCTCTGACCAAGGGGACACCATTGAAGGAGTTCAGAAAAAACTTCCACATTCTCAAATCCTCCTTGACACCAGCAGACAGACGAACACGATGGTGGGGCAAATGATGACCTGCCAAAGCCCTGCCCAGTCTCCTACAAAAGGTCCTGCCCGCTCTCACCACTCTGCAGGCAAAATTCAAATGACCCAAAAGCACTTGAATCTCTTTCACCAACACTTTTCTCTTTGACAACATCACATCCAGTAATTCAATCATGTTGACCCTTTTGTCTTCCGGCAGTCGAGCAGACATACTCACAGAGTCAATTTCAATACCCAAAAAGGATAGGACAGTGGCAGGGCCCATTGTTTTCTCGGGAGCCAAAGGAACTCCCAAATCCTCCATGAGCCCTTGGAATGTGTCCAGAGCCTTCTGGCACTCCGCGGAGCCCGGGGATCCAACAAAGAAAAAATCATCGAGATAGTGAGTTACCAGGGTATGACCGGACTGATGGGAAAAATACCATTGCAGAAAAGTACTAAAACACTCAAACAAGGCACATGATATGGAGCAGCCCATCGGCAAAGCCTTGTCCACGTACCACTTACCATTGAACTGAATACCTAAAAGGCTCCAATCGTCCGGGTGGACAGGCAATAGCCGAAAAGCAGACTTGATGTCACACTTAGCCATCTCTGCGGCTGCGCCCGCTGTCACAACAAGTGACATGGCCACGTCAACCGAAGAGTAAGAGACAGACACTGCCTCTGGGTCAATGAAATCATTAACAGACGACCCTTCAGGCCATGACAAATGTTGAATCAGGCGAAACTGTCCCGGTTCTTTCTTCGGGACAACTCCAACCGGTGAAACAATCAAGTTATGGATCGGCCAATCGTGAAACGGGCCAGCCATCCTCCCTTCATGTACTTCCTTAGTAAGTTTGTCTTGTACCACTGTGGCATGTTCAGAAGCTGATTTTAAATTGGCAGACCACCTCCGGTCCCTAGCACCTAAGTAACCGAGTCGGAACCCAAACTGAAAACCTTCCAACAGTGTAACTTTTGCTGACTGATCTTCGAAACCATGGAGGGCAATGCGCAGCCTTTCTAAATTAACTGGCGTACGAGCCCTTGGACCCAGCACCCTTAGCACCTCTGTATCCCCTTCCTCCTGAAAACTGTGAAGTCGTATTTGATGTTCCTGAAACTGTTTGCTTTCCCTGTGTACCATCCGATGGCTGATTGTTCCAACACTTGGACAACGGGTGTTTCTTACCACAACCTGAGCATTCATGTTTAAATTTACAATACTCCCTGGTACAGGAGCCCCTATTAAATTCCCAACAGAAACCAGACCCTGAGTACAAGGTTGCAGTGGCCCCCACCCCTCCCCGGGTGGGCTTCCCCTGAAAGGGCCGATAAACTAACGGCAAACCACTTGCCGTGAAAATGGTTTTCCCCCCTGACGCTGACCCCATTGTGTGTTGCCACAAGTCATTATCTATCTCCCCCCACTTAGCTTCCGGGTCCCAAGCCATTCTGGCCCTAAATTCCTCATCATATTGAGACCAAGCAAAACCACCCCCGGTGATCTGGGCCTTGCGAATGACGTCCATGTATTTAAAAAGGGACACGCTGCGCTCAGGGAACCTTTCGCAATATACACTAGCATAAATCAAAAATGCAGCTGTCCAATTTTCAATAGTTAAAGGCACTCTGGGGCGTTTAGCCAGCTCAAACTCCTCCTCCTTAGACCCTTCTTTAGACCGGACTTCCCTGTGGAGTAGCTTCAGTAGTTCCACATACTCACCATTCCAAATTCGTTCCTTTGTACTTAACATGAGATGAGCACCTAACGGTTTCGTAACCCCCATGTAAGGCATTTTCTTGATTTTTAGTTCTTTACTGGCCACAGGCTCTTTAACCTTGCTGGAAGCACCAGCCATAACATGTCCTACCACTGTGTTCTGAATGTCTACCACATCATCTGTACCAACTGCTGTGTCTTTAACATATCGGCCTTTAACCAGACGGCCATCACTACCAATCACTTCAGTTTCACCACCGGTACCCACAGACACCATCTTAGGTTTGGCCTGTGTGGCTGATTGCTCACCTGGCAACAGAGAGACCACTCTCGATGGCTCCGCCCGTGTCTCCGAGGTCAATGCATCCGGTCTGCGAGGCGCCCTACTCGATGGGCCGTGCTCTCTTCTCCCTTGCACTTGACTTTGGACCACTGGAGCCTGTAACACACTAGAAGAAACATGAGAGGGCACCCCCCTTTCCGGATCCCGCACTTCACCTTCTTCAGGACTCTCGTCGTCGTAGTCCAACACCACTGAATCAACACTGGTATGCAACAATTCATCACGGGTCTTACCCAACCCGGTATCTACCACTGTACTTTTAACTGATTTTAAAAAATCCAGGAGGGGGAGCAGACTGTACCCGCCTGTACCTCCCTGCGCGTTGACTCTGCAGCTCCATAGCCGCCGGCAAGGCCTGCCACCTATACCTGCTACTCGTTGGGGCCAGCGGGGTCACGCCAGACCCTCGTGTGCTGGCCGCGGCGGGATCCCTCGGTGGAACAGAGAGGGCCGCGCTAGGCACTCTCCTCACTTCCCCTTGGCGTGATGGGACTGGACCGCGCCCTGCCAAGTCTGGACCTCCGCACCTATTCCTATCCTGAAAAGAAAAAGTTTGGACTGGTGTGCTAGGGTCCCTGAAAACAACACCTGAAACAGACCTAGGCCTCTGTAAATTAGCATCCACCATCGACCCCTGAAACCTCTCCAAAGAACGCCCCCTAATACAGCTTCTCAAAGGCACTCCCCTAATCGGAGAGTCGCCTACCATCTCCTCACCATCACTCTCATCCAATTGACCGCACGCTGCCGCTGCAGAGGAATACTGAAGAGGGGCCCCCGCACCCCCATCGTGGCCCTGCATATCCTTGTGAAAACCACGCTGTGCCAAACCAGCCGTACCAAAATGCTCCCATCCAGGAGAACCAAACATGATGTAAGGACCCCTAACATCCCCTTGACTAGGCCCCCCACTCGCCTGCTTGGAAATCCCCTCACGCCCCAAAAACGTGCTCGAGACCCCCACAGCCCCTGAATACCTTACCACAGGAGGAGGAAACCTCACAAAATCGTCCAATCCCTCCCTTCCCAGGCCCCCCAAACCTGTACCATGCTCAGGGCCCGTCCCACGACTCTCACAATGAAAAGCTCCATGACCACCTTGAAACACACTCCTGCCATCTCCCTGCAAATGATCACTCCCCTCCTGAAAACCAGGAAACATAAAACCCCTTGACCTAGAAGAATCCTGGACCACAACAGCGCCAGGCGTAAAACTACCTTCACCCATCTGTGCCCACTCACCCTCCCCCCTTGAACCCCCCCCAACCGACAAAGCAGCCCCAACAGAAGAACCAGGGGTAGAAAATAATAAAGGGCTGCCAACATTACTACCTAAATTCCCCTGCATAGCCCCAACCTCATATGCAGACAAAACTTGACCAGCAATGGGCTCCAGACCCACCTGGCCTTCCAAACCCCCGGAAACAGGCTGTCCAAAAACCAAATCCCCAGCAACATTGAGCCCTGGCGCATGACGAGTAGAAGGTGTTAACAACAATCTAGCGCCTGTGTCCACATCCAGCTGAGTCTCTGCCACAAAACGCTCTAAAACAGGCGAAGCAGACCGATCATACTGCAGGGCAGCCCCATGTCCCCCATCCAGCTGAACAGAACCCCTGCGTGCCCCACGCGCAGACCCAACAAGCACCTGCTCCAAGCGGCGCTCACATAGGGGGTCAGAAGCAGAGCGCTTCTTATTCCCTCTCTTCCCCCCCCTCCCCCGCTTGGCAACTGGCACGAACACTGAAGCGGGAGCTTCCGCCGGTAAAACCTGGCCCGCCCTAACCGCTGCCTGCAGAAAACGCGCCCCCGCCTCCTCACCCGCCTGCCCTGAAACCTCGCGCTCCGTTAACGGGGCGCTCCCAGCCCCCACCTGCAACCGCGGGCGAACCACAGAGCCCGGTCGCGCTGAAGCGGCGCGAACTGCGGGAGCGCCAAAGTCCCCCTCAGCACCCCCTTCCCCCGCCGCCGAACGCGCCTGCAATGAAGGGGCCGGTTTCCGCACACGGGACCGGCCCCTCTCGCTTACCTGCACCGAGCGACGCTTCATGGGAGGGGAGCACGCCAACACTGCCGCAGAAACGCCAGCGGAGGCCTGACGCTGGGGGCGCGCCGGCCCTCCTCCAACCAGCAGGTCCAAACGACCCGCCTCAGAAAGAAGGCGCATCGCCTCCAATACCCTGTGGTCTTCCATAATAAAGTGTAAAGCAAACAAGTCACGAACCACAGACTAAACGCTCCCTTAACTCCTACAAACACTAAATACCACAAAAAAGCTATGAGCCCACCTAGCCACCAGGTCACCAAACCTAAAATGGTGGCTGGTAGGCAGTGGGCGGGGGGTTTATAATTTGGGCTATTCTGGTCCTACTGGACCAGCCCAATTCCAGAAACTTCTGTCCCTCTTAAAGGGGCACCCCTCGCAGCTCTCCCAAACCGCCCGGGGGAGGAGACCTCCCGGCGGTCGGCTCCCTCCCCCAAGCCCCCCGTGTATAGAACATCAGTGAGGGACAGGAACCCTGATATGTTTTGGTCACCTGGGAACCTTTTTCATGACAAATTGCAAATTGCGACCAGTAATTATTTTCAAGAATCGACCTTTGTACTAGGTCAGTTCTTAAAGATATGAATCATAGTGGGTCGCATTCTGACATACCTCATATTAATACATTAATATTAATGAGGTGAATCACAAATTGTGATTCATTGTGATTGGAGGCCGTCCCACGTATGTTGGCCTCCTGGGGCTAGCAGACCACCTTGTAGGTGACTGTATTTCAATAAAGTGAACTTTTTATTTTAAATGCAACAAATTTCCATCAGGGCAACACCAACTGTGTTTATTTTTTTTAGTTTGAGAGTTGGCAATTGTTAGACCTGACACCCTTGGCTGGTAGTGCCCCAAACGTTCACCTGCACCCCTCATGCCATTGCTGAACCTGTTTTAACTATACTTACCTTAAGTATTTAAAATGACAAGTCTCCAGATCTACTGATTCGGTTTTTGTTGTTTTGGCAGCAAGTAATTTGGTATCAAATAATGTATTACATTTGACTCTATTTTGCTAAATTTGTGTGGGATTTTTCTTGTGTTGCGTTTCCACTTTATAGCTGTAGTAAGACTTAGGGATCCGGACCTCAAGGCTAAACACAGCACAGAATCCAGCAACAATGGTGGCAGGGAAACTGCGGTGTCTAATGGCGAGCAGAGGGTCCACATCTCAAAGGACCTAACAAAGTTTAGGAAAAGGTTTAGGGACAGTCAGACGCTAACCCAACAGACCTTGGTGGATTATTCTGTGGATCACTTTTTTAAGGCATTGGATGGTTGGGTGAAGTGCAGTTATATGAATGATTATAAGAGACGGTCCAATCTAGTGGCCAGAAAGCATATGTTCCACAATTGTTTTTCAGAGCGGCACCAACACCTCGTGAATAGTAAGGTCACTTGCTCCAGGGACCTTGTTAAGGAGGCGGACTGCTGGCTCAGAACCACGGTCCACAAGAAAGTTCTGTGGGGGTATTACCCAAAGGGTGGACAGGGTACACCACAGAAGGATGAGGTGGGGGAATTTAAAAAATGGGAATACTCTACAGACCCCCTACCTGACCAGAAGAAGGTAGGGTTCGTGGTAAAAAGCCTTCAGGTCACTTCACCCCCTAATTGCTATGAGCGTTACAGGTACGGGCACTCAAAGGAATACACCAGTGCCTGGGAAGGCAGCATACCCCTACTGGTGGGTAGACCCTGGAATGTCTGGTGTAGTGCTCGGGTGAAGGTTATCCGGTTAGTATGGGGATTAGTGCTGAGGTTGCCTTGGTGTCCCTGGGAGACAGAGAGATGACACCCAAGACTCATGTGCCTAGTAATACTAAGAGGTATAGGCAGTGGTCACCATCAATGGGCAGAGGGTTGGGCTCTGGGAGATACAGGCACCAGTATGACTACTGTCAGGTGTCATCTGGTGTCATCAGAGCAGGTACACCCCAATCTATTCCATCAGGTGTAGGAGTGGGAGTGAGCCTCCCTCTCTTTCAAATCTCTCGCAAGAGAGAGAGACTGTCACCAGCAGTTGGGGCAATTCTATTCCTAGTTCCCACTTACCCACTGGTGTACCCACAACATTGTCACAGGGGACAGTATGCCTGTGAAGAATAAGGTCTACAGGCTATCTGATAACGGGAGGGCCAGTATCAAGAATGAAGTCTAAAAGATGCTGGAGCTAAGGATCATTGAGCACTCCAGCAGCTCTTGTTCCAGCCAAGTGGCATTGGTACCCAAGGCTGCCCCACTGTTAGCCATCCCAGAATGCTGGTTCTCTTTGGATAATAGAGGGCTCATTTCAGTCAAAAAGACGGGCACACACGCCATCCCTAACTGATGAGATCGTTAATCAATTGGGAGCTGTCAAGTTCCTGACTACCTTTGATTTGACATTGGGGTACTAGCAGATTGCTTTAACTGAGGGGGCCAGGCAGAGGTCTTCATTCATAACCCCAGAGGCCCATGCACAGTTCTTGGTGATGCTCTTTGGGTAGAGAATGCCCCTGCCACCTTCCAGAGGTTGGTCAACCAGGTCCGGGCTGGGTTAGAGGACTTCAATGCCGCCTACTTGGAGTAAATCGCCATCCTCAACTCTAGCTGGGAGGACCACCGGCACCACCTCTGGGCAGTGCTGTATGTCCTGCAAAAGGCAGGCCTCACTGTGAGAAGTTGGCCTGGTATATGCTGTCCACTAATTAAAGTGGGCACCTTGCACCAGTCCAAACAGCCCTTATGGTGATTTAGGAGGTCAAAGTAACCTTAGAAAGCTATCCAAGTGATTGCTGTGGAGGGCAGCCTTCCGGTTTAGTCTTGAAGGAATGTTAAGCAGCTTGTTTTATCAGAGAGCAACCTTATAGTATTGGTTAAATGAAAGAAGAACCACCCAGTAGTTATAAAAAATATGTATTTATTAATATAACACGCTCTAGTACAACACATATCTTCTACACGAAGATGCTCACAAAGCACACAATACTGTAGCACAGAAACAATCTTAAATAGCACTAATACACAGTGGGGTCCAGGAGGAGACCAAACCATTCACTGAAATAGTGGTATAAGTGGTATAAGAACCATGACTCGAGTCAAGACAGTGTCTAGAGGATGTAGAATCGCTGGGACCCCAAGGAACCACTCAAGGTGAGTAAATAGGGACCCCACGGAGGACGGGTGCAGTGTGAGAACACGACCACATGCTCCGTACAAATCTATAGTTAGGGGCCAGATGTAGGTCACCAAATACCGGTCGGTAATGGCCGATTTCGGCCGTTACTGACCGGTATTTGGTGATTGAGATGTAGGGAGCCTATATTTTCCAGAATCTGTAAATTTACCGATTCGGTAAATTTACAGATTCTGTAAAATACCGAATCGGTAGATTTACCGAATGGGTAAATCTATATGTAGTTGGCACTGGAAACAGTGCCATAGGCCCCTAAGAATTCGTTATTTACCATGTAATACTATTGCATGGTAAATAACGAATTTCTGTGTACATGCACATCTGTGCATGTACACCTGTGCCATGTGGCACACATACATGCCCTAAGGGCATGTATGTGTGTCAGATGGCACACAAGCCTGAATCAGGGGTGCAACAGGGTGTCAAAGTGACACCCCGTCCCCCTTGTACATTCGGTAATTTTACCGAATCGGTATTTACCCATTCGGTAATTGACATTGGTTCCTATGGGCCTCATGGCCCATAGGAATCAATGGCACTTACCGAATCGGTAAATACCGATTCGGTAATTACCGAATGTTACAGATTCGGTAAAAAGTTCGGTAAATATACCTACATTGCATTTACCGATTTGTAAATACCGAATCGGTAAAATTCGGTAATTACAAATCGGTAAATGCCATTTACCTACATCTGGCCCAAAGACCCTTCCCCGTGGGCTTCGAGAAAACCCAGTGGAAGTTAGGAAATTGGAGAGCCTTCCACCTGTGGATACTGCAGTACCAGAGTTACCTATCCCAGGGGAGTGCATAGGTCTGAAGTGGCGTTGGAAACCGCAGTCGATCTCTATGGAGGACTTTGAAGAAGAGCCACTGCTGGAAGGACGAAAAGTGTCTGTTGGAATCCAAATATGGATTCTCATTGAAGAGTACCTGAAAGCAGAGGGGACAGAGTCTGGGTCACTCAGCAGTTACCAAGGGCTCAGTAGGCGAATGCCCACCGATGTTGGGTGCTTCAGGTGCGTTGATGGAGTTCTTGACTCTGCAGCCACGGGGACCAGGAGATGTTGAGGACAACCACGAGCCAAATACGAGCTGTCCCACGACGGAAGTTGAGTGTTGAAGGGTCGGTGTCCAGCGGAAGCACCAACAAGCCTTGACAACAGAAACCCATGCAGAAGGTCAAGTAAGGTTACGGTTCAGACCAGCAAGGTCTAGGAGATGAGTCCCCAAAGCAAGGGAAGTCATGGCAGGCCTGGAGCAACCAGGGGAGCTCAGAAAAAGCAAAGCTGACCCTCAAATGGACCCATTGGCCGAGGCACAGGAGTCGCGAGAGGACCTCAAGCAATTTCACCAAACAGCAGCCCACGGAGCACTTGGTGTGAGGAGACCAGAGTTCTTGGTAGGAAATGGTGCAAGAGCTTGGGGATACTCAGAGTCCACTGTTTTTCCCCAGGAAATGCCAACAAGCATATGAAACTGGATATGAATGCGGTGCACAGGGGTAAGGGTATAGCAGCCCCACGAGGGATTCTGGCAGCTCAGACTTCAAGGGATGTAGGAGTCCACCTCCTGTGTTGCTGGAGCCTTCAGAGTCCATAGCAGCTCAGGAGCAGCAGACCAGTCAGTCGTGATGTGGTGCCTGCAAATGCAGGGGAGTGACTCCTTCACTCCAAGGGATATATCTTCAGTTGTCCTTGATGCTCCACAGGTCCTGCACAGAGCCTGAATGGTGCACAGGCACAGACAATGCTTCAGACTGAGAGGGAGACAAAGTCGGGCCCCAACAAAGTCAGTGAAGTCCAGACTATCCAGATTCATTAGAGACATTCATGTCTGTTAAATCAGCACACTGGCTTTGGTGGTCAGCAAGGTCTGGCATGCATTTGATTGGTCGATCAGTTTGTTAGGTAATTGCATTTTGAAGGCACTTTTTCAATATATTTTGTCATGACACAAGTTTAGTGGTCATAAGATATTTTGGGTGATGGATTTTGGCACAGAGCACATTTATTCAGCACTAATATTAGACCATATGTTTCATTTTCATTTGCACAATGATCGTATACAATTTTTGGGCCGGTGATTTTTTCTTTTTCTCTTTTTCTTTTTCAGGTAGCATTACAATCGTGAAGTTGTGTATTATGTAACAACCATTCAATTAAGGTGGGTATTGGTGAATTATATGTAATCTGTTTTATTGCAGTTACCGTTGAGGAAGGGCAGTTGTTTCCTGAAATGCATTGGGTTATGAAATGAAGGTCACACGATGAGGAAAAGGGAATCCCCATTTGCTTTGTCAAAATGCCTGGACAGGCAATCGTTGAACATGGTTGGAAATATTAAACATGCTTGCATGAGATCAACAGCAAAGTACCCCAAGGATCCTCGTTCAGCCCCACGCTCTTCAACATCTACATGGCCCCCCTTGCCACCATCATTAGACAGCATGGGCTCAGCATGCTATACTATGCCGATGACACCCAGCTCATCCTCTCTCTCACAAAGAACCCCGAAGACACCAGACTCAGCTTCCAGGAAGGAATGAAAGACGTTGCAGCCTGGATGAACAACAGCTGACTTAAGCTCAACTCGGAGAAGACAGAGGTCCTCCTCCTTGGACCCTCATCCACCACCTGGAACAACACCTGGCGGCCTTCCTCCCTCGGAAACCCACCCACTCCATCAGACCACGCCCAAAACCTCAGCATCATTCTAGACTCCTCCCTCACATTGGCCCGCCAGATCAATGCCGTCACCTCCACCTGCTTTAACTTCCTCCACATCACCGAAAGACCTCAAGTGGATCCCCCAAATGCAGAAAGACCATCTCCCACACACTCATAACCAGCAGAATGGACTAGGGGAACACCCTCTACACTTGAATGAACAAAACCCTGCTATACAAGCTCCAAAACATCCAGAACACCGCAGCCAGACTCGTCCTCAGAACACCACGACATGAGCACATGACCCAGCACCTACAAGACCTCCACTGGCTCCCCAGTGAGAAGAGAATTACTTTCAAGCTACTCACCCACGTCTACAAATACCTCCACAACATCAGACCCAAATACCTCAACGAAAGAATCTCCTTCCACATACCCAAAAGGAACCTCCACTCCGCTGACCTCTCTTTGGCAGAGACCCCACGTACCTGCAAAACAAGAGCAGGTGGAAGAGCCTTCCCCTACGTCACAGCAAAGACCTAGAATGAGCTCCCCGTCAACATCAGACACTCCCCCACTCTGCACACCTTCAGGAAGAGCCTCAAGACCTGGCTCTTCGACTGATCCAGAGCTGCACCCCTCCCCCCATCGCCTTGAGAACCTCATGAGTGAGTAGCGCTCTTAAAAATAACCTGATTCATTGATTGATTGAAAATAGATCGTGGGTTGATATCTGGAGGAAATAAAGTAGACTAATCATGAAAGAAATAGTTGCAACTCATTTGTTTGTGAATTTCTTTCTTCGCTGTGCATCCTGTGCTGGGGCCTGACGAGGCTCCAGCATTATTTTATTAAAATAAACTTTTGCCAGGCATAAGTCACCCCTCGGGTAGGCCCTAAACAGCCCATAGGCAGGAGGCTGTGTTGTACTTGAATATTTGTATGGAAACAACTTGAATATTTGGGCATGTAATTTAAAACATGTCCTGGCAATGAAAAACTCTTAAATTCATGTTTCACTATTGCAAGGCCCCCCTCTCCAATAGGCTAACATTCAGTTACCTTGTTACATTTAATAAATGATTACTTTTGTTTGGGAGCAAGTAGTTTATCATGTTTGGTGTCTGAGGAATTATAGTTTAGAACTAGGTGTGGGTGGAATTTTTGATTCCACTTGCGGAATTGGAGTAATTTTGTAATTATGACATACTGACCAATGCAGAATTACTAATTAATTCTGCTATACTAAAATTAAATCAGCACTCTAATGGTTTTTATCAAGGCTAGAATATGGAGCAGTCCCTTTATGCTTAAATACCACTGCAGTGATTTTTTAAACATAAAGTGACCACTATCTCTTCCAGGTCTGTTTGAGTACCACTGCAATGCAGTACATACCCTTGGCACACTTACATGAGTATGTAAGGGTGCTGAGTGGTATGCACTGGAATCGATACCCCTCGATGCCCTTATATAACTATGTCAGGGCACCGAAGACTATGCAGTGGAGTGGATACCCCTCGGTGCTCTTGTATAATTATGTAAGTGCCCCAAGAGGTATGCACTGCAACTACAGTGCAGCACATACCCCTTGATGCCCTCACATAAGTATGTAGGTAGACTACAGGATATGTACTGCACTGTAGTTCAGTTCATACACCTGGGTGCTCTTACAAAATTATGTAAGGGCACCGAGGGGTTGGCACTAGAGTGCATTGCATACCCCAGGGGGCCCTTACATGAGTGTGTAAGAGCACTCAGGGGTATGCACCGGAGATGATACCCCTGGGTACCATACATACAGATGTAAGGGCACCAAGGGGTATGCACTGCACATTGTGTTGCCCACTCTGCCCCTTCACGGGATTCAGTGGACTTTTGATGTAATTCCACGGAATTCCACAGAATGAAACACCACAATTTCTGCCAACCTCTATTTAGAACCTTCTTTAATGGGAAAGTCGGGTTTTAAGTCACAATTCTGTAAATGCCACTATTAGAAAGTGGGAATTTTGTTGCCCTAACCATTTAGTGCCTGCAGCCTGTTCCTGGATCACATGACTATGTGTATCTGGCTGTTGAACTTTGTGTCTTCCTGCCAGATAGCCAAACAGTACAGAATCTGAATGTTGGCATGATGGACCACCTTGACTTGATGACAGCGGCAGAGCTCCTACTTGTCACACTTGCTCTTCAAAAGCAGAGCCTCAGCTAACACAGAAAGGACTTCACACCAGCCTATTGTACATTTAGACAGATTGGGAACAGGGCAGGGAGACAGACAATTCCAAAAACCTCTGTAGGGGGAAAACTCTAGACGGTTCTTTCAATTTAAAGGGGGTACCAGGTATAATAATCGGACTCTTAGACCCACTCTTCAGTATATTCCTGGGCCTGTAGATACTACAGAAGAAGGACTTCCCTGCTGCCATAGGACTACCCTGTTGCTTAAGGCCTGCCCTGCTGTCTGAAATGGAAACCTGGACTTACATCCCTCATCCCAGGCTGAAGTGGCTCCAAGGGTCAGTTGACTGACCTCCTGTTCTGAGCTATAGGGACACAACACGCTCCAGAAGCCTCTCTGCAACTGCCCAGCTGACCTGTTGTACTGGACCTGCGTGGCCAGGCAACTGGACCTGCCTGAGCCCTGCTGGCCTCTGCTGGAATGCATTTCTGATCCCCAAGAGGTGCTCAGGTCCTCAGGCCTTGGTGTAGTATCAGGTGAGCTCCTCCTATAAGTAAAGGAGAAATCTTGAAGTTTTGGGCTCTTGGCGAATGCAAACAGGCCTGTTTGTGACAAGCTTTTGCCACCTGTGGCAACTGCCAACACAAAGCTCTGCTGAACCCGACTCTTGGTGCTACAGAAACCTTTAGTGATGACCAGCAGTGCAAGATCACAGCACAGCATCATGAGCCCATGGAGAATGCCATGTCCATCAACGACCTTCTGCGATGCCCAAAGGACTTTTGTGCTTTGTCCCCTCAACCAACAACACATTTTCTTACAGCAATGGTCCCGTTGATCACTGCTTACTCTTGAACAATCTTTTTTTAATGTGCACAAAAGGGAGTGGGTCAAAAGGGGACCCTTCGCCTTCTGCAAATGCATCACAAATCTGCTTTCAGGTTTCAGTAAAATATCAATATTTTGTGACCATATTTTGGTCGGAGAACATTGATACATTAGATACTGATTCCATATTTGGAAGGGACACCTACAATATGCCCCTGCCAGATACCGAATTGGTATCTCCTTACAACCATATTTTAGGAATTGGAAAATCCTTTCTGATTCCTAGGTGTGATCAGTGCAAAAAAAAAGAACATTTTTACGATCGCAAATGCTCCACTTTGACATCTTCTAGATCCTGGGTGCATTTCTTGGACTATTGTTCCGTCACAAAAAAAACTATAGGAAGAGTGTTTTTTGTTTTGTTAATAAAGCTGTCTAAAAAATAGGTTTGTCCACCTAGCACCTGTTTGGAAAGTGTGTGGGTGATCCGTCAAGCAGGGGTGAGACAAAGGCTGGGGTCCCAAAATCATTTTTTCCCCATAATTTTTCCAAAGGAAATATTTGACAACAGTGCAATGGAAATGACTGTTTAGAATTACACTAAATATGGCAAAAAGCTTGACCTTCACCAAGAGAGCATGCTTTATGGGAATTGGTGATAATCTTTTCAGTATTTTATGGGAAATTACGGTTCAACCTTTATAGATCTATAGTGACAGCAGAGTGCTATTTTTGCACCACTATGATGCACTGATATATACATCACTAAAGACATCTGAGATCTAAGGCGGTGCAAGTTATACTTATATCAGTTAAGTGTAACTGGTGATTTTCAGAGGTTCTCTGGTTTTTAAACAGTAGTGCTTTTTCAGTAAACTTCTAAGGCTTTTTTTAAAGTAAGTTAAAATCTTGCTACAATCCTCACATTTAACTACACTTCAACCTTTAATTTTCGTGTGTGTGTGTGTGAGATTTTGGGGATCATAAATCAAGTGGGTGCCAACATAAAGGGGCAAAGCCCCAAAACACATTTTTCCCATTCACTTTTCAAGTAAATAACAATGATAAAGAATCACATAACAAAATTGCAGTGGCCCTTGAAAGCTAGCAACACCATGTGCCAGATTACACAAATGTGCTTGCAATAGATTCTACAATTTATGTTCTATATTTCACCACTCCTCACAACAATATCCCGCTGTTCCTGTGAGACGGAGACAAACACAGCAAAATAATGAAGGAAGATGGCAATTAAGTTAACCTCCTCAGTCCTTAGCAAGATACAGACACCATATTAATTGGTATAGTTATGTAGGCCAGAGTGCAAAATGGCAAGAATATATAGTTAATCCTATTTATAGTAAAAGTTAAGAAAAATTATACTTTTTACGAATGGTGCAACTGCATTCTTCTGGCATTGTCCTTTGTAGGAGGAGGGATGTACCACAAAGGAGGAGCACCATTGAGGTTCCACTTCTTTGAATTAGAAAAAGTCTGTAGAATGGAAATGGAAAATGACAATATTTGAGAGTCAAGGTAAATATGATGTGTACGGAGTTAGAGAGTGGGTATCAGAAATTAGCATACAATTAAGGGCCACTCTAGTGCAAACAATCCCAGACAACTATCTGCAAGTACCCAGAATGATTGATCAGCTAAACAGTAAACATTTGTAGCTATGCTCATCCTCATATCCACCGGCCACCACTTGGGATTTATCACTGAAGCCGCTAGTCTGCATTTTTAGAAATAACTCACTAATTTCCAGTCCAGAGGGGTAGTCTTCTTTGAGTTCTCCGGGTTTCTAAAGATGTAGCTATTCACTGGTCATTCTTCCACATGTTGTTGTCAAGACCTGCAGACTGTATTTCTTCTAAACAGAGGCAGAACTAATGAACATGAAACTATAAGGTGTTTTAGTTTTATTCTAGAATAGGTAAACTGAGAAGGTTAAAAAAGGACCAAAATGCTTATCAAGTAAGAATCTCATCATACATCCTGAATCAACTGATCACCCATGTATGGAAACAAAGTTTGCCTTGTCTAAGCCTATCACATCCGTCGCACAAATCATAATTTGGCATTCATTAATGTAAGTTACCTGTTCTAAGTGCAATGTCCATCTACCTATATGCACATCTCTTTATTCTCAATGGAAGTGACATACATAAGCTGTGCAGTATAGTCCTTTCATCTTCACTTACAGCTGAGCATGGGAATGCAAGGTTAAGCATGGGAGGAAATGGTCTGGAGTCAAAATGCGATGCAGGGCGCGCTACGAAATTCGTTTTATTAATTTAATTGTTTACTTACCTGCAATCATCCATATTTCGGTGTTTACCAACCCCCACCCTGCCCGTCCCCGCCCCGCCTGTCTGCCCCACCGAACTCTCTCCACGAGGCCAGGGCTGACTTAACCAAAAATCACCAAGTATTAATTGATTCATTACCTCCTCATCCACTGCTCGTCCCAATGCTTACTATATGCACTACTTGAGGTGGATCCAGTGTCTCTTTTCTTTTTCAGTCTGATGTGTTCTCAGTGTCCCTGCACTTATTTAGGCGCGCTGGGCTGCTTGTACATTTGCCTTATGGGGTAGCTAACGGAGGATCTGACTCCATCATCCCCGGGGGCTGGATTTTGTTAGGGAGACGAGCGAAAGGTTCCCGCTTTCTCTTATACAATGTTAAAGCACTCCTGCAATACGTATGTCTCACTAGGCAGTGTACAAGTATTTTTTGGTACCTTTTCTAATGCCCTGAGGCTTTATATTATTTGTGGGGAAAGGCGCAACAAGTACACGCTGTCCCTTCACTGAGTAAAAGTGTGCTGGGCCGCTTTTTTCTTTGTTTAAGGAGGGTGTGTCTACTGGGATTTACTTCTTTTGCAGACCTAACACTTAATTGCTCTTTCTGAATTTGCACTGCAGCTATCTTCTGTTAGGAGGGGTGCAGTGGATTTATGCTCTCCACTTTATTTTCCTTTTCTGTTCCTCTGATGTTTGTTGAAGATATTATTTTTGCATAACACACGGTTCCTTTTGGGAAGATACTTATATATTCAATTAAACAAAAACACAAACGTATGAATAAACATATACAGTAGGGAGAGATAGGAAACCCGAGTCACCATCTCTGAATGACTATTTGTTACTGTCATATATACGGCTACTGTTGAATAACAATGTTAATGTAATACTGAAAAAGATAATGCTTTTTGGAAATCCTCACTGTTTCTGTACTAAACTCAAGAAAATGCCAATAAAAACATTTATAAAAAAAACAAAAAAAACATATACAGTAGGATGCAGACAGGGAAGATTTAGCACTGAGACACCTGCAAATAATTCTACAGGACAGAGTAGATAATTGTGTTGATATTGAGGTTATTTTGGGGTTTTGTTTTGAAATGGGACTTGTCATATTGTATCTATCTATATATATATTCACTGAAAAAA
Organism: Lissotriton helveticus; assembly: GCF_964261635.1. Taxonomy (NCBI): domain Eukaryota; kingdom Metazoa; phylum Chordata; class Amphibia; order Caudata; family Salamandridae; genus Lissotriton; species Lissotriton helveticus. The sequence goes on from NC_136061.1 coordinate 478,801,704, forward strand.
CCATAGGTTTAAGGCCTTATATAGTTAGGAATTAGCATTTAAAAAAACCTTTGAAATTCACTGAAAAAACCATAGGTTTCAGGAGTTATATAGTTAGGAATTAGCTTTTACAAAACCTTTGAAATTCACTCAAAAAACTATAAGTTTTAGTGGTGTTATAGTTAGCTGGACATTTTACTCATACAAAACCATTGAAATTGCTCCTATATAGTTAGTTGTACTAAGTATATATCGCGCACCCGCAATCCACTGCTGATGATGTCACATATTACATCATTCATGACATGGTCAGTGACATCACTGATGACATCTCAAATTACATCACTGAGGACATCACTGATGACATCATCCAGTGAATGTGGTTTGCTTCATTATTTAAATATGCATTATATATATAGAAATTTGCATTGAAGAATGAGTGGATATATAAATAAATATTTGGATGGAGGATTTAGTAGCAGTGTAATTGACTGTTTACTTGAACAATTTATAATGTCTCACTAAATATAGTGGATAGTGACTGAACTGTGTGAATATCTGTATCACTTTGTCAGTTGTTGTGTAAACTGATTCTACAGTTGGTTACTAGCTATGTGAAAGTCTCTATTAGTTATTGATTAGTTAACTGAGTATTTGTTGATTGATTGAAAAAGCTTTATTCGAGTTACAAACTCATAAAAGCACAACATACATTTTAAAATTCATACATTTAAAACACATTACAAATAAATTCATATGCATATATAAAAAATACATTTTAGTCAAGTGTGCAAGCTTTAACAACGAATTTAAAATTCCTATACATTTTTGTTCATATTGAGAGAGAAAACTTTCCGCCTAATGGACCATGCCCACCCCAAGTACTTTGCTGTTCCCAGCACAATGGGCATGTCAGTGGAGGTACAAATAATTCTCAGCCCTTCGACACCACTGGATACCCCAAGATTTCTACAGATTGGAGCCAACCATACTCTCCTTGGATTTACATATGCCTCACACAGAAATAAAAAGTGGGCTATGCTTTCATTCGGAGCACCACACGCCGGGCAACAGAGGGTGTTAGTGCTCCTCCACCTACCCGTCAGTGACCTCAGGGGGAGAGAACCTGACCTTAGCTGGAAAAATAGCTTCCTGTCTATCCGGACACTAATAGTGTCCCAATACTTTTCTAGGACAGGTCTCGTTTTAATTTCCAGGAATCTACCCCCCATTGTTTCTGATTTTGGACGCCTCCAAAGCCTTTCTTCTACATAATCCCAATAGATCTGCTTGATGGTACCTTTACTTGGGAAAACTTCCCCAGAGGGATTTTCCCAAAGGGGGGTAAGACCAAGCTCCCCAAGAACGACCCTGAGTGTTTTCAGCCATGGTATTTTGTGGAACGTGTCTGATTTTATTATGGCTAAAAATCCATCAGCATAATGTCGGATCTCCGGGGTCGTCCAAAGCCGTCTCCAATAAAGGATAGGCCTCAGCCGAGCACGGTCACTGACCGATCTCCTCCCTAGATCTAGGGCAAGCGGGATTAGTGGCGCACTCTGTGGGAGACCCGTAATTCCCCTCAGGAACCTATTCTCGGATAATTGTAGAGTAGGAAGCCTCTCAAAACCCCATACTTCTGCCCCATACAGGGCTGCCCCTAAAACTTTGGCATCATAAACCATAATGACCGGTTTTATAGGCCTAGTTTTTGATTTAGCTTGCTCTACCCGAAGTGCCCCTGCAATCTGCTGATGTCTAAGTACAGCCTTTTCTATATGGCGTGACCAACCTGGCTTACTCGATATCTCTACCCCGAGATAGGTAAAAACATTTACTACCTCGAGCTCGATATTATTCAGAGATACCCTTGGTTGTGGTCGACGCCTTTGTGAGAAAACCATCAGTTTTGTTTTGCCAGCATTAACTTCAAGGCCGTGCTCCCTGCAAAAGATGTCAAAAATATTTAAGGCACGCTGCAGTCCCGCTGGCGTTTTGGACACAATTAGAGTGTCGTCAGCGAACATCAAGATTGGGACCCTGATGCCCGCTAACGAAGGTGCATCCACACCTGCAACCAACATCCTATCCACAATACCATTAATAAATAGGGAGAAAAGCAGGGGTGCCATTGCACATCCCTGCCGTACTCCCCGCTCAACGGGAAAGTTAGCAGTAGATTCCCCATTCCTCCCCCATTGTACTTTGGCAAAATTGCACTCATGGAGTCGCATAATTAAGGTGAGCAATTCGGGTGGAACCCCTATCCCTTTCAGAACTGCCCAAAGCTTGCTCCTTGGGACCAGGTCGAAGGCAGCCCTCAGGTCTACAAATGCGACATATAGGCTGCCTTCGCCAAGTAGTACCGTCCCCCACCTCAACATAGTAAATCAGAATATTTGATCTACCGTGCTGGTAGCCCTCCTAAAGCCTGCCTGGTAGGGGGAAAGGGCATTATTCTCTTCTACCCAGTCCATAAGTTTGTTGGTCACCATCTTCCCAACCACTTTTTGGACAGTGGCAATTAAGCTTATCGGCCTATAATTTGCCGGGCATGACCGATCACCCTTCTTATAAATCGGTATGATTATTGCCCCCTTCCATATTTCTGGGATTACTGCCCCTTTGGCTAATGCATTTCCCAGCAGGGTCACATACCTAGCCCACCGTCCCTTGTCATTCTTGAATATATCAGAGGGTATCCCGTCCAAACCTGGTGCCTTTCCCCCTTGCAAAGATGAGATTACCAATTCCACTTCCTTATTTGAAAACAGGTTTTCTTTGCAAAATACAACTGGAATTGGTTCTATGCCCACCATCCCCCTATTATCTGCGTATTGTGGTTTGAAATACTCGACCCATGATGCCTCATTGACATTGTTATCTGGGTTGTTAGGGGTGCCACCTCGACCCCACTTAACGGTTTTCCAGAAAAGTCTGGAATCCCTTGCCCCAGAGGCTTCCAGCAACTCGTCCCAATATTCTTCATCCCACTTCTTCTTGGCCTGGCGGATGCTATCATTATAGTATTTCCTGGCTAAGCTGATCGAAACCTTGTCCCTACTTCTAATTGCCCTACCCAGCTGCAACCTAGCTAACCTACACTGCTTGTTAAACCACCTAGCCATTTTAAGTGGGGTTTTCCTATTTACATTATTCAATCTCATAAAATGAGGTTTTAAAAGGGAGAAGAACTTATCATGTATGGCTGTCATTGAAGCAGACCCTGGTATTACAGGATTTGCTAATTCCATGGCTGCAATTGCATTGTCCACCTCCAAACTTATATAGTCCATGGTCGCCACATTTGCCAGCACATTTGGCCATTTAATTCTGCGCATGTCATTTCCCATAACAAGTACTGCTTCACTGCTTGGCTCTTGGTTAACCGGCTTAGCCGACCACCAAGTGTGGGTGACGCAAAGGGGATTATGGTCACTTTCTAATCTACCCTTTATTTCCATATCGTTTATCCCATACCATAGATTAAAACTACAGATGACATAGTCTATTCTACTCTGACAATAGCCATTGTCAAATGTACAATTACCTCCCTGGTCACTCTTTGTCCTTCCATTAAGGGCCCTTAACCCATGTTCAAAACATAGCGCATTTAATAGCAATATGTCTTTTGTCCACCGTTTAACTGGTGCAAGATCTAAAAACGGAACGCCCCATTGGACATCCTCCTCTTGTCCAATCGGGTTTTCCGTGTTTTCCAGTGGTTCGAAGGTCCTATTGAGGTCACCAGCCACGACCACTCTATTTCCCAGGGAATGTGACTCAAGGAAGGTGGATAAGGCCTCTATGGTAGGGGAATTCCCAGCATTGGTACCCCTAGCATAGATATTATATATGTCAATCACACCCCCCTTGTCAGATGATATTCTTAACAATTGTATATCCTTACAACCCAGATCAAGCATTTTTATTTTGACTTGTAGGTCTTGCTTGATCCAAGCTGTTAAGCCTCCCATGGGTCTACCCCTGGGGCCTCTACTTGCTGGGATACAAAAGTTTAAATAGCCTGGGAGGAAGATCGGGTCACAAGCCCATGTCTCCTGGAATAGACACATTTCGAACCCGTTGACAAAATCTATCCAATTTTGTGACAGTAATTTAGTTCCTAGCCCCGCAATATTCCACGAGAACATTCTCCCTGGGCCAGTGCCATTGCAAATCCCCACATCAATGACTGTCATAGGCAGAAAATTAATCAGACCCTCACAATTACATGCCTCAGCTATAACAATATCCACACAGTTGGCACCAGTTCTCTGGTTAACATCAATATTTTGTATGGGTCTTATGTCGCCCCCCAATGTTTCCCTACTCACCCCACCATCCACCCTACAATTCACCTTTTCCCCGTTAATAATCACTTTTATTGGATTTGCTATTACATCCATAGTTGATGTCACTGGTTGCTCGATTATATCTTCCCTACCCATCTTGTCCGTAGATTCATTGAAAGCAGCCAATTTCCGTCACCATCCCCGCCACAAATTTCCCTGCCCATCATGAGAGTTGTAAACTTGGCCATAACAGGCATTTGGTTGTGGAAAAGGGACATTGAAGGGGATGGTCTCTACCTGAGGGGGGAAGCTCAATTTCCCTAGGTCATTATTCCCACCAAAATAGCTGTCAACTTGTCTTGGGTAGAAAAAAGTGAGATCCACATTGCCAATCCCACCACTGCTGGTACTCCAGCCTGGCCTCGTAATCATTCCTACCACCCTTGGATCCTGGAAGTTAACGATAATACATTCACCCCCTAGGTTTTTCGGGGTACAACCTATCCAATTGACCCTTCTTACCCCAATAATCAGGCCATCCGCTTCCCCGGACAATGGTCTATTGAGCCTTAACCAGTACATGACCTTATTTTTTAACATCTGGTAAGTTTCTCTTTGCCCTGCCAATAATGGGGGAACATTGGTAAGAATAGCCACATAAGGATAGGAGTCCGGAGTAAGATTTATTGGTGGTAGCCTAGTTGGAGGTTTTGTCACACAAGGTATTGGTCGATTTTGTTCTGGGACAACAAGGCGTAATAGGGGAGCATCCTTTGATATCAAGGAGGCCTTATTTCCCCCAAAAATATTAGTACCACCACCTACAGGGCCATCCCTATTTGTAACTTGTGGAACATGGGACTTGTTTCTTCTAACACTATTATTACAAAAATTTCCGTCATTGCCAACCAGAGGAACCAAGGAGATATCAGAGTACTTGGTGGGGGTTGGATAGCCTTGCTTACAGGAATTACATTTTTTGGGCATTCCTTACTACCTTTGGCAACCATAGTATTTTTCTTCGCTTTCTCAGAGTTACTTATGCAAAGCGGTGTTAGTCTTACTACTTTGTCCCTTCTCCCGGTTATCAGTTGCAATACTAGTGACGGGAGGGTTTAATTCATCCGAGGGGGCAACTACATCTCGCTCGGCTATTTGTTGTTGATTTCTATGTTCGCCCGTTTTAAGACAAGACTTAATTAAAGATTTGGTCGAAAAGAAATTATCTAGACTAGCCTGTTCTAGATGGTCCAGCTGGTTGGCTAGTTTTTTTAGTCTGTCTTCAAAGGGATTCAAAAGGGATCGTATTAATTTTTCCAACTCCAAGAATAGTTGCGACTTAGACGGTGGTGTCCCAGGAGATGCTATAAGTATAGGATCTCCAACTAGGGGATCTGGGCCTGGTGGTGATGGTTTCCCGGGGGACACTATTATAATAGGATCTAAGCCTGGTGGAACAGCTTCGCCCTCGCTCATTACTGGCCCCATGGGATTATTTCCTGCGATATCACATGGTCGTGTTATTGACCCTGTTTTCCTGTATTTTTTAGGAGGTTTTATAACATTACTTTTCTTTGTAACTACACTCCTTTTCCTTTTGGTGCAAGGTTTGGCCTTTGCAGAATGTTTTAAAGCAATAGATTGTGGTGTAGACTGTTGTTGAGTGGGTGGATTGGCAAGAACACATGGGGAGATTGTACGCAAAGTAGAGGTTACTAATTCCAAAGGAGAAGCAGGCAATGACTCAGTTGTTGGGAGAGAAAGGTGCAAAATTTCCTGTGCAACAGGCAACATAATGGACGACAAAGGAGTGACCAATGCTGGAAAACTTGGGCTTGTACGTTTGTCGGCAGGAATTTTTAGAAGCTCAATGGACAACCTACGTCCCGCACGTCTTTCTGACAGGGCAATTTCCCTATCGATATCCTGCGGCAACCTTTTAAAATAGGTATCTAAGGGGCCCATAACAGCAGCCCCTGTCTCATTCAGAGAGAGCGGGAAGGTAGAGGTGCTAGTAGAGCAAGCCATACACGCAGACTTTTGCACCTAGATGAGTTAACAACAGGTTATATCAACAGCACTCCCACAAATGGCAGAAATAAAATACCAAGTCAGTATATATCCGTCTTATCAGAGGGGTGGCCCAGCCCGGCCTCCTTTGGCCCCTGACGGCCACAGACGGTCCCGCCCTTGTCCCAGGCTTCTCCCGGCGCCGTCCCGCGCGCTCCCGCGCCGCGGGACTCTTCAGTTAGTAAAGTACTATCTGGGGAGGAAGGGGAGGAGCCTGCAGGGAGAGCGTCCCAGCTGGTCACAATTTGGAGTTGTGGGCGCTCCTGGGACTCGTAGTCCTGCGCCCACAACACGCTTGCAGCCCTGCAGGTCCCAACAGCCAAAGACAAGTTCCTGAGGTAGCGCTGCAGGGAGGGTGGCCTCAGGCGAAGCGGGACCCGCGCAGCGGTAAACAGAAGAAGCAAGCAAGGTTCAAGCCGCAGCAAACCCAGCGTCAGGACAACAGGCAAAGAAGTAAGGAAATCCGCCGATGCAGGTGAGGAGGCGGCTTATCACCGCAGTTGGAAACCAGGGAGGAGCCTGCAGGGAGAGCGTCCCAGCTGGTCACAATTGGGAGTTGTGGGCGCTCCTGGGACTCGTAGTCCTGCGCCCACAACACGCTCGCAGCCCTGCAGGTCCCAACAGCGAAAGACAAGTTCCTGAGGTAGCGCTGCAGGGAGGGTGGCCTCAGGCGAAGCGGGACCCGCGCAGCGGGTTCCGCGAGCGGTAAACAGAAGAAGCAAGCAAGGTTCAAGCCGCAGCAAACCCAGCGTCAGGACAACAGGCAAAGAAGTAAGGAAATCCGCCGATGCAGGTGAGGAGGCGACTTATCACCGCAGTTGGAAACCAGGGAGGAGCCTGCAGGGAGAGCGTCCCAGCTGGTCACAATTGGGAGTTGTGGGCGCTCCTGGGACTCGTAGTCCTGCGCCCACAACACGCTCGCAGCCCTGCAGGTCCCAACAGCCAAAGACAAGTTTCTGAGGTAGCGCTGCAGGGAGGGTGGCCTCAGGCGAAGCGGGACCCGCGCAGCGGGTTCCGCGAGCGGTAAACAGAAGAAGCAAGCAAGGTTCAAGCCGCAGCAAACCCAGCGTCAGGACAACAGGCAAAGAAGTAAGGAAATCCGCCGATGCAGGTTTAGGAGGCGGCTTATCACCGCAGTTGGAAACCAGGGAGGAGCCTGCAGGGAGAGCGTCCCAGCTGGTCACAATTGGGAGTTGTGGGCGCTCCTGGGACTCGTAGTCCTGCGCCCACAACACGCTCGCAGCCCTGCAGGTCCCAACAGCCAAAGACAAGTTCCTGAGGTAGCGCTGCAGGGAGGGTGGCCTCAGGCAAAGCGGGACCCGCGCAGCGGGTTCCGCGAGCGGTAAACAGAAGAAGCAAGCAAGGTTCAAGCCGCAGCAAACCCAGCGTCAGGACAACAGGCAAAGAAGTAAGGAAATCCGCCGATGCAGGTGAGGAGGCGGCTTATCACCGCAGTTGGAAACCAGGGAGGAGCCTGCAGGGAGAGCGTCCCAGCTGGTCACAATTGGGAGTTGTGGGCGCTCCTGGGACTCGTAGTCCTGCGCCCACAACACGCTCGCAGCCCTGCAGGTCCCAACAGCCAAAGACAAGTTCCTGAGGTAGCGCTGCAGGGAGGGTGGCCTCAGGCGAAGCGGGACCCGCGCAGCGGGTTCCGCGAGCGGTAAACAGAAGAAGCAAGCAAGGTTCAAGCCGCAGCAAACCCAGCGTCAGGACAACAGGCAAAGAAGTAAGGAAATCCGCCGATGCAGGTGAGGAGGCGGCTTATCACCGCAGTTGGAAACCAGGGAGGAGCCTGCAGGGAGAGCGTCCCAGCTGGTCACAATTGGGAGTTTGTGGGCGCTCCTGGGACTCGTAGTCCTGCGCCCACAACACGCTCGCAGCCCTGCAGGTCCCAACAGCCAAAGACAAGTTCCTGAAGTAGCGCTGCAGGGAGGGTGGCCTCAGGCGAAGCGGGACCCGCGCAGCGGGTTCCGCGAGCGGTAAACAGAAGAAGCAAGCAAGGTTCAAGCCGCAGCAAACCCAGCGTCAGGACAACAGTCAAAGAAGTAAGGAAATCCGCCGATGCAGGTGAGGAGGCGGCTTATCACCGCAGTTGGAAACCAGGGAGGAGCCTGCAGGGAGAGCGTCCCAGCTGGTCACAATTGGGAGTTGTGGGCGCTTCTGGGACTCGTAGTCCTGCGCCCACAACATGCTCGCAGCCCTGCAGGTCCCAACAGCCAAAGACAAGTTCCTGAGGTAGCGCTGCAGGGAGGGTGGCCTCAGGCGAAGCGGGACCCGCGCAGCGGGTTCCGCGAGCGGTAAACAGAAGAAGCAAGCAAGGTTCAAGCCGCAGCAAACCCAGCGTCAGGACAACAGGCAAAGAAGTAAGGAAATCCCTGAGTATTTGTATGGGAATGTGAAAGTGTGTGTGGTTCGGTGGAGGGTGTGTGACTGTCCAAAGATGTGTGAATAGTTTATTCAGTAGATATATGAAGTTAAAACTACATGTTCTAACAGTTTGGGTGAGGGAATCTCTTTATGGGTGTGGTGATGAGCAAATATATTTCTCAAAGGTACAGGTCCAACAAACTAGAAAAATAAAAGGCAGTGTATGTGTCAGTTGTTGTATATAAATAAGTATACATAAGACACAATGATTGTGTGAGTGACTGTATGGATAACTGTATACTTGTAATAATGATTTTATAATTCACTAAGTATGACTTACTATCTAAATGAATAGAATAAGTGGTGTTTGTATAAGTGTTTTGCTAAGTAAATATGTAAGTATGATCCATTGTTTGCATAAGTGAGTAGGATGACTTCATATGTGAATAGGATGCGTGCTGTTGTTTAATGTCGATATAGATGTATAAGTATTTTTGATAGTGTACTATTGTTCATTGACAGCATGTATGAGTGAATCCATAGGTAAGGGATTAGATGTGTGTATACATGTATGAATCACTGAGTGGATTTTTAGATACTTGTATTGCTGTGACAATGGATTAAAATATGATACTCTGTATTTTACAAAGAGTGATGAAAAATTGTAATAGTGTATGAAAAGGTGTATGTGATTGTCACGTGGATGATGTCATCAGTGATGTCATTTGAGATGTCATCAGTGATGTCACTGACCATGTCATGAATGATGTAATATGTGACATCATCAGCAGTGGATTGCGGGTGCGCGATATATACTTAGTACAACTAACTATATAGGAGCAATTTCAATGGTGTTGTATGAGTAAAATGTCCAGCTAACTATAACACCACTAAAACTTAAAGTTTTTTGAGTGAATTTCAAAGGTTTTGTAAAAGCTAATTCCTAACTATATAACTCCTGAAACCTATGGTTTTTTCAGTGAATTTCAAAGGTTTTTTTAAATGCTAATTCCTAACTATATAAGGCCTGAAACCTATGGTTTTTTCAGTGAATTTCAAAGGTTTTTTTTAAATGCTAATTCCTAACTATAGAAGGTCTGAAACCTATGTTTTTTTCAGTGAATTTCAAAGGTTTTTTAAATGCTAATTCCTAACTATATAAGGCCTGAAACCTATGGTTTTTTCAGTGAATTTCAAAGGTTTTTTAAATGCTAATTCTATTAGCGGATAACGTTTAAATATATTAATATCCTAGTGGGACCACCTGAGCAGCCCTAGGGGGTCAGGGTGTTCCTACCCTGCCCCCTTTTTGTGTTCTACACATTTGTTTTTCTGCTTTCTTGTGCCTAATTCCTAACTATATAAGGCCTGAAACCTATGTTTTTTTCAGTGAATTTGCAAGGTTTTTTAAATGCTAATTCCTAACTATATAAGGCCTGAAACCTATGGTTTTTTCATTGAATTTGCAAGGTTTTTTAAATGCTAATTCCTAACTATATAAGGCCTGAAACCTATGGTTTTTTCAGTAAATTTGCAAGGTTTTTTTAAATGCTAATTCCTAACTATATAAGGCCTGAAACCTATGGTTTTTTCAGTGAATTTCAAAGGTTTTTAAATGCTAATTCCTAACTATAAAAGGCCTGAAACCTATGGTTTTTTCAGTGAATTTCAAAGGTTTTTTAAATGCTAATTCCTAACTATATAAGGCCTGAAACCTATGGTTTTTTCAGTGAATTTCAAAGGTTTTTTAAATGCTAATTCCTAACTATATAAGGCCTGAAACCTATGTTTTTTTCAGTGAAATTCAAAGTTTTTTTTAATGCTAATTCCTAACTATATAAGACCTGAAAGCCCACCAGGAATCTCCAGTATGCACCAGGGGACTGCATTGCAGAGAGGTGTAATTAAGCCACGGCCCTTTTTACACCTCTCTGCAACGCAGCCCCCGTGCATGTTTGAAGAGGGGGAACTCATTCCCCCTGCATACTGGGGGCCCCTGGGGGCCAACTAGCCCACCTGGAACCTCCAGTATGCGCCAGGGGGCTGCATTGCAGAGGTGTAATAAGGCTATGCCCCTTGTTACACCTCTCTGCAACGCAGCCGCCTGGTGCGTTTGCAGAGGGGGAACTAATTCCCCTTGCATAATGGGGGCCCCTGGGGGCCAACTAGCCCACCAGGAGCCTCCAGTATGCGCCAGATGGCTGCATTGCATAGAGGTGTAATGAGGCCACACCCTTTTTTACACCTCTCTGCAACGCAGCCCCCGTGCATGTTTGAAGGGGGGGAACTAATTCCCCTTGCATACTGGGTGTCCCTGGCAGCCATCTTGTCCCTTGTTCGAACCAAGGCACAAGAAAGCAGTGAAACAAAGGTGTGAAACTCGCAAAGGGGCCAGAGTAGAAACACCCTGACCCCCTAGGCCTGCTCAGGGGGTCCCACAAGGACCCCAAGGCAAAAGAAATATACATTTTTTTTTTAAAGTCGCGGGGTACAAAAAACAATAAAAAATATAAAACAACAATAAGAATAAAAAAACTGTTCCTTTCAGAACTACCTATAAATTTATATAAAAATTCTACATTAAAAACTCTGTCTTTCTTTTTTTCTCCAGGGTACGCGTACCAGTACGTGTACCGATACGTATACCGGGGCGCGCACCCCCTCAAAAAAAATAAATAAATAATGAGTGTGTTTGTGAGTGGTGTGTGTGTGTGGGGGGGTGGGTGTGGGGTGTGTGTGGGGGGGTATGTGTGTGGGGTGTGTGTGTGTATGATGTGTGGGTGTGTGTGGGGTGTGTGTGAGTGGGTGTGTGTGTGTGTGGGGGTGTGTGTGGGGGTGAGGAATGTGTGTGTGGGTGTGTTTGTGTGAGGTGTGTGTGTGGGGTGTGTGTGTGTGTGTGGGGGGGTGTCAGAGGTGTGTGTGTGTGGGGGGGTGAGGTGTGTGTGGGGGATGTGTGCGGTGTGTCTGTGAGGTGTGTGTGTGGGGGGGTGAGGTGTGTGTGGGTGGGGGTGTGTGGGGTGTGTGGGTGTAGGTGGGGGTGTGGGGGTTTATGGTGTGTGTGTGGGTGTGTGGGGTGTTTGGGTGTGGGTGGAGGTGTGGGTGTATGAGGTATGGTGGGGGGTGTGTGTGGGGGGGGTGGGTGGGGGGTGTGTGTGTGTCAGGGTATGTGTGTGGGGCAACCCCTCAAAAAAATAAAAAAAATAATGAGTGTGTGTGTGGTGTGTGTGTGGGGGGGTGGGTGTGGGGTGTGTGTGGGGGGGGTATGTGTGTGGGGTGTGTGTGTGTAGGATGTGTGGGTGTGTGTGTGGGGTGCGGGTGTGGGTGTGGGGGGGTGTGGGTATGTGTGTGAGAGGAGTGTGTGTGTGTGTGTGTGTGTGTGAGGTGTGTGTGGTGTGTGTGTGTGTGTGTGTGTGTGTGCGGTGTGTGTCAGAGGTGTGTGTGTGTGGGGAAGGGGTGAGGTGTGTGTGGGGGATGTGTGGGGTGTGTCTGTGAGGTGTGTGTGTGTGTGTGTCTGAGGGGGGATGAGGTGTATAGGTGTGTGTAGGTGTGTGGGGTATGTGGGTGTGGGTGTGGGTGGGGATGTGGATGTGTAAGGTGTAGGTGGGGGTGTGGGTGTGTGAGGTGTGTGTGGTGTGTGTGTGGGTGTGGGGGGTATGTGTGTAGGATGTGTGTGTATGTGTGGGATGTGTGGGTGTGTCTGTGAGGTATCTGTGTGTGTGTGTGTGTGTTGGGGGAGGTGTGTGTGTGGGATGTGTGGGATGTGTGAGGTGTGTCTGTGAGGTATCTGTGTGTGTGTGTGTGTTGGGGTGGTGAGGTGTGTGTGTGAGTGAGTGTGTGTGGGATGTGTGGGTGTGGGTGTGGATGTGTAAGGTGTCAGTGTGGGGGTGTGGGGTGTTTGAGTGTGGGTGGAGGTGTGCGTGTGTGAGGTGTGTGTGGGAGTGTGTGGGTGTGGAGGTGTGGGGTTGTGTGCATGTGGCTGTGTGTGGGACGTACTTGTAGGTACCTAAAACAGCCACAGAACCAAAAGCTCTTTTCAGAGCTACCCTACCTGTAATCACTCAAAATGATTATTTTATTATTTATTATTATGATTATATCATTTTTTTCACTATTTTTCCCCATGGTACGCTCCCCGGTACGCTCCCCGGTGCGCGTACCGGGCGCTCCCCCCGCAAAAAACGAAAAAAATAATATATATATTTTTTCCCGCGGGACCCTTTAATGGCCCCCACATCAAACCTAGGGGGTCAGAGGGGGTCTACCCTGCCCCCTTTTGGTCATTTCCCCCTTTGATTTTTGCCACCTCTTGTGTCTCAATCCTACCGAGACACAAGATGGCGGCCGCTGCGGACTGTTTCGAATGTTTACAGACACCCGAGAACCAATCAGCTTCCCGTGCGCAAGTCGCGTGGCGCGCCCGGAGCGCTCCCCGGTGCGCGTACCGGGGCGCGGCCATAGATATATAATTTTTTTTTAACCTAAATTACTCAAAATCCTCTGGAGCACATATCTTGAGACATAGCAAAGGCACATCGGACTACCAGTCCCTACAATTTTGCCAAGTTTGGTGAAAATCCATTCAGCCGTTCGAGCTAAAAGTGCGACAGACCGCCCTATGGAAATTAACATGGGGAAAACACGTTTTGGGACCCCCCTTTTATCTCGGCCCCAGCTTGACGAATCCCCCCAAACTTTCAGGGAAGGACCGGAGCGCCACGAGGCAAAGTTGCTGAAATATTCAGGCAGATTCCTCAACTGGCGCTAAAGTTATTCCCAATAGAATGTTGCGATTTCCCTATGGAAATCAATCCTAACTATATATACCTACTGGCGACTGCCAGTAGGTTATATATATATATATATATATATATATATATATATATTACCTACTGGCGGTCGCCAGTAGGTATATATAGTTAGGATTTTTTCTCTATGGGTTTTTTGAAAATTCTATGTCTAATAACTTTGGCGTTTGTGGACGGAATCGGCTGAAATTTTCAGGAAAATGGCACATTTTGTTTCTGAGCAGCCCTTGAAAATTTGGGGGGGGTTCGTCCAGTGGGGGCCGAGAAAAAAGGGGGGTCCCAAAACGTGTTTTTAACATTGAGTTTTCCATAGGGCGGTTGGCCTCACTTTTAGCCCGAACGGCTGAATGGATTTGCACGAAACTTGGCAAAATTGTAGGGACTGGTAGCCCGATGTGCCTTTTGTAGGTCTCAATATATGTGCTCCAGTGGATTTTGAGAAATTAACGTTTAAAAAAAGATATATATCTGTAACAGCGGACCGGTTAGCGCTCTGGTTCGCGGACTTTTCGCGCAACGGAGCTTTGTGAAGCGAAGCTGATTGGTTCTCCGGCGTCTGTCAACATTCCAAACAGTCCGTAGCGGCCGCCATCTTGTCTCTCGGTAGGATCGAGAGACAAGAGGAGGTCAAAACAAAGGGGGAAATAACTATAAGGGGGCATAGTAGATCCTCGCTGACCCCCTAGGTTTGATGTGGAGGTTTTAAAAGGGCCCCGCGGGGCAAAAAAAAAACAAAATAATAATAATCGAACGGCTGAATGGATTTGCACGAAACTTGGCAAAATATTAGGGACTGGTAGCCCGATGTGCCTTTGCTAGGTCTCAATATATGTGCTCCAGTGGATTTTGAGAAATTAACGTTGAAAAAAAGATATATATCTGTAACAGCGCTCCGCTTCGCGTACTTTTCGCGTTACGGAGCTTTGCGAAGCTGATTGGTTCTCCGGCGTCTGTCAACATTCCAAACAGTCCGTAGCGGCCGCCATCTTGTCCCTCTGTAGGATTGAGAGACAAGAGGAGGCCAAAGCGAAGGGGGAAATGACCATAAGGGGGCATAGTAGATCCTTCCTCACCTCTTAGGTTTGATGTACCATTTTGCCAAGTTTGGTGTAATTCCGTTCAGCCATTCAGGCTGTAGACGTATGTAAATGTCCTATGGAAAATTGCATGGGGAAAACACATTTGAAAGTGTTGAAATTTAGAACCAATTAAAATGTTACTTTGGTTTTGTATTTGTGTGTGATGAAAGTTAATTGGTTATGTATATATGTCAAATGAGAGGAAACCACAGCCATTTTGTGATACTACTGTCTGAGGTACATTTGTGAGGAATTTTTGGTGGTGAATTTCTGGTGTTTGATTTACACAGTACTAACACTTCTGCTACTTTTAAAAGGTGAGTTGTTAATTTGTATGGGGAACTATGTTGTACACTTGAAGATAATTTGAAAAATGTTTTCTGTTATTTATTTGCAGTCCTTCTGTTATACTAAATACTTGATAAAGTTAGTTTTATATTATGTATTACTAAAGACGATAAATGAAAGTGATTATTTTTTTCTGCAATTTACAGCAAGCAATTTCAAAATAAAATGGCTCACAATGAAGAGACCGTGGCAATTTCTTTTGAATTGTCCAACACATTGATTGAAATTGAGAGCACCAATAATGAAATATTGTCACAAGGAGGACATGACTTGTATGATTCCATTAGATTGATTGAAATGGACAGCACCAAGAATGAAATATTGTCACAAGGAGATGACTTGAATGATTCCACTACATTGATTGAAATTGAGAGCACCAATAATGAAATATTGTCACAAGGAGGAGATGGCTTGTATGATTCCATTAGATTGATTGAAATGGACAGCACCAATAATGAAATATTGTCACAAGGAGGAGATGACTTGAATGATTCCACTACATTGATTGAAATTGAGAGCACCAATAATGAAATATTGTCACGAGGAGATGACTTGAATGATTCCACTACATTGATTGAAATTGACAGCACCAATAATGAAATATTGTCAGAAGGAGGAGATGACTTGAATGATTTTTTTGATCAATCTCTTGATGGTGAATTTATCGAGTGTTTGGAGACCATAGAGTTACAAGAATCATCATTGCAGACTTTTAATGAGGAGATTCCAGATGAGATGATTGAAGAGGAAATTACTGATGAGGACATGTTACTAGTTCTTTCAAATTTAGAAAATTCTGAAGAATAAATTTATATTTAGAAATCAAAAATTGTTTGAGACATTATTCATTTTTATTTTTAATTTATGAGGTTGTAGCGAAGTGATTGTAGTATAAAATGAGACTTATAGTATAGAGTGCAACATTTTTATGTTACATGGTAAGTTTACTCATATTTACTTCCCTTCTGCCACTATATTATCTCCAATGTGTATTTGACATGTCTTCTTCATCTCCGGCCTCCTTTCTCTCACTGTGTGTCTCCGATGCATCTTATCGCTGGTATTTTGTGTAATTACAGAAGAGAGTAAAATAAAATAGTTCGGAACGTGAAAAGGGGGCAAAGTAGAGTACTCCTCACCCCCTAGGCCTTTTTAGGCGGTCCCAAAAGGATCAGTTTCTGCTTTCCTGAGAGATTATGGTATGAGTTCCATATACCACAATAACTTGCATTACAACATGCAAGATATCTATCTCCTATTACCAACTTTTGGAGATATTCGCGCTAAGCGCGAATATCTCCAAAAAGTAACACCTGCCCTGAGCAGTTCTTAGCCATGTTATCCAATGGGAGGTGGATAACATGGCTAAGAGTATTAGCTCGGTAATGCATGAATATCGCTGAGTTTTTAGCGATATTCATGCATTGCGGCCGTTTATTATCGCATTTGCGATAAACCTTGATAATAGTAAGGTTTATCTTCGATAATTTCTGACGATGCTTAGTGGTAAAAAATTGGTTGGTAAGCATCGTTAGCGATAAATATCGCTTAACTTTGGTAATATGCCCCAACGTCTGTTAACGTTCGATTCGAAGGAAATGAGGAAGTGTTGAAAAACATTGTCTGCGCCATCTTGCCTTTTTTGAAATGCCACACTTTTGTCGTGCACGGCAGCCATTTTAGATGTCTTGACCAGACCCACTCTCTGCACGCTGTCGATTCGTAGCATGGCTCCTCACCCTCGTAAGCATCTCCCCCAGGCACTGGTCACCACCGCTCTCTGTCTTATGCATGGGCAATAAACCTTCCCCCATCTGCGCTGCTCTTCCCTGAGAATCACACTCTGTGCCCGCCCGACACCTCCCTTTCGCCCTATTCACTACCGCACCCTCTGACACTCCTCTTCCTCTGTGTCCGAATGTCCAGGCCGGTCCTAGGCTATCAGCTAGCCCTGCAGATGTAGTTTATGGCCCCAGCTGTAAAGAATCACCCCTCTTCAAAGGAGTTATAGTAGATCAAGGCCCACACCCGATGTGATCCGTCACAGCACACGCGTTCCTACTATCTGAAAACCATCCTGTATTGTGATTGGGGAGGGGACCGAGCCTGAAGCGGAAGATTCCAGGAATGACTCTTTGTACATCAAAGTTTTTACAATTATGTGTCACATTAAAAATATATAGCACTCCAACAAAGTAGTAGGAATATAAAACTTTAATAACATATAAATATATACAACAAAACAAAAACAGTAAAAACATTTAAACAACGAAGAGACCGTGGCAATTTCTTTTTAATTATCCAATAGATTTATTGAAATTGACAGCACCAATAATGAAATATTCTTGTCAGTAGCGGTCTGTTGTGCGAATAGTTCCAAGGCAGCAGAACGCGCTGAAATCTAGATGGCACGAAAGTGATGTCTAGTAAGTTGCCGCCCAGCAAAAAACGGCGTGGGGTGCCGCGGGGGTGAGTGAGTCCAGTAGGCACCACAGCTATTCTTACCGGCATTGCAGAATTACTGCTGGGGACAATGCCTGTGCTGTAGCAGGGTCACAGCAGAAACAAAAAGGATTCTGTTGAAGATGTTGTTGGTTTTCAATTTGAAAACAGTTCTGGTGTCAACTGCTATGCTAATGTAGTGGTTAATGTTTTGTTTTCTCTAGAAAATGTAAAAGAGGGGGAGGCAGTCCAAAGTTCCGTTAAAAGGGCAAAGGAAAGGATCGGTGGTTTGAACTATCAGTCAAAAAGGGGAGGGGGTGCAATAATTTTTCCTACCGGGTCACACTCTTTCACCGGAAGTGAGGTCTGCAGGATTGTAGTAATTCAAAGTGAGGCTGGCGCCAGCATGGGAGCGCCGACGTCCCGCGGATACAGTTTCGTCACTCCACGGGCGATCATGGCAGTCATTCCCCATCGGGGGTCGGAGACTCCCGCGGCTCCTCTAGAATCTTCAAGGTCGTGGAGGACTACGGTGGTGGAGTCAACCAGTGACCGGGCCATTTCTTTATGTTGGGCCCGCTCTTGCCAGGTCGACCGCCATTTTGAGAGTTCGGCAGCTACCGGCGATCGCGGGGTCACATGAGCGGACGGGCTCCACCCTGCCGGGCGAGACGTTGCAGCATGGCCACAGTGGAAGAACCGTTATCTAGGTCGTTCCGAAACTGTGCAGCACTGTAGTTGTTAGGATGCCACCGCCTGGAGCGCTGAGGGTGCAGCTGGGAAGCCTCCACCTGGGGAGGCGGGAGAGGCCTGTTCGCACCGTCTCTCCCTCCCAGTGCACCCCACGGCGTCTCGCTTGAGATTTGTTATGGCCGGACCAGGCGATGAGGACGAGGGGGGGGTCGGAGGCATGTGCAAGACATCCCCCTCCAGTGTTGTCGCAGCCATTATAAAAGAAAGAAGTGTCCCGTCCGTCTTCGGGCCGGGCTTCTGGTGGATGTCGGCCGGACGCCCCTGGCTCTGGCCCCATGAACGGGTTTCTTGGTTTATCGGCTGCAGCCGGATCCCGTCGGCCTCGGCCCCCCGACCGTTGGTGGTCGGACCGGAAGAGCATGTGGCGGGACTACCTGCAACTCTCAAGGGCCACCGCGGCCGGACTGGGAGAGAGAGGGGAGGGTCGAGGAGACATTCCCCCCCCCTGCAACTGTTCAGCGTTGTAAAGGCAATCCCCTGGCCGGGTCCCGCTGGTCTCTGCCTCTCCTCCGGCTACACCCTACGTTAGGATCTCCTGGCCGAGGCGTGGCAGCAGGACCTGCCTTATATGGGCTGCTCCCGGCTGGGCGTAGCCGGAACCCTGCCCCACCTTGGAAGTTTCCAGAGTGGGGGTGGATGTTCTACTGACTTGCATTTTCCCTAGTCTATCGATTTTTTTGGCGTGGCAGGCGGTGGGACAGCGAGGGGTGATTTGGTTTCTCTTACTGTTTTTCTGGTCTCTCACCACTGGCATATTTTAACGTTTTCTTGTTTCTAGGACATTAATAGGTTTTATCATTACGTTATGTTATCGTTTCTTTGTTCGTTGTTTAATAAAAGTTCATGTTCATCAGTGGCCTACTGATTTTCGTTTTCCTATTTTTTTCTTTCCAGGTTGTTTCATGGTAAAGTTTCTGTTAACAGGATACAGTGATCACTTCGTTATTATTGCATATGTCCTTTTCACTAGGGGTGCTCTCTGGTCGGGCCAGATGACGTATCTCTAGTAAATGGTCCGGGTGAAAAAGGTGCATCAATCAGTGGGGAGTAGATAGGCATGACAGATTACAACGGGGGAGAACGGTCCGCATTACGTACCCTTTCACTACTTGCAAAGATTTTCCTACGTTTATTTGCAAACAGGGAATACCTCCAAAAAGAACTAATTCCCAAACAGTCAATGTTCGGACAATCAATCAATCAATGAGGAATGAAATAGGTACGACGTGTTAAAGGCTTGCGTTACCTACCCTTCACTATCTGCAAAGGGAGATAGAATATTCCTATTCTTCCTCGTTTGCAGGTAGAGAAGATCGTTAAGAGAATTAACTTCGAACAATTCAATGCTCGATTGAAACAATCAACAAGGGGTACTGTGAACACAAATGAACGCCGCTTATATACATACGCATTGCTATTTTCAACAGGTTGTTCCTAATGTTTCTATTTTAGCGAGGTCAAAAGAGATCCCATTAGTGGCCTACTGATTTTGGTCGATTCCTTTTGTTTTTTTACACGATTTTTCGCTATCTGCAAAGACTAAACAGAGTATTGCGACTCTGTGCTTGTTTGTAAATAGAGAATGAACCAAAGAGAACAATCAATCAAATGGAGAGAGAAGCAGGCACGACGGATTACAAAGGGGGAAAGGGCTGCGTTAACTACCCTTCACTATCTGCAAAGAGAGAGTACTCCTAATAGAAATGAGGGGTGGGGGGCAGCAATCAAAGCAGATCAGTGTGCATAAACACGAAAAAAAAAATTCTTACCACGTACTTGACATTCGACAGCTTATGATATTTGCTATTAAAAAACCATTGAAATTCACTGAAAAAACCATAGGTTATAGACCATATATAGTTAGGAATTAGCATTTACAAAACCTTGAAAATTCACTGAAAAAACCATAGGTTATAGACCATATATAGTTAGGAATTAGCATTTAAAAAACCTTATTTTACTCACACAAAACCATTGAAATTCCATATATAGTTAGTTGCACTAACTATATATTGCGCACCCGCAATCCACTGCTGATGATGTCACATATTACATCATTCATGACATGGTCAGTGACATCACTGATGACATCACTGATGACATCTCAAATGACATCACTGATGACATCACTGATGACATCTCATTTGACATCAATGACCACATCACTGATGATATCATTCATGTGACAATACAATGCATCTCCTCACATTTTAATATAACCTCTGTTTCACCCAGTGTTAAAAACAGAGTATAATTTTTGAAACCATTGACACACCAATACTAGTTACTACATACGTACTCACTGATTCCTACGTCTACACACACATTCACTCATTCACCCATACAATCATTCATACATACAATCACTCATGTTTACAACACAATCATATGCACTCATACACCTATACAGACACTCACACTCTGCCACTCATCCATGGAGTTACTCACACACCTAGTCAGTCCTGTAAAGAATCAATCACACTTCCATTTTCTACTCTATACAGTTAAACATAGAGCACCTTACGTTTTCAACCATATA
This sequence comes from Lissotriton helveticus, assembly GCF_964261635.1. NCBI lineage: Eukaryota > Metazoa > Chordata > Amphibia > Caudata > Salamandridae > Lissotriton > Lissotriton helveticus. The sequence goes on from NC_136061.1 coordinate 478,822,381, forward strand.
CTAACACATACTTACTCTCTTATACAATCATTGATACAAGTACACATTGATCTGTACAGAGTCACACACCTCCCATCCAGCCACACACACACTCAGTCTCCCATGCAAATACTTGGGCAATCAATCAATAACCCATATAGTTACTCATATAGCTACTGATCAACACATGCAGCAGTTTACAGAACAACAGACATAATGATGCACAAATTAAGACAGTTTAGTCACTAACCCATGCACTCAGTGAGACACATTTAATCACTCACTCATACATTCAGTCATGCACCTACTAAATCCTTCGTCCAGACACTTATACATCCACTCATTCTTCAATATGTAAGACATATTTTAACTTTACAGAAACATAGTCACTGGATGTTGTCATCAGTGATGTCATCAGTGATGTCATTTGAGATGTCATCAGTGATGTCATCAGTGATGTCACTGACCATGTCATGAATGATGTAATATGTGACATCATCAGCAGTGGATTGCGGGTGCGCAATATATAGTTAGTGCAACTAACTATATATGGAATTTCAATGGTTTTGTGTGAGTAAAATAAGGTTTTTTAAATGCTAATTCCTAACTATATATGGTCTATAACCTATGGTTTTTTCAGTGAATTTTCAAGGTTTTGTAAATGCTAATTCCTAACTATATATGGTCTATAACCTATGGTTTTTTCAGTGAATATATATATATATATATATATATATATATATATATATAACATTTCTATGGCAAAATGAAACTCCTCATTTTGTTCCTTTTCAAATTAAATGTATTAAGTGTTACCACTTTATTCCAATCAAGATGACTTCAGGTGTGCCATACTTTTGTCATAAGTAAGACTGTTAGCGTTCTAGTTGTTCTTTAGAACACTCTGGGACATTCTGTCATTGGGGTATAGTTGGGCTACATCTGGCTGATATTTGGGCTACATTTGGGCTCTTTTGTCTCTGGTGGCCATTGTTATATAGCTCCTATATATCCTTATATCGTGTTAAGTTAGCATAGGTACATTTGAGATTTAAACGCCATTTTTCCTTTCTTGCAACTTCTGCACACGACCCTTAATTGTTGACTTAGCTTTCAACCTAGTTGTTTGCCGTGGTGTATGTGAGAATAATATGTTATTGCTCTGATATCAGTTTTGTTTAATAAACCATGTCTGCACGGAGAGTGCTGAAGTTTCAGGAGCAACACGATATGGAATTGTTATGAGGTCTGATCTCCACGCCTTCATAGTCATAACACAAGTGCAGCCTTTGCCAACTTGGGCTTGAGGCGGGATTGATATTGCTTTGCAGGAGAATAGTTAACACACTTGATGCGGTGCACATGCAGAGAGAGCTGGTGTATGCTGATGTGATTCCTTTCATGCTAGGACACTAAGGTATGGGCCCGCCCTAAAACAACCCAAAGAGACCTTCTTAGCTAATAATATAATATATGTGTTAGGGAGGGTGAAATATAAGTGTTGTTAACTCTTATTCATTACAGCATGTTAACATGCTGTCACCATTCGCTTTTTATGTCTTAGTAACTATGCTGATAATTTTGCTACTGATAATAAGTATACTTGTATTATCTAAGATACTGCGCCTGAGAAGACGGCATTAGTAAATAAACATTTCAAATGCACATGTGTCTTCTTTACTCCATGTTCTGGTTTGTAATGATAATATAACGAAAGAGTGTTCATGAGTTCCACGTACCCTGAGGTACTGTAAGTTCATGTTCTGGTTTGTCTAAACATTGGGAGTTTGATATGTCCAATGAGACACTGTAGCTAGCTCGGTAAGGGGTGAGTTGGTTGCTAAGGTAAGTTTTGGGACACCCTAATTTGCCGAGGTTCCACTCCTCTGTGCACAGTTCTGTGTGAGTACAGAAACCCTGCAACATGGCGCCCAACGTTTTCGGTGGTCTTATATCATGACACTCGAGTAGTTTATCGTTCATGCCTTAACCCCTTCACATCCGTTTCCGGAAAACGGGGTGTCGGTGAAACCTACCTATTTTTTGAAATAGGTCTTTGTTCAAGCTTGATTCTTTCTTAAACGGTTTCTTTGAATTACTACCCAGTTGTGCTACAAAGTATTCTTTGTGTGTTCTTGTTTCCAGTGTTGTCATGGCGGCGGTGGCTATTGCGCAGCATAGTCGCGTAGCGGTACGCAACCATCTTCAGACGTACCAGGTCCCAGTAGATGGGATGGCTGTGATTTTCGTGGTGAGTGCGGATCCGGCGTTTCCTCACGAGTTGTTTTACTCTTGGGTTACGTTTCCGGCTGTGGATGCTAATTCTGGTTTGTTCCACTCCTACACTGCCTCGGATGTCCCGGCTGTTTATACGCCGTACAGGGCATTGGAAATTCCTATTGATCATTGGCAGCATCGAGTTTGGTTTGATGGCGCCCTCCCCCACTCTTTGTCCGCTGCGAGGTTAGGTCCACTCTCAATTCCAGGTACAAATTGGCCTGCGTTGGGTGGCTTTACCCCGCACCCGAATCACGGGGCTTGTACCCTAGCAGAAATACGCAGGCTACATGTTGTTTCCATTTCCGTGATTCGTGCCTTAGTGCAGTACATCGGTCGACATCTTCCTGGTGGTCCCCAGGGGGGTGCGGCCGCTCCCATGGAACGAGGCGGAATGCGTCTCAATCCAGTGATGGTTAATTCGGTTTTTGGTGCGCGTCCAGTTGACAACGATGACTTCCCATTCTGGCTAGCAGAGAAGTTTGATCAACTGGAGGCGGTTTTTCCGAATTCTACTCCTGCTGATAAACATAGAATGTTAACGATTACTCTACCGAAGGATATTACTCCTGAACTTGCTGACTGTGAAAGCTGGGGAAAAACATTTGCGGCAGTTTATACAAGGTGCTTCGGCACCCCGTCTATGACTGCCCTGCCTGAAATCATTAGACGTGTTCAGAATGATCACGGTCCAGAGGCAGCGGTTGAATTGGGTATGCGCCTGTGTGGTTCTTTTGAGATTGTAAGTGATCTCATTCTCGCCAATGTTAAAGGAGATGCAGTTAACTTTCAGGTGTCGAATGCTTTGGCTGCTCTGCCCGATGCCGACAAACCCCGCCAGTTAGCAAAGATTGTGGTGGCCGCTTATAAGACAATTGGCCGCACAAGTAGAGGTCTGAAATATTTTCCAGTGAAGGACAAAAAACAACCTCAAGGACAATCTGCAGTGACAGATGTCCAGCCCAAGTCTAAAAAACAAAATTGGCCTAAGAACCAGACACAGGGGAGGAAGAATACACAGACTCAGGATTCTTTTCCTGCAGTACAAGCACCTGCGCCGACTGAAAAAGTTTATGATTTGCGCGATCGCGCGATGATTAAATCACCTGATCGTTTTCAGGGTTCTGATCAACGCTCTCCTCGTTCCTTTCAGGACACATCGGCCCCGAAGACCGGTGGAGGAGGAGGGGGTGGACGTGGACGTGGTGGCCAACAAGGACGTGGTCAGTCCCGCCAGACGGACGGCGCAGTGAAGCAGGAGGATTCTACGCCTAGGCATCCGCAGTTTGCGAAAAAGAAAGTCGCAGCCTTAACAGCGCATCGATATGCCACAGATAGTGAGAACGCGGCTTCGGAATCTGACGTGGGCTCTGACCTTGCTGGACAGCGCGGCGGAGATAACCATAGTCAGAGAGGCGCTGCGTCCACTACTGAGGGTGACAGCGACTGATGTCTACGTTGTGATAGAAACAGCGGATACGAGACTTGCTCCCCCTGAAAGACTATATGAAATTGTCCTGTTAATTGAAGGTGACATACAGCGTACCGTTAAAGGTGTATTTTGGGAGAATCTGTCTTCTACATATGATATTTTACTTTCGGAGGCTGACTGGCCCCCACCTTTTGTGCTCGCGGCGCCGCGAGGGGAGGAGGTGATCCTACCCAGTTTCGCGAACACTGTCTCGAAAGAGCATGCGCAGCATTTTGCAGAAGAGTGGGCTCGGGCTCTCGCGCCGGCTCTGTACCGTAACCAATGTGGTTGGGATAGATTGTCGCCTTGCCACGAAATTCCGTTGCGGTCTCAGCCGCAGCCTCAACCTCAATATCCCATTCGGCGTGAAGCAAAATCTTCCGTCGCGGAAATCCTTGAACAATTGGAATATCAGGGAGTTATTGAAACGTGTGTGTCACCGATGAATAATCCCCTTTTTACTGTGAACAAACCTGACGGATCATATCGTTTGGTTTTGGATTACCGGCATTTAAACTCGCATTGCCGTAACTGTGCTGTACAGAATACCCACGGCTCTGCCCTAGTGGATAGTCTCGTGCGTAAGCGTTTCAAGACAACGCTTGACATATCCAATGGTTTTTATGCCCACAGATTGGACAGCTTTAGCTCCCAATGGACCAGTTTTACGAGCGCTGGAGTCCAAAAGCAATTCCGGCGTCTTCCAATGGGCTACAAGAATAGTCCTGGTATATTTACCGCTCGCATTGTCTCTATTCTGGAGGCACTCGACCCTGATGCTTTTTCGTATGTGGATGACATATATCTCACAGACGACGATATTTGGGAGCATCTGTGTCGTGTAAATTCTGTTATTTGCAACTTCGCTGACATGGGTTACAAATTTAACTTTGCAAAATCGCACATTGCTGAACACACAGTGTTGTTTTTGGGCTATGAGCTCAACAATGAAGGTAGAGGTTTGGCTCCTCACTTCTTAGAGAAGTGCGCACAATTGCGCACTCCAACAACACTGAAAAAATTACAATCTTTACTGGGCTTTTTGAATTTCGGCAGAACTTACATTCCTGAATATGCCCAGCGTATCAAGCCTTTGTATGCTTTGATACAACCAACTTTCTCAAAATCATGCTGGCTGCCTGAGCATTCAGCCATTTTGCAATCCTTGCAGGCTGATCTGCTCGCTTCTAAATATTTACTGACTCGTGATAACCACACCAACCTGGTAATAAGAATAATTCCTGGGACGGTGGGTTTCACATACCTCACTTTTAATGAAGGTGACACAGTACCTATTGCTTACAAGTCACACTTGTACACTTCGGCTGAGATGCGGTTTCCCACAGTGGAAAAGGTTTTAACTGCTGTACAGATGGCAATTCTAAAAGAACGAGCACTGTCTCAAGGGAAACGCATGCTGGTGGTAACACCCTGTCCTCACTTGGAGGCAGTCACGAAAGCCAGTGTACCGAATTCGAAAGCTTTGCACCCTCGGTGGATTCAGTGGGCTGCGTCATTGTCATCCACGGATGTCATGTTTATTTTTGACGCCTCCTTACGGTCGCAAGAGTACTTGCAGTATGAATTCGTTCATCCTGCTCCTCTGGCTATGCGACCTTTGGAGGACTTCCATTGCATCATTTACACTGATGGGTCGGCGCAGGTTGCGCATGGCTCTAAACATGCCTACGTTTCCGCATGCGCCATTGTGGTCGGTGCTATGTTGAATGATGAGTTCGTTTCCAGGGAAGTGCACACGTTGCCCCTGGGCGATTGCACCGCACAATTGGCGGAGCTTCGTGCTCTCTTACTAGCTTTGGAGTACGCAGATCCAAGTGTTACTACTCTAATTGTAAGTGATTCTTACTACTGTGTCCAGTCTTACAATGAAAACTTGTTCTTTTGGATTCAAAATGATTTTCATGATTCCAAGGGTAGCACAATAAAACATAAAATGATCTGGGTGCGAGTGTCAGAGCTTAAAGCTAAGTTGCCACTCGTTTTTGTTTTCATACTCTCGGTCATCAGCGCGTAGGAGTACACGCTGTTGGCAACTCGCTTGCTGATGAAGCAGCGAGATCAGCAGTATCTACATACTTAGTTGCAGCAGTTACTAGGTCTAAAACCAAGATTGATAGCGACATCTTGGCAGCGATTGCTGCCTCTGAGAAGGGAAGTAAACATCCTGCGGGATTCCCTTCAAAGTATAAATACCACTTAAGTCCCGAAAAGGTTCCTTTTGTGACAATTCCTGATGTTGGGGAACGGCTGATTCCCAACTCGGATCGCAGAGCAGACTTGATTACAGCGGCTCATGAAGGTGTGGCGTCTGCGCATGCGGGCGTCTCGGCCACTGTAACTCAATTACAACTACGTTTCTGGTGGCGGGGACTGTACAAACAGACGCGTGATTATGTCCTTCTTTGTGACATATGCCAGCAGATTAAACCTTCAACTGCTACGCGTCCGCCACAGACTCAGTTGTACATTTCTAATAAACCGCTAGGCTGTGTTTATTTAGATCACTGCGGTCCTTTTTCATCTGATACTGCGTATAAGTACATCTTAGTAGCAGTTGACTCATGCACACGCTTTGTGTGGGTATGGCCACATCGCAGCGCTGATTCACGGACTGTCATTAGAGATTTGCGTATCTTTATAGGGATTTTTGCCTGTGGTACCTTCCATTCGGATCAGGGTCCGGCTTTCGCCTCTAAGGCGTATAAGGATGCCATGTCTTCGATGGGGGTCCAAGTCAAGTTTTCGTCACCCTACAGACCTGAGGGTAATAGTGTAGTTGAACGAATGAACCGTGATTTAAAGCAATCTTTGACAGCCCGAGTTATAGGCACTGGCAGAAACTGGCTGGCTCACCTCTATGGCGTGCAGCGTGCTCTTAATAATCTCCCTAGAAGGTCTCTGGGTGGGCGGACCCCATACGAAATGCTCTTTGGCATCAAGATGTACGTCCCTGACCTTGACGGTCTAGACTCTGTGGTTCGCGCCACTTCCTTTGACGCAGATGAACATTGCAATGTTTTACAGAATCTACAAAAGACCAGAGACAGTCTTGCAAAGGAACATTTGCCCTCCACATCGGATGATGCGTTGCAGATCCCGGTAGTTGGCTGGCTACCCAAAGTTGGAGAACTGGTTCGAGAGAAGATCGACAACAAGAAAGAGTTTGGTCCCTCCTATCGAGCTCCGGTCCCAGTGCTTGGAGTGAAGGGCACAAGAACAGTCATTTTACCACCACTTCCAGGTCGTAAGGAAAACAGGTTTATTTCTATTGACAATGTCAAGATACACAGAGTGGCCGATTCTTCTTAGCATGACACCAGCTGTTTCCTGTCCTTCCATTGTGAGAAATTCAATTATGCCCACTGCCTCTAATATTGAACCTGAAGTGGCCATCGAATTACCTGCTGTTTCCAGTCCATTATTAAATAATTTACCCGGAACTAACATTGATGAGACAGACTATACATACCCCACTGATTTGTCCATGCCTGGCCTGCAAGCTCGTTTAGCCACGGAATCCAGATTTTCTTTTGACTCTGCTTCCCTTGCCTCGAAAAAACCCTCTCAAATTGCGGTATATGCTAGCCTGTTTAAAAAACATTTTTGATACCTCCTTGGATATACATTTGGCTGGTCCTTTTTTTGGTTTACCTTTTTATGTCAATTGGTTTTGTGTTTTATTTTTTTCGAATTATGAATGGACACTATGTCGAGGAGAGAACTTGCATTACTCATTTAAATGGAACTTTGGCCCCACTTTCCTCTTCACATTCTACACACAGATTAAAAAGAGATTTGACTTTGGTTAACATCACAGCATGGCCTGTTCTGGATGGAATCGCGTGGGATGCAGTTCGTTTTCAGATTCATGGCCCAACGGAAGTCGTTAATGTTCCTAATGTGCTTAGAGTGAATATGGGGGAAGTGGTGAAACAAAACATTCGTTCTGATGATTGGGATGTTAATGCTGTGGAAAGTTTGTTTTCTGATTTGAAGTACTATGCTGCTTTTGATGCTGAGGATTTATATTTAGAATCTGCTAATTATGGTGAATTGTTCTGTTACCAACATTATGGCAATCACTTCTTACACAAGACATCTTCCCGAAGGGATGCTGTTAATTTTACACAGTGGGAACATTGCCCGGCACCTACACAAGGGAGTTCAGAAACGTTTCTTAAAAAGTATACTTATTTCACTGACTTTGACCAGTCCAATCCCGAGTCCTTTTATTTTAAATTTCACAAACAGCCACTGTCCAAGGTTAGACTTACCGATACAAAATTGTTGTATTCGAAGGCCTTCCTAGATCAATTAGTTACTGGGGGCTATGAGTTATGGAAGGAAACAATAGACCTTAAGTCGGTTTGGGGTTCAAGGGCCTGGCAGGTACGAGGCACTGAGGCTTTGCACCGTGCATGTCTCATCCCGAATCATATGTTGTTTTTAAATGAAACCATTTCCCAGACCACATGCTTTGGATTGGCTACATCTAAAAGGTTAAACACCCCGTCTTTCCCGGAGTTGGAGGAATATGAGGATTGGAGTAATTTTACTCAATTGTCCATTAAAGATATACAGGCTCTGCTTCTTAATTCCTCCTTTAACATTTCCAGTATGAATCCCAAGGGTTGGCTGCTTTGGCACCGTAGTGCTGATTCTTGCCAAAAAAGGTTTTTAAATATAACTGACGGTTTTAAGACTGTTAGATCTGATCCCCGGTTTGATTTGAGTCATACTGTCACCTCTTACTCTGTGGGCAAGTTGTGTCAAGCTTGGCTGAAACATTCAACTTTACCTGCGGTTAAGTATCACCTTTCCAAACTGAATGCAGACGTGGATTTGAATGATTTCATTAAAGGCCCAGCTAGTGGCAGGTCGAAAAGGTGGTTATATGGGGTTTACAATGAAATTTGGAAACTCTAACAGATTGAGGCTGCTTCATGCCTTAGGGCTATTGATCAGGCGAATCTTGAGAAAGTGCTTGCAGTTGTTGACAATAGCATTAATGTGCTTTCCTCTAGAATTTACACATTAGATAATATTGTGTCGTCTGTTGTAGATATTGTGCATGATGAAGTGTCAGTATTATACCATGGTCAAAATCAATTACGGTCAATCATGCAGTTTGCATGGACACTTCAGACTCTGAAAATGGGTAAAGTTCCCTGGGGATACATGAACGTTTCCTCTTTATTTGCACCGTTTAATTTGACAGACAAACAACGCTTGCTTTCAATGCGTGATGCTTCATTTTCTATGCTACATATTGAAAGGTTGGAATCTTTACCTTTTTCTGTGGCAGAAGCCACTGCTGCTACGTGGCTTATCCACGGTTTAATAACGCTGCCTTTTGCTTTATATAAGTTTTCAAATTGTATGAAATATGTGCCAATAGGTCGTTTTGAACCCTTAGGTAGCGGTTTTCTTCATGAGGTCTGGTCACTCCCATACACATACAGATGTTTCAAGGATGAACAAGAAGTTTATCTAACAGGGGATGAGTGTACTGAGACGCCAGATCATTCTTTAATGTGCAGACACATACAGTTACACGGTTCATGTAACAAGGACCGACCGAATATGGCTTGCGTTTTACAGGGCACGCCAGTTCCTGCTATCATCCCCACGTTTAAATTGTTAGAGAATGGTAGTTATTTAATGCTCAATAATGAAAACTGTTGTGGTTTAATTAAAGGTATAGCTTTCATAGTAACAGTAAGTGAGCGAGTTATTTGCTGCAGAAATGTTCTTTATCCTCCCACACGTGAACATAGGGAGTCTTCCATTTGGCCACAGATACCGACCTTGGGAGCAGAATTCAGCGGCATGGCTAGAATAAGAGCTCTATTGTCCCAGAAAGAGGTGGCCTTGAGCTCGGCCCGTGAAACTTTCGTGCTTCACATTGCTAACACCCGTACGGAGGTTCAGGCTCTTTTAAATACTGATTTGCCTTTGCATTTCGGAGCCATGGTCCGTTCTATCTTTAACGCATCCTCCACAACGGGCCTAGCACATTATTTTAAAGTTGTTAGCGGTGGTCTCGTGACTTCCTTTGAGAAGATTTTTGGAGTCATCCCTGCCTTCTTCCATTCTATTTTTTCATCCTTATTTGGAGGGTTCCCGTTTTTACTTGCATTAGCGGCTGGCGCATTGGTGGTTTTCTGCCTTTTTAAATATGGATGCCCTTCCTGTGCAAGACCACGCTCAGCTGCTACTGACGCGGTTTCGCAACCGCATGCTTGATTATTATGGCACGCTGCCGTTGGCGACTCTAAGCACGGCGTTTGGATTATCTTTTCGGTTCTCCTATTTCACCTGTGTCCAGCCTGTATTTCGCTGCCTGACCTGTGATTTCCTTTGGGCCATTGATTTGTGTCTCTGCGGACCGATATCTTCTGACGTCGATTTTGATCAACTGATGAGTCCTATCATTGCTCACGAGTTGGTTTGTTCTGACGAAAGGATTATGGCCTTGGCGGTGGCACATGGACTAATGGGTCCCTGGGATGTGTTGTCGGCAGCGCAAAATTTCTTGGAACGAAGTTTTCTTGAGAACCCACCGAGCTGTCCTCTGATGGTTATAGAGGATCCGGTGCTGGGAGATCACGTATGTTCCTTTCATCTTTTAAATTGGATGGCTGAACTGTTTTCGGATGAGGACAGTGACTTCCTCCTGGAGGCTGTTGCAGCTTACTTTTCATATACAGTCTTATCATAAACAATGCCTCGAATTGACATGCTGATTAATAGCATTTCCTTGATTTTATTGACTTTTGGTCAAGACATTTTATTTTTTGCTTGCCTATTGGCTTGAGCCACATTATAATTGTGGGCTATTTTTTAGCATTAGTTTTTATAATTGAATTTTTATTCATGCTCATTTATTGTTGGATTCTGCTCTCATGTGATGGCACTTCTGTTGTCTTATTTAGTCCGTTCTCGGATCATGGGGGGGTGTTATATAGCTCCTATATATCCTTATATCGTGTTAAGTTAGCATAGGTACATTTGAGATTTAAACGCCATTTTTCCTTTCTTGCAACTTCTGCACACGACCCTTAATTGTTGACTTAGCTTTCAACCTAGTTGTTTGCCGTGGTGTATGTGAGAATAATATGTTATTGCTCTGATATCAGTTTTGTTTAATAAACCATGTCTGCACGGAGAGTGCTGAAGTTTCAGGAGCAACACGATATGGAATTGTTATGAGGTCTGATCTCCACGCCTTCATAGTCATAACACAAGTGCAGCCTTTGCCAACTTGGGCTTGAGGCGGGATTGATATTGCTTTGCAGGAGAATAGTTAACACACTTGATGCGGTGCACATGCAGAGAGAGCTGGTGTATGCTGATGTGATTCCTTTCATGCTAGGACACTAAGGTATGGGCCCGCCCTAAAACAACCCAAAGAGACCTTCTTAGCTAATAATATAATATATGTGTTAGGGAGGGTGAAATATAAGTGTTGTTAACTCTTATTCATTACAGCATGTTAACATGCTGTCACCATTCGCTTTTTATGTCTTAGTAACTATGCTGATAATTTTGCTACTGATAATAAGTATACTTGTATTATCTAAGATACTGCGCCTGAGAAGACGGCATTAGTAAATAAACATTTCAAATGCACATGTGTCTTCTTTACTCCATGTTCTGGTTTGTAATGATAATATAACGAAAGAGTGTTCATGAGTTCCACGTACCCTGAGGTACTGTAAGTTCATGTTCTGGTTTGTCTAAACATTGGGAGTTTGATATGTCCAATGAGACACTGTAGCTAGCTCGGTAAGGGGTGAGTTGGTTGCTAAGGTAAGTTTTGGGACACCCTAATTTGCCGAGGTTCCACTCCTCTGTGCACAGTTCTGTGTGAGTACAGAAACCCTGCAACACCATCTTGGGAGACTGCATATCAGAGTTTTTTTAATGAAATATAAGAGGATTTGAGAAGTCACTCAAAATGTGCCCTAATTTTTCTTTCTTCAGCACTAATCATAATTTCTATGGCAAAATGAACCCCCCCATTTTGTTCCTTTGCAAATTAAATGTTTTAAGTGTTAACACTTTATTCCAATCAAGATGACTTCAGGTGTGCCATACTTTTGTCATAAGTAAGACTGTTAGCGCTCTAGTTGTTCTTTAGAACACTCTGGGACATTCTGTCATTGGGCTATAGTTGGGCTACATCTGGCTGATATTTGGGCTACATTTGTTTTTTTTTGTCTCTGGTGGCCATCTTTGGGCTACATTGGGCTACATTGGGCTACATTGGGCTACATTTGGGCTCTAACATATATATAGCCCAATGTAGCCCAATATATATTTTTTCAAAGTTAATTTTCGTAAGAAAACACTGGAGCATATATCTTGAGACATAGCAAAGGCAAATCGGGGTACCAGTCCCTACAATTTTGCCAAGTTTGGTGAAAATCCATTCAGCCGTTTGAGCTAAAAGTGCGACAGACCGCCCTATGGAAATTAACATGGGGAAAACACGTTTTGGGACCCCCCTTTTATCTCGGCCCCTGCTTGACGAATCCCCACTAAACTTTCAGGGAAGGACCGGAGCTCCGTGAGGCAAAGTTACTGAAAACTTCAGGCAGATTCCTCAACCGGCGCCAAAGTTATTCCCAAAGAATGTTGCGATTTCCCTATGGAAATCAATCCTAACTATATATACCTACTGGCGACCGCCAGTAGGTAATATATATATATATATATATATAGATGTATGACGTTACAACGCAGGCTATTACAACGCCTGCCTTTTCAACACGGTTTTTACATCGCATACCATTACAACGCATAGTGCTTTTGGGTGTTGGATAGTGAATAGTTTAATTTACTATTCAAACTCCAGTCCCGTGGACACTAGGGAAGGTTATTGGATAGTAAATTAACCTATTCCCTATCCTAGAGCGTTGTAATAGTTTGCGTTGTAATGACCGCGTTGTAATGGTAGTGCGTTGTAAAAGTTTCGTTGTAAGTGATGTTTACCATATATATATATATATATTACCTACTGGCGGTCGCCAGTAGGTATATATAGTTAGGATTTTTTCTCTATGGGTTTTTTGAAAATTCTATGTCTAATAACTTTGGCGTTTGTGGACGGAATTGGCTGAAATTTTCAGGAAAATGGCACATTTTGTTTCTGAGCAGCCCTTGAAAATTTGGGGGGGTTCGTCAAGGGGGGGCCGAGAAAAAAGGGGGGTCCCAAAACGTGTTTTTAACATTGAGTTTTCCATAGGGCGGTTGGCCTCACTTTTAGCCCGAACGGCTGAATGGATTTGCACGAAACTTGGCAAAATTGTAGGGACTGGTAGCCCGATGTGCCTTTTGTAGGTCTCAATATATGTGCTCCAGTGGATTTTGAGAAATTAACGTTTAAAAAAAGATATATATCTGTAACAGCGGACTGGGCAGCGGCCCAGGACGCGTACTTTTCGCGCAACGGAGCTTTGTGAAGCGAAGCTGATTGGTTCTCCGGCGTCTGTCAACATTCCAAACAGTCCGTAGCGGCCGCCATCTTGTCTCTCGGTAGGATCGAGAGACAAGAGGAGGTCAAAACAAAGGGGGAAATAACTATAAGGGGGCATAGTAGATCCTCGCTGACCCCCTAGGTTTGATGTGGAGGTTTTAAAAGGGCCCCGCGGGGCAAAAAAAAATAATAATAATAATAATCGAACGGCTGAATGGATTTGCACGAAACTTGGCAAAATTGTAGGGACTGGTAGCCCGATGTGCCTTTGCTAGGTCTCAATATATGTGCTTCAGTGGATTTTGAGAAATTAACGTTCAAAAAAAGATATATATCTGTAACAGCGCACCGCTTCGCGTACTTTTCGCGTTACGGAGCTTTGCGAAGCGAAGCTGATTGGCTCTCCGGTGTCTGTAAACATTCCAAACAGTACGTAGCGGCCGCCATCTTGTCTCTCGGTAGGATCGAGAGACAAGAGGAGGCCAAAGCGAAGGGGCAAATGACCATAAGGGGGCATAGTAGATCCTCGCTGACCCCCTAGGTTTGATGTGGAGGTTTTAAAAGGGCCCCGCGGGGCAAAAAAAAAAATAATAATAATAATCGAACGGCTGATGACCATAAGGGGGCATAGTAGATCCTCGCTGACCCCCTAGGTTTGATGTGGAGGTTTTAAAAGGGCCCCGCGGGGCAAAAAAAAATAATAATAATAATAATCGAACGGCTGAATGGATTTGCACGAAACTTGGTAAAATATTAGGGACTGGTAGCCCGATGTGCCTTTGCTATGTCTCAATATATGTGCTTCAGTGCATTTTGAGAAATTAACGTTCAAAAACAAGATATATATCTGTAACAGCGCTCCGCTTCGCGGAGATAAAATTATATGTGTATTACCTAGCTGTTGCTAACACCAGTTAGCGACGGCTAGTAGGAGATAGCGACCATCTTGGGTCCCACTTTGCATGTGAGTGATATTTATCACTAATGACATGCAAAGTGGGCATGCCAAGATGTTAGCGACTGGAAACAGTCGCTAACATCGCTATCTCCTATTATCAACTTTTGGAAATATTCGAGATAAGCGCGAATATCTCCAAAAAGTAACAGCTGCCCTGAGCAGTTCTTAGCCATGTTATCCAATGGGAGGTGGATAACATGGCTAAGAGCATTAGCTCGGTAATGCATGAATATCGCGGAGTTTTCAGCGACATTAATGCATTGCGCTCGTTTTTTATCGTATTTGCGATAAACCTTGATAATAGCAAGGTTTATCTGCGATAATTTCTGACGGTAAAAAAATCTTTGCAATGCATCGTTAGGGATAAATATCGCTTAACTTTGGTAATATGCCCCAACGTCTGTTAACGTTCGATTCGAAGGAAATCAGGAATTGTTGAAAAACATTGTGTGCGCCATCTTGTCTTTTTTCAAATGCCACACTTTTGTCGTGCACGGCAGCCATTTTAGATGCCTTGACCAGATCCACTCTGTGAACGCTGTCGATCCTTACCATGGCTCCCCACCCTCGCAAGCATCTCCCCCAGGCAGTGGTCACCCCCGCTCTCTGTTTTATGCATGGGTAATAAACCTCCCCCCATCTGCGCTGTTCTTCCCTGAGAATCACACCCTGTGCCCGCCCGACACCTCCCTTTCGCCCTATTCACTACCGCACCCTCTGACACTCCTTTTCCTCTGTGTCCGATTGTCCAGGCCGGTCCTAGGCTATCAGCTAGCCCTGCAGATGTAGTTTATGGCCACAGCTGTAAAGAATCACCCGTCTTCAAAGGAGTTATAGTAGATCAAGGCCCACACTCGATGAGATCCGTCACAGCAGAAGCGTTGCTATTATCTGAAAACCATCCTGTATTGTGATTGGGGAGGGGACCGAGCGTGAAGCGGAAGATTCCAGGGATGACTCTTTGTACATCAAAGTTTTTACAATTATGTGTCACATTAAAAATATATAGCACTCCGACAAAGTAGTAAGATTATAAAACTTTAATAATTTATAAATATATACAAGAAAACAAAAATAGTAATAACATATAAACATTTTTAGAGAAAAACAACGAAGTAGCGGTCGGCTGTGCGAATAGTCCCAACGCAGCACAACGTCCAGATTTCCGGCGTGGGGCGTCGCGGGGGGTGGGTGATCAGTAGCAAACTGTTGTGCGAATAGTTCCAAGGCAGCAGAACGCGCCGAAATCTAGATGACACAAAAGTGATGTCTAGTAAGTTGCCACCCAGCAAATAACGGCGTGGGGCGTCGCGGGGGGTGGGTCATCAGTAGCAAACTGTTGTGCGAATAGTTCCAAGGCAGCAGAACGATGGCACCAAGGTGATGTCCAGTAAGTTGCCGCACTGGTTTTGGTATCCTACAATGCTGCTCCGAATAACGGCGTGGGGCGCCCCGGGGGAGGCGGCGTGAACGGGCCTCTCCAGGTGGAGTGTCATCTGTTGTAGTGGGGCGCCCCTTTACCGTTTCAGTTGCCATTCCGTCCGCTTTTGGTCCACTGTGTCAAAATCCGCCATTCAGCTGAGTTGCGCCCACTCTTGCGGTGCAGCGATAGGCGGCTGCCACAGGACTCTCAAAATGGCGGCAGGCTGTTTCCTTTTTGGGCCTGGTCCACTGAAATGGCCCTGGGACACCTTGGAAATCGGACGCTTGTCTGCTAGGTCTTGGACCCCATTCTCGAAAGCGTCCCCTCCGCCTTGAGAATTCATCAAAAGTTTTGGGGGCCCCGACTCCTGCAGGCTTCTGGTGGGGAGCGGCTGCCATGATTGCTCGCGGAATGACCACGACGGAGCTACGAGATGGTGGTGCTCTCATGGTGACGCCAGCTTCAGTCTGAAACATCCAGAAACAAGGTGGGGCTTTCATCGTTTGGGGGGAAAAAAAAGTTTTCATCCAATGAAAAGTGTTGTTTTTAGGTCATATGATCAAGCCTTCCATCATTAGGAAACCAAAAGTAAAATGAACCAATGAAAAGTTTTATAAAGAAGTCACATGACCTGTTATGCGGCATAGGGTATAAAATGTGGAGAAAATACGTTGGCACGTGAGGCGGTGTCAGTAGCGGACCGATGTGCGAATAGGCCGAAGGCAACACAACGCGCCAAGATCCGGATGGCATCGAGGTGGTGTCATAGTTGAGAGTTCTGAGCAGCGGTTGTAACACTGTCTGAAGCTTATTTGCAGCTGCTGCAGCTTCACTACGCGCGAAGATCCGGATGGCACCGAGGTGGTGTGTAGGAAGTTGCCGCACTGGTGTGGCCATCCTACAATGCTGAAAGTCGGCGTGGGGCGCCCCGTTGGCCTGTGAGTTTGCGTCAGTAGCGGACCGATGTGCGAATAGGCCGAAGGCAGCACAACGCGCCAAGATCCGGATGGCACCGAGGTGGTGTCTAGTAAGTTGTCGCACTTCTGTGGCCATCCTACAATGTTGAAAGTCGGCGTGGGGCGCCCCGTTGGCCTGTGAGATGGTGTCAGTAGCGGACTGATGTGTGAATGGGGCTAAAGGCAGCGCAACAATATTTTCTACTATATTTCCGGTGTAGAAGAGACCACAAGGCGCTGAGATGCCAAGATCCGGATGGCACCGAGGTGGTGTCTTGCAAGTTGTGGTACTGGTGTGGCCATCCTACAATGCTGAAAGTCGGCGTGGGGCGCCCCGTTGGCCTGTGAGATGGCGTCAGTAGCGGACCGATGTGCGAATAGGCCGAAGGCAGCACAACAATATTTTCTGACTGACACCACAAGGCGCTGAGATGCCAAGATCCGGATGGCACCGAGGTGATGTCTAAGTTGCGGACTGGTGTGCGAATGGGGCCAAAGGCAGCGTAACAATATTTTTTGTATGGAAGATACCACTAGGCGTTGAGATGCCAAGATTCGGATGGCACTGAGGTGATGTCTAGCAAGTTGGTGTGGTCATCCTACAATGCTGAAACTCGGCGTGGGTCACCCCATTAGCCTGTGAGATGGCGTCAGTAGCGGACCGATGTGCGAATAGGCCGAAGGCAGCACAACGCGCCAAGATCCGGATGTCACCGTGGTGGTTTCATAGTTGAGAGGCACTTCATCTGCAGTGGGGCGCCGAGATCCGGATGGCACCGAGGTGATGTCTAGCAAGTTGCTGTACTTGTGTGGTCATCCTACAATGCTGAAACTCGGCGTGGGTCGCCCCATTAGCCTGTGAGATAGCAGTTCTTTGGATTTGCGAATAGGCCGAAGGCAGCACAACAATATTTTCTGACTGACACCACAAGGCGCTGAGATGCCAAGATCCGGATGGCACCGAGGTGATGTCTAAGTTGCGGACTGGTGTGCGAATGGGGCCAAAGGCAGCGTAACAATATTTTTTGTATGGAAGATACCACTAGGCGTTGAGATGCCAAGATTCGGATGGCACTGAGGTGATGTCTAGCAAGTTGCTGTGGTCATCCTACAATGCTGAAACTCGGCGTGGGTCACCCCATTAGCCTGTGAGATGGCGTCAGTAGCGGACCGATGTGCGAATAGGCCGAAGGCAGCACAACGCGCCAAGATCCGGATGTCACCGTGGTGGTTTCATAGTTGAGAGGCACTTCATCTGCAGTGGGGCGCCGAGATCCGGATGGCACCGAGGTGATGTCTAGCAAGTTGCTGTACTTGTGTGGTCATCCTACAATGCTGAAACTCGGCGTGGGTCGCCCCATTAGCCTGTGAGATAGCAGTTCTTTGGATTTGGGCCTGGCTCGTCTGCTGTAGTGGGGCGCCCCTTTACCGTTTCAGTTGCCATTCAGCTGAGTTTCGGCTGCTCTTGATGCTACAGCGACAGGCGGCTGCAACAGGACTCTCAAAATGGCGGCCTGTTCTTTGGATTTGGGCCTGGTCCACTAAAATGGCCCTGGGACACCTTAGAACTCGGACGCTCGATTTTTTTTTCCTTTCCTGTACATGCAAAAAAAGGTAAATGCCCGGTACGTTACACGCTTCATCTGCCACGATGAACTCTCTAGAGGAACCGAAAAAAAATATAGTTGTGGTAACTATACCATGCATCGTCATATGGAGAGGTGGCAACAATTAATTATAGTGCTGCATAAAAGAGAGATTTGGAGGAGAACCCCTGACCTGCTAGTATATTCATCAAAGAAGTGGCACTGAGAGCTTCAGAGGCAAGGGAAACGGTCCCAAATATTTAGAAGAACTTTGGAAAGATTAAAATGACATGTTTAGATTGTGGCAAATTTATTTCATGTGGACATCTGAGTGTTACTCTAATAAATACAGCATATGAACATCATCATAGTCGATGGTTGGTAGAGACATTTTGACTATATCCTGGACCTGCCCGTCCTCGCCCAAAATGGCGCCAGAATAAATGGGACTCGTAACTCCTTGTTGTGTACTGGTTGCAGAACCTTGAAATCACGAGATACGTATGCAGTTTTGAAGCACATGGCGGGCGGGGACGAGAATTGATTGAATATTTCGACATCCCTATTGATATTAAGTTCTGATGTGTTATTGATTACTGTACTGTTGAAAGTTCGAATTAACGTCACCCATGGTACTTGCCCGCAAATGTATATCTAGATAATTTTATTGTAACTGGCCCTGTCGTATTTTAATTATAAAATGTACGTCCACCGATTCCGTAACTGTTAGACACCTTAGTTCTTGCAACCTAATGGCCCGCCCGTTACGTTCCTCTACAGTGTAAATGTCTATTCATCATATACGATTACAGTTTGCTCCGTGGCCGGCCCACGTGGTTATAGGCTCGTATTTGTATAATGAAATTTTCACAATAAAGGTTTTTAAAAGAAAACATGGTAGTAGTATATACATTGGTAAAGTTTTTAATAATAGTCACTGTTTTAGAATCATTAAAAGGCAAGTGAAATAAAGCAGACCAATTACATGAAGGGTAAAAGGTATAATACGAAGGAACGCAGTAAAGATAAATGGTCAAGGGCTGTTGTGTTTTCTATTCCTGCAACATAAAGTGATCGATAAGAATCTCATATTCAGGCGTATCGGCGACTAAGACAGCAGGTCGACCCTCTTTTGCTCAACGGCTCCGTCATGGGACGAAGAAACGCTCTTTTTCTCGAAAAAAGAATATATTTTACTTGCAGGACAGTTGTAAAATTTCCGGGAAAGTACATTAGCCTGGAACATTATAACATATATTTAAGAAAAAATAATGTTCGGAAGTAATGAAAAGCGTAATTTTTAGGTCATATGATCAAGCCTTTCATCATTACAATAAGAAAAGTAAAATGAACCAATGAAAAGTTTTATTAACAAGTCACATGACTTGTTATGCTTACGTTACGCGCTGCGCGCCCCGGATGACTTCCGGATGCGCTAACGCGGCGCGTCATATGACGCATTACGCGACAACGCAGGTACAGAATATAGTCAAAATGTCTCCACCAACCAGCGGTCGGAACACAACCCCTTTCAGCAGGCTAAATAGTTCTGTTAAATGACAACAGAAGGGACAGGCAACAAGAACCATCAGTCAAAGAGGGGAGGGCTAGTTCTTCTCTACCGGGTTACATTGGGGCGCTACCGGAACTGATCGAATTGGTAGTCTACAGTGTTTCTGGATGTTTCAGACTGAAGCTGGGGTTAGCATGAGAGCAGCACCATTTCGTAGCTCCGTCGTGGTCATTCCGCAACCAATCATGGCAGCCGTTCTTTATCGTTATTTTGGGCGGGGTGGGTGGCGGAGCCGAGCTGTTTTGCAGCCATCATTGTGTGGAGTTCAGTTCATCTCACTAGTTTTGTATTTGTCATGAGGGGTTGTTCCTAATGTTTCTATTTTTGCGAGGTCAAAAAGAGATCCCATTAGTGGCCTACTGATTTTGCTCGATTCTTTTTCTTTTTTTTTACACGATTTTTCGTTATCTGCAAAGACTAAACAGAGTATTGCGACTCTGTGTTTGTTTGTAAATAGAGAATGAACCAAAGAGAACTAATTCTAAAACAGTAAATACTTGGATAACAATGAATCAAATGGAGAGAGAAGCAGGCACGACGGATTACAATGGGGGCAAAGACCTGCGTTAACTACCTTTCACTATCTGCAAAGAGAGAGTACTCCTAATAGAAATGAGGGGGGGGGGCACCATTCAAAGCAGATCAGTGTGCATAAACACGAAAATGTTTTCACTTACCACGTACTTGACATTCGACAGCTTATGATATTTGCTATTAAAAAACCATTGAAATTCACTGAAAAAACCATAGGTTATAGACCATATATAGTTAGGAATTAGCATTTACAAAACCTTGAAAATTCACTGAAAAAACCATAGGTTATAGACCATATATAGTTAGGAATTAGCATTTAAAAAACCTTATTTTACTCACACAAAACCATTGAAATTCCATATATAGTTAGTTGCACTAACTATATATCGCGCACCTGCAATCCACTGCTGATGATGTCACATATTACATCATTCATGACATGGTCAGTGACATCACTGATGACATCACTGATGACATCTCAAATGACATCACTGATGACATCACTGATGACAACATCCAGTGACTGTATGTTTCTGTAAAGTTAAAATATGTCTTACATATTGAAGAATGAGTGGATGTATAAGTGTCTGGATGAAGGATTTAGTAGGTGCGTGACTGACTGTATGAGTGAGTGATTAAATGTGTCTCACTGAATGCATGGGTTAGTGACTAAACTGTCTTAATTTGTGCATCATTATGTCTGTTGTGATGTAAACTGCTGCATGTGTTGATCATTAGCTATACGAGAGGCTATATGTGTTATTGATTGGTTGCCCAAGTATTTGTATGGGAGATTGAGTTTGTGTGGGGGTGGCTGGGAGGTGTGTGACTCTGTGCATAGATGTGTGAGCAGTTGATTCACTAGGTGTATGAGTTCAAGAGTGCATGTGGAAACAGCTACATGGGCAGTTGACTGTGTGCATGAGTGTATTGATGAGTGAATGGATATCTCAATGCTACATGTCATAGTAAGTACATATGTAAAACACAGTACATGTGAGAGTTGGCATATATAAATAACTGTGCATGAGAGCCACTGAATGTGTGAGTGGTTGTATGGATCATTGTGAACTTGTATCAGGGATTGTATAAGAGAGTAAATATGTGTTAGTATATGTTTGAATAAGTAAGGTGTGTATAACTGTATAGTTGAAGAAATGGAGGTGAGATTGTTTCTTTGCATGACTGACTAGGTGTGTGAGTAACTCCATGGATGAGTGACAGTGTGTGAGTGTCTGTATACACTGAGTGCATCTAAGGTTATATTAGAGTCTGAAGAGGTTTATCGTATTAGCACAAGAATGATGTCAAATGAGATGTCATCAGTGATGTCATCAGTGATGTCATTTGAGATGTCATCAGTGATGTCATCAGTGATGTCACTGACCATGTCATGAATGATGTAATATGTGACATCATCAGCAGTGGATTGCAGGTGCGCGATATATAGTTAGTGCAACTAACTATATATGGAATTTCAATGGTTTTGTGTGAGTAAAATAAGGTTTTTTAAATGCTAATTCCTAACTATATATGGTCTATAACCTATGGTTTTTTCAGTGAATATATATATATATATATATATATATACAAAAACAACAGTTTTCCGTTTCTGGAGCCCAAGACCCTTCAGGGCGGCCTCATTATGAATGGGCACGGAACATCCCACAAAAGCACTTGCCATGCAAAACGAGGTTATGAGGCCCAATACTGCAATTCAAGCTCATGCACAGTCCTGCAGCGCCATCTTCCCTTTTCCTAACGTTTCGGCTGGGTAGCCTTGATCACAGGAGGAAGGAGACACTGACATGCGCTTTGGCGTGCTATTTCAAAGTTATTTTTAATCACATGACTCAGCTTGAAAACATCAACTCCCATAGTGCAATGTAGTCACAAGATGTAAAAACTGGAAGTCCTCACTTCAGAGCCTTGTTGGACAATTATGCTCGATATTGCACTGATGTTCAAGTGGTTTTAAAATATAAAGGCAGTCAGGTGAAATATGCAGCAGTGTTTTTGTTCTGCGTGCGACCAGCAGGAACTTTCTGTTGCAGCACGATCTTTGCAGGAGTAATCCTACTAGAATCCCTTCCACACGCATCCCATTTTCGCTGATTTAGCAAAACCTCCGTAGGTAGGGAGCGTGAGTGAGTCAGGCTCCTCAGTTAATATCCAAAAACAACAGTTTTCTGTTTCTGGAGCCCAAGACCCTTCAGGGCGGCCTCATTATGAATGGGCATGGAACATCCCACAAAAGCACTTGCCATGCAAAACGAGGTTATGAGGCCCAATACTGCAATTCAAGCTCATGCACAGTCCTGCAGCGCCATCTTCCCTTTTCCTAACGTTTCGGCTGGGTAGCCTTGATCACAGGAGGAAGGAGACACTGACATGCGCTTTGGCGTGCTATTTCAAAGTTATTTTTAATCACATGACTCAGCTTGAAAACATCAACTCCCATAGTGCAATGTAGTCACAAGATGTAAAAACTGGAAGTCCTTACTTCAGAGCCTTGTTGGACAATTATGCTCGATATTGCACTGATGTTCAAGTGGTTTTAAAATATAAAGGCAGTCAGGTGAAATATGCAGCAGTGTTTTTCTTCTGCGTGCGACCAGCAGGAACTTTCTGTTGCAGCACGATCTTTGCAGGAGTAATCCTACTAGAATCCCTTCCACACGCATCCCATTTTCGCTGATTTAGCAAAACCTCCGTAGGTAGGGAGCATGAGTGAGTCAGGCTTATCAGTTAATATCCAAAAACAACAGTTTTCCGTTTCTGGAGCCCAAGACCCTTCAGGGCGGCCTCATTATGAATGGGCACGGAACATCCCTCAAAAGCACTTGCCATGCAAAACGAGGTTATGAGGCCCAATACTGCAATTCAAGCTCATGCACAGTCCTGCAGCGCCATCTTCCCTTTTCCTAACGTTTCGGCTGGGTAGCCTTGATCACAGGAGGAAGGAGATACTGACATGCGCTTTGGTGTGCTATTTCAAAGTTATTTTTAATCACATGACTCAGCTTGAAAACATCAACTCCCATAGTGCAATGTAATCACAAGATGTAAAAATTGGAAGTCCTTACTTCAGAGCCTTGTTGGACAATTATGCTCGATATTGCACTGATGTTCAAGTGGTTTTAAAATATAAAGGCAGTCAGGTGAAATATGCAGCAGTGTTTTTGTTCTGCGTGCTACCAGCAGGAACTTTCTGTTGCAGCACGATCTTTGCAGGAGTAATCCTACTAGAATCCCTTCCACACGCATCCCATTTTCGCTGATTTAGCAAAACCTCCGTAGGTAGTCAGCGTGAGTGAGTCAGGCTCCTCCGTTAATATCCAAAAACAACAGTTTTCCGTTTCTGCAGCCCAAGACCCTTCAGGGCGGCCTCATTATGAATGGGCACGGAACAACCCACAAAAGCACTTGCCATGCAAAACGAGTTTATGAGGCCCAATACTGCAATTCAAGCTCATGCACAGTCCTGCAGCGCCATCTTCCCTTTTCCTAACGTTTCGGCTGGGTAGCCTTGATCACAGGAGGAAGGAGACACTGACATGCGCTTTAGCGTGCTATTTCAAAGTTATTTTTAATCACATGACTCAGCTTGAAAACATCAACTCCCATAGTGCAATGTAGTCACAAGATGTAAAAACTGGAAGTCCTTACTTCAGAGCCTTGTTGGACAATTATGCTCGATATTGCACTGATGTTCAAGTGGTTTTAAAATATAAAGGCAGTCAGGTGAAATATGCAGCAGTGTTTTTGTTCTGCGTGCGACCAGCAGGAACTTTCTGTTGCAGCACGATCTTTGCAGGAGTAATCCTACTAGAATCCCTTCCACACGCATCCCATTTTCGCTGATTTAGCAAAACCTCCGTAGGTAGGGAGCGTGAGTGAGTCAGGCTCCTCAGTTAATATCCAAAAACAACAGTTTTCCGTTTCTGGAGCCCAAGACCCTTCAGGGCGGCCTCATTATGAATGGGCACGGAACATCCCACAAAAGCACTTGCCATGCAAAACGAGGTTATGAGGCCCAATACTGCAATTCAAGCTCATGCACAGTCCTGCAGCGCCATCTTCCCTTTTCCTAACGTTTCGGCTGGGTAGCCTTGATCACAGGAGGAAGGAGACACTGACATGCGCTTTGGCGTGCTATTTCAAAGTTATTTTTAATCACATGACTCAGCTTGAAAACATCAACTCCCATAGTGCAATGTAGTCACAAGATGTAAAAACTGGAAGTCCTTACTTCAGAGCGTTGTTGGACAATTATGCTCGATATTGCACTGATGTTCAAGTGGTTTTAAAATATAAAGGCAGTCAGGTGAAATATGCAGCAGTGTTTTTGTTCTGCGTGCGACCAGCAGGAACTTTCTGTTGCAGCACGATCTTTGCAGGAGTAATCCTACTAGAATCCCTTCCACACGCATCCCATTTTCGCTGATTTAGCAAAACCTCCGTAGGTAGGGAGCGTGAGTGAGTCAGGCTCCTCAGTTAATATCCAAAAACAACAGTTTTCTGTTTCTGGAGCCCAAGACCCTTCAGGGCGGCCTCATTATGAATGGGCACGGAACATCCCACAAAAGCACTTGCCATGCAAAACGAGGTTATGAGGCCCAATACTGCAATTCAAGCTCATGCACAGTCCTGCAGCGCCATCTTCCCTTTTCCTAACGTTTCGGCTGGGTAGCCTTGATCACAGGAGGAAGGAGACACTGACATGCGCTTTGGCGTGCTATTTCAAAGTTATTTTTAATCACATGACTCAGCTTGAAAACATCAACTCCCATAGTGCAATGTAGTCACAAGATGTAAAAACTGGAAGTCCTTACTTCAGAGCCTTGTTGGACAATTATGCTCGATATTGCACTGATGTTCAAGTGGTTTTAAAATATAAAGGCAGTCAGGTGAAATATGCAGCAGTGTTTTTCTTCTGCGTGCGACCAGCAGGAACTTTCTGTTGCAGCACGATCTTTGCAGGAGTAATCCTACTAGAATCCCTTCCACACGCATCCCATTTTCGCTGATTTAGCAAAACCTCCGTAGGTAGGGAGCATGAGTGAGTCAGGCTTATCAGTTAATATCCAAAAACAACAGTTTTCCGTTTCTGGAGCCCAAGACCCTTCAGGGCGGCCTCATTATGAATGGGCACGGAACATCCTTCAAAAGCACTTGCCATGCAAAACGAGGTTATGAGGCCCAATACTGCAATTCAAGCTCACGCACAGTCCTGCAGCGCCATCTTCCCTTTTCCTAACGTTTCGGCTGGGTAGCCTTGATCACAGGAGGAAGGAGATACTGACATGCGCTTTGGCGTGCTATTTCAAAGTTATTTTTAATCACATGACTCAGCTTGAAAACATCAACTCCCATAGTGCAATGTAATCACAAGATGTAAAAATTGGAAGTCCTTACTTCAGAGCCTTGTTGGACAATTATGCTCGATATTGCACTGATGTTCAAGTGGTTTTAAAATATAAAGGCAGTCAGGTGAAATATGCAGCAGTGTTTTTGTTCTGTGTGCGACCAGCAGGAACTTTCTGTTGCAGCACGATCTTTGCAGGAGTAATCCTACTAGAATCCCTTCCACACGCATCCCATTTTCGCTGATTTAGCAAAACCTCCGTAGGTAGTCAGCGTGAGTGAGTCAGGCTCCTCCGTTAATATCCAAAAACAACAGTTTTCCGTTTCTGCAGCCCAAGACCCTTCAGGGCGGCCTCATTATGAATGGGCACGGAACAACCCACAAAAGCACTTGCCATGCAAAACGAGTTTATGAGGCCCAATACTGCAATTCAAGCTCATGCACAGTCCTGCAGCGCCATCTTCCCTTTTCCTAACGTTTCGGCTGGGTAGCCTTGATCACAGGAGGAAGGAGACACTGACATGCGCTTTGGCGTGCTATTTCAAAGTTATTTTTAATCACATGACTCAGCTTGAAAACATCAACTCCCATAGTGCAATGTAGTCACAAGATGTAAAAACTGGAAGTCCTTACTTCAGAGCCTTGTTGGACAATTATGCTCGATATTGCACTGATGTTCAAGTGGTTTTAAAATATAAAGGCAGTCAGGTGAAATATGCAGCAGTGTTTTTGTTCTGCGTGCGACCAGCAGGAACTTTCTGTTGCAGCACGATCTTTGCAGGAGTAATCCTACTAGAATCCCTTCCACACGCATCCCATTTTCACTGATTTAGCAAAACCTCCGTAGGTAGGGAGCGTGAGTGAGTCAGGCTCCTCAGTTAATATCCAAAAACAACAGTTTTCCGTTTCTGGAGCCCAAGACCCTTCAGGGCGGCCTCATTATGAATGGGCACGGAACATCCCACAAAAGCACTTGCCATGCAAAACGAGGTTATGAGGCCCAATACTGCAATTCAAGCTCATGCACAGTCCTGCAGCGCCATCTTCCCTTTTCCTAACGTTTCGGCTGGGTAGCCTTGATCACAGGAGGAAGGAGATACTGACATGCGCTTTGGCGTGCTATTTCAAAGTTATTTTTAATCACATGACTCAGCTTGAAAACATCAACTCACATAGTGCAATGTAGTCACAAGATGTAAAAACTGGAAGTCCTTACTTCAGAGCCTTGTTGGACAATTATGCTCGATATTGCACTGATGTTCAAGTGGTTTTAATATATAAAGGCAGTCAGGTGAAATATTCAGCAGTGTTTTTGTTCTGCGTGCGACCAGCAGGAACTTTCTGTTGCAGCACGATCTTTGCAGGAGTAATCCTACTAGAATCCCTTCCACACGCATCCCATTTTCACCGATTTAGCAAAACCTCCGTAGGTAGGGAGCGTGAGTGAGTCAGGCTCCTCAGTTAATATCCAAAAACAACAGTTTTCCATTTCTGGAGCCCAAGACCCTTCAGGGCGGCCTCATTATGAATGGGCACGGAACATCCCACAAAAGCACTTGCCATGCAAAACGAGGTTATGAGGCCCAATACTGCAATTCAAGCTCATGCACAGTCCTGCAGCGCCATCTTCCCTTTTCCTAACGTTTCGGCTGGGTAGCCTTGATCACAGGAGGAAGGAGACACTGACATGCGCTTTGGCGTGCTATTTCAAAGTTATTTTTAATCACATGACTCAGCTTGAAAACATCAACTCCCATAGTGCAATGTAGTCACAAGATGTAAAAACTGGAAGTCCTTACTTCAGAGCGTTGTTGGACAATTATGCTCGATATTACACTGATGTTCAAGTGGTTTTAAAATATAAAGGCAGTCAGGTGAAATATGCAGCAGTGTTTTTGTTCTGCGTGCGACCAGCAGGAACTTTCTGTTGCAGCACGATCTTTGCAGGAGTAAACCTACTAGAATCCCTTCCACACGCATCCCATTTTCGCTGATTTAGCAAAACCTCCGTAGGTAGGGAGCGTGAGTGAGTCAGGCTCCTCAGTTAATATCCAAAAACAACAGTTTTCCGTTTCTGCAGCCCAAGACCCTTCAGGGCGGCCTCATTATGAATGGGCACGGAACATCCCACAAAAGCACTTGCCATGCAAAACGAGGTTATGAGGTCAAATACTGCAATTCAAGCTCATGCACAGTCCTGCAGCGCCATCTTCCCTTTTCCTAACGTTTCGGCTGGGTAGCCTTGATCACAGGAGGAAGGAGACACTGACATGCGCTTTGGCGTGCTATTTCAAAGTTATTTTTAATCACATGACTCAGCTTGAAAACATCAACTCCCATAGTGCAATGTAGTCACAAGATGTAAAAACTGGAAGTCCTTACTTCAGAGCCTTGTTGGACAATTATGCTCGATATTGCACTGATGTTCATGTGGTTTTAAAATAAAAAGGCAGTCAGGTGAAATATGCAGCAGTGTTCTTGTTCTGCGTGCGACCAGCAGGAACTTTCTGTTGCAGCACGATCTTTGCAGGAGTAATCCTACTAGAATCCCTTCCACACGCATCCCATTTTCGCTGATTTAGCAAAACCTCCGTAGGTAGGGAGCGTGAGTGAGTCAGGCTACTCAGTTAATATCCAAAAACAACAGTATTCCGTTTTTTGAGCCCAAGACCCTTCAGGGCGGCCTCATTATGATTGGGCACGGAACATCCCACAAAAGCACTTGCCATGCAAAACGAGGTTATGAGGCCCAATACTGCAATTCAAGCTCATGCACAGTCCTGCAGCGCCATCTTCCCTTTTCCTAATGTTTCGGCTGGGTAGCCTTGATCACAGGAGGAAGGAGACACTGACATGCGCTTTGGCGTGCTATTTCAAAGTTATTTTTAATCACATGACTCAGCTTGAAAACATCAACTCCCATAGTGCAATGTAGTCACAAGATGTAAAAACTGGAAGTCCTTACTTCAGAGCCTTGTTGGACAATTATGCTCGATATTGCACTGATGTTCAAGTGGTTTTAAAATATAAAGGCAGTCAGGTGAAATATGCAGCAGTGTTTTTGTTCTGCGTGCGACCAGCAGGAACTTTCTGTTGCAGCACGATCTTTGCAGGAGTAATCCTACTAGAATCCCTTCCACACGCATCCCATTTTCGATGATTTAGCAAAACCTCCGTAGGTAGGGAGCGTGAGTGAGTCAGGCTCCTCAGTTAATATCCAAAAACAACAGTTTTCCATTTCTGGAGCCCAAGACCCTTCAGGGCGGCCTCATTATGAATGGGCACGGAACATCCCACAAAAGCACTTGCCATGCAAAACGAGGTTATGAGGCCCAATACTGCAATTCAAGCTCATGCACAGTCCTGCAGCGCCATCTTCCTTTTTCCTAACGTTTCGGCTGGGTAGCCTTGATCACAGGAGGAAGGAGACACTGACATGCGCTTTGGCGTGCTATTTCAAAGTTATTTTTAATCACATGACTCAGCTTGAAAACACCAACTCCCATAGTGCAATGTAGTCACAAGATGTAAAAACTGGAAGTCCTTACTTCAGAGCCTTGTTGGACAATTATGCTTGATATTGCACTGATGTTCAAGTGGTTTTAAAATATAAAGGCAGTCAGGTGAAATATGCAGCAGTGTTTTTGTTCTGCGTGCGACCAGCAGGAACTTTCTGTTGCCGCACGATCTTTGCAGGAGTAATCCTACTAGAATCCCTTCCACACGCATCCCATTTTCGCTGATTTAGCAAAACCTCCGTAGGTAGGGAGCGTGAGTGAGTCAGGCTCCTCAGTTAATATCCAAAAACAACAGTTTTCCGTTTCTGGAGCCCAAGACCCTTCAGAGCGGCCTCATTATGAATGGGCACGGAACATCCCACAAAAGCACTTGCCATGCAAAACGAGGTTATGATGCCCAATACTGCAATTCAAGCTCATGCACAGTCCTGCAGCGCCATCTTCCCTTTTCCTAACGTTTCGGCTGGGTAGCCTTGATCACAGGAGGAAGGAGACACTGACATGCGCTTTGGCGTGCTATTTCAAAGTTATTTTTAATCACATGACTCAGCTTGAAAACATCAACTCCCATAGTGCAATGTAGTCACAAGATGTAAAAACTGGAAGTCCTTACTTCAGAGCCTTGTTGGACAATTATGCTCGATATTGCACTGATGTTCAAGTGGTTTTAAAATATAAAGGCAGTCAGGTGAAATATGCAGCAGTGTTTTTGTTCTGCGTGCGACCAGCAAGAACTTTCTGTTGCAGCACGATCTTTGCAGGAGTAATCCTACTAGAATCCCTTCCACACGCATCCCATTTTCGCTGATTTAGCAAAACCTCCGTAGGTAGGGAGCGTGAGTGAGTCAGGCTCCTCAGTTAATATCCAAAAACAACAGTTTTCCGTTTCTGGAGCCCAAGACCCTTCAGGGCGGCCTCATTATGAATGGGCACGGAACATCCCACAAAAGCACTTGCCATGCAAAACGAGGTTATGAGGCCCAATACTGCAATTCAAGCTCATGCACAGTCCTGCAGCGCCATCTTCCCTTTTCCTAACGTTTCGGCTGGGTAGCCTTGATCACAGGAGGAAGGAGATACTGACATGCGCTTTGGCGTGCTATTTCAAAGTTATTTTTAATCACATGACTCAGCTTGAAAACATCAACTCCCATAGTGCAATGTAGTCACAAGATGTAAAAACTGGAAGTCCTTACTTCAGAGCCTTGTTGGACAATTATGCTCGATATTGCACTGATGTTCAAGTGGTTTTAATATATAAAGGCAGTCAGGTGAAATATGCAGCAGTGTTTTTGTTCTGCGTGCGACCAGCAGGAACTTTCTGTTGCAGCACGATCTTTGCAGGAGTAATCCTACTAGAATCCCTTCCACACGCATCCCATTTTCACCGATTTAGCAAAACCTCCGTAGGTAGGGAGCGTGAGTGAGTCAGGCTCCTCAGTTAATATCCAAAAACAACAGTTTTCCATTTCTGGAGCCCAAGACCCTTCAGGGCGGCCTCATTATGAATGGGCACGGAACATCCCACAAAAGCACTTGCCATGCAAAACGAGGTTATGAGGCCCAATACTGCAATTCAAGCTCATGCACAGTCCTGCAGCGCCATCTTCCCTTTTCCTAACGTTTCGGCTGGGTAGCCTTGATCACAGGAGGAAGGAGACACTGACATGCGCTTTGGCGTGCTATTTCAAAGTTATTTTTAATCACATGACTCAGCTTGAAAACATCAACTCCCATAGTGCAATGTAGTCACAAGATGTAAAAACTGGAAGTCCTTACTTCAGAGCGTTGTTGGACAATTATGCTCGATATTGCACTGATGTTCAAGTGGTTTTAAAATATAAAGGCAGTCAGGTGAAATATGCAGCAGTGTTTTTGTTCTGCGTGCGACCAGCAGGAACTTTCTGTTGCAGCACGATCTTTGCAGGAGTAAACCTACTAGAATCCCATCCACACGCATCCCATTTTCGCTGATTTAGCAAAACCTCCGTAGGTAGGGAGCGTGAGTGAGTCAGGCTCCTCAGTTAATATCCAAAAACAACAGTTTTCCGTTTCTGCAGCCCAAGACCCTTCAGGGCGGCCTCATTATGAATGGGCACGGAACATCCCACAAAAGCACTTGCCATGCAAAACGAGGTTATGAGGTCAAATACTGCAATTCAAGCTCATGCACAGTCCTGCAGCGCCATCTTCCCTTTTCCTAACGTTTCGGCTGGGTAGCCTTGATCACAGGAGGAAGGAGACACTGACATGCGCTTTGGCGTGCTATTTCAAAGTTATTTTTAATCACATGACTCAGCTTGAAAACATCAACTCCCATAGTGCAATGTAGTCACAAGATGTAAAAACTGGAAGCCCTTACTTCAGAGCCTTGTTGGACAATTATGCTCGATATTGCACTGATGTTCATGTGGTTTTAAAATAAAAAGGCAGTCAGGTGAAATATGCAGCAGTGTTCTTGTTCTGCGTGCGACCAGCAGGAACTTTCTGTTGCAGCACGATCTTTGCAGGAGTAATCCTACTAGAATCCCTTCCACACGCATCCCATTTTCGCTGATTTAGCAAAACCTCCGTAGGTAGGGAGCGTGAGTGAGTCAGGCTCCTCAGTTAATATCCAAAAACAACAGTTTTCCGTTTTTTGAGCCCAAGACCCTTCAGGGCGGCCTCATTATGAATGGGCACGGAACATCCCACAAAAGCACTTGTCATGCAAAACGAGGTTATGAGGCCCAATACTGCAATTCAAGCTCATGCACAGTCCTGCAGCGCCATCTTCCCTTTTCCTAATGTTTCGGCTGGGTAGCCTTGATCACAGGAGGAAGGAGACACTGACATGCGCTTTGGCGTGCTATTTCAAAGTTATTTTTAATCACATGACTCAGCTTGAAAACATCAACTCCCATAGTGCAATGTAGTCACAAGATGTAAAAACTGGAAGTCCTTACTTCAGAGCCTTGTTGGACAATTATGCTCGATATTGCACTGATGTTCAAGTGGTTTTAAAATATAAAGGCAGTCAGGTGAAATATGCAGCAGTGTTTTTGTTCTGCGTGCGACCAGCAGGAACTTTCTGTTGCAGCACGATCTTTGCAGGAGTAATCCTACTAGAATCCCTTCCACACGCATCCCATTTTCGATGATTTAGCAAAACCTCCGTAGGTAGGGAGCGTGAGTGAGTCAGGCTCCTCAGTTAATATCCAAAAACAACAGTTTTCCGTTTCTGGAGCCCAAGACCCTTCAGGGCGGCCTCATTATGAATGGGCACGGAACATCCCACAAAAGCACTTGCCATGCAAAACGAGGTTATGAGGCCCAATACTGCAATTCAAGCTCATGCACAGTCCTGCAGCGCCATCTTCCCTTTTCCTAACGTTTCGGCTGGGTAGCCTTGATCACAGGAGGAAGGAGACACTGACATGCGCTTTGGCGTGCTATTTCAAAGTTATTTTTAATCACATGACTCAGCTTGAAAACATCAACTCCCATAGTGCAATGTAGTCACAAGATGTAAAAACTGGAAGTCCTTACTTCAGAGCCTTGTTGGACAATTATGCTCGATATTGCACTGATGTTCAAGTGGTTTTAAAATATAAAGGCAGTCAGGTGAAATATGCAGCAGTGTTTTTGTTCTGCGTGCGACCAGCAGGAAATTTCTGTTGCAGCACGATCTTTGCAGGAGTAATCCTACTAGAATCCCTTCCACACGCATCCCATTTTCGCTGAATTAGCAAAACCTCCGTAGGTAGGGAGCGTGAGTGAGTCAGGCTCCTCAGTTAATATCCAAAAACAACAGTTTTCCGTTTCTGGAGCCCAAGACCCTTCAGGGCGGCCTCATTATGAATGGGCACGGAACATCCCACACAAGCACTTGTCATGCAAAACGAGGTTATGAGGCCCAATACTGCAATTCAAGCTCATGCACAGTCCTGCAGCGCCATCTTCCCTTTTCCTAACGTTTCGGCTGGGTAGCCTTGATCACAGGAGGAAGGAGACACTGACATGCGCTTTGGCGTGCTATTTCAAAGTTATTTTTAATCACATGACTCAGCTTGAAAA
This sequence comes from Lissotriton helveticus, assembly GCF_964261635.1. Taxonomy (NCBI): domain Eukaryota; kingdom Metazoa; phylum Chordata; class Amphibia; order Caudata; family Salamandridae; genus Lissotriton; species Lissotriton helveticus. Next base: position 478,855,582 of record NC_136061.1, read on the forward strand.
CATCAACTCCCATAGTGCAATGTAGTCACAAGATGTAAAAACTGGAAGTCCTTACTTCAGAGCCTTGTTGGACAATTATGCTCGATATTGCACTGATGTTCAAGTGGTTTTAAAATATAAAGGCAGTCAGGTGAAATATGCAGCAGTGTTTTTGTTCTGCGTGCGACCAGCAGGAACTTTCTGTTGCAGCACGATCTTTGCAGGAGTAATCCTACTAGAATCCCTTCCACACGCATCCCATTTTCGCTGATTTAGCAAAACCTCCGTAGGTGGGGAGCGTGAGTGAGTCAGGCTCCTCAGTTAATATCCAAAAACAACAGTTTTCCGTTTCTGGAGCCCAAGACCCTTCAGGGCGGCCTCATTATGAATGGGCACGGAACATCCCACAAAAGCACTTGCCATGCAAAACGAGGTTATGAGGCCCAATACTGCAATTCAAGCTCATGCACAGTCCTGCAGCGCCATCTTCACTTTTCCTAACGTTTCGGCTGGGTAGCCTTGATCACAGGAGGAAGGAGACACTGACATGCGCTTTGGCGTGCTATTTCAAAGTTATTTTTAATCACATGACTCAGCTTGAAATCATCAACTCCCATAGTGCAATGTAGTCACAAGATGTAAAAACATCTTATATATATATATATTCACTGAAAAAACCATAGGTTATAGACCATATATAGTTAGGAATTAGCATTTACAAAACCTTATTTTACTCACACAAAACCATTGAAATTCGCATATATAGTTAGTTGTACTAACTATATATCGCGCACCCGCAATCCACTGCTGATCATGTCGCATATTACATCATTCATGACATTGTCAGTGACATCACTGATGACATCACTGATGACATCTCAAATTACATCACTGATGACATCACTGATGACATCTCAAATGACATCACGGATGACATCACTGATGACAACATCCAGTGACTGTGTATTTCTGTAAAGTTAAAATATGTCTTACATATTGAAGAATGAGTGGATGTATAAGTGTCTGGATAAAGGATTTAGTAGGTGCATGACTGACTGTATGAGTGAGTGATTAAATGTGTCTCACTGAGTGCATGGGTTAGTGACTAAACTGTCTTAATTTGTCCATCATTATGTCTGTTGTTCTGTAAACTGCTGCATGTGTTGATCAGTAGCTATATGAGTAACTATATGGGTTATTGATTGGTTGCCCAAGTATTTGTATGAGAGACTGAGTGTGTGTGTGGGTGGCTGGGAGGTGTATGACTCTGTGCATAGATGTATGAGCAGTTGATTCACTAGATGTATGGGTTCAAAACTGCATGTGGAAACAGCTGTATGGGCGGTTGACTGTGTGCATGAGTGTATTGGTGAGTGAATGGATATCAGAGTGCTACATGTCAAAATAAGTACATATGTAAAACACAGTACATGTGAGAGTTGACATATATAAATAAATGTGCATAAGAACCAGTGAATGTGTGAGTGGCTGTATGGATCATTCTGAAATTGTATCAGGGATTGTATAAGAGAGTAAATATGTGTTAGTATCTGTTTGAATAAGTAAGGTGTGTATAACTGTATAGTTGAGAAAATGGAGGTGTGATTGATTTTTTGCATGACTGAGTAGGTGTGTGAGTAACTCCATGGATGAGTGACAGTCTGTGAGTGTCTGTTTACACTGAGTGTATCTAAGGTTATATTAGAGTCTGAAGAGGTTCATCCTATTATCACATGAATAATGTCATCAGTGATGTGCTCAGTAATGTTATCAGTGATGTCATCAGTGATGTCATTTGAGATGTCATCAGTGATGTCATCAGTGATGTCATTTGAGATGTCATCAGTGATGTCATCAGTGATGTCACTGACCATGTCATGAATGATGTAATATGTGACATGATCAGCAGTGGATTGCGGGTGCGCGATATATAGTTAGTGCAACTAACTATATATGCGAATTTCAATGGTTTTGTGTGAGTAAAATAAGGTTTTGTAAATGCTAATTCCTAACTATATATGGTCTATAACCTATGGTTTTTTCAGTGAATTTTCAAGGTTTTGTAAATGCTAATTCCTAACTATATATGGTCTATAACCTTTGGTTTTTTCAGTGAATTTCATAGGTTTTTTAATAGCAAATATCTATATGTATGAAAGTAATAATTTTTATTAGAAATTTTAAAATGTGTAAAAAAATTTGTATTATTATTTGCCCCGGTACGCGCCCCGGTGCGCTCCCGGGGCACCTACCGGTGAACGTACGGGTGAGCGCCCCGGGGCGCGTACCGGGGAGCGTCCCGTGAGCGCTTTTCCCGCGAACGAAAACAACATCATGACGTTTCGCGTAGTCGCGTGATGCGCCGCGTAAACGTGACGCATCGCGTAACCGCGTGATGCGTTTCTTCGGCGCGCTCCGTAAACGTACCCGGAAGCGCTCCGTGGCGCGACCCGGAGCGCGCAACGTAAGCGCTCCTGTGCGCGTAGCGTAAGCGCATCGGGACATGTGACCTGAAAATAACACTTTTCATTGGTTCTCAACTTTTTTTTTCTACAAATGATGAAAGCCCCCTCCTTTTTTCCTCATTCTTACTTTTTTCTTTGAGAAAGCAAGAGCTATTTGTGAGACATGGCTTCAGTAGTAGCTGCAGCTGGTGCACCCCCACCACTACCACCCCCACCACCACCCAGAAAGGAAGGTCCACCACCCCAGATCCTTCCAGGAGTTGAAGAAGAGGAGGAAGAAGATGATGAGGACCAACAAACCAGAACATACTTGCCTGAAGATCCAAGACAAAGCCATGTCAAAGTTCATTATATATGGCAGTATTTTTCCATCCCTGCTGGGCAAAAAAAAGTGAATGCCCCCAAGGTGACATGCTTAATTTGCAACGAGGTCATGTCCAGGGGCAACCCAAATAAAAAATATTCATTTGGGAACTACACAATAATCCGCCACATGCAGAGGTGGCACCCTAACAATCTGGCACAAGCTGAGGTACGGGATCTGGCTCAGAAAAAAAGAGACCATCAGGCCAGCACCTCCTCAGGTGAATCTTCATTTGCAGCACCAGAAGGGCGCGAAACAGTACCAAATATACAAAAACAATTTGGTGTAATAAAAATGGTCTGCATTTTTTGCGGAAAGACCCTCTGCTGCGGGGAACTAAGCATTCACCTTATTAATGATTCCATCGACAACCACAACTGCAGCAAGAGAAGAAAGCAGTAGTTTTTTTTGCTCCTCTCGAGCCACTGTTAATTCCCAGTTTTTTGTTTCTTGTTTTTTGTTGAGCCCTTTATAATGGCTGTTTTTCGTTGTTTCCCCCCCCAAAAAACAAAAAAAACATAAAATTGTTCAAAAAATACAAAAAAAAAAAAATGTTCAGAAAAATTAAAAAAAATATAAAACAACAAAAACATTAAAAAAAAGTTCTTTTCAGAACTACCTCCCATTTTAAAAAAATTACTAAAATTTTTAGCACTCTTGACTTCATTTTTCTCATTGGTGCGCTTCCCGGTACGCGCACCGGTACGCGAACCGGAAGCGAACCAAAAACAAAAAACAAAAAAAAAGAAGAGTTAGTATAAGGGAAGGAAACAGAGAGTAATGTTAAAAGAAAGACAGCTAGAGGGAGTAACAGAGAGATACTGTTTAATAGATCTATTTACCGAAGAAAAGATGGAAGAGGGTATAATTGTGAAAAACAAAATAGATAAGGAAGTGAAAGAAAAAAAGGAGAGTAGAAGAATAAGAGTTTCTTAGAGAATGTGAGTGAATGTTCAAAATAAGAAGAAAAATAGTAAAGGATGTGGAATGAGAGGTGGGGATAGAACTGGACTAAAAGAACAATCCTGAGGGAAAGTGTTAAGAAAACAGTCAGCAAAAGTAAATAGGAATAAAACAAGATGTATGATAGTGACTAAGGTTAAAACATGTGGAATAACAGAGAGAAAAAACAGAAAGCAGAAAAGAAGAAGTGACAGAAAAGGAATGATTGAAACAGCAAAGAAATGTAAATAACATAGGGGCATATTATCAACACAGGCGATAACATTTTCGCTGCTTTTATCGGCAGAAAACTGCCGCTAAAGCTGCTTTTGCGGCAGTTTTCTGTCAATAAAAGCAGCAATAATTTTATCGCCTGTGTTGATAATATGCCCCTTAGTGTGCGTGAACTACAGGGAGAAAGCATAATGAACAAGTAGTGAAAGAGTGATCAGTCAGAGACAGTGAGAGTAATAGAACAGGAGTGAAGAACTATGAGAACAGAGGGACTGAGAAAAGGAGTGGGAGGAGTAGAGTAAGTAAGTAATAGAGAAAGGAATGAGGGAAGTAGCAAAGGCAGGAAACTGAGGGTTAAAGAAATGAAGCAGTGGAACTAATAGAAGTTAAATGTGATAGAAATGTAACGAAAAGAGTACAAAACATTTACCTTATAATTGTCATTAACTTAGTCACTTGTTATTTTTATACTTTCAATCTGTGAAAGAAAGAACAAAAATTTGAAAAATATTAAAACATGTTTTTAAAAATTAGAAAAGACAAGGGAAAAGATTGACAATCATCCAATTTTACAAATAAATAAAGTTAGAGATAAACATGCAGAAAAAAAGAGAAAGAAACGGTGATAGACAGTCAGACACAAAAAGAAATTGAAATAGAGTAAATTACTAAGAGAAAAAAAAGAAGATACTTTCAGTGACAGAAAAGAAGGATAGAAGAGAAAACTAAATTGAAGTTGTGTAAGCTACTAAAAGAAAGTGAGTAAGGTAAACTATATAAGGAAAGGGTGAATAAGGAAAAGAGAGTGAGGGAGAGAGGAGACAGAGGAAGTGAAGGAAAGAGTGTCAGATACAGACTGAGTGAGGCATCTACTCAATGTGATTCATAATGTTAGGAAACACAGGTAATGTAATTGAAAAACGTTCAATTTTTTTTGCTCATTTCACAATCACATCACCTGTGTTTCCTTTGCTTAGGTATCTCATTGTGCAGATGTAGTCTAGCATATGAAAGACCACGCAGAAGGTGAGCACTGTATGCAACAACTTTGACACTTACAGAAGCCTCTGCTTCTCCATGCCCCCTACACAGTCCTAAATATATACATTTTAAACTGACGGTATCTTGTTGCAGATGAAGTGAGGCCTATCTTGCAACATGGTGCATCTTTTGCACTGCTGCTGTGTCACAAAAGTGACGCAACGGCGGCGCAAAAGAGGCGCACGGCCATCATAAAACTTCCCCTAACATTTTAAATGATTGTTTCAGGATGCCGATAAGGTGTGGCCTATCCAGAGATGTGTTTGAGGTGAGGCCTACTCAGAGTTACAGATTAAATGTAGGCTTGTTGAAGAGTACAGAGGAGATAATACATGTGCAGGCCTACCAACGAAGTGAGTCATGTCCACTGCACTCTTGAACAAAGGCCAGACCTCCTCTGTCTCCCTGGACAGGCCTAAACCTCATCTGCACAATGTGATTCGTAATGTTAGGAAACACAGGTGATATAATTGAAAAACTTGCAAATATTTTTGCTCATTTAACAATCACTTCACCTGTATTTCCTCAGCTTAGGTATTTCATTGTACAGATGTAGTCTAGCATATCCAAGAGTACGCAGAAGGTGAGGACTGTATGCAACAGAGCAATGTACATTACTCACCTCCCTTGACACTTACAGAAGCCTCAGTTTCTCCATGCCTCCTACACAGTTCTAAATGTATATCATAAATACAAAAAGTACAGAATTAATTATACATGTTAAATGGTTTATTTTTGCTGTTCTCAGAATATATCAAATTTCACTAAAAACAGTGACTTGAAGGTATTCATCATATAACAGCGGGGAAAAAAACACAATCAAAATGATTGTGTTTAAAAAACCCATATAACATAACCAATCAGAAATCAGAACTCCTCAAAAGTAACTTACTTTCCATGACGTTGAAGGATGTCCTATGAACAGCTTATACTCTGTTGTGCTGTTATTATTTTCAGCCCGCCACTTTCTGAAAGAAAAACTCCATCGTTTTGACAAATATGTTACATACAATAAATGACTTCTCGCTCTCTACCGCAATTGTCCTCAAGGCCAAATCGTGTAAGAGCCATTTATAACTCTTGGAATTCTTCTAAGCAAATCCCGTCATTTTCTTTTTCTGCAACTTTCAGAAAGAAAACCTTCAAGATCACTTTCACAATCCTGTACTAGTAATATCTCACCGTTCTTGCTCACTCATTTTCCACATTTCCTATGACACTGATGCTGCTTACTATGAAGCAGACTTACACTACCTCTATGACTACTACAATTATTTAATTCTCTACATCACTTTTAATCACAAAGCAATTTAAAACAGTACATACATTTATATCAACTCCTAGAATCATTATAGGCAAGTTACCTACCCTAAATTCTTTCTTCTGAAAACTGAAAGTAAGAATATTTTTAAGTCAAAAGGCAACATTGTTTCATAGACAAATGTGAATCATTTCCGAAACATCCGCTTTTTTTACATTTTCAATAAGCTGTGTAATAAGCAGATGTTGTCAAAGGACCATCATGTCATATAATAGCTGCAGTTAGAAATGTTCTTCCTAAAATCAACAACTGTGTAGCCACAACATTTGTAATTAAAGTTGAAAACTTACTTTCATCAGGTTTATATAGTTGGAATTTTAAAATGACATTATAACCAAAAGTTTGTTCAAAAAATGTGTACACCATTGCAGACTTACATTACCTCTACTCCATGATTTGATTGGCTGCTTGAATTAGCTTATTAAAAGAAACAGTTTTTCTGAACTCATTCAAAGTGCAGTTATTTTTCCATGACGTCAAGTGTTATGGTAAGAACACCGTTTGCTTTGGGGAATACTCTGTTGTCCTTTAACTAATCCGTGCCCACCACTTTCTGTAAGAAAACCTTCTTTTTTTTCAGGAACTACTTAAAACTCAAAAATAACTTTTTACTCTGTACTACACTTATCCTCAAGGCCAAATAGTGTAGGAGCCATTAGAACCTCTTGAAATTCCTCAGAGCAAATCCCGAGATTCTTTCCCTAAAATTTTGGTTGTAAAAACACCAGGTAAGAATTTTTAAGGTCAAAAGGCAATTTTTTTTTGAAGGTTAAAACAGAATCATTGCAGAATGACCAGCCGTTTCTAGACTTCAAATAAGCTGTGTAATGTCCTGATGTTGTTGAAGGACCGTCATGATATATAATTGCTGCAGTTACAAAAGTCCTTCCTGATATTGACAACTGCGAAGCCACAAAATTTTTAATTAAAGTTGTCAATTTTGTTCCATCAGGCCTACATCGTTGGAACATTAAAATGACATACTGGCCATATGTTCGTATAAATAATGTTGACAACATTGCAGACTTACATTGGCTACACTCCATGTTGTGATCAGCTGCTTTTACTAGCTTATTAAAGGACACTGATTTACTGTCTGGCAAAGTTAAATATATAAATCTTTCTGAGTCTACACTAGTAGTACTTGATAACCTACAGTTCTCGCAGTCATGCTGCCATTGATAAGAAAGGCCAAACAGATGATCTACATCTACACCTTCATCTTGCAATACATCAAACATATACATTAAAAACTCCTGACAATCTTGCTGAATATTTTGAGAGAATTGCGTTTGACCTGAACATTTGTCTAACAGATTTCGAATTTCAGACACACTTTCTATTTTTATTCTATCAGTGCTACATTTCTCTAACACAGAATTCAACAAACTGCAAAATCTTTGATCCGAATTGACCACAATCTCTTCTTTTAAAGTTTCTAGAGAAAAGACAACATTAACCACTACATTAGCATAGCAGTTGACACCAGAACTATTTTCAAATTGAAAACCAACATCTTCAACAGAATCCATTTTTTTTCTGCTTATAATTTTGGGTTCATCGACTTTTCGTCTTTTTGCTACAACCTCCCTACTATTGGTCACATTTCTTCGTTTCCGGCCTACCACACGTTTCTCAAACAAAGGATATTGAGGCAAATGTGGCGCATACTCTCTTCTTAACCTATTGTATTCCTTAATACAATCTAGATCCGCACAAATGTTTCTGACATCACACTCAATTAAGTACAATCCCGATAAAGTTCTGACTCGTGACAATGCCACATATGCCATACCTTCCTTGAACACAGAACTGCCAATATTCACCAATGCACTGTCTACACTTAAACCTTGCGATTTATGGATTGTCACCGCATATGCTAAGCAAACAGGAAACTGCTTACGGCGAACATATAAGTCTTTTACAAGCAAAAACCTAGCAGAGCAACGACCAATTAGCTGTACTTCCTCAATGCCATCAAATTTAATTTTTTTAAATTCAATTCCATCTCTATTTCTGTATTTTTCAAAATCAACAACATTACCCATTGATCCATTTACCAGACCTCTTTTAACATGTAAATTCCTTCTTAAAATTATACGGCAATTTAAGCACACATTCAGAGTCTTTTCAAAACCAGCAGTTTTAGATATAGTCTTCTCTAATGAATCCAATTTTGATTTCAAATTCTCAGACAAAATAATTGTTGCTCCCATATGCTCTATTCTGTCAATAGCTCCCAGTTTCACAATCTCTTGGTTTTCTAAATTCAACATTTTATTGTTGAAGATGGCACATTCTGCAAGAGTTGGCATCAAACATATTCCAGATTTCTTCTCAGTAATTTTCCGAAAATTATTCTCAGGCACAACGTCTTCTTCTGGATAGAAATTTGACAGTAATCGTGCATGTAAAGCTTCTTTCCCATGCTCGGTCACTTTTCCGATTCTAACATCTTGTAGAATATTCTTATAATCTTCATCCTTCGCTTGACGCATATTTTCACGCAGTTCAGCATAATTGAAGTTTAACCATATATTGACGTTGCCAATGCTCCCTAGGCACTTCCTGGTATCTTCATGCGTGAGCATTTTGAACACAGGTTGTCCTTTCACTGGTGTCAGCTGCAGAAGATCACCGAAAACAATGATGTGTTTGCCACCAAATAACACATCATACTCTGTTTTGAGAACTTCTTGCATTCTCAAATGCACAAAGGCAAGCATGACATTGGAAACCGTGCTTACTTCGTCAATGATAAGAAGTTTCATTTTCCTCAAGACTCTTGAAACTTCACAACAAGCATCTCCAGATAACTTGTGGTATTGTAATTTGTTATCATGCTCCACTGGCAGCATCAGTAGACGATGCAAAGTAATACCTTTAATGTTATGTGCTGCCAGTCCAGTTGGAGCGGTGACAACACAAGACAGCGATGACTCATTCCTTTTCTGCAAATAATATGAGATTGCTTTAATGAGGAAACTTTTTCCAGTTCCCGCTTTTCCACTCACGTACAGTCGGACAGGCTTCAACGACGTACATGAGCACTCTTTCTTCTCATGACTTAATCCATGATCAATTTGGTGTGTAACTTCGTCATATATTTTCCTCTGCTCAACGTTGAGTTGTATTTCCAAGTCTTCTAAGTTAACCGCATCCTCCTGAGCATGTGCCATGGCTCTTTCCACTTCAATCATGGCAGTGGCAGCTTCATTTTTGATAACTGGTCCTCCTAGTGGATCCTGACTCAATGAAACAGAACTCTGACTGTCCTGAGAACTGTCTCTAGCAATCTCGGCTGCAATCGTTGCTTCCTGCTCGATTTCCGCATTCAACATTTCTAGATATTTGGGAAAAACAGGACATTCTATGGTCTCCTTGGCAGCATTGAAAGAGTCTTCGTAACAGAGGAAATCTCCAAGCAGTTCCTCTTCTGCACGCCAAGGCTTGAAAAGTTGCAAAAGTGCTAAATAGAAAAACTCTTTTCTTTCAGGAGATTCGCCACTCAATTTTCGATGGTTTACCAAGTGGCATTTTCTTTGCTTGACCAGACATCCCTCACTTCCAATTACAGCATACACTCCTTTATCAATATCTTCTTTGATGTTCCTCTTGAATATGTAATTTTGTAGAACCTCATACAGACAAACATTCTCAAGGTGACTGCTTCTATTTGGATAATATGTATCCAACATGTTGGTCTTCAAAATATCTGTACTGTTTGGCTCCTTTTCCGCCAAATACTCAATTTCCCGTACAGGTTTCAGAACTCGATTACGTGTTGCAGCAAGACCAAGACTCGCCCAAATGATACTCCTAGATTTGGCATAGAGACTTGCTGAAGATAACCGGTCAGAACATTCGTAAGCTCCGATTTCTTGATGCGACAACATCTTCAGAGTGAAACTGTACAACTTCTTACTGAGGCTCTTTTCATGGGAAATGTCCTCCCACATATCCTTCAATTCTGTCTTTTCTTTTTTGGTGATGTAAGATGTCACATACCGAGCCACAGCCATACAGTTATCAGCCACAAACTGTATATCCATGTTAGCATTCCACATGGACAAAATCACTGGGTTGTAGTCGTTGATGTACTTGGACTCTTCGTTCCTTTTCAAATTGTATATATTTTTGGGTGATTTCCTCGTCACATTATGTCGCAGCGAAGACATCAAACTGTTCACTCTTCCTTTAGAAATCACCGGTCGTGGAAAGGCGAAACGACATTTTGTGTAGAACTTGTCCTTGTTTCTGAATTTACGACGACAGTACTTTCCACAACGATGGCTTTGGAAGCGTAAAACTTGTTCTCTTAGGCTTTTGTCTTCCTTTGTGTTTGGAACAGCACATGTAGAATACTGTTCTATGAAACTCATCACTAAGTCATCCGGATCTGTTCCAAATTTGGGTGCATCTTTGATCCATAGCAGCATATGTATATGAGGAGCACCTCTTGCCTGGTACTCCTTTCTCCAGAAGAAATCCAACACCTCTCCAAGAGGTGGATTCTTCTTGTTCATGATGAAAGACATCATAGCTTCAAATCTATGATTGAAGTATCTGCATACATTCACTGGATCCAAAGAGCACAGTTCTCCAGGTGTCTTGAATTCGATATTTTCAATGTTTCCATTTGCCTCTCGTAGAAATTCAAGTAAGTCTTCTCAGCCATACTCAGCACAGCTGAGACTGAGGAACCATGTGGGAGTTCCTAAGTTCCTCAGCATACATTTTAAATCACCATGACGACGGTACCAGTACTCATTAGTACCACGCTGACACGCCATGAGATTAATCAGGTGAGAATCCAAAATACTGTCTTGCACATCGACTTTATCCATAAAGTCCCTTGCCGAGATATTTTGCATCTGTACACCACTTTTCAAAATGTGGTTCACTGCATATGACAGTCCAGACAGATCACTTTCAAACAGTAGATGAAACAAATAGGGAATGCATTGACGAAACCTAGGATCTTCTGCATACAATCGTAAAGTCCGGTATTCAGAAGCAGGAATTTGATGAGGTCGCTCATCATATCTTCCTCCTTGACCTGTTGGAAATAGCTGTGGGAAACACCGAGCTTCCAAACTTTCCTCCCAAACACTAATGGGACTCCCTTTGGCTTGTTTCATTTGAAACAACTCAATAGCATCCCCCATGACTTCCTTGGAATGCAAAGGATGAACACTATAATGTTCATATATTTCTTCATTTTTAGAGGCTTCTACTTTCTCAATTTGTCCAGCACACAAATCGCTGTCCTCTTCTTCACTTACTTCCTCTTCTGCAACATATACATTCTTGTAGTACTTATTGTTTTTATTCAAATACAATGTTGCCTTTTTGACTTTCCTAACATCCACTAAATCTTGCCAGATTTTCTTACTCTTTGTCGGAACCCCATTAACTAGGATAATCAGAGGTTCCTCTTCCACTTTCTCTACTCCAATTGTATTAATGTTTTTCTTGAAATCTAGAGGCAAATAAACAACTCTTCCCTTTAATCCTCTCTGTAAATCTGATGGAGGCAATTTCCCTGTCTTTGGCTCCATTCGTACAATAGCCTGAAAGGGATGGACACTTTGAATCAAAATAGATTCATAAGTATTTAAATCCTTCAATTCAGAAGGAATCTCAACCAATTCCAGATTATTATGAACCGCTCTAGCAGGCATCTGGTTTTGATTTAATTTGTTACAACAATAAGTACACACACGTTGATCCGATCCCAAATCAAAACAATTTTCTACCATCAAGCATGTTGCGAAATCCTTCCATTCACTATTATTTTCCCTTTCACTTTTTGCATATAAATCCACTAACTTAGTCTGATTCTTATAATAAGTGCGTCGACAACACACACAAGTGAAATTAGGTCTCTCACTTGATTTCACCTGAAACTTGGCAATTTCCTTCTGAAAATTATCTGTACTGGAAACCTGTACACTCTCTTCCACATTACCTTCTTCTTCTGGGTCAATTTCAACATTCTTCTCTTTACTTGCAAAGTAACAAAACTCAATTTCTTCACAAATATTCTTCACATCTACTTCAGAACCATGCAAAAGAGCAGTGCATAATTGTTTAAGCATAATTGCTGGACTCTTAACATAATACAACATTCTAACTAATTTCCTCACTTTATTATGATGCACTGCTAGCATCCTGAAATGATGAAAAACACTCTGGCATACTCTCCTGGAAAGACAAGCCAGTGAATGACCATGCAAACCTGTCACTTCTCTCACTCTGCAAGGATCTAATTCTTGCAACAACTTCATTTTCTGTTTTAAAGTTTTCTTATTAAATGTCCGTACAAAATCACAAAGCAAATTGATGGAATCCTGTCGCACACTGCAAATACTACTACACTTCCAGGTGTACACTGGTCCCTTAGGACGTCTTCCTAAAACCTCATTACCTAACACCTCTTCTGCCTCTGTTGACACAAGTTTTTCTTTTTCAACCGGACAACCATCTTTCACCTCATATGCTCGACCACTGGTGTCAACTGCATGCACCAAATCATTATCCTGGAAATAACTCTCCTCATTAAAAAATGCCTCACAACTTGAACTATGCATCCATTCTCCTGAAAAAACTTCACAAAAATTACTACGATTAACTGTTCTCTTCCATCTACTATTTGTTTTGAAATCATAAATTACCTTGTTTAGTTTCCTAATTCTATTGATTATCAAAATAAATAACTTTCGCTTAATTTCGAATGCCTGATCAATAATTTTCTCAATGTTTCTCTTTCTCTTATAAAAAGCCACTTTCTGTTGACGTTTCTTAACATTTTTTAACAATTTGCCAATTATCCTGTTGCGAAACATTTGTCTACGAATGTCCCTAAACTGATTTTTCCTTCTACTACCATGCACAGAGTTATCTCCTGCTCTAGCAGTAACATTTTTGATTGGCCTTTCCTTTCCGTTTAAATTGGCTCTCTTTTTCTGGACTAAAACATGTTCTGTACTGATATTTATTTTTCTGCAAATGTTTCTTATGAATGATTTCGTTGTCTTACCCGGAGGTTTCTTGGTGACTTGACGAGTTTTTATTGTAGAGGACTGCTGCAAGCATGTAGTAAGCTGCTGTCTTTGACGTTTTGTAGCCTTTCGGCTTCTCTGCTTCGATGGCATACTGTAGTTTTGAAATGATCTGCAGTTGAATCTGTGGTAAAATATAAAAAAAAAATTTATTAACCACTATTACCAAACAGTAAATCAATAACAGTCGTCAAAAAATTAACACACTACTTGTCAATTCTACATACAATAATTTTTAGTGCATTGGCAAATTTAGTACTCACAAATAGTAGCAAAGAAATAGAATGCTTCTACATTTGACCTTTGCTCTTTTATATGTGAATCTGAACTAATTTTATCAGCATATTTCACTATTTTATGAAAGACACTTCACACAAGCTGTTTTTGAAGTTGTGTTTAATTTTAAATGAAACGGTTAACATGGTTACTTTTCATTTCCAGTAACTTTTAAAAATAATTGTTTATAGTTCCATAGGCTCGAGCAGGTCAGCTTCCCACCCTATGTCATACAATTCTGACAAATCGGCATCCTCATCATGTTCTTCATCATCCTCAGGATTTAAATCATCCAAGGGATCTACTTCCACTGATGTTTCAATGACAATTTCAATGATAATATCGAGATCAACAGTTTGCTCATTATCACTCATGCTTGATGTTGTCGTTATCTTTAAAAAAAGAGAACAACAATGAGATGTTGCAGAGTAAGAGACAAATCTCAGACACTATAATAGTAAAATTGTTTAACAAGAGTAACATTTTGCAGATATTATTTAGCCATGTCCAGCGATGCTGAGGAGATGAGGCCTATGTCCAAGTTTTCAGTGAACAGGACTCATCTCTTCTTAACCTTGGATAAGCCTCACCAACTCTGTGTCCCCTGCTCATACTTAAATGTAAAGGGGCAGATTTATGTTAACTGGCGCATCCGCAGGGATGCAACAATTAACGTGCGCTGCTGCTCTGCCACCCATGTTGTGCCGTATTTACAATGTGGAGCACCATTGAACAAAAATAGCACAGATGCGTCACGCATCTGTGCCGCAAAAGCGGCACATTGCAGGAATCACGTCATAAGCGCGACATGTCTACTACAATGCACAGGGGCAAGCCACACATTGCATGGTGCGTCACTCCTTATGGCTGTTTCAAACAGGCGTAAGGATTTGATTCAGCAATGCCATAAAGCTGACTCAGTGAAATGTTCTAAATTTCACCGTGTTAGTTTTACAGGGCTTTCATGCAAATTAATGCCCACCCTGCAACAAAACGCCCACATGAAACCTGACGCAGGTTTCATGTGGCACAGGACTTTACACCGTGACACATCTGCCTAGATGCGTCAAGTTGTAAATATGTCTCAACATAGCGCATCTTTTGCACCGTCGCTGCGTCACAAAAGTGACGCAACAGCGGCGCAAAAGAGGCGCACGTCCATCATAAATTTGCCCCTAACATTTTAAATGATTGATTCAGGATGACGATAAGGTGTGGCCTATCCAGAGGTTTGTTTGAGGTGAGGCCTACTCAGGGTTGCAGATGAAATTTAGGCTTGTTGAAGAGTACAGAGGAGATAATACATGTGCAGGCCTACCAATGAAGTGAGTCATGTCCACTGCACTCTTGAACAAAGGCCAGACCTCCTCTGTCTCCCTGCACAGACCTAAACCTCATCTGCACAATGTGATTCGTAATGTTAGAAAACACAGGTGATGTAATTGAAAAACGTGCAAATATTTATGCTCAATTCACAATCACATCACCTGTGTTTCCTCAGCTTAGGTATCTCATTGTGCAGATGTAGTCTAGCATATCCAAGAGTACGCAGAAGATGAGGACTGTATGCAACAGAGCAATGTACATTACTCACAATAAAGCATTTCTTTTTTTTAAAAAACGATTTTCTGGTCATAATTTGAAAACACAACACAGCTCCTATGGTGAAGCACACCCTGTCAGTACTTAAATTTGCCAAGCACACATGGGGGCGTATTTACAAGGACCTTGCACCACGGGGAAATGACTTAAATTAAAATGGGGAAAATAACGTCAAAGTGACTCAAAGGCCTTGTAAATATGCCCCAAGCAGCCTATGAAACTCTAGTAGTACATTTCAAGAAACCTAATTGACTTCAAGAAACGTTTTTAAACACATGAAGTAAACTATTTATTCACCCACATTCATGGGGAAGTGACTTAAAATGCCCTAACACACATGAAAGCGTATTTTTAAGGCCCTTGCACCATTTTTGCGTCACTTTTAACATGGCTATGTAACTCAAAGAAACAAAGTCTAAATTTGCCAAGCACACATGGGGGCGTATTTACAAGGACTTTGCACCACGGGGAAATGTCTTAAATTAAAATGTGGAAAATAACATCAAAGTGACCAAAGGCCTTGTAAATATGCGTCAAGCAGCCTATGAAACTCTAGCAGTACATATCAAGAAACCTAATTGATTTCAAAAAACGTTTTTAAACACATCAAAAAAACTATTTATTTTCCCACATTCATGAGGAAGTGACTTAAAATGAACTAACACACATGAAAGCGTATTTTTAAGGCCCTTGGACCATTTTTGCGTCAGTTTTAACATGGCTATGTAACTCAAAGAAACAAAGTCTAAATTTGCCAAGCACACATGGGGGCGTATTTACAAGGACTTTGCACCACGGGAAAATGTCTTAAATTAAAATGGGGAAAATAACATCAAAGTGACTCAAAGGCCTTGTAAATATGCCTCAAGCAGCCTATGAAACTCTAGCAGTACATATCAAGAAACCTAATTGATTTCAAAAAACGTTTTTAAACACTTCAAGTAAATCACTTATTTACCCACATTCATGGGGAATTGACTTAAAATGCCCTAACACACATGAAAGCGTATTTTTAAGGCCCTTGCACCATTTTTGCGTCAGTTTTAACATGGCTATGTAACTCAAAGAAACAAAGTCTAAATTTGCCAAGCACACATGGGGGCGTATTTACAAGGACTTTGCACCACAGGGAAATGTCTTAAATTAAAATGGGGAAAATAACATCAAAGTGACTCAAAGGCCTTGTAAATATGCCTCAAGCAGCCTATGAAACTCTAGCAGTACATATCAAGAAACCTAATTGATTTCAAAAAACGTTTTTAAACACTTCAAGTAAATCACTTATTTACCCACATTCATGGGGAATTGACTTAAAATGCCCTAACACACATTAGAGCGTATTTTTAAGGCCCTTGCACCATTTTTGCGTCAGTTTTAACATGGCTATGTAACTCAAAGAAACAAAGTCCAAATTTGCCAAGCACACATGGGGCGTATTTACAAGGACTTTGCACCACGGGGTAATTTCTTAAATTAAAATGTGGAAAATAACATCAAAGTGACTCAAAGGCCTTGTAAATATGCGTCAAGCAGCCTATGAAACTCTAGCAGTACATATCAAGAAACCTAATTGATTTCAAAAAACGTTTTTAAACACATCAAAAAAAACAAATTATTTTCCCACATTCATGAGGAAGTGACTTAAAATGCCCTAACACACATGAAAGCGTATTTTTAAGGCCCTTCCACCACTTTTGCGTCACTTTTAACATGGCTATGTAACTCAAAGAAACAAAGTCTAAATTTGCCAAGCACACATGGCGGCGTATTTACAAAGACTTTGCAGCACGGGGAAATGTCTTAAATTAAAATGGGGAAAATAACATCAAAGTGACTCAAAGGCCTTGTAAATATGCCTCAAGCAGCCTATGAAACTCTAGCAGTACATATCAAGAAACCTAATTGATTTCAAAAAACGTTTTTAAACACTTCAAGTAAATCACTTATTTACCCACATTCATGGGGAAGTGACTTAAAATGCCCTAACACACATGAAAGTGTATTTTTAAAGACCTTCCACCACTTTTGCGTCACTTTTAACATGGCTATGTAACTCAAAGAAACTAAATCTATTTGTAAAACACTTGACACAAAGCAACGTTTTAAATACACAACTTTCTTCATAAATTTATCCCTAAAGCATAATATTCTCTATCTAAATTAAATGAATCTTTTCTCACCTTAGCAAATACTTTTTGAGTTTCAAAACAGTCTCATCAATGGCACAGAAATGCTGTAATTCATAACACATATCTCTCATGTCACCCAATCAAAACTCTTCCCTCACTTTTTTCAAATCAACACCCTTCCCCCCTCTGCCCTTTCTGCCTTTTTTCCATAG
This sequence comes from Lissotriton helveticus, assembly GCF_964261635.1. Classification (NCBI taxonomy): domain Eukaryota; kingdom Metazoa; phylum Chordata; class Amphibia; order Caudata; family Salamandridae; genus Lissotriton; species Lissotriton helveticus. Next base: position 478,873,211 of record NC_136061.1, read on the forward strand.
CAACCACCTCCTGAAAGACCTGTCATGTTTACAAGTTCACACAACAATGTTTCAATTGAACTCTGAACTCTCAGTACACCTGCGTATCCAGTGCAATCTTTCATAAAATGATTTTTTCTTGACCATTCAAATTACATCTTTCAAAGAACTCATCCATGCACCCTAACTTTCTGTTTTCAGCAATCAAATTCCACCAATCACTGCTACTGAATCATTAGCACAGAAACTCCACACTTTTTTTCATTACATACTCCTACTATTTCAACTGCCATTTAATTCCCACACTTCATCTGACTGCAGCAGAACCTCCTCTCACCATGTTTTCTGTCTGGATTGTTGGACATAGTTACATCCACTGGGCTCAAAGGTATGCTGATAACAGAAATTTACACAACCTCAATTTACAAAATGTGGAAATCAACTGGATTGGTCACAGAGGATTAAGATGTCACCAATTGATACCATTGGTGAAAACCTTTTTGCATTTGCCAAACCCTGACCTGTTAATTGTGCACTGTGGAGGAAATGACTTGGGTACTTTGACTGGGGTAGGTCTGGAAATGCTTTTAAAGGACACCTTTGAGCAATTGATGGCACTTTTTCCTCAAACTGCCTTGGTATATTCAAATATATGCCAAAGACAGAAATGGAAGTGGTCCAACCAATTTTGTCCACAAATTGAGAAATCGAGGAAGCATGTAAATAAGTCTGTTTCCGCTTACATGAGAGACCATGGAATGGGCTCCATCTACAACAATAACTTGTGTTACTACATGCAAGATATCTGCAGAGGAGATGGAGTTCACTTCTCAGATGAGGGGAACAGAGTTTTCATCCTGAATTTAAGACTATGTATTGGTACCTACTTATAAGTACCTAAATCTACCACATACCCAAAAGCTCTTCTCAGAGCTACCCTAACTATGATCACTCTAAACAAATTTTAAATGTAACTTTTTTTTTTACTAATTTTCACGATTTACGCTTTCCGGAGCGCTACCGGGTACGCGCACCGGACGCTAACCGCGCAAAAATGTGAAAAAAAAAATTTTTTTTTCACACATATGGGCCTCCTCAGCCACCCTCAGAAAACCTAGGGGGTCAGGACACGTCTACCGTGCCCCCTTCTACCCATTCTGAACATTATTTGCCCTCCATCTTGTATCTCAATTCTACCGAAACACAAAATGGAGGACTCCCGTAACGCTGCCGGTGCGCGTACCGGGGCGCGCACCGGGAAGCGCTCGCTTAAAAAAGGTGGGAAAGTAATTCACAGAAAAAGCACTGGAGACACTTTCACCAAATATAGATTAGCTCATACTACATACCAGTCCCTACCATTTTCACAAATTTGATTGGAATTCCATTTAGCCATTTAGCCTGTAGACCTCTCTAAATACCCTGAGGTAAATTACTTCACAAAACACATCTGAAGTGTTGGAATTGACAACCAATTAAAATGTTACTTTCCTTTTCTACTTTTTTTACCTGACATTTGATTGGTTATGTACCTGAATATATATAAAGAAAGAGAGAGAAACACAGCCATTTTGACTACTTCTTCCTGAAGTACATTGCAAGAGCATTTTCACTAACAACTTAAACTTGTTTTTAAAAGGTAAGATGTTATTTTGAAAACTGAAGTATATTGTGCACTTTAAGTTAATATGGAAAACTTTTTCTGATAGTTATATACTATCCCTCTGTAATAGTTATAGATTTAGATAGACTTCTCTGTTATAGTTATGGATGGATTTAGGCTTGTCTTGTATAATTATGAATTTACTAAGGTTTCATCACATACACATTTTTATATTTCTACTACCAGTCTGATACCATACACTGCCCAAAGATAAATTCACTGTTAAATTAATCCCAACAGTGCCCTATCTCTACTGATATATATATATTTTTTAATGCAAATTTCAGGTAAAATGGAAGGAGAACAAAAAGTGTCATTTGAAATTGTCCTTGAAGAGACCAATCAAGAAAACATTGAACCAAATGACATTGAATTCATGGATGAATCACAGGACCATGAACTACTACAATGTGTACAATCTGTAGATTTCCTCCTTCAAAATGAGGACATTTCAGACACTCAAATGTTGGAAGTTATGTTCACTGAAAATGACGACATTTCGGACAGTCAAATGTTAGACGTTCTATTAAATTTTGAAAAACAATCAGAAAAATAAAAAAAAAAAAAAAAAAACCCAACAAAACGAACAATCAATAAACATACAATATTTGAAAAGTCTATCATTCTTTTTTCCTCATAGTACGCTCCCCAGGCCGCTTCCCGGTGCGCGTACCTGGCGCTCCCCACGCAAAAAAAACGTTTATTTTTTTTGGGCCCCGCGGGGCCCTTTTAAAGCCTCCACATCAAACCTAGGGGGTCAGGGAGGATCTACTATGCCCCCTTATGGTCATTTCCCCCTTTAATTTGGCCTCATCTTGTCTCTCGAACCTACCGAGAGACAAGATGGGGGCCGCTCCGGACTGTTTAGAATGTTGACAGACACCGGAGAGCCAATCAGCTTCACTTCGCGAAGTTCCGTTACGCGTCCGGTACGCCGACCGGGGCGCTAACCGGGGCGCGCTTACAGATATATATATTTTTTTGAACGTTAATTTCTCAAAATCCACTGGAGCACATATATTGAGACCTAGCAAAGGCACATCGGGCAAACCATATCTACAATTTTGCCAAGTTTTGTGGAAATCCATTCAGCCGTTCGAGCTAAAAGTGAGTCCAACCGCCCTATGGAAAAATGAATGGGAAAAACGCATTTTGGGACCCCCCTTTTGTCTCGGCCCCCCCTTGACGAAACCCCCCCAAAATTTCAGGGGCTGCTCAGAAACAAAATGTGACATTTTCCTGAACATTTCCGCCAATTCCGTCCACAAACGGCAAAGTTATTAGACATAGAATTTTCAAAAATCCCATAGAGAAAAAATCCTAACTATATATACCTACTGACGACCGCCAGTAGGTAATATATATATATATATATATATATATATATATATGGATGGATGACGTTACAACGCAGGCTATTACAACGCCTGCCTTTACAACGCGTTTTTTACATCGCATACCATTACAACGCATAGCGGTTTTTTTTTTTTTGGGAAAACTTTTATTGAGCCACAAAAATATATGTACAAACACGGGCCCACAACCACACGGGCCGGCCGCTAACAACAAGGCATGGTGCAATACAAGAAAATCAGTGGTCGAAACCCCAGCGGTCAGGCGAGAACAGGATACAAAGTGCCGCACAGAGTGTAGAACAGGATAAAAGACTTTTCTTAATTTAAATAAAAACTTAAAGAAAACAAACACAAAAACAAAGGCGAATAGCATAATGAACAGAGTCAGCCCTAAAGGGGGGGGGAAGCTCACGAACAGGAGATACAAATTGCAAGCAATAGAATGAGTCAGGGCGGGGGGACAGAGGGGAGGTCAAGCAAACCATATGATTAATGAACAAACTGACGGGAATGCCAAGTCAGGGGGACAAGGGGACATCAGGGGTCTCTACCAGGGGAGGAGTACAGATGTTCCCACGATAGGCATTCCACTGACTCCAGATCTTCGTCCAGGCCCCTGGTCTGCCCCTAGCTGTGTACACTGTCTCGCATAGCGCTTTTGGGTGTTGGATAGTGAATAGTTTAATTTACTATTCCAACTCCAGTCCCCGTGGACACTACGGAAGGTTATTGGATAGTAAATTAACCTATTCCCTATCCTAGAGCGCCCCCCAGCGCAATGCGTTGTAATAGTTTGCGTTGTAATGACCGCATTGTAATGGTACTGCGTTGTAAAAGTTTTGTTGTAAGTGATGTTTACCATATATATATATATATATATATATATATATATATATATATATATATATATATATATATATATATATATATATATATTCACTGAAAAAACCATAGGTTATAGACCATATATAGTTGGGAATTAGCATTTACAAAACCTTGAAAATTCACTGAAAAAACCATAGGTTATAGACCATATATAGTTAGGAATTAGCATTTAAAAAACCTTTTTTTACTCACACAAAACCATTGAAATTCCATATATAGTTAGTTGTACTAACTATATATCGCACACCCGCAATCCACTGCTGATCATGTCACATATTACATCATTCATGACATGGTCAGTGACATCACTGATGACATCACTGATGACATCTCAAATGACATCACTGATGACATCACTGATGACATCTCAAATGACATCACTGATGACATCACTGATGACATCTCAAATGACATCACTGATGACATCACTGATGACATCTCATTTGACATTACTGATCACATCACTGATGACATCATTCATGTGATAATACGATGAACCTCTTCAGACTCTAATATAACCTTAGATACACTCAGTGTAAACAGACACTCACAGACTGTCACTCATCCATGGAGTTATTCACACACTTAGTCAGTCATGCAAAGAATCAATCACACCTCCATTTCCTCAACTATACAGTTATACACACCTTACTTATTCAAACATATACTAACACATATTTACTCTCTTTTACAATGCCTGATACAAGTACACAATGATCCATACAGCCACTCACACATTCACTGGCTCTTATGCACAGTTATTTATATATGTTAAATGTCACATGTACTGTGTTTTACATATGTACTTACTTTGACATGTAGCACTGAGATATCCATTCACTCACCAATGCACTCAGTCAACCGCCCATACAGGTGTTTCCACATGCACTTTTGAACCCATACATCTAGTGAATCAACTGCTCACACATCTATGCACAGAGTCATACACATCCCAGCCACCCACACACACACACTCAGTCTCCCATACAAATACTTGGGCAACCAATTAATAACCCATATACTTACTCATATAGCTACTGATCAACACATGCAGCAGTTTACAGAACAACAGACATAATGATGCACAAATTAAGACAGTTTAGTCACTAACTCATGCACTCAGTGACACACATTTATTCACTCACTCATACAGTCAATCATGCACCTAATAAATCCTTCATCCAGACACTTATACCTCCACTCTTTCTTCAATATGTAAGACATATTTTAACTTTACAGAAACATACAGTCACTGGATGTAGTCATCAGTGATGTCATCAGTGATGTCATTTGAGATGTCATCAGTGATGTCATCAGTGATGTCATTTGAGATGTCATCAGTGATGTCATTTGAGATGTCATCAGTGATGTCATCAGTGATGTCATCAGTGATGTCATCAGGGATGTCACTGACCATGTCATGAATGATGTAATATGTGACATGATCAGCAGTGGATTGCGGGTGCGCGATATATAGTTAGTACAACTAACTATATATGGAATTTCAATGGTTTTGTGTGAGTAAAAAAAGGTTTTTTAAATGCTAATTCCTAACTATATATGGTCTATAACCTATGGTTTTTTCAGTGAATTTTCAAGGTTTTGTAAATGCTAATTCCTAACTATATATGGTCTATAACCTATGGTTTTTTCAGTGAATTTCATTGGTTTTTTAAAAGCTAATATCTATAGCTGTAAAATGTATTCTTCTTGAAATCAAAAAATATATTTTATATGTTTATTAATAATTTTTTTTATTATTATTTTTTTTTGTTCGCTTCCGGTTCGCGAACCGGGAAGCTTCCCGTTAGCTCAATTTGGTGCCGCGACCCGGTCCGCGAACCGGTAAACGTTCCGTTTGCGCAACTGCCGCGTCTGAAATCAACATCGGGACGCGTCGCGGAAGCGCGACGTATCACGTTGTCGCGTAATGCGTCTTATGACGCGCCGCGTTGGCGCACCCGGAAGTGCTCCGGTACGCGAACTGAGACGCGAAGCGCAGCTCCCCGGAAGCGATCCGGGGCGCGTCGCGAAAGCGCGACGTATCGCGTTGCTGCGTAATGCATCTTATGACGCGCCGCGTTAGCGCACCCGGAAGTGCTCCGGAGCGCGAACCGAGGCGCGAAGCGCAGCTCCCCGGAAGCGATCCGGGGCGCGTTCCGCAGCGCGTAACATAAGCGTAACAGGTCATGTGACTTGTTAATACAACTTTTCATTGGTTCATTTCACTTTTGGTTTCCTAATGATGTAAGGCTAGGTCAGGTGACCTAAAAATAACACTTTTCATTGGTTTAGAACAATTTTTTTCCCAAATGATGAAAGCCCCCACCTTTTTTCTCACTCTGACTTTCAACTTTGTGAAAGGAAGACCTATTTTGCTCAGTGGAAAATGGCTTCACTAGTAGCTGCAGCTGGTGCACCCCCACCACCACCACCACCTCCTCATAGGAAGAGAGGACCACCTCCACAGTTCCTTCCCAACACAGAGGAGGAAGAGGATCAAGAAGAGGAAGAGGAAATACAGGCAACACAGTTTTTACAAGAGGAGTCCCGGGTATCTCATCATAAAAATAGTTTCATTTGGCAGTTTTTTTCTTTTCCTGAAGGACAGAAAAAAGTTAATGCTCGGTGTCACGTGCCTCATATGCAAAGAGGACTTATCTAGAGGCACAGATAAGAAGTATAGTTACGGCAACTATACTATGCACATGCTGAGGTGGCATCCACTAAATTACAGCCGGGCAGAGATGCGTTACCTCCAGGACAACCCACCAACTCCTGTGGCCAGGACATCGGCACAGGTATCTCTGTCGGGGCCAGAGGCACGGGAAACAGTGCCAAACATTCAGGATAACTTTGTTCACATGAAGATTGTCTGTTTATATTGCGGTACCTTACTCTCATGTGCCAATATGAGCATTAACTCAATAAACAGAGCATTTGAAAACCACAAGTGCTCTAAACGCCCCAAAAAATAAAAACATTTTTTGCTCCTGTTGAGCCCTTTCCAATGCCTGTTTTTTGTTGTTTCCCCCCCCAAAAAACCAAAAAAAACATAAAATTGTTCAAAAAATACAAAAAAACAAAACATGTTCAGAAAAATTAAAAAAATATAAAACAACAAAAACATTAAAAAAATGTTCTTTTCAGAACTACCTCCCCTTTATAAAAAAATTGCTAGAATGTTTAGCACTCTGGCAAGCTCTATTTCTTTTGGTTCGCTTCCCGGTTCGCTCGCCGGTACGCGAACCGGGAGCGAACCCAAAAAATAAAAAAAATAAAAAAGAAGAGTAAGTATAAGGGAAGTAAACAGAGAGTAATGTTAAAAGAAAGACAGCTATAGGGACTAAACCAGAGATACTGTTTAATAGATTTATTTACCGAAGAAAAGATGGAAGAGGATATAATTGTGAAAAACAAAATAGATAAGGAAATGAAAGAAAAAAAGGAGAGTAGAAGAATAACACAGAAGAGTTTCTTAGAGAATGTGAGTGAATGTTCAAAATAAGATTAAAACATGTGGAATAACAGAGAGAAAAAACAGAAAGCAGAAAAGAAGAAGTAACAGAAAAAGAATAATTGAAACAGCAAAGAAATGTAAATAACATAGGCCCATATTATCAACATAGGCAATAAAAGTTTTGCAGCTTTTATCGGCAGAAATGTGTCGCTAAAGCCGCTTTTGCGGCAGAAAACTGCTGCTAAAACCGCTTTTGCAGCAGTTTTCTGCCGATAAAAACAGCAATAATTTTATTGGCTCTGTTCATAATATGCCCCTTAGTGTGCTTCAACTACACAGAGAAAGCATAATGAACAAGTAGTGAAAGAGTGATCAGTCAAAGACACTAAGAGTAATAGAGAAGGAGTGAGTGAACAAGAGTGAGGAACTATGAGAAGAGAGGGACTGAGAAAAGGAGTGGAAGGAGTAGAGTAAGTAAGTAATAGAGAAAGGAATGAGGGAAGTAGCAAAGGCAGGAAAGTGAGGGTTAAAGAAATGAAGCAGTGGAACTAATAGTAGTTAAATGTGATAGAAATGTAATGAAAAGAGTACAAAACATTTACCTTATAATTGTCGTTAACTTAGTCACTTGTTATTTTTATACTTTCAATCTGTGAAAGAGAGAACAAACATTTGAAAAATATTAAAACATGTATTTAAAAATTAGAAAAGACAAGGGAAAAGATTGAAGGACAAACAGTTTTTCAACAACTTTGACACTTACAGAAGCTTCTGCTTCTCCAGGCCCCCTACACAGTCCTAAAGATATACATTTTAAACTAACAGTATCTTGATGCAGATGAAGTGAGGCCTATCTTGGAACATGGTGCATCTTTTGCACTGCTGTTGTCTCACAAAAGTGACGCAATGGCAGCGCAAAAGAGGTGCACAATCATCATAAAACTGTTCCTAACATTTTAAATGATTGTTTCAGGATGGCAATAAGGTGTGTCCTATCCAGACGTTTGTTTCAGGTGAGGCCTACTCAGGATTGCAGATCAAATTTAGCCTTGTTGAAGAGTACAGAGGAGATAATACATGTGTAGGCCAACCAATAAGGTTCAGACTTCCTCTGTTTCCCTGGACAGGCCTAAACAGTCAAGTCAAGTCAAAAAGGCTTTATTTCGATAAAACATTATCATAAAAGCAAGAGAAAAATCGCAGTGCAACAATTAGAACAATTAAAAACAGTTAAAAGCAAGGATAAGCATTCGACAGGAAAATGGAATATTAAAAAAGTTTTATCAAGACAGTGCGATAGGTAATCATTATGCTGGAAGATTTGGACAATCAATATTAGCATTTTTTTAGTCCATTTGATGTTTAGGTTTTTCCAATTTGCAAACAGTAGGTACAAAAGTTCAATCAACAGTAGGTTAAAAAATAGAATTAAACAGACAGTTTTAGCCTTTTGGCTCGAATGGACCAAGCCCATGATAAGAATTTGGCTGTAGCACAAACATAGGATGCACGGCTGTCGGACATTAGTATCCTAATTGCGGCCACGTGGCTCCTAGTGCCCAGTTGCCGACATAAGTTTTTGAGCCAAATCCTCCTGGGTATTGTGTATTCTCTGCACTCAAACATGAAGTGTGCCAGTGTCTCTGGTTTGTCTAGGCATGCAGGGCAAGGCTCTGTGATTTGTGCACGAGATTTCCAGCGTGAAATAAAAGAATAGAGGGGAAGAGTTCCTATTCGAAATTTAAAATACAAGGCCCTGTCAAAGGGTTTTTCAATGATATCAAGATACACTTCCCGCTTAAGTTGATCTTTAAACTTCAGGAAGTCTTCCGTAAGTCTGCCCATAGTGGAGCTGGTATTCCTCCGGGATAGGATCCAGTACCAATAGCGTTTCTTAAGAACTAGCTTCGGGGGTGAAGTTCTATTTACCCATGCTTCGTTCAAGCCCAAATTTGCTAACAACAGCTTCATGTCCTTTAGCCATTTAATTTGGTGCCACCCTGGTAGTGACATAATTTCTGCTAGACCTTGCGAATATCTGCTAAGTTCCTCCACACGCCACAGGCGTGCCCATAGCAGTAGTGGGCGAAATTTAGCAAGGTCGTCAATTGTGCGGCAACCAAGATCCAACATTAGGGGAACAGTGGGGGTGCCTTGCGGGAGAGACATAATCGCTCTACAAAATTTCCTCTCTGATCCAGGCAAAGCGTCAGTAATGGATGACCCCCAGAGTTCAGCCCCATAGAGGGCAGAGCTGACCCCTTTAGCCGAGTAGATCTCTAGAACAGTAGCTATTGGTCTTATTGTACAGGAGCGTTGTACTTTCAGAAGAGCTCCTGTGATCCTTTTGTGCGATAGGAGCATTTTGTCCAGGTGGGGAGTCCAATCCATTTTGTGAGAAAGGCGTATCCCAAGATAATCGAAAACTTCTACCCTCTCCAAGAGTTCAGCATTCAGGGTAGGATTCAACACAAGGTATTTAGTTTTGCTTGTGTTGATTACCAAGTCGCGTTTGGTGCAAAAGGATTGGAAGTTGTCAAGGAGCCTTTGGAGTCCAGTGAGGGTTTTAGAAATTAAAAGCGTGTCGTCCACGAAGAGGAGGGTTGGTATGCGTTCGCCAGCCAGGGATGGTTCATCTGAGGGATGTTTCCGGAGATGCTCGACCACCCCATTGATGTAGAGGGAGAAAAGGGTGGGAGCTAGCACACATCCCTGGCGGACACCTCTCTCAACCGGGATACTATTTGTTTTTTCCCCCCCAGGGCCCCACCTAACCTGGGCAAAGTTATCTTGATGCAGCCTCACGAGTAGGGATAACAAATAGTGAGGCAACCCCATATCAGCCAGTACAGTCCAAAGGGTCTCCCTGGGTACAAGGTCAAAGGCAGTCTTTAAGTCAATAAACGCTAGATAAAGACTGCCTTTGCCTATGACCACAACTTTCCAATACACCATCATGAGTCTAAAAGCTTGTTCGACTGTCCCAACTGTTCATCTGCACAATTTGATTCGTAATGTTACGAAACACAGGTAATGTATTTGAAAAATGTGCAATTTCTTTTGCTCATTTCACAATCACATCACTTGTGTTTCCTTTGGTTAGGTATCTCATTGTGCAGATGTAGTCCAGCATATGAAAGAGTACGCACTGCATGCAACAACTTTGACACTTACTGAAGCCTCAGCTTCTCCATACCCCCTACACAGTCCTAATTATATACATTTTAAACTGACGGTATCTTGCTGGAAAAGAACTGAGGCCTATCTTGCAACATGGTGCATCTTTTACACAAAAGTGACGGAACAGCGGCGTAAAAGAGGCACACAGCCTTCATAAAACTGCCCTTAACATTTTAAATGATTGTTTCTAGATGCTGATAAGGTGTAACCTATCCACAGATTTGTTTCAGGTAAGTCCTACTCAGGGTTGCAGATGAAATTTAGGCTTGTTGAAGAGTATAGAGGAGATAATACATGTGCAGGCCTACTAACGAAGTGAGTCATGCCCACTGCACTCTTGAACAAATGTCAGACCTCCTCTGTCTCCTGGAACAGGCCTAAACCTCATCTACACAATGTGATGTGTAATGTTAGGAAACACAGGTAATATAATTGAAAAACGTGCAATTTTTTTTGCTCATTCCACAATCACATCACCTGTGTTTCCTTAGCTTAGGTATCTCATTGTGAAAATGTAGTCATTCATATGAAAGACTATGTAGAATGTGAGCACTGTATGCAACAACTTTGACACTTACAGAAGCCTCAGCTTCTCCATGTCTACTACACATTTCTAAATGTAGATCATAAGTACAAAAAGTACAGAATTAATTATACATGTTAAATGGTTTATTTTTGCTGTTCTCAGAATTTATCAAATTTCACTAAAAACAGTGACTTGAAGGTATTCATCATATAACAGCGGGGAAAAAAAAACACAATCAAAATGATTGTGTTTAAAAAACCCATATAACATAAAGAATCAGAAATCAGAACTCCTCAAAAGTAACTTACTTTCCATGACGTCGAAGGATGTCCTATGAACAGCTTACACTCGGTTGTGCTGTTTTTATTTTCAGCCCGCCACTTTCTGAAAGAAAACCTCCATCGTTTTGAAAAATATGTTACATACAATAAATGACTTCTCGCTCTCTACCACATGTTTCCACAAGGCCAAATCATGTAAGAGCCATTTATAACTCTTGGAATTCTTGTAAGCAAATCCCGTCATTTTGTATTTCCGCAACTTTCAGAAAGAAAACGTTCAAGATCACTTTCACAATCCTGGACTAGTAATATCTTACCCTTCTTGCTCACTCATGTTCTACATTTCCTATGACACTGATACTGCTTACTATGAAGCAGACTTACACTACCTCTATGACTACTACAATTATTTAATTGTCTACATCACTTTTAATCACAAAGCAATATAAAACAGTAGATAAAATTATATCAACCCCTAGAATCATTATACGCCAGTTACCTACCCTAAATTCTCTTTTCTGAAAACAGAAAGTAAGAATATTTTTAAATAAAAAGGCAACATTGTATCGTAGTCAAATGGGAATAATTTCCGAAACAGCACATTTTTTTACATTTTAAGCTGTGTAATAAGCGGATCTGTCAAATGACCATCATGACATATAATAGCTGCAGTTACAAATGTTCTTCCTAAAATCAACGACTGTGTAGCCACAACATTTGTAATTAAAGTTGAAGACTTACTTTCATCAGGTTTATATAGTTGGATTTTCAAAATGACATTATAATCAAAAGTTTGGACCAATAATCTAGACAGCATTGCAGACTTACATTCCCTCTACTCCATGTTTTGATTGGCTGCTTGAATTAGCTTATAAAAAGAAACAGTTTTTCTGAACTCATACAAAGTGCAGTTATTTTTCCATGACGTCAAGTGTTATGGTAAGAACACCGTTTGCTTTGGGAAATACTCTGTTGTCCTTCAACTAATCTCTGCCCACCACTTTCTGTAAGAAAATCTTCTTTTTTTCCAGGAACTATTTAAAACTCAAAAATAACTTTTGACTCTGTACTACACTTATCCTCAAGGCCAAATCGTGTAGGAGCCATTAGAACCTCTTGAAATTCCTCAGAGCAAATCCTGAGATTCCTTCCCTAAAATTTTGGTTTTAAAAACACCAGGTAAGAATTTTTAAGGTCAAAAGGCAATTTTTTTTTTAAAGTTAAAACAGAATCATTGCAGAATGACCAGCCATTTCTAGACTTTAAATAAGCTCTGTAATGTCCTGATGTTATTGAAGGACCGTCATGATATATAATTGCTGCAGTTACAAAAGTCCTTCCTGATATTGACAACTGTGAAGCCACAACATTTTTAATTAAAGTTGTCAATTTTGTTCCATCAGGCCTACATCGTTGGAACATTAAAATGACATACTGGCCATATGTTCGTATAAATAATGTTGACAACATTGCAGACTTACATTGGCTACACTCCATGTTGTGATCAGCTGCTTTTACTAGCTTATTAAAGGACACTGATTTACTCTCTGGCAAAGTTAAATATATAAATCTTTCTGAGTCTACACTAGTAGTACTTGATACCCTACAGTTCTCGCAGTCATGCTGCCATTGATAAGAAAGCCCAAACAGGTGATCTACATCTACACCTTCAGCATGCAATACATCAAGCATATACATTAAAAACTCCTGACAATCTTGCTGAATATTTTGAGAGAATTGTGTTTGACCTGAACATCTGTCTAACAGATTTCGAATTTCAGACACACTTTCTATTTTTGTTCTATCAGTGCTACATTTCTCTAACACAGAATTTAACAAACTGCAAAATCTTTGATCAGAATTGACCACAATCTCTTCTTTTACATTTTCTAGAGAAAACAAAGCATTAACCACTACATTAGCATAGCAGTTGACACCAGAACTGTTTTCAAATTGAAAACCAACAACATCTTCAACAGAATCCTTTTTCTTTCTGCTTATAATTACAGGTTCATCGACTTTTCGTCTTTTTGCTACAACCTCCCTACTATTGGTCACATTTCTTCGTTTCCGGCCTACCACACGTTTCTCAAACAAAGGATATTGAGGCAAATGTGGCGCATACTCTCTTCTTAACCTATTGTATTCCTTAACACAATCTAGATCTGCACAAATGTTTGTGACATCACACTTAATCAAGTACAATCCCGATAAAGTTCTAACTCGTGACAATGCCACATATGCCATACCCTCCTTGAACACAGAACTGCCAATATTCACCAATGCACTGTCTACACTTAAACCTTGCGATTTATGGATTGTCACCGCATATGCCAAGCAAACAGGAAACTGCTTACGGCGAACATATAAGTCTTTTACAAGCAAAAATCTAGCAGAACAACGACCAATTAGCTGTACTTCCTCAATGCCATCAAATTTAATTTTTAAAAATTCAATTCCATCTCTATTTCTGTATTTCACAAAATCAACAACATTACCCATTGATCCATTTACCAGACCTCTTTCAACATGTAAATTCCTTCTTAAAATTATACGGCAATTTAAGCACACATTCAGAGTCTTTTCAAAACCCGCTGTTTTAGATATAGTCTTCTCTAATGAATCCAGTTTTGTTTTCAAATTCTCAGACAAAATAATTGTTGATCCCATATGCTCTGCTCTGTCAATAGCTTCCAGTTTCACAATCTCTTGGTTTTCTAAATGCAACATTTTGTTGTTGAAGATGGCACATTCTGCAAGAGTTGGCATCAAACATATTCCAGATTTCTTCTCAGTAATTTTCTGAAAAATATTCTCAGGCACAACGTCTTGTTCTGGATATAAATTTGACAGTAATCGTGCATGTAAAGCTTCTTTCCCATGCTCGGTCACTTTTCCAATTCTAACATCTTGTAGAATATTCTTGTAAACTTCATCTTCGCCTGACGCATATTTTCATGCAGTTCAGCATAATTGAAGTTTAACCATATATTGACGTTGCCAATGCTCCCTAGGCACTTCCTGGTATCTTCATGCGTGAGCATTTTGAACACAGGTTGTCCTTTCACTGGTGTCAGCTGCAGAAGATCTCCGAAAACAATGATGTGTTTGCCACCAAATAACACATCATACTCTGTTTTAAGAACTTCTTGCATTCTCAAATGCACAAAGGCAAGCATGACATTAGAAACCATGCTTACTTCGTCAATGATAAGAAGTTTCATTTTCCTCAAGACTCTTGAAACTTCACAACAAGCATCTCCAGATAACTTGTGGTATTGTAATTTGTTATCATGCTCCACTGGCAGCATCAATAGACGATGCAAAGTAATACCTTTAATGTTATGTGCTGCCAGTCCAGTTGGAGCGGTGACAACACAAGACAGCGATGACTCAGTCCTTTCCTGCAAATAACATGAAATTGCTTTAATGAGGAAACTTTTTCCAGTTCCCGCTTCTCCACTCACGTACAGTCGGACAGGCTTCAACGACGTACTTGAGCACTCTTTCTTCTCATGACTTAATCCATGATCAATTTGCTTGGTAACTTCGTCATATATTTTCCTCTGCTCAACGTTAAGTTGTCTTTCCAAGTCTTCTAAGTTAACCGCATCCTCCTGAGCATGTGCCATGGCTCTTTCCACTTCATTCATGGCAGTGGCAGCTTCATTTTCGATAACAGGTCCTCCTAGTGGATCCTGACTCAATGAAACAGAACTCTGACTGTCCTGAGAACTGTCTCTGGCAATCTCGGCTGCAATCGTTGCTTCCTGCTCGATTTCCGCATTCAACATTTCAAGATATTTGGGAAAAGCAGGACATTCTATGGTCTCCTTGGCGGCAGTGAAAGAGTCTTCGTAACAGAGGAAATCTCCAAGCAGTTCCTCTTCTGCACGCCAAGGCTTAAAAAGTTGCAAAAGTGCTAAATAGAAAAACTCCTTTTTTTCAGGAGATTCGCCACTCAATTTTCGATGGTTTACCAAGTGGCATTTTCTTTGCTTGACCAGACATGCCTCACTTCCAATTACAGCATACACTCCTTTATCAATATCTTCGTTGATGTTCCTCTTGAATATGTAATTTTGTAGAACCTCATACAGACAAACATTCTCGAGGTGACTGCTTCGATTTGGATAATATGTATCCAACATGTTGGTCTTCAAAATATCGGTACTGTTTGGCTCCTTTTCCGCCAAATACTCAATTTCCCGCACAGGTTTCAGAACTCGATTACGCGTTGCAGCAAGACCAAGACTCGCCCAAACGATACTCCTAGATTTGGCATAGAGACTTGCTGAAGACAACCGGTCAGAACATTCGTAAGCTCTGATTTCTCGATGCGACAACATCTTCAGACTGAAACTGTACAACTTCTTACTGAGGCTCTTTTCATGGGAAATGTCCTCCCACATATCCTTCAATTCTGTCTTTTCTTTTTTGGTGATGTAAGATGTCACATACCGAGCCACAGCCATACAGTTATCAGCCACAAACTGTATATCCATGTTAGCATTCCACATGGACAAAATCACTGGGTTGTAGTCGTTGATGTACTTGGAGTCTTCGTTCCTTTTCAAATTGTATGTGTTTTTAGGTGATTTCTTCATCACATTATGTCGCAGCGAAGACATCAAACTGTTTACTCTTCCTTTAGAAATCACCGGTCGTGGAAAGGCGAAACGACATTTGGTGTAGAACTTGTCCTTGTTTCTGAATTTACGACGACAGTACTTTCCGCAACGATGGCTTTGGAAGCGTAGAACTTGTTCTCTTAGGCTTTTGTCCTCCTTTGCATTTGGAACAGCACATGTAGAATACTGTTCTATGAAACTCATCACTAAGTCTTCTGGATCCGTTCCAAATTTAGGTGCATCCTTGATCCACAGCAGCATATGTATATGAGGAGCACCTCTTGCTTGGTACTCCTTTCTCCAGAAGAAATCCAACACCTCTCCAAGAGGTGGATTTCTCTTGTTCATGATGAAAGACATCATAGCTTCAAATCTATGATTGAAGTACCTGCATACATTCACTGGATCCAAAGAGCACAGTTCTCCGGGTGTCTTGAATTCGATATTTTCAATGTTTCCATTTGCCTCTCGTAGAAATTCAAGTAAGTCTTCCCAGCCATACTCGGCACAGCTCAGAGTGAGGAACCATGTGGGAGTTCCTAAGTTCCTCAGCATACATTTTAAATCACCATGACGACGGTACCAGTACTCATTAGTACCACGCTGACACGCCATGAGATTAATCAGGTGACAATCCAAAATACTGTCTTGCACATTGACTTTATCCATAAAGTCACTTGCAGAGATGTTTTGCATCTGTATACCACTTTTCAAGATGTGGTTCACTGCATATGACAATCCAGACAGATCGCTTTCAAACAGGAGATGAAACAAATAGGGAATGCATTGTCGAAACCTAGCATCTTCTGCATACAATCGTAAAGTCCGGTATTCAGAAGCAGGAATTTGATGAGGTCGCTCATCATATCTTCCTCCTTGACCTGTTGGAAATAGCTGTGGGAAACACCGAGCTTCCAAACTTTCCTCCCAAACACTAATGTGACTCCCTTTGGCTTGTTTCATTTGAAACAACTCAATAGCATTCCCCATGACTTCCTTGGAATGCAAAGGATGAACACTATAATGTTCATATATTTCTTCACTTTTAGAGGGTTCTACTTTCTCAATTTGACCAGCACACAAATCGCTATCCTCTTCCTCACTTACTTCCTCTTCTGCAACATATACATTCTTATAGTACTTATTATTTTTTTTTCAAATACAATGTTGCCTTTTTGACTTTCCTAACATCCACTAAATTTTGCCATATTTTCTTATTCTTTGTCGGAACCCCATTAACTAAGATAACCAGAGGTTCCTCTTCCACTTTTTCTACTCCAATTGTGTTAATGTTTTTCTTCAAATCTAGAGGCAAATAAACAACTCTTCCCTTTAATCCTCTCTGTAAATCTGATGGAGGCAATTTCCCTGTCTTTGGCTCCATTCTTACAATAGCCTGAAAGGGATGGATACTTTGAATCAAAATAGATTCATAAGTATTTAAATCCTTCAATTCAGAAGGAATCTCAACCAATTCCAGATTATTATGAACCGCTCTAGCAGGCATCTGGTTTTGATTTAATTTATTACAACAATAAGTACACACACGTTGATCCAATCCCAAATCGAAACAATTTTCTACCATCAAGTATGTTGCAAAATCCTTCCATTCACTATTATTTTCCCTTTCACTTTTTGCATATAAATCCACTAACTTAGTCTGATTCTTATAATAAGTCCGTCGACAACACACACAAGTGAAATTAGGCCTCTCACTTGATTTCACCTGAAACGTGGCAATTTCCTTCTGAAAATTATCTGTACTGGAAACCTGTACACTATCTTCCACATTACCCTCTTCTTGTGGGTCAATTTCAACATTCTCCTCTTTACTTCCAAAGTAACAAAACTCAATTTCTTCACACATATTCTTCACATCTATTTCAGAACCATGCAAAAGAGCAGCGCATAATTGTTTAAGCATAACTGCTGGACTCTTAGCATAATTCAACATTCTAACTAATTTCCTCACTTTATTATGATGCACTGCTAGCATCCTGAAATGAAGAAAAACACTCTGGCATACTCTCCTGGAAAGACAAGCCAGTGAATGACCATGCAAACCTGTCACTTCTCTCACTCTGCAAGGATCTAATTCTTGCAACAACTTCATTTTCTGCTTCAAACTTTTCTTATTAAATGTCCGTACAAAATCACAAAGCAAATTGATGGAATCCTGTCGCAAACTGCAAATACTACTACACTTCCAGGTGTACACAGGACCCTTAGGACGTCTTCCTAAAACCTCATTACCTAACACCTCTTCTGTCTCTGTTGTCACAAGTTTTTCTTTTTCAACTGGACAACCATCTTTCACCTCATAAGCTCGACCATTGGTGTCAACTGCATGCACCAAATCATTATCCTGGAAATAACTCTCCTCATTAAAAAATGCCTCACAACTTGAACTATGCATCCATTCTCCGGAAAAAACTTCAAAAAAATTACTACGATTAACTATTCTCTTCCATCTACTATTTCTTTTGAAATCATAAATTGCCTTGTTTAGCTTACTAATTCTATTGATTATCAAAATAAATAACTTTAGTTTAATTTCAAATGCCTGATCAATAACTTTCTCAACTTTTTTTTTTCTTATAAAAAACCACTTTCTGTTGACCTTTCTTAATATTTTTTAACAAATTGCCAATTATCCTGTTGCGGAACATTCATTTACGAATGTCCCTAAACTGTTGTTTCCTTCTACTATCATGCACAGAGTTATCTCTTGCTCTAGCAGTAACATTTTGGATTGGCCTTTCCTTTCCGTTTAAATTGCTTCTCTTTTTCTGGACTAAAACATTTTCTGTAGTACTACTTTTTTTTTTACAAATGTTTCTTATGAATGATTTCGTGGTCCTACCCGGTGCTTTCTTGGTGACTTGACGATTTTTTATTGTAGAGGACTGCTGCATTAATTGATGAACCTGCTGTCTTTGACGTTTTGTAGCCTTTCTGATTCTATCCTTAGACGGCATTCTCAAAATTTGAAATGATCTGCAGTTGAAGCTGTGGTAAAATATAATAAAAAAATTTATTAACCACTATTACCAAACAGTAAATCAATAACAGTCATCAAAAACTTAACACACTACTTGACATTTTTACATAGAATATTTGTTAGTGCTTTGGCAAATTTAGAATACACAAATAGCAGAAAAGAAATGGAATTCTTCTTCATTTTACCTGTCCTGTTTTATATGTGAATCTGATCTAATTTTATGAGCATATTTTAATATTTTATTGAAGACACTACACATAACCTGTTTTTGAAGGTGTGTTTAATTTTAAATGAAACGGTTTACATTTTTACTTTTCATTTATTGTAAATTTTAAAAATAAATGTTTATAGTTCCATAGGCTCAAGCAGGTCAGCTTCCAACCCTATGTCATACAATTCTGACAAATCGGCATCCTCATCATGTTCTTCATCATCCTCAGGATTTAAATCATCCAAGGGATCTACTTCCACTGACGTTTCAATTACAAGTTCAATGATAAGGTCAAGATCAACTGATTGCTGATTGTCACTCATGGTTGATGTTGTCGTTATCTTTAAAGAAAGAGAACAACAATGAGATGTTGCAGAGTAGGAGACAAATCTCAGAGATTATAATAGTAAAATTGTTTAACAAGAGTAACATTTTGCAGCTATTATTTAGCCATGTCCAGCGATGCTGAGGAGGTGAGGCCTATGTCCAAGTTTTCAGTGAACAGGACTCATCTCTTCTTAACCTTGGATAAGCCTCACCGACTCTGTGTCCCCTGCTCATACTTAAATGTACAGGGGCAGATTTATGCTAAGTGGCGCATCCCCCCGGATGCACCAGTTAATGTGCACCGCTGCTCTGCCACCCATAGTGTGCCGCATTTACAATGTGGAGCACCATTGAGCAAAAACAGCACAGATGCGTCACGCATCTGTGCCGCAAAAGCAGAACATTGCAGGAATCACGTCATAAGCGCGACATGTCTACTGCAATGCACAGGAGGAAGCCTCACATTGCATGGTGCATCACTTCTTATGCCTGTTTGCAAACAGGCGTAAGGATTTGATTCAGCAATGCTATAAAGCTGACTCAGTGAAATCTTCTAAATTTCACTGTGTTAGTTTTACAGGGCTTTCATGCAAATTAATGCATACCTTGCAACAAAACACCTATATGAAAACTGACGCAGGTTTCATGTGGCACAGGACTTTACAGCATGACACATCTGCCTAGATGCATCAAGTTGTAAATATGTCGCCACATAGCAAATCTTTTGCACCGCCGCTGCGTCACAAAAGTGACGCACAGTGACGCAAAAGAGACATACACCTATCATAAATCTGTCCCTAACATTTTAAATGATTGATTCAAGATTACCATAAAGTGTGGCCTATCCAGAGGTTTGTTTGAGGTGAGGCCTACTCAGGGTTGCAGATGAAATTTACGCTTGTTGAAGAGTACAGAGGAGATAATACATGTGAAGGCCTACCAATGAAGTAAGTCATATCCACTTCACTCTTGAACAAAGGCCAGACCTTTTCTGTGTCCGTGGACAGACCTAAACTTCATCTGCACAATGTCATTCGTAAACTTAGGAAACACAGGTGATGTAATTGAAAAATGTGGAGTTTCTTTTCCTCATTTCACAATCACATCACCTGTGTTTCCTTTGCTTAGGTATCTCATAGTGCAGATGGACTCTAGCATATCAAAGAGTACACATAAGTTGAGCAGTGTATACAACAATTTTGACATTTACAGAAGATTCAGCTTCTTATCTTGTTGGAGATGAAATGAGGCCTGTCTTGCAACATGGTGCATCTTTTGCATCACTGCTGCATCGGTTTCATGTGGCACGGGACTTTACAGCATGACACATCTGCCTAGATGCATCAAGTTGTAAATATGTCACCACATAGCAAATCTTTTGCACCGCCGCTGCGTCACAAAAGTGACGCACAGTGACGCAAAAGAGGCATACACCTATCATAAATCTGTCCCTAACATTTTAAATGATTGATTCAGGATGACGATAAGGTGTGGCCTATCCAGAGGTTTGTTTAAGGTGAGGCCTACTCAGGGTTGCAGATGACATTTACGCTTGTTGAAGAGTACAGAGGAGATAATACATGTGAAAGCCTACCAATGAAGTAAGTCATGTCCACTTCACTCTTGAACAAAGGCCAGACCTCTTCTGTGTCCGTGGACAGGCCTAAACCTCATCTGCACAATGTCATTCGTAAACTTAGGAAACACAGGTGATGTAATTGAAAAATGTGGAGTTTCTTTTCCTCATTTCACAATCACATCACCTGTGTTTCCTTTGCTTAGGTATCTCATAGTGCAGATGGACTCTAGCATATCAAAGAGTACACATAAGTTGAGCAGTGTATACAACAATTTTCACATTTACAGAAGATTCAGCTTCTTATCTTGTTGGAGATGAAATGAGGCCTGTCTTGCAACATGGTGCATGTTTTGCATCACTGCTGCATCGGTTCCATGTGGCACGGGACTTTACAGCATGACACATCTGCCTAGATGCATCAAGTTATAAATATGTCGCCACATAGCAAATCTTTTGCACCGCCGCTGCGTCACAAAAGTCACGCACAGTGACGCAAAATAAGCTTACACCTATCATAAATCTGTCCCTAACATTTTAAATGATTGATTCAGGATGACGATAAAGTGTGGCCTATCCAGAGGTTTGTTTGAGGTGAGGTCTACTCAGGGTTGCAGATGAAATTTACGCTTGTTGAAGAGTACAGAGGAGATAATACATGTGAAGGCCTACCAATGAAGTAAGTCATGTCCACTTCACTCTTGAACAAAGGCCAGACCTTTTCTGTGTCCGTGGACAGACCTAAACTTCATCTGCACAATGTCATTCGTAAACTTAGGAAACACAGGTGATGTAATTGAAAAATGTGGAGTTTCTTTTCCTCATTTCACAATCACATCACCTGTGTTTCCTTTGCTTAGGTATCTCATAGTGCAGATGGACTCTAGCATATCAAAGAGTACACATAAGTTGAGCAGTGTATACAACAATTTTGACATTTACAGAAGATTCAGCTTCTTATCTTGTTGGAGATGAAATGAGGCCTGTCTTGCAACATGGTGCATCTTTTGCATCACTGCTGCATCGGTTTCATGTGGCACGGGACTTTACAGCATGACACATCTGCCTAGATGCATCAAGTTGTAAATATGTCACCACATAGCAAATCTTTTGCACCGCCGCTGCGTCACAAAAGTGACGCACAGTGACGCAAAAGAGGCATACACCTATCATAAATCTGTCCCTAACATTTTAAATGATTGATTCAGGATGACGATAAGGTGTGGCCTATCCAGAGGTTTGTTTAAGGTGAGGCCTACTCAGGGTTGCAGATGAAATTTACGCTTGTTGAAGAGTACAGAGGAGATAATACATGTGAAAGCCTACCAATGAAGTAAGTCATGTCCACTTCACTCTTGAACAAAGGCCAGACCTCTTCTGTGTCCATGGACAGGCCTAAACCTCATCTGCACAATGTCATTCGTAAACTTAGGAAACACAGGTGATGTAATTGAAAAATGTGGAGTTTCTTTTCCTCATTTCACAATCACATCACCTGTGTTTCCTTTGCTTAGGTATCTCATAGTGCAGATGGACTCTAGCATATCAAAGAGTACACATAAGTTGAGCAGTGTATACAACAATTTTGACATTTACAGAAGATTCAGCTTCTTATCTTGTTGGAGATGAAATGAGGCCTGTCTTGCAACATGGTGCATGTTTTGCATCACTGCTGCATCGGTTTCATGTGGCACGGGACTTTACAGCATGACACATCTGCCTAGATGCATCAAGTTGTAAATATGTCGCCACATAGCAAATCTTTTGCACCGCCGCTGCGTCACAAAAGTCACGCACAGTGACGCAAAATAAGCTTACACCTATCATAAATCTGTCCCTAACTTTTTAAATGATTGATTCAGGATGACGATAAAGTGTGGCCTATCCAGAGGTTTGTTTGAGGTGAGGCCTACTCAGGGTTGCAGATGAAATTTACGCTTGTTGAAGAGTACAGAGGAGATATTACATGTGAAGGCCTACCAATGAAGTAAGTCATGTCCACTTCACTCTTGAACAAAGGCCATACCTTTTCTGTGTCCGTGGACAGACCTAAACTTCATCTGCACAATGTAATTCGTAAACTTAGGAAACACAGGTGATGTAATTGAAAAATGTGGAGTTTCTTTTCCTCATTTCACAATCACATCACCTGTGTTTCCTTTGCTTAGGTATCTCATAGTGCAGATGGACTCTAGCATATCAAAGAGTACACATAAGTTGAGCAGTGTATACAACAATTTTGACATTTACAGAAGATTCAGCTTCTTATCTTGTTGGAGATGAAATTATGCCTGTCTTGCAACATGGTGCATCTTTTGCATCACTGCTGCATCGGTTTCATGTGGCACGGGACTTTATAGCATGACACATCTGCCTAGATGCATCAAGTTGTAAATATGTCACCACATAGCAAATCTTTTGCACCGCCGCTGCGTCACAAAAGTGACGCACAGTGACGCAAAAGAGGCATACACCTATCATAAATCTGTCCCTAACATTTTAAATGATTGATTCAGGATGACGATAAGGTGTGGCCTATCCAGAGGTTTGTTTAAGGTGAGGCCTACTCAGGGTTGCAGATGAAATTTACGCTTGTTGAAGAGTACAGAGGAGATAATACATGTGAAAGCCTACCAATGAAGTAAGTCATGTCCACTTCACTCTTGAACAAAGGCCAGACCTCTTCTGTGTCCGTGGACAGGCCTAAACCTCATCTGCACAATGTCATTCGTAAACTTAGGAAACACAGGTGATGTAATTGAAAAATGTGGAGTTTCTTTTCCTCATTTCACAATCACATCACCTGTGTTTCCTTTGCTTAGGTATCTCATAGTGCAGATGGACTCTAGCATATCAAAGAGTACACATAAGTTGAGCAGTGTATACAACAATTTTGACATTTACAGAAGATTCAGCTTCTTATCTTGTTGGAGATGAAATGAGGCCTGTCTTGCAACATGGTGCATGTTTTGCATCACTGCTGCATCGGTTTCATGTGGCACGGGACTTTACAGCATGACACATCTGCCTAGATGCATCAAGTTGTAAATATGTCGCCACATAGCAAATCTTTTGCACCGCCGCTGCGTCACAAAAGTCACGCACAGTGACGCAAAATAAGCTTACACCTATCATAAATCTGTCCCTAACTTTTTAAATGATTGATTCAGGATGACGATAAAGTGTGGCCTATCCAGAGGTTTGTTTGAGGTGAGGCCTACTCAGGGTTGCAGATGAAATTTACGCTTGTTGAAGAGTACAGAGGAGATAATACATGTGAAGGCCTACCAATGAAGTA
This sequence comes from Lissotriton helveticus, assembly GCF_964261635.1. Lineage (NCBI taxonomy): Eukaryota > Metazoa > Chordata > Amphibia > Caudata > Salamandridae > Lissotriton > Lissotriton helveticus. Next base: position 478,897,584 of record NC_136061.1, read on the forward strand.
AGTCATGTCCACTTCACTCTTGAACAAAGGCCATACCTTTTCTGTGTCCATGGACAGACCTAAACTTCATCTGCACAATGTCATTCGTAAACTTAGGAAACACATGTGATGTAATTGAAAAATGTGGAGTTTCTTTTCCTCATTTCACAATCACATCACCTGTGTTTCCTTTGCTTAGGTATCTCATAGTGCAGATGGACTCTAGCATATCAAAGAGTACACATAAGTTGAGCAGTGTATACAACAATTTTGACATTTACAGAAGATTCAGCTTCTTATCTTGTTGGAGATGAAATTATGCCTGTCTTGCAACATGGTGCATCTTTTGCATCACTGCTGCATCGGTTTCATGTGGCACGGGACTTTACAGCATGACACATCTGCCTAGATGCATCAAGTTGTAAATATGTCACCACATAGCAAATCTTTTGCACCGCCGCTGCGTCACAAAAGTGACGCACAGTGACGCAAAAGAGGCATACACCTATCATAAATCTGTCCCTAACATTTTAAATGATTGATTCAGGATGACGATAAGGTGTGGCCTATCCAGAGGTTTGTTTAAGGTGAGGCCCACTCAGGGTTGCAGATGAAATTTACGCTTGTTGAAGAGTACAGAGGAGATAATACATGTGAAAGCCTACCAATGAAGTAAGTCATGTCCACTTCAATCTTGAACAAAGGCCAGACCTCTTCTGTGTCCGTGGACAGGCCTAAACCTCATCTGCACAATGTCATTCGTAAACTTAGGAAACACAGGTGATGTAATTGAAAAATGTGGAGTTTCTTTTCCTCATTTCACAATCACATCACCTGTGTTTCCTTTGCTTAGGTATCTCATAGTGCAGATGCACTCTAGCATATCAAAGAGTACACATAAGTTGAGCAGTGTATACAACAATTTTGACATTTACAGAAGATTCAGCTTCTTATCTTGTTGGAGATGAAATGAGGCCTGTCTTGCAACATGGTGCATGTTTTGCATCACTGCTGCATCGGTTTCATGTGGCACTGGACTTTACAGCATGACACATCTGCCTAGATGCATCAAGTTGTAAATATGTCGCCACATAGCAAATCTTTTGCACCGCCGCTGCGTCACAAAAGTCACGCACAGTGACGCAAAATAAGCTTACACCTATCATAAATCTGTCCCTAACATTTTAAATGATTGATTCAGGATGACGATAAAGTGTGGCCTATCCAGAGGTTTGTTTGAGGTGAGGCCTACTCAGGGTTGCAGATGAAATTTACGCTTTTTGAAGAGTACAGACGAGATAATACATGTGAAGGCCTACCAATGAGTAAGTCATGTCCACTTCACTCTTGAAAAAGGCCAGACCTTTTCTGTGTCCGTGGACAGACCTAAACCTCATCTGCACAATGTCATTCGTAAACTTAGGAAACACATGTGATGTAATTGAAAAATGTGTAGTTTCTTTTCCTCATTTCACAATCACATCACCTGTGTTTCCTTTGCTTAGGTATCTCATAGTGCAGATGGAGTCTAGCATATCAAAGACTACGCAGAAGGTAAGAACTGTATGGAACATGGCTATGTAAGTCAAATAATCAAAATCTAAATTTGCCAAGCACACATGGGGCGTATTTACAAGGACCTTGCACCACAGGGAAAGGTCTTAAATTAAAATGGGAAAAATAACATCAGAGAGACTCAAAGGCCTTATAAATATGCCCCAAGCAACCTATGAAGCTCTAGCATTACATATCAAGAAACCTAATTGATTTCAAAAATCGTTTTAAAACACATCATCTAAATAAATTATATACCTACATTCATCGGGAAGTGACTTAAAATGCCCTAAGACACATGAAAGCGTTTTTTTTAAGCCCTTGCTCCATTTTTAGATCACTTTTAACATGGCTATGTAAGTCAAATAATCAAGATCTAAATTTGCCAAGCACAGATGGGGGCGTATTTACAAGGACCTTGCACCACAGGGAAAGGTCTTAAATTAAAATGGGAAAAATAACATCAGAGAGACACAAAGGCCTTATAAATATGCCCCAAGCAACCTATGAAGCTCTAGCAGTACATATCAAGAAACCTAATTGATTTCAAAAATCGTTTTTAAACACATCATCCAAATAAATTATATACCTACATTCAAGGGGAAGTGACTTAAAATGCCCTAAGACACATGAAATCGTTTTTTTTAAGCCCTTGCTCCATTTTTAGATCACTTTTAACATGGCTATGTAAGTCAAATAATCAAGATCTAAATTTGCCAAGCACAGATGGGGGCGTATTTACAAGGACCTTGCACCACAGGGAAAGGTCTTAAATTAAAATGGGAAAAATAACATCAGAGAGACACAAAGGCCTTATAAATATGCCCCAAGCAACCTATGAAGCTCTAGCAGTACATATCAAGAAACCTAATTGATTTCAAAAAACGTTTTTAAACACAACTTGTAAAGCAATTATATTCATACATTCATGGGGAAGTTAGTTAAAATACCCTAAGACACATGAAAGCATTTTTGTAAGACCCTTGCACTATTTTAGCGTCACTTTTAACGGCTATGTAACACAAAGAAACAAAATCTATTTGTAAAACACTTGACACAAATCAAAATTTTAAATACACAACTTTCTTCATAATGTTCTCCCTAAACCATACTATTCTCTATCTAAATTAAATGAATCTTTTCTCACCTTAGCAAATACTTTATGAGTTTCAAAACAGTCTCAGAAACACACCAAATTGTCTTTAGCAGAGCAAAAGGTATGCACTCCAGAGTCTGCAGCCATAAAAAGCACAGAAAACCTGTAATTCATCACACATATCTCTCATGTCACCCAATCAAAACTCTTCCCTCACTTTTTTCAAATCAACACCCTTCCCCCCTCTGCCCTTTCTGCCTTTTTTGCATAGCAACCACCTCCTGAAAGACCTCTCATGTTTGCAAGTTCACACAACAATGTTTCAATTGAACTCTGAACTCTCAGTACACCTGCGTATCCAGTGCAATCTTTCATAAAATGATTTTTTTTTGACCATTCAAATTACATCTTTCAAAGAACTCATACATGCACCCTAACCTTCTGTTTTCAGCAATCAAAATCCACCAATCACTGCTACTGCTTCATTAACACAGAAACTCCACAGTTTTTTTCATTTTCAACTCTTATTTTTTCAACTCCCATTTCATTGCCACACTTCATCTGACTGCAGCAGGACCTCCTCTCACCATGTTTTCTGTCTGGATTGTTGGACATAGTTACATCTACTGGGCTCAGAGGTATGCTGATAACAGAAATTTACCTAACCTCAATTTACAAGATGTGGAAATTAAGTGGTTTGGCCACAGAGGATTAAAATGTCACCAATTGATACCATTGGTGAAAACCTTTATGCATTTGCCTAAACCTGACCTGTTAATTGTGCACTGTGGAGGAAATGACTTGGGCACTTTGACTGGGGTAGGTCTGGAAATGCTTTTAAAGGACACCTTTGAGCAATTGATGGCACTTTTTCCTCAAACTGCCTTGGTATATTCAAATATATGCCAAAGACAGAAATGGAGGTGGTCGAACCAATTTTGTCCACAAATTGAGAAATCGAGGAAGCATGTAAACAAATCTGTTTCAGCTTACATGAGAGACCATGGAATGGGCTCCATCTACAACAATAACTTACGTTACTACATGCAAGATATCTACAGAGGAGATGGAGTTCACTTCTCAGATGAAGGGAACAGAGTTTTCATTCAGAATTTAAAAATGTGCATTGGTACCTACTTATAAGTACCTAAATGTACCATAAACCCAAAAGCTCTTCTCAGAGCTAACCTACATCTGATCACTCACAATTATTATTTTACTCTAACTTTTTTCACTAATTTTCAACAAAGTACGCTCCCCGGAGCGCTACCCGGTACGCGAACCGGAAGCTAACCGCGCGAACTTTTTTAAAAAAATGATTTTTTTTCACACATATGGGCCTCCTCAGCCACCCTCAGAAAACCTAGGGGGTCAAAATACGTCTACCGTGCCCCCTTCTACCCATTCTGAACATTATTTGCCCTCCATCTTGTATCTTTATTCGACCGAAACACAAAATGGTGGACTCCCGTAACGCTGCCGGTTCGCGTACCGGGGCGCTCACCGGAAAGCGCTCCATTAAAAAAGGTGGGAAAGTAATTTACAGAAGAAACCCTGGAGACACTTTCACCAAATATAGATTAGCTCATACTACATATTAATCCCTACCATTTTCACACATTTGGTTGGAATTCCATTTAGCCATTTAGCCTGTAGACCTCTCTAAATACCCTGAGGTAAATTACTTCACAAAACACATCTGAAGTGTTGGAATTGACAACCAATTAAAATGTTACTTTCATTTTCTACTTTTTTACCTGACATTTGATTGGTTATGTACCTGAATATATATAAAAAAAAGAGAGAGAAACACAGCCATTTTGACTACTACTTCCTGAACTACATTGCAAGATCATTTTCACTCACAACTTAAACTTGTTTTTAAAAGGTAAGATATTATTTTATAAATTTGAAAACATTTTCAGATAGTTATATACTATCCCTCTGTAAGAGTTAGACATTGAGAAAGGCTTGTTTATTATAATTATGGATTGATTTGGGTTTCTGTGGTATTATTATGAATTTACATAGGCTTTCTCACAGGCACTTTTTAATAGTACTACTTCATGCCTCAAAACTACCTGTCTGAACTTAAACCCAACAGTGCCCTATCTCTACTGATATATTTATTTTTTATTCAAATTCAGCACAAAAATGCAAGGAGAACAGAACGTTTCCTTTGAAATTGTCCTAGACATGAATAATGAGGAAATAATTGAACCCATTGACTTGGAATTCATGGATGAATCACGAGACCATGAACTTCTACAATGTGTAGAATCTGTGGATCATTTACTTCATTATGATGACGGTCAAATGTGGGAAGTTATGTTCACTCAACAGGAGGACATATCGGACAGTCAAATGTTAGACGTTCTATTAAATTTTGAAAAAGAATCAGAAAAATAAAATTATATTTAATATTTAAAAATTGTTTGAGTCTTTAATCATTTTTATATGTAATTCATAAACTAGTACCAAATTGATTATAAAGTAAAGTCAGACTTATAGTATACTGTGCACAATTTCAAAAATACATTTATATTTAATAATCATTAATACTGCTACTTAAATAAAAAAAAAAAAACAACAAAAAGAACAATCAATAAACATACAATATTTCTAAATATCATAGTCTATCATACTTTTTTCCTTATAGTACGCTCCCCGGACCGCTTCCCGGTGCGCGTACCGGGCGCTACCCACGCAAAAAAAACAAAAACAAAATTTATTTATTTTTTGCCCCGCGGGGCCCTTTTAAAGCCTCCACATCAAACCTAGGGGGTCAGGAAGGATCTACTATGCCCCCTTATGGTCATTTCCCCCTTTCTTTTGGCCTCCTCTTGTCTCTCGATCCTACCGAGAGACAAGATGGCGGCCGCTCCGGACTGTTTAGAATGTTGACAGACACCGGAGAGCCAATCAGCTTCGCTTCGCGAAGTTCCGTTACGCGTCAAGTACACGAACCGGGGCGCTGCCCGGAGCGCGCTTACAGATATATATATTTTTTTGAACGTTAATTTCTCAAAATCCACTGGAGCACATATCTTGAGACCTAGCAAAGGCACATCGGGCTAACAGTCCCTACAATTTTGCCAAGTTTCGTGCAAATCCATTCAGCCATTCGGGCTAAAAGTGAGGCCAACCGCCCTATGGAAATTAACATGGGAAAAACGCGTTTTGGGACCCCCCTTTTTTCTCGGCCCCCCCTTGACGACCCCCCCCCCCCAATTTTCAGTGGCTGCTCAGAAACAAAATGTTACATTTTCCTGAAAATTTCAGCCAATTCCGTCCACAAACGCCAAAGTTATTAGACATAGAATTTTCAAAAATCCCATAGAGAAAAAATCCTAACTATATATACCTACTGGCAAATCTATGGGATTTTTGAAAATTCTATGTCTAATAACTTTGCCGTTTGATGTGGAGGCTTTAAAATGGTTTTTTTCGTGGGGAGCGCCCGGTACGCTTTTGTGCAATGGGCGGTGGTAATCTAAATGATGAGGGGGGGGCAGCGTTCAAAGCACATCAGCGTGCATAAACACGAACATGTTTTTATCTACCACGTACTTGACTTATCTCTCTGAGATGCATTCCCTTGTGTTTTGGCAATGGTAGTCTGTTCATTACATAGATCGCCCGAGGGCGGTAGTACAGACCGCGCGTAGGAAAGGGTCAAAAGCCAGGGGTATAGGAGTATGTAACAAGCGAGCCATTTAATTGAAAAAAATAAACGTGACAAACGGTTGCAGGATCAGTGAAGGTTGATTTTTTATTCGAAAGTATAACAGGATCAGTTACAATAAAATCGTCCATACGCACACCATGGGCGAGTATAATGGGTAACATTACTTCGAAGCTTTATTAATACAATAATCAATAATGAAAAATCGACATCAATAGAGTTGTCCGTATGCCCAGTCAGTACCCTTCCCCGCCCGCCATGTGCACAAAGACCGCATACATCCCCCATAACGTCAAGGCTAAGTAACTAGAACGTCATAAGGAGTTGCAAGTCGCTCCCATACTGGCGCCATTTTGGTCGAGGCCAGGCAGGTTCAGAGTATAGTTCAATGTCTCCAATAAGTAGCGGCAGGACCAGAATCCCTTTCGGCAGTTCAAAAAGTTCGTTAGCGCCAACAGAAAGAACAGGCAGCATGAACCATGACTCAAAGGCGAGGGAGGCAAAATCTTCCCTACCGGGTCACGCTGAGGTCCCACCGGAGCTGATCAAGTTGGCAGTCTACAGTGTCTCTTAGTAATTCGGACAAAAACTGGCGTCAGCATGAGAGCACTACCATCCTGTGACAATGTTGTGGCCACTTCCGGAGAGCGGGACAGCAGGCGTATCCCTCCGCCGATGCACTGAATCAGCCTCCCTCACGGCACCAGATGTGGATAAGGCGGCGGACACCCGTGGCAGCGGTATATCCATGGGGGATAGTCGAGCAACAGTGGCGGTTGCCCCCATCAGAAGCCCGTGGGAGTCGAGGGCCAACAACTCTCGTAGAACCTTTAAAAATGAGAGAACGTCTTCAAGAGTGGGGATCATGCCTCAGCAGGCAAGCATTCGAGTTCCAGGGTAGTCCTGAGTCGTTCTAGTGGACCAGGCCCAAATCCGGGGAGTCGGCCGCCATTTTGAGCGTTCCGCAGCAACAGCCGCTCTTCACCCCGGCCACCGGAGCGGGTCCCCGGCCATCCAACCGAGTGGAACGCCAATGGCAGTCATGGTGCAGCTGACCGGGGAGTGAAACGCTAAGGGTCGCCCTGCTGCAGCTGACCGCGGGGACGGGCCTTGGCGCGTGGTGTCGCCCCCGGGCTATTTGCACAACGGTCCTCCACCCCTAGGCCGCCACCTATGCTACCTCGACAGGAACAGCGTCATGCATTTGGATCGATGTTGCAGCAGGCTGCCATGTAAATAGTTATTTAATAAAACGTTTTACCCTGTTACTTTGCTGGTGTGTTGTATATATTTATAATATTTGCATAGGGTTTGTCGTTATTTTGGGCGGGGTGGGCGGCGGAGCCGAGCTAACTTCTCTTATTTAGTCAGCACATAAATTGACTTACTGGTGCGCATTATTTTGGGTGTACATTTGGAATATCGGTTGGGGTCGGGTTCGTCGTACTGAAATAACCCTTCAAGTTTCTGGTGTAGGCTACTCTCCCATTCACTAGCTCCAGAGAGAGTCGTTCCTAAGTAAGGAAAGTGCTATATTCTTTTTCGTCCTTCACATGCGGATACCATGTTCGGGCTTATTTTTCTCATTCCATTAACCGTTCAATCAACGCCTCAGTCATACAAAAAGCATTCTTTTATTGACCCAGTCGTGCGCCACACATACGCATTCCTACCGTACAAATCAGGGCCCATGCGCACATTCATACCATACAATCTTTCACGCTCCCAGAGATAGCTCGTACATATAATGTACCGTCTCACAGAGCTAGCCTATTTTTCCTCGCGTGGAACACGGTGCGGTTTAGGACTTCTCCATACTTTAGCTGAAATTCCAATGTAACCTGCAGAAAAAGAAAAGAGGGAGGGGGGCAGCGTTCAAAGCACATCAGCGTGCATAAACACGAAAATGTTTTTATCTACCACATACTTGACTTATCTCTCTGAGATGCATTCCCTTGTGTCTCGGCAATGGTAGTCTGTTCATTACATAGATCGCCCGAGGGCGGTAGTACAGACCGCGCGTAGGAAAGGGTCAAAAGCCAGGGGTATAGGAGTATGTAACAAGCGAGCCATTTAATTGAAAAAAATAAACGTGACAAACGGTTGCAGGATCAGTGAAGGTTGATTTTTTTATTCGAAAGTATAACAGGATCAGTTACAATAAAATCGTCCATACGCACACCAAGGGCGAGAATCATGGGTAACATTACTTCGAAGCTTTAATAATACAATAATCAATAATGAAAAACCGACATCAATAGGGTTGTCCGTATGCCCAGTCAGTACCCTTTCCCGCCCGCCATGTGCACAAAGACCGCATACATCCCCCATAACGTCAAGGCTAAGTAACTATAACGTCATAAGGAGTTGCAAGTCGCTCCCATACTGGCGCCATTTTGGTCGAGGCCAGGCAGGTCCTTTCAAGTGGTGTGGGACCTGCCTGGCTTGGGGAACCTTTCAAGTGATGTGACTGAGGAGCAAATTGTGGACCTCTTTAAAGACTTCAACCCACTACATGTCAAGAAATGTCAAAGCGGAATGAAATGCTTTGCATTTGTAGACTTCAGTTCGGCGAAGACCCAGCAGAATGTTATAAGTAAATGTCATGGCACGAAGTTCAGTGGGCGGTCTGTCATTGTGAAATCTTCAATTAAGTTGAATGGCTGCAAGAGCTCCAATTACACCAGCAGCCCTGTTAATATGCCGATCTTGGAAAAAGTTCCTCTGTTGGATTGCAATGGCTGCAGTGATGGTCTTGGGAAACTGCTTCCGAAAACTCTAAAGGCCACGAAAGCTTGCTATGCTGTTTCTTTGGAAATGCGGTGCTGGGTGATGGAAGTTATTGAAGAGTTGGCAGTGGTGTTTTTTGTAGATTTTGGACGCTCTGCCACAGTCCTGGCTTCGTCATTACGAGCACTTGAAAACAAGACATTCTGGGCAATACCACCCTTGACGCAGCCCTTTATGCTACAAGATGGTGTCTTCCATACAGAAAATATTGTTGGCTGCATTTTGAAAGGAAAGATAAACGGCCGTTCTCCTAGTGAGTCTCACATTCTTACATTTATGAAGAATGTTGAAGAGTAGTATGTTGAAAATCTGAAGCCATCGTTCTACAAACTCTCAACCAGCCTTGGATGGAAAAATCCTGAAGAATGTACAAACTGAAAACCAGTTTTTGTCTGCATAGCATCAGCAGCAACACTTGAGTCAGCTTTGTGTGAAGCCGCCATCTTGATCCAATCAATACCGTCCCCCCGCACACATTCAGGGACCAGGCCGCATTGCGAGGGCACCGCAGGACGTGTCTTCAGGTCAAACGGATTGTGGGATAAGGTCCAGAATGGAAGAGTCACCAAAAGGCTAAAAGTCCCGCCGGACCCCGGGAGCCGGCCGCCTATGTCGGGGGCGATCTCAGGCTACACCAGGGCAACAAGACTTGGGGAGGGGGCAGGAGCCAAGCGCCCCCTCCGAGTCCGCGCCACCACACCGCCCCTCGGGGGCCTGGAACAGGCGCCCGGTCCGGACGTGAGCCATGAAGAAGGGCACCAGCCGCCATCTTGATCCAATCAACACCGTCCCCCCGCACACATTCAGGGACCAGGCCACATTGCGAGGGCACCGCAGGACGTGTCCCCAGGTAAACGGATTGTGGGACAGGGTCCAGAATGGAAGAGTCAACAAAAGGCTAAAAGTCCCGCCGGACCCCGGGAGCCGGCCGCCTATGTCGGGGGCGATCTCAGGCCACACCAGGGCAACAAGACTTGGGGAGGGGGCAGGAGCCAAGCGCCCCCTCCGAGTCCGCGCCACCACACCGCCCCTCGGGGGCCTCCGTCAAGCGGCTCAGGGAGGCACCGCAGGCAGCGGTTCTTCAGATCAGTGGCTCTCACTGGCAAGGCTCCCCTCCGTCAGCAGCGATCGTTGGCGCTGTGGTTGCGGCCGGAGGCCCTGCCTAGTCAACGCCCCGGCCTCTCCATCTCGTAGGCCGCAGAGTAGTCGGGGAGAAATCCCGGGAACGGCGGCATGCATTAAACATCACTAAGATGGCCGGGCCTACGACCCTGGGTTTAAGAGTCTCATGCACGATCGATTGAGCTGGCCGGATCAGGCAACAAGAAGGTGGGGGGGGTGGCGGCATCAGCAAGGCATCCCCCCACACAACTTGCTGGACATCATCTCTGGGTGTATTGGGGACGAGCCTTGGCGCGTGGTGTCGCCCCCGGGCTATTTGCACAATGGTCCTCCACCCCTAGGCCGCTACCTCGCCGGGTGATGGCCTTTGTAGACTTTCTAAAGCCCACATCCTACTAAAAAGTAGCCCAAAGTAGCCCAGCATTGCTACTTTAAGGAAGGAGGGACAGGAACAGCGTCATGCATATGGATCGATGTTGCAGCAGGCTGCCATGTAAATAGTTATTTAATAAAACGTTTTACCCTGTTACTTTGCTGGTGTGTTGTATATATTTATAATATTTGCATAGGGTTTGTCATTATTTTGGGCGGGGTGGGCGGCGGAGCCAAGCTGTCTTGCAGCCATCATGGCGTCGAGCTCGGTTCCTCTCACTAGTTTCATATTTCTCATGAGGGGTTGTTCCTAATGTTTCTATTTTAGCGAGGTCAAAAAGAGATCCCGTCAGTGGCCTACTGATTAATTCTTTTGGGGGGGGGGGTCGGACTTTTCACTCCCCTCCCTTTCTGGGCAATTTTGTTGGAGGCCTCATTTCAAAAAAATACTTACTCCTCTTTTTCCGGTCGGACATTAGTCCAGTCGTGCGTATACTAACGGTGGAGCCTTCCAACCTCTGGGCAGGCGGTGATCAAAAACCGGGACAGAGGAGGGGTATCGGTCGGGCGTTCAGTGGTACACCTCTTATTTTTTTTATGTGGTGAATCTAAAACATGCCAATATCCCCAACTCCTGGACTGAGGGAGAGTTGTTTCTTCAGACGAGGAGTTACCATATTCGGGCTTTTTTTCCCCATCCCCTTGATCGGTAGACCAGCATTTCAGTCATACAAAAGACGTTCTCTCCAACGACCTGGGCATATGGAATACATACACATTCATACCATACAATCAGGGCACGTACGCACAGTCACACCATACAATTTTTCACGTTCCCAGTGATGGTCTGCACTCCATGCAATATCTCACAGCGCTTGTCTATGTCTTTCCCTACATGGAGCACGGTGCGGTCCATGTCCACTCCATTCTTCAGTCGGAACTCCGATGTAACCTACAGAGGAGAAAAGAAAGGGGGGGATACAGCATTCAGAGCATGTCAGCGCGCGCAAACACGAAAAAGCTTCTACTTACCATGTATCAGACTAGCTGCAGGAACGTGGGATACAACAGATCTTGGCTATCCCTTTCGCATTATTTTTCTGTGTAACATATCCTCCCCTTCTTATGATGCCCAAAAAATTTTCATTTTGTTTGTCTCTAAATTCGAGTTCCCTCTTCGTGTATTTGTTTCTCAATTAGTCTTATTTTATGGGACAAAATACCACACCTTACATTCGGCAGATACCTTAAGCTACGGTCGACCATTTTCTAACAATTCTGGAAAAAGGGCAGGTGTGACGGATACAAATTTCAATCAATCCAAAATTCAGGCAAAGGGTCTGCATTATCTGTCTTCTATTGTTTGGGAATAACAGCCATTATTCAAAAACCCTACCAACCTAGACGATTGTTATGACGCTGATTCCATACTTCCTTCGAAAACTCTTTATTGCAAAAATGTCAGTATACAAATACGGGCCTACAACCACGTGGGCCGGACACGGAGCAAACTGGAATCGTATATGATGAGGGGACATTTACACTGTAGAAAAACGTAATGGGCGGGCCATTAGGTTGCAGGAATTAAGGTGTCTAACAGTTGCGGAATCGGTGGACGTTAATTTTATAATCAAAGTACGACAGGACCAGTTACAATGAAATTATCTAGATATACATTTGCGGGCAAGTACCATGAGTAACGTTAATTCGAACTTTCAATAGTACAGTAATCAATAATACATCAGAACTTAATATCAATAGGGATGTCCAAATGTTCAATCAGTACCCGTCCCCGCCCGCCATGTGCTCCAAAACTGCATACATATCTCGTGATATCAAGGCTGAGCAACCAGTACACATCAAGGAGTTGTGAGTCTCATTTATACCGGCGCCATTTTGGGCGAGGCCGGGCAGGTTCAGAATATAGTCAAAATGTCTCCACCAACCAGCGGTCGGACCAGAACCCCTTTCAGCAGTCCAAAAAGTTCCGTTAAATGACAACAGAAGGGACAGGCAACAAGAACCATCAGTCAAAGAGGGGAGGGCAAGTTCTTCCCTACCGGGTCACGTTGGGGCTCCACCGGAACTGATCGAATTGGTAGTCTACAGTGTTTCTGGATGTTTCAGATTGAAGCTGGCGTCAGCATGAGAGCACCACCATCCCGTGGCTACGTCGTGGACATTCCGCGAGCAATCATGGCAGTCGCTCCCCACCGGAAGCCTGCGGGAGTCGGAGGCCCCGGTGACTCTTGTAGAATCTTCAAGGCTGAGGGGACGCTTTCGGGAATGGGGCCCATGCCCTAGCAGTCAAGCGTCCGAGTTCCAGGGTTGCCCAGAGCCATCCTTGCAGGCCAGGCCCAAGTCAGTGGAGCCGACCGCCATTTCGTGAGCTCCGTGGCAGCCGCCTGTCGCTTTACCGCAAGAGTGGGTGCAATTCAGCCGGATGGCGGGTGAGACGCTGTAGCCGCAAGAGCAGGCGAAACTCAACCGGCCGAGTGAGGCACTGTGCCGCAAGAGCGGGTGAGACTCAGCTGGCCGAGCGAGGCACTGTGCCGCAAGAGCGGGCGCAACTCAGCGCTGGGGTGCAGCTGAGGAACCTCCACCTGGGGAGGTGGGGGAGGCTCGTTAGCGCCGCCTCTCCCTCCCAGTGCACCCCACGCCGTGTCCTGGCGCAGGTATATGTGATGGTCGGACCAGGCAATAAGAGGGGGGGGTCATCAGCAAGGCATTCACCCCCCCCACCCGTGGCTCGCTGGATGCCACCTCAGGGTAGACAAATGGGAAGGCCAGTACAACAACATCGTGGCCGTGGTGCTTCCGGGCCATCCACCCAACGACCTCTTCGGCCGATGGCTGCCAGCAAGACCCCGCCCTATACGTGCCGGGGGCCTCGTCTTCCGGATGGGCGTAGCCGCGGACCTGCTGCACAAGGAGGGACAGGAACAGCGTCATGCATTTGGATCGATGTTGCAGCAGGCTGCCATGTAAATAGTTATTTAATAAAACGTTTTACCCTGTTACTTTGCTGGTGTGTTGTATATATTTATAATATTTGCATAGGGTTTGTCGTTATTTTGGGCGAGGTGTGCGGCGGAGCCGAGCTGTCTTGCAGACATCATGGCGTCGAGCTCGGTTCCTATCACTAGTTTCATATTTCTCATGAGGGGTTGTTCCTAATGTTTCTATTTTAGCGAGGTCAAAAAGTGATCCCATCAGTGGCCTACTGATTTTGCTCGATTCCTTTTGTTTTTTCTAACGATTTTTATGTTATAGTTTGCTAGCACGATACAGCGGCTAGTCCGCATTTTATATATATGTCCTTTTTATTAGGGGTGTCCTCCGGTGGAGTCGGATGATCTACCTCTAATAAACGGTCCGGGTTGAACCAACTACCAACAAACGGGGCAGAGATAGGCATGACGGGTTACAAAGGGGACAAAAGTCTGCACTACCTATCCTTCACTATCCGCAAAGACTAAACAGAGTATTGCGACTCTGTGCTTATTTGTGAATAGAGAATCACCCAAAGAGAACCAATTCCGAACGATCATAGGCTATTGGCAGTGGGCAGAGAGGCCATGACACACAAAGTGGCTGTCACTTACGTGCATGATGGGGCCTAAAAGGGACTAGATGGCGTGGCCACTGTTTCGCGACTTTCACTTTACTTTCAACAGTGGCTGTGGTGAACATAAATGAACGCCGCTTATGTATACCTCATTTTAGTCATTTTCCACAAAAAAGCTTTTGATATTTGCTATTAAAAAACCATTGAAATTCACTGAAAAAACCATAGGTTATAGACCATATATAGTTAGGAATTAGCATTTACAAAACCTTGAAAATTCACTGAAAAAACCATAGGTTATAGACCATATATAGTTAGGAATTAGCATTTAAAAAACCTTATTTTACTCACACAAAACCATTGAAATTCCATATATAGTTAGTTGCACTAACTATATATCACGCACCCGCAATCCACTGCTGATGATGTCACATATTACATCATTCATGACATGGTCAGTGACATCACTGATGACATCACTGATGACATCTCAAATGACATCACTGATGACATCACTGATGACATCTCATTTGACATCAATGACCACATCACTGATGATATCATTCATGTCACAATACAATGCATCTCCTCACATTTTAATATAACCTCTGTTACACCCAGTGTTAAATACAGAGTATAATTTTTGAAACCATTGACACACCAATACTAGTTACTACATACGCACTCACTGATTCCTACGTCTACACACACATTCACTCATTCACCCATACAATCATTCATACATACAATCACTCATCTTTACAACACTATCATATGCACTCATACACCTATACAGACACTCACACTCTGCCACTCATCCATGGAGTTACTCACACACCTAGTCAGTCCTGTAAAGAATCAATCACACTTCCATTTTCTAATCTATACAGTTAAACATAGAGCACCTTACATTTTCAAACATATACTAACACATACTTACTCTCTTATACAATCATTGATACAAGTACACATTGATCTGCACAGAGTCACACACCTCCCAGCCAGCCACACACACACTCAGTCTCCCTTACAAATACTTGGACAATCAATCAATAACCCATATAGTTACTCATATAGCTACTGATCAACACATGCAGCAGTTTACAGAACAACAGACATAATGATGCACAAATTAAGACAGTTTAGTCACTAACCCATGCACTCAGTGAGACACATTTAATCACTCACTCATACATTCAGTCATGCACCTACTAAATCCTTCGTCCAGACACTTATACTTCCACTCATTCTTCAATATGTAAGACATATTTTAACTTTACAGAAACATACAGTCACTGGATGTTGTCATCAGTGATGTCATCAGTGATGTCATTTGAGATGTCATCAGTGATGTCATCAGTGATGTCACTGACCATGTCATGAATGATGTAATATGTGACAACATCAGCAGTGGATTGCGGGTGCGCGATATATAGTTAGTGCAACTAACTATATATGGAATTTCAATGGTTTTGTGTGAGTAAAATAAGGTTTTTTAAATGCTAATTCCGAACTATATATGGTCTATAACCTATGGTTTTTTCAGTGAATATATATATATATATAAATATATATATATGTCGTTGAACAATATATATGACATATCTTCTGCCCAAGTATTTTTCCAGATTCAGCGATCCTCGAGATCCTGTTGTTTGTATTCCTTCCAATTTCACTAATTTCTTGTCTCCTGGCAAGGAGTTAGAGAGACAGAGCTGAGGTGATTCTTGTTTGTCCCTTTTTGCCCCAGAGACAGGGGCACTTCCTCTGTAATGGTGGAGGAGCATCACCCAGTGGTCAGAGACAGTCACAGAATTTTTTTTTATAATAAAACAATAATATAATTTTATTTTTCTGTGACGGTTTTTGGCTGATGGTGCGTGCGGGGCGGGCCCATGACAGGCATGAGTGGTGGGCATGAGAAGTGCGCATGCTCGTTTGACCGGCTGTCTTAGGCCGGCCAAACAGATGTGCGCACTTCTATTTATCTAACCTAACTGTGTTCACAGCTGGGTTGCAGAAAAGCCACAGTCTCCCAAGCAGTGTCTGAGTGGCAGACCAGACCACTCAGACCAATACTGGTGCTGCTCTCATAGGATGAGGCAACGCCTGGATTGGGTGGGGGGGACTGCCCTGGGGGGTATTGGGGCAGCGAGAGGCACTGTTTTTAAACATATTATTTTTTCCTTCAATGCTCCATATCATCCTCTCCCCTCTCTCCCAACCCACCACTTTCATTGTGCGGCCACTGCCCAGGGACGCTGATTTCCCCTGCTAATTGACATGGTAGCTCCTTCTCAGTTACCACCATTATCCCTCCAGAGGTTGAGTCTAGTGTCTTGTAGGTTGAGAGGGAGCAGCTTAGTAGTTTAGTAATGTCTCAGCCAGTCTCAGAGTTTATTTAGGCATATAGAAGATTGTTTGCAAGGAGATCTTATAGTCATCCCTTGGTCTCTTTCTCTAGGTGGTGTAAAGAGAAGGGTTGTTCACCTGTTCTTTGTTCCCCCGAGACCATTTTACAATTCTTACTGGAGAGTTTTGACAAAGATTGTTCCTCTTCCACTCTATTTCTTAGGTGGAAGAATGAGTGTCTGGACTGTTTAAAGATTTTGAATTGTTGACCTAAAATCAGAGATTTTGTTTTTGAAAGCCTTTGTAGGGTCCTCTTTTCTAGCCTCTAATTGGTGTATCCCTTAAATCTTTCTGTCTCAAGGTGGTGTTTTTGTTTGACATTGTTACTGTCAGAAGATTGGGGGAATTGTCCGTCTTGTGTTGTAATACTCAGTACTTTAGTGTATGTGAGGATAGAGTTATATTAAAATTGGGTCCTCACTTTATTCAAAAGGCAATTACATTTTTCATGAATCTCAGGAGGTTGTCCTTCTGGTTCTTCCTTCTCCATCTGCATCTGCTTCTGATGCTCTTTTGGATATGGTGAGGACGGGCAAGATTTACTTCACCAGCTCTCAAGAAATCAAGAAAATAGTGAAAACAATCAACACAGCATTCCACTCATGCAAACAATCTGCACAACAAATTAACAGAAAACATAAACATATCACAATAACAACACAACATCATTTCACATCAAAACCATCTGATAGCAAAACACAGGAAAATATATTATGAGTTTAACATATAACAACACTATAAAACAAATGACACAACAAGCAGCAGAACACACCACTAAAACATAACAAAACACAGAACGGTGCATCTTAAAACAATACAACACCACATTCACAAATCAAATATCACTACACAACACACTAAAACATATCAGAAATACAATCTACCACAAATCAAACACAAAGTAGAAAATAACACACAAATACCGGGCTACACAACACTTCAACACAATTCAATTACATTTTTGTAAGATTGTGTTTTTTGTTGGTAGTTTATTGTGTTATTGTAGTGCAGTTTCTCTGTGGTGCTGTTTTGATACACTTCTTTGGTTTGTATTGTATCTTGTTAGTTTCATTTTTATCGGGACCGTGTTGCTGTTTTATTTTGTAATGCTCTGTGTTTTGTTACTGTGTTTGGTTTATGTGATAGAATGTTGTTTTGAATTATTTTGTGCTTTTATGTTGGGTTATACCTTAATTGCAGTTCATCTACTTAAGTATGCAATCAAAATAGAGAGGCAACAATCATAAGAAAGTAAGGGAAAAGAAACAAAAATTCTTTAGTCTTCACTGTCCCTCAAGGGAGATGTGTGGTGCCACGGCTACTGACGCTGGAATCTGGGGATCACGGTTCGATCCCCGGCTCCGACGACAGATTAGCCCAGCACCATGTGACTCTGGGCAATAGCTTGCTTAATCTTCCCGACAGCCCCCAGCGCCTAGAGACCCTTACGGGTGATTGTTCACGCTTTACAAATGTGGATTATTATTATTTTAATATTGATTCTTCAGTGTCGAAGCCAAAATCTTTTTTTAATGTTCAATTTCATACAAGCGCACCCAACGCGTTTCACCTTCAAAAAGACTTCACCAGGGTTGCAAATATAATACAATCAAATACCTCATGTTTAACAAGTGGTCTCAATACTGGTGAAATACAAAAATTATTTGTATTAGAAAAATATTCTTACTCTTTTTTTTATAAAATGTTATCAACATTTTTTTTTTAATAAAAACTCAGGGGCATATTATCAACAACTAGCGATATTTATTGCTAAATAGGCTTAGCAAATTATTTTTATCGCTGTACATCACCAGATTTTATCGCAGAGATAACGTGCTATTAGCAAAATGTATCACCAATGCGACAAAATATCCGGCGATAGCGGCGAAATGCGTGAATATCACTGGGAATCCAGAGATATTCAGAAATTAATACCAATAGGGTCTTAACCTAAATATCCAACTCCCGTTGGATCTACAGGTTAAGAAGTGGTTTGAGCAGGCGTTAGTTTTCAGCGATATTCGCGCTCAACGCACATTTTTTAATCGTTACGCCTGCATTGATAATAGGCAATAGCGATGTTAGCGACTGCTTTCAGTCGCTAACAGGTTGGGAATGCCCACTTTGCATGTCATTAGCGATAAATGTCACTGACATGCAAAGCGGGCCCCAAACCGCTCGCTATCACCTAAAAGCTGTCGCTAACTGATGTGTCAAATAGTCAAATAGGAAAATATTTAAAAAGTCATACAAATTATAAGCACCTTAAAAATAGCAATACCCACCCAAGTACACAATGCTTTCCATAAAAATAAATACAATATTAGTTACCCAAAAATATATCTACATTATTACATACATTTGAAATAATTAAGTGTGTAGATAAAAATGAAATAAAAAAAATTGCATAATAGCAACATTAGTCAATGCTTATCAATTTGAAAATATTTTGCTTTAACACTACCGATCAAATTCCCAAATAATCGCCACAACCCGAAATTACAATGTATTAAATAATTTAAAATCTTATTGAACATGTGAAAAGTAAACAATTACAGATATCAATTAATTCATAAATAGATATTTTTAAGCTATGCATCAAACACCCTACTTACTCAATGAGCCAAAAGAAAGTATACATTAACATAGCATTATTTAAAATTAATTTAAAATAAAAGTCACAATAACACAAATAATAAGAATTAAGCATAATAAAATACAATGAAACACAATAAGAACTATTTTAGAATTCAATATAATTGTAAAAAGGTGAAAAAATGATATACTTAAATCGATTGACCGTGACATTAAGACCAAAGTACCCTTTTGAGTCGATTTAGGGGAAAGGCTTGACATATGACAAACGGGGAGTGACAATAGCATGAGATCAAAAATCACAGATTCAGTACAATGGGTAAAACCTACCTACTTCAAATTATAGAGAGTCTAATCATGGGTAGGATATTTCGAGTAAGGGGAGTTGTAGGAGCAGACTCACATCATTTACTATACTGTGTACCTTGGAACTGCTCCTATGCCCAATGCACAACTGGTGACAGGTGATTATAGTGCCATTGAAAGATATCAGGGATGAACTATCTATTATACCAAATAAGCTCCGAAGCATTGAATGATAGTTGTATCAAAGAAAAGCTTGCCCAAAGCATTGAGGATATATAGGGGCGAGGGAATTAGGTAAGCATGCCCAGCTGAAGTTCTTCTTAACAGGCCACATGGAGCATCATTCCACGTAGTGGGGTTTATCACAATGTTGGTTGAAGTTGCCTCTGACTGACAGTCTCGGGAACGGCCGAACTCCGGTCGGAGGTTCCGACTGCCTGATTACGTTGCGACAGAACACTGTTCGATTGCATGCTCACTTTTTTCTATGGGAGCTTGTGTCACGGCTGTGAGAGAAATGGGTGTGTGCGTGTAAAACCCTGCATCCTGTGGCAGGCCCCACCAACTGTAGGCCACGAAAGCAACATCCTCTCTGTGTCGGATAGGCCAGCACGGAAAAGTTTTGGGAAATCGACATCGTAATCCCGACGGTGGAAACACTGTCCTTAGGGGATTACGGTGCAGTTCCGACCAGCAAGAAGATGCCGACAGCCGGTTGGAACCAAGTCACAATGACTGGCTGGTTTACATTTCAAACGTCAACATCATAATCGGGTTGTTGGACCACAGACCGACTGTGTCGATCGGAAAGCCTCAGACAGCATTCGGAAAACCTCCGACTAGCGGTTGGAGGCATTCCGACCGGCACCTAAATCGGCTTCTGTATGTTTGCCAAAATTATGAAGCTCTGCTGAATGAGCTGCTTTGCTGCACAAGCCAATGATAAGCAATTAGCACTCCAAATAAGACATGTTATCAAAGCTAAATTGATCCCATGACAAATAAAAGAAGTACTATTCAAACAGACAGTTTCAGATCTCCTCAGATAGGATGACAATAAGGATTCTAAGGTTCAAATATGGTAAGTGGGTGTTGAGAGTTGCTAGGTGTGGGAAAAATGATCAAGTGTCAGATCAGGGCAAATTAGAGATCAGGACTGTATGGGGTGGAATGAGCAATTTAGTCTTCCACAGGATAAATAATAAAACATGCAAATCGCAGTTAAAACAAAACCAAAGGGGGCGTGGCCAAGATGGTGACGGAGTGAGACGTACCTTTGTGTCCCTCCGGCGCCACGAATTGCCCAGCATTGAGAAGCTGCCTCCTGGGGCCGACATCAGGATCGATCCTGTGCCTGCCGATGCCCGTTGCCCACGGGGAGCGAGTGGTGTGATTTTTCAGCCTCCTGGAACGAGAGAACTGACGATCCGCGGAAGAGCGGGAAGTGGCCTGGCTCGGCGGCGGCTGTTGCTTCTACCCGATCGGCCTGCTTCTGCCTCCCGCGCCCGAACTGGCCGCGACGACGGGGTTCGGGCAGCCGGAGACTGCGCACGGACAGCTCGGGGCCCCTTGCTGTGAAACAGCCTCGCACTTCGGCCGGAGCCGGGGCTCGCGGGCCCCCTGGTGTGGTGCAGAGCCCGGAGATCAGGCCAATTCCGGATCGGCTTTGCAGGGGCCCTGTCTCTAGAGGAACGTAAGGAGCTTCGTGGAGTCCCCAATTGGTTCGGAGGACCTCGGGCACCGGTGAGGCCACAACTACGCGGCTTGGCAGTTTGGGCTGGACTGTTCCCATGAGGCACAGGGTCAGACTGATTTGCATATTGCCATGTCTGAACTGGGGTGGCAGAGTGGGCTAAAGAACGGTGATGGATCAAACCCAGATCTTTTGACCGGGTGTGAGTGTTTGATTGGTTCTGATGCTCCGTCTATCACCACCCCCTTTTGTACCGCTTTGGCCGCCATAAGTGTGGCAGGGTATGCTCAGACGTGAGTCCCTTGCTCACTTTGCCACTGGATTCAAGCAAGCCGGGCTGAAGACGTCTGGAATGCCAGAAACTGGTCCTCAGAAGCTTGTTTCCGGTCCAGGGAAGGCATGGCTTGGCAGTTCGGTCTGGACTGTTCCCATGAGGCACAGGGTCAGTCTGATTTGCATATAGCCATGTCTGAACTGGGGTGGCAGAGTGGGCTAAAGAACGGTGATGGATCAAACCCAGATCTTTAGACTGGGTGTGAGTGTTTGATTGGTTCTGATGCTCCGTCCATCACCACCCCCTTTTGTACCGCTTTGGCCGCCATAAGTGTGGCAGGGTATGCTCAGATGTGAGTCCCTTGCACACTTTGCCACTGGATTCAAGCAAGCCGGGCTGAAGACGGCTGGAATGCCAGAAACTGGTCCTCGGAAGCTTGTTTCTGGTCCAGGGAAGGCATGGCTTGCCAGTTCGGGCAGGACTGTTCCCATGAGGCACAGGGTCTGACTGATTTGCATGTAGCCATGTCTGAACTGGGGTGGCAGAGTGGGCTAAAGAACGGTGATGGATCAAACCCAGATCTTGTGACTGGGTGTGAGTGTTTGATTGGTTCTGATGCTCCGTCCATCACCACCCCCTTTTGTACCGCTTTGGCAGCCATAAGTGTGGCGGGGTATGCTCAGACGTGAGTCCCTTGCTCATTTTGCCACTGGATTCAAGCAAGCTGGCCTGAAGACGGCTGGAATGCCAGAAACCGGTCCTCAGAAGCTTGTTTCTGTTCCAGGGAAGGCATGGCTTAGCAGTTCGGGCTGGACTGTTCCCATGAGGAACAGGGTCAGACTGATTTGCATATAGCCATGTCTGAACTGGAATGGCAGAGTAGGCTAAAGAACGGTGATGGATCAAACCCAGATCTTTTGACTGGGTGTGAGTGTTTGATTGGTTCTGATGCTCCGTCCATCACCACCCCCTTTTGTACCGCTTTGGCCGCCATAAGTGTGGCAGGGTATGCTCAGACGTGAGTCCCTTACTCACTTTGCCACTGGATTCAAGCAAGCCGGGCTGAAGACGGCTGGAATGCCAGAAACCGGTCCTCGTAAGCTTGTTTCCGGTCCAGGGAAGGCATGGCTTGGCAGTTCGGGCTGGACTGTTCCCATGAGGCACATGGTCAGACTGATTTGCATATAGCCATGTCTGAACTGGGGTGGCAGAGTGGGCTAAAGAACGGTGATGGATCAAACCCAGATCTTTTGACTGGGTGTGAGTGTTTGATTGGTTCTGATGCTCCGTCCATAACCACCCCCTTTTGTCTCGCTTTGGCCGCCATAAGTGTGGCAGGGTATGCTCAGACGTGAGTCTCTTGCTCACTTTGCCACTGGATTGTAGCAAGCCGGGCTGAAGACGGCTGGAATGCCAGAAACCGGACCTCGGAAGCTTGTTTCCGGTCCAGGGAAGGCATGGCTTGGCAGTTCGGGCTGGACTGTTCCCATGAGGCACAGGGTCAGACTGATTTGCATATAGCCATGTCTGAACTGGGGTGGCAGAGTGGGCTAAAGAATGGTAATGGATCAAACCCAGATCTTTTGACTGGGTGTGAGTGTTTGATTGGTTCTGATGCTCCGTCCATCACCACCCCCTTTTGTACCGCTTTGGCCGCCGTAAGTGTGGCAGGGTATGGTCAGACGTGAGTCCCTTGCTCACTTTGCCACTGGATTCAAGCAAGCCGGGCTGAAGACGGCTGGAATGCCAGAAACCGGTCCTCGGAAGCTTGTTTCCGGTCCAGGGAAGGCATGGCTTGGCAGTTCGGGCTGGACTGTTCCCATGAGGCACAGGGTCAGACTGATTTGCATATAGCCATGTCTGAACTGGGGTGGCAGAGTGGGCTAAAGAACGGTGATGGATCAAACCCAGATCTTTTAACTGGGTGTGAGTGTTTGATTGGTTCTGATGCTCCGTCCATCACCACCCCCTTTTGTCTCGCTTTGGCCGCCATAAGTGTGGCAGGGTATGCTCAGACGTGAGTCCCTTGCTCACTTTGCCGCTGGATTCAAGCAAGCCGGGCTGAAGACGGCTGGAATGCCAGAAACCGGTCCTCGGAAGCTTGTTTCCGGTACAGGGAAGGCATGGCTTGGCAGTTCGGGCTGGACTGTTCCCATGAGGCACAGGGTCAGACTGATTTGCATATAGCCATGTCTGAACTGGGGTGGCAGAGTGGGCTAAAGAACGGTGATGGATCAAACCCAGATCTTTTGACTGGGTGTGAGTGTTTGAATGGTTCTCATGCTCCGTCCATCACCACCCACTTTTGGCACCGGGGCCGGCCGGTGGCGGTGTAGCGGTGTTATGCGGGCTTGCAGAGGGCCCACAAGGTCCTATCTGGCCGGAGGAAGATCGGTCATTGGGGGATCGGCCAATGACGGGAGAGCAGAGTGGCCTGTGCCTGGCATAGGGCTGCCCTGGTGTCGGTGCCTGGACTATTTCGGAGGGCCTGGCCCTACCACTGACTGCCCGAAGGAAGGAGCGGCGGCTGCGGCGGACGGTACCGACCTGGGGGCCTTTACCCGGAGTTGCCACCCATAGCTGGCAGTGTGGTTCGGTGTGGTGGACAGTGGCGGCCGGGTTCTGCAACCTGATGGACCTGCACCTTTTGGGCCCTTCCGGTAGCGGCGGACAGGGGAGCTTTGGATTCCGGGCCCCGACGACGAGTGCACCTGAGTGAGTACCCGCCACGAGATCCCAGCTACAGGGCTACAGGGGTACGGGCAGCGCAGCAACAACTTGAATGCGGACACCTGATTTACACTCCCGGTGTGCGCTGTGTAGGGGGTGTTCAGGCTCCTTCTCCTGTATCCGGGTGGACCTCTGGACTGGAGGTATGATGACCAGACCCTGTAAGGACAAACCAGGCAAGGATGGAGCGCCAAAGGGCCCGCCGCCTGCATCGTCCCCTGGACCCAGCAAATCGCCACCGCGTGGAGACAATGACGCACCCGCCACCAAGGTCTTTATGGTTGAGCTCTTTACAGCCATCAAGGAGGACATCTTGGAGCTTCGCTCCCAGCTGGCATCGGATCTGCGGGAGATGAGGAGAGATGTGGACGGCATCGGAGAGAGGGTGGCGACCTTGGAGGAAAATTACCTGGGGCTAGCGGGTGATGTGCACCAGCTCCAGCAGGAAGTGCTTAGACTATCGGAGCAGAATCTGGACCTCCAGGCCCATGCCGAGGACCAGGAAAACAGGTCGCGCCAAAACAATATCAGGATCCGAGCGGTGCCCTGGGAAGGAGAGGGGGGGGAATTGCGAGGCTATGTGGAAGCCCTCTTCCTACAGATTTTGGCGGAAGACGACCTCAAGGAAATTCGTATGGACAGGGTCCACAGGGTGGGCTTGCCGCGAGGCCAGAGAGCACCACCCCCTGACATATTGGTCTGTGTCCATGACTTCCAGCTGAAGGAGCGCACACTTAGGAAGGCACGAGGAATTAACCCCCAGCAATTTCGAGACCCCCGTCCTCAGCTTTTTCAAGATCTGGCTGCTTCGACGCTGCAGAAACAGAGAGACTTCCGTCCAGTGATCGCATTCCTACGAGATCAGAATATGGCCTACTCCTGGGGCCACCCTTTTCGTCTTATCTTTCGTTGGCAAAACAGACTTGTCCAGGTCAGGTCGTTATCAGTGGCCAGGGAGCTCGTTGGCCTAGATGACACCACCACGCCCCCCAGAGAGGGGGGTGCCCCATCAAGACGTCGATCGCGCTCCCCGGCCTGGCAGAGAGTAGGTCGACATGCAGCAGCGGGGGGGCCGGACCTATCGGCTCACCTGCACGAGAGAGGAATGGAGGTTGCCTCAGTTGCGCTGGTGACGGAGGCGGCGCGATCTGACATCTCATCGGCGGCATGATGCCTCAGGACGGAGCTTCGTGGAAGCCGGAGGCACACATTTCTATCAGGTACCACGGATGATCTATGAACTCACTGGTGCGTCACCCCCTATGTATTATAAGGTGTATTGTAAGATTGCTGTCTGATTTACTAGCAAACATAAGAACAGTGTGCCCCTCTTTTATGTTTTTGCACTATATAAGGTTGTGATCACAAGGGATTAGTCATGTGATCAAGGCTTTGGCCAAAATGCGTCATGTGATGACTTTAGTAAACTGGAATTACCTATCTTTACCTCTTGTTGAATGGCAATGTTTTCCTGGTCAATATACAGACACACACATATAAAATTAAACATAAAAATATCATTAATTGTTTGACAAAATAGTAAAGAAAATCAAAATGAAATAAAATACTAAAACAATAAAATCCAAACAACTCCTTACATTATTTTTATAAAATGTAAAAAATATTCACAAATAATAAAGAAAAAAAAATCAGAACTGAAAATATAATAAAGCAATATTAGAAACATTATTGTAGTCTGGGAATATTAAGTATCCTCTTCCCACTCCAAACAGCACAACAGTGGGGAAAGCTATGAATTTGGGTGGGGGGGGGGGTAAATTTACTATTCCCATTCCAAACAGCGCACCAATAGGGAATGTTTTAGACTTCAGGGGGTAACATTTACTATTCCCACCTCAGTCTGCACAACAGTAGGGAAAGTGTTAGATTTCGGAGGGGTTAAATATACTATTCACACTCTGCACAACACAACAGTGTTGAACTTCAGCAGAATAACTATACTATTCACACTCCAGTCTGTTCAACAGTAGGGAAAGTGTTAGATTAGATTTTGGAGGCGTTACATTTACTATTCCCACTCCAAATAACTCAACAGTACGGAAAGTGTTCAGCTTCACAGGGGTTTTATTTACTATTCCAACTCCAAATATCCCAACAGTAGGGAAACTGATGAACTGTGATGAGGTTAATTGTACTTTTCTGACTGCTGTCTAGGGAAGAGTAGTGAAAGTACTTCACTCAAACACATTACATATATGAGAAACCATATGAATTTAGAAAAAATATTATATACAAAATAATTAATAATTAACATGGCATTATATATATAATCGTTTATGGACACATTCTAAAGGGGAACCCGCCGGCTGCACGTAGAGTTGGAAGGATGCACAGAGCCGAGTGGGCTCGACTAAGGAATGCGGGAGGCGCTGCCACCGGTCCTGGGAAGGTCCGCCGGTCAGTGATATTCCGCCAGATTTGCTCGCAGTCAAGATTTGTGGGATAGTGTAATCCTACACGGTCCGTCGTCGAGGACTGAAAATCAGCAGGGTGCCACACTGTTTATCAGGGCAGTGCGGACTTGGAGGAACAGTGCGCCTAAGGTTAGCAAAAAGCCGAATTAACTGCAGATTATTAAGAAGTGACTCAAAGCGGGGCATTTCACTCACGTTTGCAATGGATGATGGACACTGTAGTTTAGAAGCACCTGTAATTGATACCCGAGTCGGACCTTCGAACATTTTCTTAATATCGGAATTGTTGCCAGGAATGACACAAGAAAGGTCACGAAATACAAGGGGATTAACTGCAATATAAGAGAAAAAAGACAAAAGAACTCACTTTAAGAACTGATATGTGCAACCGCCCTCATAGTCCTTCTTCACTGTTGGGTTAAACTGAAATGCACTTAAACCCGGCGCACCAGATTCCCCCATGCTGCATATGATTAAGACCTGATGAGGTCGAAACCGGTAATGCATTTGCCTGCTGAATAAAAGTGGTTTCCTAAGACGCTCGGCTGGTGGGCTTGAATTCAGCGCTGGAGAAGGCGTGAAATACTCGGTTATATATATATATATATATATGTATATATATATGTGTATATATATATATATATATATATATATATATATACACATATATATATACATTGTGCTCTAGCCTGGTGTCGTAAAATTGAGATGCACTCATAGAACAATGGAGGGCTCCAAGCCTCAGCCCTCATATAGCGGTATGGAAGCGTCTGCCAGCTGATCCCTTTCACAGTTCCACTGCCATTTCAGCCTGACGCGTTTCGAAATAATCTTCCTTCCTCAGAGGCTTGTGGTATGTGGAAATAGCACTGTTCAACCATTGTCCCTTATAGAGGGCACGTAGTGGCGTGCCCTCTAATTGGCTGCTCCTGATGAGTCTACGCGGTGTCTTCTGGGAGTTGTGGTCGAAAGGGAAATATTTGCATCCCTGTGCAGCGCATTCATTGAACTGTTGGTACATTAAAGCTCGAATTGAGCCTCAGTTGGTGTCCGCTCCCTAAATCCCATACCACAAGCATCTGAGGATATATATATAAATATGTATTATATATTATATATATACCAATCTGTATTAAAGATTGAGTGGATATATAAATGTCTGGATGGAGCATTCAGTAGCTGTCTGTCTGACTATCTGTTTAAGTGAGTAATTAAAAGTGTCTCACTTAATACATGGATTAGTAACTAAACTATGTGAATGTGTGCATCACTGTCTCTGTTGTTGTATAACATGCTGCATCAGTTGGTCACTAACTACATGAGTGTGTATATTAGTTATTGATTAGTTGGGTGAGTATTTGTATGGGACACTGAGTTTGTGTGTGGTTGGATGGGGTGTGTGTGTAATTCTATGCATAGATGTGTGAATGGTTGATTGACTAGGTGTATAGTTTTAAGAGTGCATGTGAAACAGTTGTTTGGGTGACTGAGTGCATTTATTTGTGCGTTGGTGAGCGAATATATGTTTTAGTTGTACATCTTCAACAAAGTAAAAAATAAAAAGGCATTGTATGTGAGAGTTGGTGTATATAAGTAAGTATATGTAAGAGTCAGTGATTGTGAGAGTAAATATATGAATGAATGTATAATTGTAATGGTGATTTTTTAACATATAAATGAGGTGGTGTGTGTATAATTGTGTACGTGAGTAAATGTAAGTATGATTAATTATTTTCACGCGTGAGTAGGATGACTACATTACTGACTAAGATAACTGCTGTTGTGTCAATGTCTGTATATGTTTATAAGTGCTTTTAATAGTGTTCTATTAATTAGTGACTGCATGTATAAGTGATTCTGTTGTTGAATGGGTAGTTGTGTGTGTAGACTTAGAAACCAGTGAGTGGGTATGTAGTAACTGGTATTGGTGTGTCAGTGGTTTCAAATATGGTACTCTGTATTTTACAGTGAGTGATGAAAGGTTATACTACTGTATGATGAGGTGTATCAGATTGTCACATTTGAGATATCATCAGTGATGTCATCAGTGATGTCACTGACCATGTCATGAATGATGTAATATGTGAAATCATCAGCAGTGCATTGCGGGCACGTGAGTTATAGTTAGCAGAACTAACTATAACGGAGGAGTTTCTATGGTTCTGTAAGAGTGAAATGTCCAGCTAAATATATCACCCCTGAAACCTATGGTTTTTTCTGTGAATTTCTAAGGTTTTTTTAAATGCTAATTTCTAACTATAACGTCTCTTAAACCTGTTTGTTTCAGTGAATTTCAAAGCTTTTTTAAATGCTAATTTCTAACTATAACGGCTCTGAAAATTGTTAAGTGTAATAGTAGTTATACCTATGTTTTTGTACTGATTTTGTACAGCTTTTATTTATAAATATTTTATTAATGAAATAACATTAGATATTTTTCTGAGAATTGCAAAAAAAAATGTTTTACAAACAATATTGAAATACTGTTTACATTTTTTTATTTTATTATATTTATATTATTTTCTTTTTTTTAAAAAATGTTTCCAAATTTTTTTCAGAGCCGCGCACCCAAAGCGTCCCCTTCATGGTAGGTGGGCGGATTCTAGCAGCCATTTTAGAAAAGTCGTGAAGGATCCACGTATGGTGTGGGATGGCTGCATGTTTTTCAGTTACATCATATACATTTAATATTACGTGATGTGCGCAATTGGTATACGACCAGTCTGCGACTCCTGCTCCCGCGCATTCGTGACATATGCGCATTACGGTACGCGATGCTTGCGCGGTGGCGGGTCCCGCATGATCTCATATACGTGCTGGGGTTCACTGGGTGTGCGTCTCCCGCAAAAAATGTGTATACTCTTGTGGCACTGCTTCTATGTACAAGCATCTCCGGACCACACTTCCTCTCAATCTTGCTCGGGAGGAAATAATGTGAGCTGCTTTGGACCCCTCACCTGCTGTGCCAAGTACGTCTGGAGTGTCCTCAGGAACACCTGCCCAGGACATTAGGCCAAATTTCACCTTTCTCAAGCAACAATGCGTGAACAGTAAGAAACTTATATGCTTCAGTGAGCAGTCAGTGAATGCAATTTGTGCTGCGTAACGCAACCATCTTTGTTAATTTATTTATTTTTATTTTTGGAATACTAAGTAATTCCAAAAGTTCCCTGTTTTATTCGGTTTTTTTGTTTGTTCATTTTTTTTAAAAAACACCAAAAAAAGACAAAATTGTTAAAAAAAAAATTTAAAATACAGAAGAAAAAAAAGTTCTTATCAGAAGTACCTTATCTGGTTAAAGAAAGAACTATAATTGCAAGGTAATGTGTGGAAGTTTGGTTGAATATATGTATACAGCATGATTGACTGAAAGAATGCCTTAGTAGTGTATGGTGAATTTATAGGTGAAGATTAATGAGGAAGTACAGCATCGTGACACTGCAAGCTCTTTAGCTGCACTGCACTGTGGCACTTCCGAAGCACAGGGCTGTGACATATGTACATGAAGGTGTTGCAACTCTGTGCTTCCCTCTGCACTGCTGCACAAACTGCAGCCATGCTGTGACACAGGCACCCTTGCACCATGGTGCAAGGATGTCTGTGTCGTGCGGAGATTGTTTTGGTGCAGAAAGGGACACCTTCCTGCACAAAAACAGTCAGTAAAGGCGTTTTCCTCATTCAATGTATGCTGTGGAATGCAGCATGCATTAAAAGAGTAAAAAATAAGGAGAAATTTAAACAATACTCGTTGCGCCTTGCTACACCAACTCTAGGATGGCACAGCATTCACACATATCTCCAGATTTACGATTTCTCATAAATCTGGAGATGTGTTTTGTTCTATGGGTGTTGCGTGGAAACACCCACAGCAACACCTATGGAACACCCCATCAACGCAAAGTTCTGTGTATGAAGGGGTCATATTTACAAGGAGAGGAAAAACCATGCAGGATCGCTTTTGCTCTCCTTGTAAATATGAAGGCGTGCCTGGCGCCATCACTACGTTACAAAAAGTGACGTACTGGTGGCGCATGGTGCTTGTAAATCTGCCCTATAAGTGCTTAGGTATGGGCAGACTAATACAATAAGAACATAGTGTTGGATTGGTGATTGAAGAATTGCATGAGACTGACAGGAGGTATCCTATACTGCATGGGTACTACTTCAGTATTTAATGGAGTGGACCAATAGTATGTGTCTGCTTAGATATTTGTAGGGATTATACACAGAATATGTTATGTGTACTTGTGTTGGTGCCTAGGTCATTTTATAAGAATACCACTAGTAACTGGAATGATGACAGTGCTGCAAACAGAGTGAACACTTCATTTATAAGTGCTTACATATTGGTGGAGTGATAGGATAAGTAGATAGTTGTGGATAAGTGATTAAAGAAGAGCATGGGACAGGCTGGATGATGATGCTATGTAGCTGATTAGAGTTCTGCATGCATAGTGCACAGAATAATGTAGCTGTACTAGTTTTTCTCGCTAGGCCATTCCTTAGGTACATGACTAGTAACTAGAATAATTTCAGTGCTGCAAAGAGAGTACATGTTGAATTTATAAGTTCTTAGGTATTGGGGAAATGATAGGATACATAGATAGTGCTGGATGGGTGATTGGAGAAATACATGGCACAGACAGAAGAATTCCAACACTGCATAGGTATTAATTGGGTATTTAGAAGAGCATATTAATGGTATGTAGCTTGTTAGAGATCTGCATGCATAGTGTACAAAACATTGTACCTGTACTTGGGTTAGTGGCTAGGCAATTCCTTAAGTATATGACTAATAACTGGA
Source organism: Lissotriton helveticus (assembly GCF_964261635.1). Taxonomy (NCBI): domain Eukaryota; kingdom Metazoa; phylum Chordata; class Amphibia; order Caudata; family Salamandridae; genus Lissotriton; species Lissotriton helveticus. The sequence continues at coordinate 478,928,999 of NC_136061.1, forward strand.
GTAATTTCAGTGCTGCAAAGAGAGTGCATGCTAAATTTATAAGTGCTTAGGTATTGGCAGAGTGATAGGATACGTACATAGTGCTGGATGGGTGAATGGACAAGTGTATGGGACAGACAGAAGGATTCCTAGACTGCATAGCTACTAACTGAGTATTTAAAAGACTGTATCAATGCTATATAGCTGATTAGAGGTCTGCATGCATAGTGCACAGAATATTGTAGCTGTAATAGTATTGGTGTGTCTATGGTTTCGAGAATGGTAGTCTGTATTTTAGGGTGTGAGGAGGTGCATCAGATGAGCACGTGGATGTCGAGTAGGTATCAGATCTATTCGTACCTCAAGCGACATCATATACAAATTGCCTAGCTGCAAGAGACCCACGTGGCCAAATCAGCGATGCAACGCTTACACCATCGCTGGCGCAGCCGCTGTTTGCCACAGGGTATTTGGCTTTTGCACTAAGTGCTCTAATATGGGCGAGGGTGGGTGTTCCACTCACAATCACACAGTCGCTGGTAGACGCAGAAGGGAGGCATGTAATAGTTAGGGGCGCACTGGATGGGCAACAAATTGTGCTTGCATCGCTATACGCTCCTAATACAGAACAGGCTGCATTCCTCGACAAGGTATCACATATTCTTGCGCCATGGCACGATATCCCCACGCTTCTAAGGGGCGACTACAATAGCATCCTTGACGTGTCACTAGACCGATCCTTCCCGCCCCTTCCGGGTACAAGCACACATCATGAAGGCATTGACTAATTGGGCTACACAATAGCATTTGAGGCATGCCTGGAGGCATTGTCATCCCCAAGACAGAGTATATTCTTATTATTCAGGAGCCCATGACCTGCACGTGTAGCTAGATCATTATATGCTCTCGGATGAGCTGCTACCCCATGTATTGGCAGTTTCCTATGTAGGCCGGACGCCATCTGACCAAAACCCGCAGGTTTCAGAGGTGTCATTGGAGCCTCCCCGCCCGCCAATCTCAACCTGGCGGCAGCAACCAGACTTTTTACTGGATACGCCCTTCCGGGACCTACTGGCTGCCAATATCCCCATGTCTTTTGAGGAGAATTCTGGCACAGCCACAACTCCTTTGGTGGAGTGGGACCCGTTCACGGTTGTGATCAGGGGGACTGTCTTGGTGCACAAGCAGACATGTGGAGACAGTTGGAAGCAGACCTCACGGGCCTCAAAACTGACCTGCTTCAAAAGGCGTTGGAGGGTAACACTGGTACTTTGGAACATCTTAGAGAAGAACATTCTAGATTACTAGAATGTCTCCGTAATTTAAACTATGCAGCACACTCAGCGCGCACCCATCATATGGGAGACAAATCCGGTAGGTTGCTGTTGTGGCTGATACGCCAAGACATGGCTACCGCACCCGTGACAGCAATACAGAATACGCAAGGAGTAATGGTGCATACCCAAAAAGATATACACCATGCTTTTGAGAAAACATGTCTCCACAATATACAGATCTTGCTTGATAGCTACGGATATAGACATACAGAATTTCCTGTCCACACTAAAGTTTCCGCAGCTCAGGGATTGTCATCAGGGAGACATAGGTGCTCCTCTGTTGCCGGAGGAAATAAGGGATAGTTTCTACTCACTATCGAATGGCAAGACTCCGGATGGACTACCGGATGGATTTTACAAGGCATACCCAGATGTATTGGTACCAGAGATGTTGCGAGTATATGCGGCAGCACTGAAATATTCAACGCTCACCCCCACACAAAATGAGGCAACACTGGTCTCTCTTTTGAAGCTGGGCAGGACCCCATACCTCCTGGGCTCTTACCGTCCATTGGCCCTGCTAAACACAGACTATAAAATCCTTGCCACTGCCCTGGCCAAACGTCTTGCCCCGTTTGTGCCAACTCTGGTACAGACCGACCAAAATGGATTTGTACACTACTGGAGCACCTCCCTAAATATTTGAAGACTATTCCGTATCCAAAAATATGCTACGGAGAATTGGCCGACATCTGGCTGTCCAGTATTGGACCTGGAAAAGGCTTTTGATTCGTTGGAGTCGCCTTATCTCACAGCAGTCTTACGTAAATACGAGCTGGGGGACGATTATCTACAGCTAGTGCAATTGTTGTACCAATGACCCACAGTGCGGGCTCGTACGGGCAAGGTCCTATCAGACGAAATCAGGGTGAGACGAGGGACCAGACAGGTGTGCCCCCTGTCTCTGTTACATTTTCCTCTAGCTATGGAACCATTGGCAGCTCTCCTCCGAGAGGGTGGCACGGAATGGTGAATCCCCTTGAGTGACGGACTGCATACAGTGTTCCTATATGCGGAAGACCTGTTATTGTATATACGAGATCTTCATGCTGTGTCGTCGGAGATATTAACACTGTTCTGTAAATTTGAGGTGGTATCGGGCCTCAGGGTAAACTGGGCTAAGTCAGGCACTTACTCTTTCCGTGAAGACGTAGCGGCAGCCTATATAATCATTAACGGGACTGCACTTAATTGGTATCCAACACGTTCAGATACCTAGGAATATATATTTACAGGTTCCCGACAGATATACTGTATCCTCAATCAGAGCACAGATGCAATTCTGGAAGTCCTTGCCACTCAATGTGATGAGCCGTGTCACCTTAACCAAAATGATAGTACTACCCAGGTTATTATATTATTTTGCGAATCTTCCAGTGTATGTCCCAGTGAAGCTCTTTAGAGAATTGGAGGGGTTATTCTGTGGCTTGATTTGGAATGCGGGCGGCCCAGGATAGCACTGCAGAAACTATATGAACCCCCGGAAAGTGGCGGCATAGCAGTTCCTCATCTGGAACTATATTACTTAGCTGAGCAATTACAGTGGGTCGCAACGTGGCTAAGCGGCAAGAATCTGGCAGACATGGCGACCGAGAACACAGTCTGGACGCAGGCCCAGATATGTGGATTGTTTCACCCGCTAGGAAAAACTCCTCGCACGACAAAAATACATATTGAGCTGGCTCACAGGTGTTTCAGGAGAAGCCTTCACCTCACAAAAGACACAATCTGATATGCCCCGGTACTGCCATTTCTCGGGACGTCCAGAGGCATATAACGGACATGACATTGATGCCCTGGGTTGAAGTGGGAGTGGAGACACTTGGAGACTTATATGCAGATGGTGCCTCACTACCTTATGCGACGGCAGAAAATGGATTACCAGTCGGCCAGTTTCTTCTACACACAGCCATTATGCGATTGTTCACACTAGCATGGGGTGATATGACCAACTAGCCACCGACACATCAGTTATTACAGTACCTGCACGTAATGGGGAGGGATCGCATGTGATACATTGACTGGTACAAGCCCTGCTCATCCATGTATTGAAGCCATTGCAGAGACTCCGCACATATTGGACTGAAGACAGAGGCTGTCCCTGGACTGATAAAGAGTGGGAGCGCGTTATAGCTAGTGCCACACACATACCGCAAAATTCACGATTCAAACTCATACAAACATACATATTACACAGGGTGTATCTTTCCCCAGACAAAATCAATAAATATTTTAACATCAATACTTCCGAATGCCCGAGGTGTCGTCGCCTAGGCACTGATCCATACATATGCTGCGGTCCTCCTGTCCCCTGCTTTTACACTACTGGTGTGCAATATTGGAAACACTCGCCAACTGCACTAACACTGAGATACCTTCCACGTGGGAGGTCTGCTACGTGGGGCTTTACAAGAGAGCCAGGTTTCGTCGTGACTTAGGCTTCATAACAGCAAAACGACTCATAACTAAGAGGCGGAAGCACAAGGACCCACCAGAGGTATCACATTGGGTGAAATCCCTTGAAGTCTGGGCACGGGCGGAGGGCACCACCCTACACAGGGAAGAAACAGCAGGGTTGCAAAAAGATCCCATTACCTAGACCTGGGATGAAATGCTCAGAACTCTCACACGCTCTAATGCCACGCTGCAGATACCCCCTGTGCAACGAGCGGGCCCTGACAACTAATTAGCCTAGACGCTGATACCAGTCTCTACATGCCACCCCAACAGTAACTGTTTGGCTGGGCAAGAACCTCACAATCCCTAAAAACACCACACGGAAGTAGCTCCTGCCACGCGTTACCTCAACAACCATACAATTGCATAGAAAACAAAAGTAGCAGCCCACACACTATACTCGCACGCTAGTCTGGCCGCGTATGCACCAAGATGACACACTGGATACTTGATGCATATGCCCTCGGTTATTTGATGTCTCTTTTGTTTTGATTTATTATTTACTGTTGTTGGATGCGGTTGAATTGTTATAGAAAATAATATCTAGTGAACGGACTTGACATTTGCATGTTCTCTGAACAGTTAGCCTACTGCCCCATCCACCTCCTCCCTATCCTCTCTTGTCTGAATCCATGGACTAGCCTCCTCCCTCCTGCCATGCATGGTCTGATGTGCTGCCATTGCCCTCCATTTAGCATGATGTACCAGTCCACTCCTCCTGCCCTCCATTGCCCAGGTCTATGCCCCATCATTGACCTCGTGCTTAGCCTCTTTGCTTAGCTTGCTGTCCCTATTCTCCTTCCCCCTGCCCTCCGATGTCTGTGTGCATGCCCCTGCTTCATCCTTTTTGCCCACCATGTTCCATGGACCTGCCACTCCTATCTACTCTGATTGCTCTGTTGAGCTGCCACTCCCCTACCACATACCTAGCATTGCCAGATGACTGTAACCTGTTCCTGCCACCTCCATCCTGCCTGTCCACATTCCATGCCCCTATCCCCTTCCTCCTGTCCTCCATGGTCCCTTTTCTGCCACATCCTTCTGCACTCTCTGGTTTGTTGTGCTGCAACTGCTTCTCCTGCCTGCCCCGCGTGGTCTGTTGTGAGGCCCCTTCCACTGAACTCTCTTGTCTGTGCCCATGTCCTGACCCTCTCTTCTATTCTCCATGGTCCTTTGTGCATTCCCCTGCTCCCTCCTTCTTGCCCATCATAGCCATTGTGCTGCCACTAACCCTCCCGCTTACCATGCATGGTCTTCTGTGCTGCTATGGCCCCTCCCACCTTCCCTGTGTGATCAGCTAGCTGCCCCTGTCCCCCTCCCGCTATATGCCATTATAGACTCACTGTTGCTCTCCATGGTGTGTCTTGCTTCTAGTGCCTATCCTAACTGACCTCCATGGTCATCTTGCTGCTCCTGACCTGCTCCAGCCCTCTGTTTCTATGTGCAGACCCCTATTCCCTCCCTCCTGGCTTGTCTGTTCCATTGTAATGCTCCTGATCTGTCCCTCCTGCCCTTTATGGTCCGTTATGCTGCAGCTTTCTCTCCTGTCTGTCCATTATAATCAGCTAGCTACCATTGCCTCTTTCCCCTCTGTTCTCTGTTGTCCATGTGCATGGTCCTGTCCCCTCCCTTTTGCTTTCTATGGATTGTTGTGCTGCACTCCCGTGCCGCAAGCCCTGTGTGATATATTGTGCTGCTGCAAACCCTGATGCCTGCCCTGTTGGGTCAGTTTGGTGCACCTCTTCATGTCCCTCCTGTCCTCTGTTATCCGAGTCCATGTCCCTACCCCAATTCCTCCTGCCTTCCATGATCCAATGTACCATACTTGCTAACATTTTGTACTTGGTATGAGGGATATTTTGAAAAAACTGGGGAATTGATTTTCCCCCTTGACTTACATTGAAAAAGAGGAGATTGTAGACAGATCAAATAAAGCCCATTTGGGCTTAAAAACATTGGACGTTTCCTGGCTGAATCAGCTCTGTTGGCATGTATGGTTGTACTACCACTGCCTCTTCCTTCTGCTCACAATGGTCTATTATATTGCCACAGCCTCTCTTGCCAGGCCTGTATTATTGATTTGTTGCTCCTGCCCTCCTTTCCACTGCCCTCCATAGTCTGTTGTGCTGCCACTGCCCTTCCTGCCTGCCCAGTGTGGTCAAATTGTTACCTCTGCACCCTCCTACCTGCCTTCAATTTTCAGAGTCCGTCCCCCTGGCCTCTGCCTCTCAACAGTATCCTATTTAACAACTAGATTGCTAACATTCTATATTTATTACAAAAGTATGGAACGCCTGACGTCATCTTGTTGAAAACTGTAATACCTAGAGCATTTCCTTTAGAAATTACATATATAAAAGGGTCTTATTTGCATCAGAAGTATGGTTAGTGCTCTAAAAAACTAAAATGAGGACATATTTTCTGAGTTTTAAAATAGCGACAAAGCACTTTTAAATTATTTGTTATCTTTATGTTTTTTTATCCAGTTGACCACTTGATTAAATGTTGCACTTAGGGGTGAGGATGTGGTGTTACTTCCAGAGCTGCAGACTTTGCAACTGGGGAACCAGGTTGGAGTTTCTGCTTCAGCTCGACATTCTGTGATTCTGGTCAAATCACTTAGGCCCACATGCATCATTGTTACATTTTGCACTTCCTAATTTGCGAAAAATAAGGAATCGCGAATTAAGAAGTGCAAAATGCTATGCATCATTATTTTCGGTATTCATTTGTGATTCGGTAAAAATCGCAATTTTTACCGAATCCCAAATGAATACCGAATTCTTAAGTTAATTTTCGCAATTCCCATTGATTCCTATGGGCCAAAAGGCCCATAGGAGTGAATGGGAAGGCATCAGCAAATTGCGAGTGGCACTTTGAAAATTTCATGGGTGCAGGGGTGGGTCCAAAGGACCCCCCCATGCACCCCTGAAATGTATTTTTCGCATCATGTTTCACACACACATGTCCTAAGGACATGTGTGTGTGAAACATGAATGTTGAAAAAAAACCATTTTCAACATTTTAAACACTTTTTCCAAATTTACCGAGTGGTTCAACCATCGGTAAATTTGGCACCCTAATTGCGAATTTGCACTTCTAAAAGTAATGATGCATTGCTTTTAAGAAATCGCACATCTGCGACTTCTTAAAAGCACCCGCAATTTTAGAACTCGCAAAAATGTTACGAATTCTAAAATTGCTTCATGCATCCCAAAAAGCACTTTTGCATTCGCAAACGGCCGATTTTAAGGAATCGCACCGTTTGCGACTACAAAAATGCTTGATGCATGTGGGCCTTAATCTCCCCATGTCTACAACCAAAATGAATGTGTTCTTGTGTGATGTAACCAATGCTCATGTAAAGCACTCCAATACCTGACAAGTCTGCACTATATAAAACTGCAAAAACACAAAAAATAAAAAGAGTTTTGCACACTTCTGTCATTGGGCTACATGTGGGCTACATTTGGGTGAAATTTGTGCTACATTTAGCTCTTTTGTCTCTGGTGGCCATCTTGGGAGATTTATTTGTTATGAAGTTTTCTAATTTCCTCATTTACTGCAGTCTCATCAGTAGGAAATGCTTTAATTCCATCAAGAAGGTATTCAGATGTGTCACACATTTGACATAAATTCTGAATGTTAGCACTCTAGTTGTTCATTAGATCACTGTAGTAAATCTACTGCTCACCACGGCAGTCTGCTGCTGGTATTGAAAGTGCATGTTTCAGTCTGCATGTCAGAATTTTTTAATGAAATAGAAGAGGATTCGAGAAGTCACTCAAAATGTGCCCTAATTTTTCTTTCTTCTTCTTTCTAATCATAATTTCTGTGGCAAAATGAACCCTCTCATTGTGTTTCTTTTTAAATTAAATGTTTCCAGTTTTAATAGTTTATTCCAATCAAGATGGCTTCAGCTGTGCCTTACTTTTGTCATAAGTAAGACAGTATGCGCTCTAGTTGTTCTTAATACCACTCTGGGACATTCTGTAATTCAGCTATATGTGGGCTACATCTGGATGATATTTGTGCTACATTTGGGCTCTTTTGTCTCTGGTGGCCATCTTGGGAGACTTATTTGTTGTCAGTAGGAAATACGTTCAGTTTTTTACTTTGGTTCCATCAAGAAGGCATTCAGATGTGTCACACATTTACCATACATTCTGAATGTTAGCACTCTAGTTGCTCATTAGATCACTGTAGTGAAGCTACTGCTCACCAGGGAAGTTTGCTGCTCGCATTGAAAGTGAATGTTTCAGTCTGCATGTCAGAATTTGTTTATGAAATAGAAGAGGATTTTAGAAGTCACTCAAAGCGTGCCCTAATTTTTCTTTCTGCAGCACTAATCATACTTTCTATGGCAAAATGAACCTCCTCATTTTGTTCCTTTTTAAATTAAATGTTTTAAGAGTTACCAATTTATTCCAATCAAGATGGCTTCAGGTGTGCAATACGTTTGTCATAAGTAGGACTATTAGCACTCTAGTTGTTCTTCAGAACACTCTGGGAAGCTGCAGTAGAACACAAAGGAATCAACTGACAGTCTCTGCCCTTGTTGGATGTACATGTTTTACTGAGAATGTCAGACATCATTCTCACATGACTGAGAAAGATAATGTGAATTTACAAGGAATATGCTCTCAGTTTAGCTTATAGATCACCTTTCAAACCTCTGTGGGAAAATCATGAGAAAATAGTTTTCTCTCAAACATGATTCCTGGTATCCCAGCAGAAGGCTTTTTACATGGTGAAAATCACCTTAGAACACACCACAATTCCTAAAATGAGTATGGTACCATCAACAAATGATTCATAATAGAACTAAAGTCTTAAAACATTCTATTAACTGCAATGATTTTTAATAAGGTGCTATCATGTATATTGGTCCCAAGATCGCTGTCAACACTTCTTGGATGAAGTGCTGACAGCCAATCAGAGCTCACGATGAGATGTGTGGTTAGGCTCCGCCCAGATATATATATTACTTTTTCTATTAATATTTTAAAAACTACTGAATGGATTTACACTATTTAACAAACATAGTTCTTTCTGAAACAAGGGCTACCTCTTTGCCAAATTTGGTGTAATTCCGTTCAGCAGTTCGGGCTGTAGCTGTGTCTAAAGTTTCCTACAGGAATTAACATGGAGAAAACACGTTTTGGAACCCTCTTTTTTCTCGGCCCCCGCTTGCTGAATCACCCTGAAACTTTCAAGATCGTAGCGGACAGGAGCGGACCATAAGTTTTGAAGATTTCACGAAGATTTGTAAACCGGCGCCAAAGTTATTGGGAAAAGAATGTTACAATTTTCCTAAGGAAACTAGGTCCTAACTATAACTACCTACTGGCGACCGCCAGTAGGTAATATATATATGTATGTATTCCCAAAGTTTGCCCAACAGCCCACTTGGGATGTTATAAACTTTGATCAGACTACATTTTCCATAATTCTGTGATCCATTTGGTCATGTGATGTAATTAAACAGAGACTACTCATTTAAATAAATACTGAAACGTTTGTCGCATTTGTGCAAACGCTGCCTGTGAACAAGGATGTCATCATCCCAAGCACATCAGGCTGGATTTGAGTTAATCATCTGCCGGTGGCCTTGATGTGAGTGCAGACTCATGCTGTTGGGCAAACGTTGGGATTATGTTTCATGGCAGTCTAAGCCGTGGAGTCAGCACTGTTGCACGCAAGTTAAGCAGGTCTGTTTGTGTTCGTATTCTAAAGACTAAAGACTAAATGGAACATCGAGAGGACCTGAAATTTGAATTTGGTGGCAAGCTTTTAGCTCACTGGGGCAATGGACATATTTTATATATTTTTTTGAAAGTGCAGCACCCACTTTGGATGTAATGCAATTAAACAGAGACTACTCATTTAAATAAATACTAGAGCGTTTGTCGCATTTGTGATAAGGCTGCCTGTGGACAAGGATATCATCCTCTGAAGCGCATCAGACATGAGGCCTGGTCCTGGATTTGAGTTCGCCATCTGACCGTGGCCTTGATCTGAGTGCAGACTCATGCTGTTGGGCAGACTTTGGGAATATATATGTATGTATATATATGTATATTCAGGGCTTATTAATTTGATTTGGATGTGCAGTAATCGTTGATGGTAATAATTTGGAGTCATTTATAATTATAGAAATGATGACTGTCGATTGCTCATCTAAGAACTTAATAACATGCTTTTTAGAATTCTGTAAAGCCATGATGGGATAGCTACAGGCTTGAATCATAGTTCTATGACATGAATGAAGGATATGCAAAATAGTATTGCAATGTAGTAATGTCTGAAATAATCTATGAATATTGAAAATGTTTAGGACAGTCAACATTAACAAAGAAACAATACACATAAATTGATGTATTTAATAATTAAGTTTAACAAACCCTAAATGAATTTAAGGAAGCTAAGGACAATATGAATTATATATTGTTTGTATTTTCTTTTCCTTTTTGATAAAATGTCAAGAAGGCGCCTCTAAACGGTGATTGCAAAAATATGCTTGCTATGTTAATGTATTATTTGCACTGGAAATGAAACATGTAAACAGGATATGTCATCATTGAATTTGCAGCACTGTGTTCAGTGAAAAAAGGTGTGAAGCCAAAACGTATCCTGTGCATTACCTTGGTAAAATAAAATAACCACGTTCACCTTTGATGCAGTGTGGTCCCTTCATTTCCATGTGGGGGTGAGGTTTTGAGCTGATATATATTCACTGAAAAAAACATAGGTTTGAGGCAAGTTATAGTTAGAAATCAGAATTTAAAAAACTTTAGCAATTCACTGAAAAAACCATAGGTTTCAGACATGTTATAGTTAGTTGGACATTCACTCATCCAAAACCATAGACATTCCCCTGTTATAGTTAGCTCAGCTAACTATAACTCACGCCCCCGCAATGCACTGCTGATGACGTCACATATTACATCATTCATGACATGGTCAGTGACATCACTGATGACATCTCAAATGACATTACGGATGACATCATCCAGTGACTGTGTGTTTCTGTAAGGTTCAAATATGTTTTGTATACATGCCAAAGAGTATTGAAGAAGGAGTAGTTGTATAAGTATCTGGATGAAGGATTTAGTAGGTGCATGACTGACTGTATAAGTGAGTGATTAAATGTGTCTTAGTTAATGCATGGGTTAGTGACAAAACTGCGTGAATGTCTGTATCAGTCTGTCTGTTGTTGTGTAAGCTGCTGCTTGGGTTGGTCAGTAGCTACATGAGTGTCTATATGGGTTATTGATTGGTTGCCTGAGTATTTGTATGGGAGACTGAGTGCGTGTGGGGGTGAGTCTGAGGTATGTAACTGTGTGCATAGATGTCTGAGTGGTTGATTCACTAGGTGTATGGGTTCAAGAGTGAATGTGGAAACAGCTGTATGGGTGGTTGAGTATGTGTATGGGTGTGTTGGTGAGTGAACGGATGTTTCAATGGTACATGTCCAAGTAACTACATATGTAAAAGGCAGTGTAGGTGAGAGAGTATATAAATGACTGTCCTTGAGAGTCAGTGATTGTGAGAGTGGCTGTATGGATGAGTGTGTACTTGTGCCAGTGATTGTATAAGAGAGTAAGTATATGTTAGTATATGTTTGAATAAGTGAGGTGGTGTGTGTATAACTGTATAGGTGAGAAAATGGAAGTGTGTTTGATTCTTTGCATGACTGACCAGGTGTGTGAGTAACTCCATGGATGAGTGGCAGTGTGTGAGTGTCTGTATAGGTATATGCGTGCTTATGATAGTGTTGTATTGATGAGTGACTACCTGTATGAGTGATTGAATGGGTGAATGGGCGGATATGTTGTAGACCTAGGAATCAGTGAGTGCGTATGTAGTAACTGGTATTGGTGTGTCAATGATTTGGCAAATGGTAGTTTGTATTTTACAGTGGGTGTATTAAAGGTTATATTAGACTATGAGGAGGTGCATCATATTTTGACGTGGATGATGTCATCAGTGATGTAATCAGTAATGTCATTTGTGATGTGATCAGTGATGTCACTGACCATGTCATGAATGATGTAATATGTGACATCATCAGCAGTGCATTGCGGGGGGGTGAGTTATAGTTAGCTGAACTAACCATAACAAGGGGAATTTCTATGGTTTTGTATAAGTGAAATGTCCAACTAACTATAACATGTCTGAAACCCATGGTTTTTCACGTGAATTTCTAAGGTTTTTTAAATGTTAATTTCTAATTGTAATGTTCATTAAACCTGTGTTTTTTCCGTTATTTTAAATTATCATCCCATTCTCAACCTGGTGAAAACTGCCGATATCGCCAGTTTTCCATCAATAGCAAAAGAAATCGCCACAAATGAGAGTGAGAACTAACACTAATGATATGCTGAGTAGGCATTCCTGTGCAAAAATAACAAGAAAACACCACATCCCGATATTTTCATTGACCAGTCAAATCTGCGATGCAATCCAAAAACAGGCGAAAAGCCACGTTAGCAGTAAGATTTTAACATCTGCTTTTTACTGGTGTAAAGCAGGACGACTACCTAGAGTATGAAAGGGAGCCAAGCCCAGAGCCACATCTGAAGACTAATACATGTCATAGAGCTACTGATCATGCAGCTCTAACACCCAAAAAGGCCATAACACCCACCGCCACCACCCCATCACCTCCCCCGGACCACACACCCCCTACTACCACCAAGGCAGCGCAGAACAGGACAGCGGATCTTCCCAAAAAGGCATGGTCCCTCAGCCACACAATAGCTGAATGTCGGGAGATGTGGGAACCAAGTATGTGTGAAGGACGCAAGTCAATGACAATGCACACAATGTCAAGTGTAGCAGGGATATTCTGGACAGACCTCACTATGCAGAGCACAGACCTCTCCATGTGCACAAATTTGAATTTGAATTTGAATTTAAAAGCACTTGTTAAGCGCACATATACCTGGCGGTTTCTTGGCGTTGAGGAACGTTAGAACCTGGGTGGGGACTGTGGGGAAACTTTACGCTGGGAAGGCTTGCAGAAAAAGATAGGTTTTAAGGGCCTTACGGAAGTCAGGGTAGAGCAGGAAGGATCTGATGGTGGGGGGGAGGGAATTCTAAAAAGTAGGACCGAGGACAGCAAATTTCACCCCCCCATCCTCTTCTTCCAAATACTACTGATGCTTGTAGTGTTGTGGACAGTGAACCCAACCATGTACGTCAAACACTAGGGAAGATCACAGTCATGGAGCTGTGTTGTCCCCCCTATAAGCATAAGCGTAACCGGAGAGGGCTGGTCTGACTCACGCCACTTCAGTGTAGGAGTGTGAATAAATAGGCCCTATCTCTAGGTGTGGTTCACTTGTGGGAACGCCAAAGCATCTGCCAGAGCGGCGCCCCTCACCCTGCCACTAGTCTGCTATTGTGACTGCCAGCCTCTTCAGCCGATCGCTGGCTTCCGCCACATAAGCCCCAAGCGGCACAGCACCGGGGATTTATGTCTGTACAAACTACTGCCTTTGATATACACTGCAGACAGCAAGACTCACAATTCAAATCGAGTCATGATTGCAGATGACGCAGTCCAGTAGGCAACGGACATTGCTTAAGTCAACGCCACGTGGCTGTGTGCCCTTCCTCACTGCTGCCTCCAGCCTACACTGCGGTGAGTAGGGCTCACAATTCAGATCGAGTCGCAATTCAAGATGACGCAATCCAGTAGGCAACAGACATTGCTGAATTCAACATGACATGCCGGTGTGCTCTACCTGACCGCTGCCTACAACCTACACTACGGTGAGTAGGGCTCACAATTCAGATTGAGTCGCGTTTGCAGATGAGGCAGTCCACTAGGCAACAGACATTGTTACCAGTACGGCCTGCCCGGAAGTCGCATCATTGGCACAGTGGATCGGACACATGCAACTGTGTCCTGAGTCCTAAATGACAGTGACCCCAAGTCCGACGCACCGACCACCGCACCAGACCCCTACTATCAGGGAAGAATATTTCCATATGGAAGACCGGCGACACATGATGCCACTAATCCTGTACAACACAAGGCGCGTCATGTGCTGCCACTAACTCTGTTCAACACAAGCTGCAACACGTAGTACCACTAACCCTGTTCAACAGAAGCCAGGCAGAATTCAATAGACAAAAGACATTGGTCCGAGTGCGGACCCCCTGAACCACGCATCATTGCAGGGAACGTACATGCTATGCGCCAAAGGTACTACTAACTCAGTGCACCATAATTCATCACAAGGAAGACCGAGCAGTTTTATGTCAGCAGTGAGGCATACTATCACTCGAAAATAAATAAAAAATCCTTATAATATAATATAAAATAACAGAACAATTGAAGTACATTAATGATTACAATGCGGTGATTTACAAAATGTGGAATGCAAATATGGACATACAATATGTTGCACAAAACTGAACTGCTGTTTCTCGCTATATCACATCATATATTACCAAGTCAGAGAAGACAGAATTGAAAGAAATATGGGAACAAATTTCACAGGACAAGACACTTAGCAAAAAATTGTACAGTTTCAGTTTAAAGATGCTGTCACATTGAGAAATTAGATCCTACGAATGTTCGTGTCAATAGACATCTGCAAGTTTATATTCAAAGTCAAGAGGGATCATCTCGATAAGTCTTGGTCTTGCTGCAGCACGAAATCGAGTTTTGAAATCTGTACAAGAAATGGAATACTTGGCACTGAATGAACCGGAAAGTACAGATATTCTGAAAACAAATATGTTTGCTACGTACTATCGAAATAGAAGTCCATACCTGGAAAACATATGTCTATATGAAATACTGCAACATTATATGTAAAAAAAATTTTATGGAAATTATAAATGAAGAAAAATACCCTGTAATGGGATCTGAAGGGTGTTTGATAAAGCATGCCAAAGGAAATCTGATTAATCACAGGAAACTAAGTTGCAATACTCCAGATAAAAGAGAGTTTTTCTATTTACCTCTTTTGCAACTCTTCAAATCTTGGCAGACTTAAATGGAATTACTTGGAGATTGTGACTGCTATGAAGATTCTTTCAATGCCCTTCCTCACCTCTACCTCTGGCCTACAATGTGGTCAGCAGGGCTCACAATTCAGATTGACTCCTGATTGCAGATGACGTAGTCCAGTAGGCAAGAGACATTACTCCAGTGTGCCCCATCCGCACCAAGCATCATCGCAAGCTCATACAGTCTCAATGCTTTTGGTGCTACTAACTGTGCACCTCAACTCAACGCCATTTGGCTATGGGCCCTTGCTAACCCCTACCTCTGGCCTACACTGCGGTCATCAAGGCTCAAAATTAAAATGAAGTCTTGATTCTTTAATTACAGAGTCCTGTAGGCAAGCAACTATCACCGGCCTAAAACCTATATAATATCCTTTTAGTATCCTTGCTTCAAGAACTTTTTTTATATCAGTTATAGCTTCAGTACAATCACCAAATTAATCTTCAAGTGCAAATGAACAGTCAACACAAGTCTACACTGCAGGCAGCAGAGCTTGCAATTCGAATTTTGGACATGTGCTGCCACTGACCCTGTTCAACACAAGCTGTTCCCACATGTGCAACTATATCCTGAGTCCTGAATGGCAGTGACACCAAGTCCATGGCAGCGACCACAGCACCAGACTACCTTCGATCAGTGAGGCATATTTCCATATGCAAGACCGGCGACACGTGATGCCACTAATCCTGAACAACACAAGCTGATTCCACATTTGTAACTGTGTCCTGAGTCCTCTTCAGTTGATCACAGGCCCCCAGCGGCACAGCACCGCAGACAGTACAAACTACTGCCTTCGGTATACACTGCGCACAGCAAGGCTCACAATTCAGATCGAGTCACAATTGCAGATGATGCAGTCCAGTAGGCAACAGACATTGCTTAAGTCAACGCCACGTGGCTGTGTGCCCTTCCTTACCAATGCTTCCAGCCTACACTGCAGTGAGTAGTGCTCACAATACAGATCGAGTCACGATTGCACTTTTTTGGGGAGAATTTCAGAAAGATTTGTCAAAAGACGCCAAAGTAATTAGCAAATCAAAAAATGCTTTTCCTAACTATAACTACCTACTGCCGATCGCAAAGGTATAAAACAAGAGAAGGGGGCAGCGTAGAAAAACTCTGACCCACTGGGTCTGCTCAGGGGGTCCCAACGGGACTCCCAGGGCCCAAAAATCATTAATAAATATATAAAATCGGCAAAATTTGCGCTAGTTTCGCGCCGTCTCACGTATCATTTTAATGAGGCCTTTGGGTGGGGTAGGTTCTGGGGGTATTTCCTGAAAAATAATAGCAGGGTCTCGCAGGGGTTGCGGGAGTCCGCTGGGGTCCACGAAGACCCCAGGGCTTCACTCATGTTGGGAGGGGGGTTGCAGTGCCCCCTCTTGGAGTCTTCTATGTGCTTGTAACTTTGGCGTCGTTTGACAAATCTTTATGAAATTATCAAAAAAGTGTCTCTTTTTTTGATTAGCTACTATATTGAAAGTTTGGGGGTGAATGGTGTAGGAGGGGCTGAGGAAAAAGAGGGTCCTAAAACGTGTTTTCTCCATGCAATTTCCATACGAAACGTTTCAGAAGACTACAGGTGAAACTGATTAACAGAATTACGCTAAATTTGGCAGGGAGAAATGTGATGGTCCAGAAAGCATGCTTTTGTTTAAATGGTGTAAATCCGTTCAGTAGTTTTTGAGAAATATCAAATTTTACAGATATCGATATTTGAGACTTCTGACACGTGATTGGCTGAGGGGTTACAAGCACCAGCTTGCGACTTATTGGCTGCGAATGGTTGAAACTAGGAAGTGTTGGGAGCCATTTTGTGATTTATTCCGTCAACTCGCATCTCTCCGTGTAGAAGCCATCAGGTCCGCAGTTTTACCTGTGCGAGGCAACACTGTCACTGTGTCTGTCTGCTCTTCTCATATCACCAGGTCGCGGGTATGCCTATTGGCTTGGAGCTCTGTGAGTCAGTCTGTCGGTGTAATCCCTTACACTACCCAAAGATTACTGAAACACCACTGCATTGTTGTAAACTCTATAACGCTGCCCTTAGCGGGACCCCCTACACTACACAAACAACACTGCATTACCCTAAACCCTAAAATACTATCACCAGCACAACCTCCTACACTACCAAAACAGCACAGCATTGTCATAAACCCTAAAACACTACCCTAGCAGGCACCCCTACACTACCCAAACACCACTGCAGTAATCTAAATCCTAAAACACTACTCTCAGCACGACCCCCTACACTACACAAACACCACTGCACTGCCATAGACCCTAAACACTACTGCCAGCATGACCCCCTACACTACACAAATACCACTTTAGTGCGGTAAACCCTTAAACCCTACTCCCAGCATGACCCCCTACAATACACAAACACCTCTGCACTACCTTAAACCCCAAAACAGTACTCCCAGAATCACCACTTACGCTATCCAAACATTAGTGCATTGATGTAAACTCTAAAACACTACCTCCAGCATGATTCTTACACTACCCAAACAACACTGCATTACCTTAAACCCTAAAACGCAACGTTGAGCACGTACCCCCACAGCACAAAAACACTACTGTACTACCCTATAGCATAAAACAGTACCAGTCCGTCGGCTTGCAGCTGTGCGTCTGCAAGCTGTGGTGTCCCTAGCTGTAGATGTGCGAGTCAGTCCGTTAGGTGATAGGCGTGTCTCTGCTAGCAGGGCCGTTGGCCCGTTGGTGTTCCTTTGCGAGTTAGATCTGAGTTCTCCCTCTGCAAGCCAGCTCGCTGGTGTGCGTTTGCGAGCTGATGGCCCGTACCTCACACTGTGCGAGCCGAGCCAAGCCTACGGGCCGCAGCTCTCCCTCTGCGAGCCTGCTCGACGGCCCGCAGGTCTCCCAGTGCTAGCCGGATCGCAGCTGTAAGTCTGCAAACCGATATTGGGAAAATAAGGCGGTTCTAGAAAGAGTCCTTGTGTTTATTAGTTGGAGCTACATATAAGTGCGGATGCACAGGTTCAGGTTATTCAGAAAAACTCAATTTCCCTGATCTGTGAAGTGTACTCCATCACTTCTGTAGATATCAGCCATATCAAAACGTATGTTGTTGTTGTAGATCAACCACATTCTTTGGTTTCTGAGGTATGCAGACACAGCTTTGTAGACATTCCTCGATTTTTCAATCCGAGGACAAAAATGGTTTGACCATTTCCACTTCTGTCTTTGGCATATATTGGAAGATACAAAGACAGTTGAGGCAAAAGCAACATCAGTTGTCTAAAGGTGTCCTTCATTAGCATTTCCAAACCTACCCCGGTCAATGTGCCAAGGTCGTTTCCACCACAGTGCACAATCGTGAGGTCAAGGTGTTGGAGACGCAAATAGGTTTGAACCAAAGGCAACAATTGGTGCCACTTCAATCTTCTCTGTCCAAACCATTTAATGTCCAGATTTTGTAAAGCTAGGTCTAAGTCAATACGTCTCTGTTCTGCATACCTTTTGCACCAGAAAACATAGCTATGTCGTTCAATTCACACTAGCATTTTGAAGGTATGGCTAGGAGGTATGGATAGATGTCTGTAGTACATGCAGTCCATTTGTAGAATAAGAGATATGTTTAAAGATGGGAACTTCTTTTTTCCCCATACAAAACGATAACTGATTGGGAGATATAAAGCATTCTTTTTTAAAAGTAGGGGGCACATTTGTTTTGTGGAAAAGCATCTTTGTGATTGGTTATAAAAAGCAGTTTAAACGTGGAGTACATATCAGAGGATAACATTTGCTGAACTCAACCACACCTGCTACTTGCATTTGGAAGGCACTGTTCGAACATAAAACAGTTGTGAACGTTTAACCTGCACATGCCGTTCAATGTTTGAGAAAATGTTGCAAAACATTATTGTAGTTTTAACCTGCATAGATTGTAGAATGTTCTAGAAAGTGTGTTGATAGAATATGTTGCAATTCTGACTTCTATGTGTCCTTGAATATTTAAAAAAGTGTTTGTCTGGAAAATGTAAAACTAAAAGCAAGAGAGAGAAGTTTTGTATTCCAAAAGAATCAAGGAACTATTCTAATTCGTTCTTTACATGTATTTATGTGTGGAGGAACAAAATTACAGACACAACAGCACCAGGAAGAGGAACAAGCAGGGAGTGGGGGATGGGGAGATGGGCACAGTGGCACACATGCACAAGTAAGTACAGCACAACTACAGACAAACCATGGCCAAAATGAAACACACCAACAAGGAGCACAAGTCACACAACCCGCCAACATCACACCACTGAACAAGCATAGAAGTGTAAACCACACTGCCTGAAAGGGAGAAGGGTGAACAAAACCTCACATAAAGGGACATCTCACAGACAATGCAGCACACACTCATAGGAAGCAGAGTACACCAACAGCCAACAGAATATTGTCCAAACACAAACATTCACACAATCGAACAAAGTACACAAATGCTTGCAAGATAGCTCAGTCAAAGAACCTTTCATCCCTACATTAAGTTCTCTAGCTGCATTCATACAGGATGTGTACAAAGGCCGGTCGTGGGTGTTGTGGGATATCTGCGACCCTGTTCATCATGGATGAGATGCCCAGCATGTGGCACATGGGTGGGTTCACTGTGTGTTATGTTGCCAAACAGCTGCTTCTCCCTCCCATAAGCCACCACACTTTTGTGCGGTGCACTGTTGTGTCTCATGCACTCCTACGGCACACCATTGTAATGACTATTTATTCGCGCATGTCCTGCGGAATTCCAACCACACTGTGACACTGCCGTTTGGAGGTGGTGCATGCCACTTTACAACATCGACTGCTGTGACCCTTGTGGCAGCTACACCAGAACACAGAGACACACCTACCGTACTTCCTGCACACGCACATGTCAGAGGCACCCAGTTCCCCTTAATGGATAGGCACACCCATGCGCTGACAAGGGTACGCCGGACCATTACACGCCATTTGTGCATGCAGGAGGATGCGTGCATAGCTACATGTCCAGCCTCACTTCCAACGCTGAGGTGACATGGTAACATCTGTTGAAGACAGCACACTGTGATGTTGCAGGGACCATGCCCATCATGCTAACACAATGACCACACGGACACACTTGCTCAGATGAGGCTTTGGGGGACGTTGGCAGTCCTGGGGTTGTTGCGATAAATGCTTTGGCCTTCATGGGTATCCGTGTATCATGCTCATTGACTCTACAGCACTTGCAGGTGTTCCGGTGTGGCTCTTGGCTGTGTTTCCTTTCATGTTGGAGGTAGTCATCCTGCTTAACACTAGCAGAAAACAGGTGTAAATTCCCTTGTGCTAACGTGGCTTATAGCTGGAATTTGTTACGCATCCCAGTTTTTGCCTTTCGTTGTGAAAGATGTGATGTCGTTTTTTTGTGTACAGAAAAATAAACAAACTGGGCAGTGTATCTCGTCAAGATCCAGCACCTGAGTCACTATTCATAATCAATATAAATACAATGAGATTTCTTCATTGATTTTGTGTGTGCACTGTAAATGCGCCCACTACCACAGTACAATTCAATACAGGATTTTAGTATTTAGAATAAATCGTAAAGGTACACGTCGTGTCTTTTTGCACAGGAATGCCTACTCTGCATCTCATTATCAGCACTTTTATGCAACTAAAGTTGAGAAAAATCTAACACACTATTCGAAAGCTGGTGCAAACTGCAGACATCACCAGTATTCCCGCGATAACTGCCCCACAATTTAACACCATGGTGACCCTGTGCGATTGGACAAACAAGTATCTTAGTCATGTATAGATTTACATATAAAACATTTTATTTGAAGAAAACAACAACAAATAAAACTGAAGGGAGTCTGGTGCTCTGGTTGCTGCCATGGACTTGGGGACACTGCCATTCAGGATTCAGGACACAGTTAGACATGTGGGATTGGCTTGTGTTGTTCAGGGTTAGTGGCACCATGTGTCGCCAGTCTTGCATATGGAAAAATGCCTCACTGATCGAAGGGATACTGGTGCTGTGGTCACTGCCACAGACTTGGGGTCACTGCTATTCAGGACTCAGGACACAGTTACACATGTGGGATCGGCTTGTGTTGTTCAGGGTTACTGGCATCACGTGTCACCGGTCTTGCATATGGAAATATGCCTCACTGATCTAAGGGAGTCTGGTGCTGTGGTCACTGCCACGGACTCGAAGTCACTGCCTTTCAGGACTCCGGACACAGTTACACATGTGGGATCGGCTTGTGTTGTACAGGGTTAGTGGCATCACATGTCGTTGGTCTTGCATATGGAAATATGCCTCACTGATTGAAGGGAGTCTGGTGCTGTGGTCGCTGCCACAGACTTGGGGTCACTGCCATTCAGGACTCAGGATACAGTTGCACATGTGGGATTGGCTTGTGTTGAACAAGGTTAGTGGCAGCACATGTCCAAAATTCGAATTGCGAGCTCTGCTGTCCGCAGTGTAGACTTGTTGGTTTGCACTTGAAGATGAATTTTGTGATTGTACTAAAGCTATAACTGAGATTAAAAAAAGTTCTTGAAGCAAGGATACTAAAATGATATTATATAGATTTAGGCCTGTGATAGTTACTTGCCTACTGGACTCTGTATTTAAAGAATCAAGACTTAATTTTAATTGTGAGCCCTGATGACCGCAGTGTAGGCCAGAGGTTGCCGTCAGCAAGGGCCCATAGCCACGTGGCATTGAGTTGAGTTGCACAGTTAGTGGCACCAGAAGCATTGAGACTGTATGAGCCTGTAATGATGCTTGGTGTGGACGGAGCGCACTGTAGCAATGTCTCTTTCCTACTGGACTGCGTCATCTGCAATCAGAAGTCTATCTGAATAGTGAGCCCTGTTGACCGCAGTGTAGGCCAGAGGTAGCGGTGAGCAAGGGCATTGAAAGAATCTTCATAGCAGTCACAATCTCCAAGTAATTCCATTTCAGTCTGCTAAGGTTTGAACAGTTGCAGAAGAAATAAATAGAAAAACTCCCTTTTATCTGGAGCATCACAACTTAGTTTCCTGTGATTAATCAGATTTCCTCTGGCATGCTTTACCAAACATCCTTCAGATCCAATTACGGCGTATTTTCATTCATTTATAATTTCCATAACATTTTTTTAGAGTATAATGTTGCAGTATTTCATATAGACATATGTTTTCCAGGTATGGACTTCTATTTCAGTAGTACGTATCCAACATATTTGTTTTCAGAATATCTTTACTTTACGGTTCATTCAGTGCAAAGTATTCAATTTCTTGTACAGTTTTCAAACGCGATTTCATGCTGCATTAAGACCAAGACTTATCGAGAAGATCCCTCTTGACTTTGAATATAAACTTGCAGATGTCTATCAACGCGAACATTCGTAGGATCTAATTTCTCGATGTGAATGCATCTTTTTTTTAAACTCTTTATTATGGTGTATCGTCAGGAGAGCAGATGGATATGCACAACTGAGTACATACAGGCAATGATAAAAAGCTTGAATCAGGTTAAGTAATATTACACAGCCTTTCGGTCCACAACCCTGAGGTCGGACGGCGTCACAGTAGAGCAAAGCCATAAAAAACACAGCAATATCAGCCTTGGACACAAACAGGGTAATCACACCACTTTTTTCATTTAAACAAAACAATACTCAAAGAAATAAATCCAGCAGAGAGAGTCAAGATAGCCCACAATCCAACCCGGGGGTCCAGTTCCAAATAGTGATGCTGCATCGCCCCAGGCCCTGTTGGTGTAAAGCAGAATGACAGGAGCATCTCACATTTCGCTAAGGAAATAGAGGGAAATAACAGTAGAGGCCAGTCCTACCCTCCTCAGCCCGCAGGTCCTCTACGGGGCATCGCCAGTTCCGCCGTTGGAGAATCACATAGGTCACCACGGAATGCATTCCATTGTCCCCACTTCTTGTCCCACACCCCGGGGCAACCCCTTATTTTATATACGGTTTTCTCATCTATCATGCATTGGTCCATAGCGGCCACCCATCTCACCACCAGTGGTCTGTCGGGGGAGCCCCATCCCATTGCTATAGAGCGTTTGATCAACAGAAATCCCAGTGCCGCCCATTGTAGTTCAGAGGCATTTAGGTTGTTCGGCGCCCAAACATTGAGGACACATTCCTTGGGTGAGGGGGAAAGTTGTTTGCCCAAGGAGCTGCTCATTTTTCGCAACGCAGCCGACCAGAACTGCTGTATCACGGGGCAGTCCCACAGGATATGGTAGAAGGTCCCAGGGAGACCGCAACCACGCAGGCATAGTGCGTCGGGTCGTCGACCGATTTTTGCCAGGGTGAGGGCGGACATGTATACTCTGTGCAGCAATTTTAGTTGAATCAATCGAAACCTGTGGCACATGGCCGATTCCCTCGGTGACATCAGCGCCGAGCGCCACTCATCGTCTTCCATAGGTCCCAGGTCAGCTTCCCATTTGGCCCGTAGTGGCAAGAAGGAGTCAGGAAGGTTGTTGCAGAGCTTACGATAGGTCAGGGATATGGCCTTTTCAGGAAGAGCTTCCGACAACAGCCTATCCTCCAGAGGGGAGGTTGCATGTATGGAGGCGAAGTCTGGAAAGGCGGCCTGTAGGGCGTGTGTGATCTGCAGATACCTAAAATACTCAGTGGATGCTAGGGCATATTTAGCTTGTAGGTCACTAAAGGTCAGTAATTTACCTTTGCGTACCAGGTCTCCGATCTTAGAAATCCCTATCGTGTCCCACCGATCAAAACCACGGAAGAAACAAAGGGAGCCCAAACATTGTGCAGACCACAGAGGCGAGGTTTTGGTAAGTTTGTCAGCCCAGCCCAGCCTTGTATTGGCTCTGTGCCAAATGGCCACCGTATGTGCCATAGGCCCAACGTACCTAGCTTTCGTGGGTTTGCTATATAAGGCCCCCAAGTAGCCCTCCCGCCCTGTCTGATCTCTATCTAAGAGGAAGGCCGGATTCAGAGGTGAGCCGTGTATTCAGTGGTTAATCACCACTAGCTGGGAGGCCCAATAATAAAGACGGAGATTAGGGAGGGCTATTCTACCGTCATACCATCCCTGAAACAGCTTACTGAGAGCAATACGAGCAGCACCGCCATCCCAGAGTAACAGTCGGAGCTCACTTACCACCGCCCTGAAATATGAATCTGGAATGGAGAAGGGGCAATTCTGTAGGACATACAGGAAGCGTGGGAACGCTAGCATTTTAAACAGTGCCGCCCGTCCCAGGAGAGAGAGCGGGAGGGAGCGCCAATGAGCAACATCACTACGAAGCCTGCGAAGTGGGCCCAACAAAATACGATCATAGAATTGTTGGAAGTCAGGGGTGATGAAGATACCAAGATATGTAAAGCCTTCAGAGGCTATCGTGATCGAGAACCCGGCGGACCATGTAACATGTACAGCACCGATTTGGACCAATTTATGGCATAGCCCGAGTATTTTCCAAAGTTGGTAAGGACGTGGAACAGGCTGTTAATGGAGGACTGGGGGGACGACACGTATATCAGGATGTCGTCGGCGTAGAGAGAGATCTTGTCAACAGTCTCTTCGCTCCATCGTAAGCCTCTGATTGAGGCATCCGTGCGAACCCAGTGAGCCAAAGGCTCCAGCGAGAGGGCAAACAACAAGGGGGAAAGGGGACAGCCCTGTCTGGTGCCTCGATGGAGAGGAAATCTCCGGGATAGGAAGTTGTTGACCCGGACTTGGCCAAAGAGGTCAGTATATAAAAGACGCACCCATCCGATAAATTTGGGTCCGAAGCCAAAGCGATGGAGGACCTCGAACAGGTAGGGCCACTCAATCGAGTCGAATGCCATCGCTGCATCGAGGGATAAAATAGCGGCATCCTGGGATAAGGTGGGCTGACGGCTCAACACGTTTTGCACCCTACGGAGATTTAGCGCCGTGTTACGGCCCGGGAGGAAACCGGACTGGTCGTCATGAATAAGGGAGAGGAGGACTAGAAGGAGCCGAGCCGCCAGTAGTTTAGCCAGGACTTTGGCCCCAGCGCTGATCAAGGAAATCGGCCGATAGGAACTACATGCAGTGGGGGGTTTGGCAGGTTTGAGAATGACCGCTATAGAGGCCAGTCTTTGATCGAGAGGGAGCACTCCAAGTTCCAGGCTCTCCGTAAACATATTTAAAAGATGGGGAATAATGTCAGGGACCATTCCCTTCAGAAACTCAACTGGGACTCTGTCGGGGCCCATAGCTTTGCCGGAATTCACAGCAAAAAGCGTCGTGGTGAGCTCGTCAGCGGAGAGGTCGGCGTCTAAGGCAAGCCGGTCAGAGTCTGAGACGGTCGGGAGGCGCATCTCCTCCAACAGTTGTCTGGATTCAGCAGACGAGTAGCCTCTACCAGTGGTGTATACATTTTCAAGTTGATCAGCGAACGCCTCCGCAATGTCCTGGGGGTCTACAACCACAGATCCATCAGGCCTAGTTATGGATGACACCCATCTAGATCCTTGGTCACGACGCTCCAGCCATGCAAGCATCTTGCCTGCCCTGTCTCCTAATTCGTAGACCCGATGACGCGTGTGGAGCAAGCGCGCCTGTGCCTTCTCTTGGGTCAGCGCTTTGTAGATCAATTGTTGGGCTTGGAGACGTTCAGCAGCGGTATCCGATGGTGCCGCGTTATAGGACGCCTCAAGGCCGATGAGAGTGGTTTCCGTCTGCGTGATGTGCTCGGCATGTTTACGCAAAAGATTCATCTTAAGGGCTAGTGCTTCACCTTTTACGACTGCCACGTAGGCCTCCCAGAGCGAAACAGCCGAGTCCACCGAGCCCACGTTTTCCGCAAAGTAGAGTTCGGTACGCTCCCGCAACACCTCTAATATCGGGAACCTGCAAGAGCCAGGGATTAATAACAATAGGTCCCCTCACCAACTGGCGATTGTAAGTTAGGTCCACCATGAGCGGCGAATGGTCGGAAATACCGCGAGGGAGACCTCTTGGGCGGACAAAGCAGCCTATGTCCGCGACGGGGCAGAAGAAATAGTCAATTCTTGATGTACTGTTGTGTGCATTAGAGTAGTGCGTGAAGTATGGAGTGTCGGGAAAGTGAAGGCGCCAAATGTCTTTTAAACCTAAAGCCTGGGCGAAGTCAGCTAAGTCCGAGCTCTGACGGTGTGAGCTTCTCTTAGGCTTACGGTCCAGGTCGTCGCACATCGTGGCGTTGAAGTCTCCACCAATTATGAGTGTACCCGGGGAGAGGCCCAACATTTGAGTGCCCAGTTCTTTGAGGGAGTCTCGTACCAAGGTTGGCGGGAGGTACGCAGAGATGATATTCAAGGGACGCCCTTCCCAGGAAGCCTCTACAATAGCAAACCGGCCCAGGGGGTCGGCCCAGCAGCGTGAGTAAGTGAGTGCGAGAGATTTCCTAACTAAAATCCCAGTACCTCGGGACCCAGAAGTAAACCCAGCGTGGACCAAGAGCTTGTATCCCCCTCGCAGCAGCGCCCGACAGGTGTTACCGACCAAGTGGGTCTCCTGCAAAAGGACTATGTCGGGGGAGTGGCGCCTGAGGAACTGGAGGACCACACCTCTTTTTATTTTGTGACCTAGACCATTAACGTTCCATGTGAGGATAGTAATGGACCTAGAGAATAGTTGAGTCATGACTGAGAGATTGGGGGGTCAAGTATATGGGGCACCCTAGAAAGAACCACCAATGGCGGCGGGGCCATGGGGCTACTCGAGGCACGGGACATTTCAGTACATGGTGTCCCCGGAGATCAAAGAGCAGCCAGGACAACAGGCCAAGCACCACGGGACCCTGGACAGACAGGAAGGCTAAACTAAAGACGGCTCCGCTGGAAACAAGAGGATAGATGAGCAATAAGAAACAAGTTGTAAAGACTCTGCTAAGGACGAAAATTAGCAACATGAGAGCAACAAAACAATGCCAATCCCACAACCCCCGCCCCCTCTCCCCACCTTGCTTCCCTGCCCGCGGATTCAAAACTATCCACACCCCAACTAGGCAGAGTGCCTGTCGCCCTCCCACTCATAATCGGGGTACTGAGGGTCCGACAGTGCCGCTTGCCCGACTGATAAACATTATAAATTTAACACACTTGTAATGTTATATCATAAGACTTAAACAGCATTCACATAATAGAAAGGTTACTTGTCAGGCATCTGGTGCAGCCCGATCTCGGCCGAAGGAAACAGGTCCCAGAGATAGAGGTCAGCACCAAAGAAGGAAGGTAGCCGCCCCCGGCAGTCCGATCGATCAAGCGGCAGCCTCATGGAGGAGACCCCTGTGTTCTGTGGCGGGGCCCGTCTCGACAAAGGGACGTCATTCCACCCCATCAAGAGGTCCAGCGAAGAGGTCCTGACTCTCAGGCAGACAGTCTTCCCGCAGGGTCGCATCCGGCATGGATCGGTTCCGTGGAGAGCCTCCCACTCTACTCCAACCCTCCAGCCAGTCCCACACCTCCTCCGGCGAGAAAAAGAACCATGTTTTTTCATCCTTTTCAACTCGTAGTTTCGCCGGGAAAAGCATGGAATATTTGACGCCCTTTTCACGCAGTGCTCTCTTGACCTCTAGAAAGCTGCGACGCCTCGCCTGCACCTTGACTGTGAAGTCCGGGAACATGGAGATGCGAGTGTTCTCCAAGAGAAGAGGTGGGCCAGATCTGGCAGCCTGTAAGATAGCGTCACGGTCTCTAAAGTTGAAGAACCTCGCAATGATGGGACGTGGGGTGGCCCCCGGCTTAGGTTTACCTCCAGGGACCCTGTGCGCTCTTTCAATAGAAAAGTAATTCGAAAGCTGTTTCGGTTTAAGGTGTGTTGTAACCAGGGACTCCACAAACAGGTGAGCCGAGGGCTCCTCCATTCGTTCCGGGACCCCCAAAATGCGGATGTTGTTCCGTCTCGCCCTCCCTTCATAGTCGTCCAACTGGTCACTCATAAGCTTCTGCTGTTTCTGGAGCTGGGCAACTTGCTGCTGAAGAGTTGAGGTATCGTCGATCAAAGCTGCCATCTTGACATCTACGTCTTTAACTTTTGTGTCCATTTTACGCAAGTCAGCACGCAGGAGAGTCACCTCAATGTTCACGGAGTCGATTCGAGTCTCCAAAGAGGAGCGGACCCCAGCGATGGCCGCCATCATGTCTTCCAGGGTAAGTGCCTTTGCTCCCTGCGTGGGGGACGCGAGCTCCGGATCGCCCGGGTGAGCAGGCTCCCTGTTGTTCCCCCTGACGCCCCAGGAGTTCTTATTAATCTGTCTCTGAGTTGGGGGCTGTGACCCCTTGCCGGACGCCATCTCGTCTCACTGGTAGGAGCCAAGCACAAATTGGGCAGGGCGGCACCGAGGTAGAAAATGAAGGTCGGTACGTCCCCACGGAGTAGGAGCGGAGCAGGAGCACCGCACTCAGGACCCACGAAACCACCCAGCGCAGCACACCTCACGTGGGTCAAGGGGTGCAGGGATCCAGATGCTGCGTGTGAGGCGAGGCAGGTGGGGCCAAGGAGAAGACGGGGAAAGTATTGAGGAGTTCAGTCCCCACCATCGTTTTGGCGCAGCTACGTGTACCTGGTCTCCGTGGTGCAGCAAGGTGAACTCAAGGGAGGATGGGGTCCCCCCCGGTGCAGATCGGAAGTGCCAAGCTCATGGGCAGTGGGGGGCAACACAGCCACTAGCACCCCCACCACTGCAGACCAGGGTCGATTGGCAGGACAGGAGTGGCGCGTCCGGCAGCCAAAGCAAATCCGGGGCAGCAGACCTCCGACGCGGCCGCCAGTGGGCTCCTAGATCCGGGTGTAGCCCCACTGAGTAGGCCAGGAGCGGGACCGGTGGAAGCAAGGACCCACCAGGGCCCCCAGGGCACGCTCCCAGCAAACTCAAGGGAAGCGCCGCCCGTGGGGCAAGGCAGAGGGGGGCCACAGGTCTTCAGGTGAAAAGCGCCATAAAGGAAGGAGCGCCAGAGCCGGGGCTTCGCCCAAGATGCACCCCGGCAAACAAGGAGTCCTCTCCGCTCTCTCTCACGTGGGGTCAGGGTAAATTTGCGGCACGCTCCAAAAGCCTGCCCCCCGTAGGTGGAAGGAAGGCAGCGAAACAGTGAGGCAGGCTCCGACTCCGATGTGGGTTCAGCCGGGCATCTGTGGGCGAGCCGGAGCTCCGCAGTCAGTAAGCCCAAAAGCCGGGGAGTCGCGTAGATAGCTCGGAGGGGGCCCCCACAGCGTCACTCCCCGCAGGCCAAGGGCAGCTCCGGAAGTCTTGTTTTGGGGGCCCAACTCGCTCCGGTCGGACAGAAAGCAGGTCCGGTTGGCGGCTCGGGGGCCAAACGCGTCCCAGGAGCGAGACGGGAGCAGCCGTGCCCAGCCAAGGCCGTTTCAGAAGGCCTGCTGGGAGTCCAAAACGGCCGCCATCTTGCGGGCCCTGGGGGAGTCCTCCGTCTCGGGTCCCACCGCCTCCAGGGAGCCTCGAACGGGACCGGCACTTCACCGCCTGAGGCGCAGTCGATTCCTGTCAGGGTTCCCCGTAGCAGCAGAGGAAACCCCGGTGTGCAATCGGATAATTTGGGCGGATCGTTGGGCAGGTGGCGGAAGTCGCACTAGCAAGCGACCATGCCCGTCGGCTGTCGGCCACGCCCCCGTGAATGCATCTTTAAGCTTAAGCTGTACAATTTTTTGCTAAGTGTCTTGTCCTATGACATTTTTTCCCACATTTCTTTCAATTCTGTCTTCTCTGACTTGGTAATATATGACGTGACATAGCGAGAAACAGCAGTTCAGTGTACAACATATTGTATGTCATTATTTGTATTCCACATTTTGTAAATAACCGCATTGTAATCATTAATGTACTTAGATTGTTCTGTTCTTTTTATATTATAAGTATTTTTGGGTGATTTTTGAGTGATAGCATGCCTTACTGCTGACATAAAACTGTTCAGTCTTCCTTGCGATGACTTATGGTGGACTGAGTTAGTAGTACCTTTGGAGCTCAGCATGGACGTTCCCTGCGATGATGCGTGGTTTAGGGGGGCATAACTTGGACTCATTTCTTTTGTCTATTGAATTCTGCCTGGCTTCTGTTGAACAGGGTTAGTGGTACTACGTGTTGGGGCTTGTGTTGAACAGATTTAGTGGCAGCATGTGTCGTGCCTTGTGTTGTACAGGGTTAGTGACATCATGTATCGCCGGTCTTGCATATGGAAATATGCCTCACTGATTGAAGGGAGTCTGGTGCTGTAGTCAGTGCCAGTGACTTGGGGTCACTGCCATTCAGGACTCAGGACATAGTTGCATGTGTGGGATCTACTGTGCCGATGATGCGTCATCTGGGCAGGCCGTGCTGGTAACAATGTCGGTTGCCTACTGAACGGCGTCCTCTGCAATCGCAACTTGATCTGAATTGTGGCCCAATTCACCGCAGTGGAGGCATGAGGCAGTGGTTAGAAAGGGCTCACAGGCATGTGGCTTTGACTTGAGCAAAGTCTGTTGCTTATTGGACTGTGGCATTTGCAACTGCGACTCGATCTGTATTGTGAGCCCTTCTCACTGCAGTGTAGGCTGGAAGCAGCGGTCAGGAAGAGCACACAGGCACATCATGTTGACTTAAGCAATATCTGTTGGCTACTGGACTGCATCATCTTTAAACGTAAATCGATCTGAATTGTGAGCCCTGCTCACCACAGTGTAGGCCGGAGGCAGCAGTGAGGAAGGGCACACAGCCACGTGGCGTTGACTTAAGCAATGTCTGTTGCCTACTGGACTGAGTCATATGCAATCGCGACTCGATCTGAATTGTGAGCCTTGCTGTCCGCAGTATATATCGAAGGCAGTAGTTTGTACAGACATAAGTCTGCAGTTCTGTGCCGCTGGGGGCCTGTGTGGCGGAAGCCAGCGATCGGCTGAAGAGGCTGGCAGTCATGACAGTGGCCTCGTGGAAGGATGAGGGTCGCCCCCCTGGCAGACGCTTTTGCTTTCCCTCAAGTGTACCAGACCCAGAGATCCGGCCTATTTATTCACACTCCTATTGAAGAACCGGGTTATCTAAGACCCAGCGGCGTCAGGGGACACGCCCAAAGTCTTCGAGTTCACCTGTCTTCTAAACACAGGGACACGGATTCTTCTTGGTGACGTCAAAGATCGAATTTATTGGCTGCAACCAGAAACAGAGGTCCACGAAGTACAATTGCTGTATATTCGTAGGAGACTGCTCAATTTTTACAAAGCAAGCCATCCTTTTTATGCCAAAAATCACATTCCAGACAAATACCTTACATTTACGAACTGTCCAATCACATGTATCCAAATCAGAGGTATCGCATGACGGTAAAACCCACTTTTCAGTTGCCCAACCCACGATTGATCATTGGTCGAACCCAACATTCTTCATCAGACAGGTCAATCGAAACCCACCATAAAACCGGGCACCTCCCCATCGTAAACAGCCAGAGGAGTAAGGAGCAGAGACAGGTGTGAGTAAGATAAGACATAGTTGTGTGCAATAAAGGGTTTATGATCTCCTGTGCCTTGATTCTCAATCTCGATCAGCTACTGGGAAAGGAACTGGCCTAGCAAGTTTAGCTTCGGGCAAGAGGGACGTTCGCCCGGGTCATTCAGAAGTCAGCTAAAGTGTACGTGTGCTAAAGACTCGTGTGGCCAAAGTCATCGGCCTATGTGAGGGCAACCACAAAATGGCTGCCGTATACAAAATGGAACCCGAGGGTTCCGAACGAATCCCTAAATACGTGGTGAATCCATCGGTGTAATGCGACGAAAACACTCATGCTTGCCGTACTAACTGGTTACGGTTCGCTAACACCAAATTCGTAACGAAACCAGGACCTTGGTTATTACGAGGCGGGTACGCTTGCTGTAAAAGAACCTTCGTCTTCAAATCTTTAGTCTTTTTATCTGCTCTATCCTTCTCATCCTTATCCCTATTCTCGTAGTATTGTGCAGTGGCCAATATCTGTGCTGACGAGGAAGTAGCCCAAGAACTCTCTGAATCCTTTAGCTTGGTACATAACTCGGGAAGTAAATTATGCACAAAAATATCAAAAAACAACCGTTGACCACCCTCAGTACTCATGTCCTTACCACTATGGTCAATGAACGTTTCTTCAAACTTAGTGAAGAAATCAGATACGGTTTCATCTTTCTTCTGCTTACACGCAGACAATTTGTCCAAATTTACTCTCATAGCAGGCATTAATGTTTTCATGTAAGTAATGATCTTACCAGGAAGCAGCACCATGTATCACCTAACTCCGGCGCATGATCAGTATGACGAATCAAACCCCATAAAGGCTGCGGGACCACATTATCAAACAACATGTCTATATCCGCTAAATTCATGATGCATGAGTCTGCAGTCTGTGAAAATTCCTTATAATACCCTGCAGGATTTTTACGGGGTCAGGCAAAGTCTGCTTAAGGGCCAAAACTTCAGCTCGTTTCCACGGAACATGCACCCAAACACGTTGAAAATGAGCCGGTACGGCATCAACTTGATTACCGACATCAGCCGCAACAGCTTCCTTCCATACAGGAGGAACTTCTCTCATGGGCTACTGTCTCACTTTCCTCCAAACTGAAGGGTCAGGCTCAAACAACGACCGAGAAGGAGACTTGTCCCTGAACGAAAGCAGCGTCGCTACCGCTCTTTCAACGTCGGAACCCACAATCGTGCCTTTCGCAAATTCGGATTGCACATTTGACAACTCATGCGGAGTTAGTTCCAGATCACCATCTTCCCATTCCTCACGAAGGAAAGTGCACATTTTATCAAAGACATATCTCTGCTTCGGCGCTTCCCATTGACGGAAAACATCCATAACAGACTCTACATCGTATCTTAGAGGACGAGTGACCCATTTATGCGCTAAATGATCCAATACTTCCCTCTCTCGGGAATCAGGCAGTTGACTACGCAACTGTTTACGCTCTGAAACGGGGGTCGCACTAAATGACCCAAAGAAAGGAGACAAGAGAGTAGTGACAGTATCATTCATCCTCTGTCGAACAGAAGGAGAAGTTGACAGGACAGGAGATAAGGCGGACTGAGAAAAGGTCAATGTCGGAGCAGTAGCAGAGGATGCAGCGAGAACAGGCGGAAAAGTCGCAGGAATTAAAGGCGGAGCAGGTAGCAAAGTCGGCAGCCCTGGAGAAGGCTGCACCAGAGTAGTAGGAGCCAACTGAAGAGGAGCTGGCGGTTGTGCAACAGCATGTGGCAAAACAGCCGGTGGTTGCGCAACTAAAGGTTGCAGAGGTGCTGTAGCATTCTGAGCATAAGGGGGTGGCGAATTCAACAAATGTGACATCAAAGGATCTTTCACAAGATCCTTCATCGCATCTTGCTGAAGAGGCGGCAAAACTGGATAACATTTATCTATCGCCATTTTACGTTGCCTGTGCAACTGCTCACTCGCTTGTTCTTCTTCATTATCCTTAAACTGTATAGCAGCTTGCATTATCGAGATACCCTTTTCTCTTTTATTTTTCTTCGCTAATTTAATTTCTTTCTGTTTGGCTTCCTTTCGCCATAGGCGGAAAGAGTCAAACATCGCCGGCCGGGCTTTCTTCTTAAAAAGTCTAACTTCTAGATTATCTAAAACTTCCGTGTCAAAACTACCATATTGGGGCCATTTGAGGACACCGTCCTTTCTTGTGTACCTAACCCACACTTCATTATACGTGATGGGGCCCACGCCATGTTTCACATAGAGCTCGTAGGTTGGAGTTCCAATCGGAGGAACCGGACACGAGTCCTCCAATCGGGAATCCCTATTACGACCACAACAAAATATTCTTCCAAGTCTGCTAAGACCAGGCATCTTCGCTCTCTAGTCTAGTTTCAAACTTCAAGGGAGTATCGAATACGATAGTCTCGTGAATACACAAGTCCCTCGGCTTTGGAGCTTGCAAGTCCCAAATCAAAGATCAACGAGTTCCAAATCAAAGATCCCAAGGGATACCCAAAAACAAAACTAAGGACTGGGAGACGCTCCACTCATACTTAACTGAAGTATCGATGACGTCGCCAGAAGATCCGTCTATCGTCTCGCTCTACAAATCATCAAAGGCTCCAAGACAGGGCGACAGTCAGGGCAGCAGTCCTTCGTAGCCGTCGGAAAGCGGGGAACCTGGCAGCAAAGACTTTCGGACCACGACGACATACAGGGGTCGATGAAGTGGTGGGCCTTCCTCCAGAATTTTCATACGAAGCTCCTCACGATCTTCAGGCTTGGACCGGTACCGCTGAAGTTGACCCATGTTGGGCGCCAAATGAAGAACCGGGTTATTTAAGACCCAGCGGCGTCAGGGGACACGCCCAAAGTCTTCGAGTTCACCTGTCTTCTAAACACAGAGACACGGATTCTTCTTGGTGACGTCAAAGATCACATTTATTGGCTGCAACCAGAAACAGAGGTCCACGAAGTACAATGGCTGTATATTAGTAGGAGACTGCTCAATTTTTACAAAGCAAGCCATCCTTTTTATGCCAAAAATCACATTCCAGACAAATACCTTACATTTACGAACTGTCCAGTCACATGTATCCAAATCAGAGGTATCACATGACGGTAAAACCCACTTTTCAGTTGCCCAACCCACGATTGATCATTGGTCGAACCCAACATTCTTCATCAGACAGCTCGATCGAAACCCACCATAAAACCGGGCACCTCCCCATCGTAAACAGCCAGAGGAGTAAGGAGCAGAGACAGGTGTGAGTAAGATAAGACATAGTTGTGTGCAATAAAGGGTTTATGATCTCCTGTGCCTTGATTCTCAATCTCGATCAGCTACTGGGAAAGGAACTGGCCTAGCAAGTTTGTATTCGGGCAAGAGGGACGTTCGCCCGCGTCATTCAGAAGTCAGCTAAAGTGTACGTGTTCTAAAGACTCGTGTGGCCAAAGTCATCGGCCTATGTGAGGGCAACCATAAAATGGCTGCCGTATACAAAATGGAACCCGAGGGTTCAGAACGAATCCCTAAATACGTGGTGAATTCATCGGTGTAATACGACGAAAACACTCATGCTTGCCGTACTAACTGGTTACGGTTCGCTAATACCAAATTTGTAACGAAACCAGGACCTTCATGAAACGGGTTCACGATTCACGGAACCTCACTATGCAGAAGTGGTGTACATCGGACCAGCCCACTCCGCTTATGCTTATAGGGGGACAACACAGCTAATTAACTGAAATCTTCCCTAGATTTTGACGTAACATCGTTTGGTCCACTGTCCACAACATTACAAGCACCAGTAGTATTTGTGCACTTGGAGAGGTCTGTGCCCTGCATAGTGAGGCCTGTCCAGCACATCACCGCTACACTTGGCATTGTGTGCATTGTTATTGATGGATGACTTGCGTCCTTCAAACATACTTGGCTCCCACACCTCCCAACATTCAGCTATTGTGTGACTAAGGGGCCATGCGGTTTTGGGAAGGTCCGATGTCCTGGTCTGCGCTGCCTTGGTGGTAGTAGGGGGGTGTGATCCGTTGGAAGGTCCTCGGGGTGGTGGATGTTACGGCCTTTTTGGGTGTCGGAGCTGCATGATCAGTAGCTCTATGACATGTGTTGGTCTTCAGATGTGGCTCTGGACTGGGCTCCCTTACATACTGTAGGTAGTTGTCCTGCTTTACACCAGTAAAAGGTAGATGTTAAATTCTTACTGCTAACGTGGCTTTTCGCCTGGTTTTGGATCGCATCGCAGATTTGACTGGTCGTTGAAAATATTGGGTAGTGGTGTTTTCTTGTTATTTTTGTCCAGGAACGCCTGCTCTGCATATCCTTAGCGTTAGTTCTCACTCTCATTTGTGGCGATTTGTTTTGAGGAAGCTATAGATGGAAAACTGGCGATATCGGCAGTTTTCACCAGCTTGAGAATGGGATGATAATTTAAAATCACAGAAAAAAACATAGGTATAATGAACAATATATTTAGAAATTCGCATTTTTTTAAAACTTTGAAATTCACTGAAAAAAACATAGGTTTCAGGTACATTATATACTATAACTCACGCACAAGCAATGCACTGCTGATGACGTCACATATTACATCATTCATGACATGGTCAGTGACATCACTGATGACATCACTGATGTCCAGTAAGCACCACAAAATTGCAATGCAGAGAGGTGTAAAATGGGGCATGCCCTCGGAGCACGTCTCTGCAACACAGCTTCCTGGCGCATACTGGAGGTACCTGGTGGGCTTTTATTGGACATAACTTGTGGATTAGTTGGCCCCCAGGGACCCTCAGGATTCACGGGGACTTAATTCCCCAACTTAAAACGCACCACAGGGAGCGTTTCCACAGTTGTGACATCAGGCCACTCCCCCTCTCTGTACCACTGCGCAAACGCACCCCCTTTTGCATTGTAAATTGGGAAGTTATGTCCCCTTGAGTCCTGAGGGCCCCTGGGGGCCAACTAGCCCACCACTTACCCCCAGTAAGCGCCACAGAGCTGCGTTGCAGAGTGGTGTAAAAAGGGGCATTTCCTGGGCCACCTCTCTGCAACGCAGCGCAGTGGCACTTACTGGAGGTAGGTGGTGGGCTAGTTTGCCCCCAGGGACCCTCAGGATTGAAGAGGAAGTAATTCCCCAAGTTAAAAAGCGCCACAGGGCGTGTTTGCACACATGTCACCTAAGGCCCCCTCTCCCTTCACCAGTGTGGAAACGCGCTCCATGGTGCGTTTTAGGAGGTAGTTTTGATCCCCCTGCCCTATTATGTACTAGCGTCTTACAGAGGAGGTCATGATAATCACAGGGGTACCCCAACACATAATGTTCCCTAGTGTATGTAGGTGTTTTCACTGTAATCTAAGTGTCTTTTAGCATAGCACTGGCTCTAGGTCTGGTTAGTCTTAGTCAGTTACCACCAGTACCCATCTGAAAAAGTTGTGGGCACAGGATGATTTTGCAACAAAGCTTCTTTCTGCTCCTTTGTTAGTTCTTTCTGCACATGTATTGCTTCTTCCTGAACTTTTCTTCATCTTTGTGGACTCCTGTTGCTTCTTTCTGAATTTCTTTTTCTTCTTTTTGTACGTTTTTTCTTCTGTCTTCACATGTCTTACCTCCGTAGACATAGTTAGAAACTAGCATTTACAAAACCTTTGAAATTCACTGAAAAAAACATAGGTTTTAGGGAAAGTTATAGTTAGTTGGACATTTCACTCATACAAAACCATAGAAATTCCTCTGTTATAGTTAGTTCAGCTAATAAAAACAATATCGTTTATTTATTTTTCAAATTTTGCATAATTGCAACCTGCTGAAAAACTTTTACAGAAAAAGGGGGAAATTAATCACACAGAAGATATTTATATTCAAAATGGCATTCATATGGCATGGGTCAGCGATGGTTCAGCTTATATGAGGAAATTTTACACATAATAATACACTTGCAACAGAGGCAAACAAAAGAACAGAGGCGCTATGGAATACATAAAAAAAGCTTACTAATATCAATAACAGTACTCTCTTTTAGTTCATTAAGATCCTTTTCTGTGGTTCAGCTTGGTCCCTCACTTCAAGTAGGAGTGCCAGTCGGACCTATGTAAAGAAGGAAAAATGATTGACAAAACATTGCAAATGCCATCATTTGCATATATTGTGTATTAAGAAGAAAAGAACATTTATATAAACAAAAGTAACACAGAAAATTATGAAATTATTAAATCAACTATGGCACACTAAAATACTTTTAGGCCTGATAGCAATGTCGGTCAGACTGCAACTGACCGACCGTCGCTTGCGATCTGCCCGATATCTGCCATTGCGGTCCGCCCTCCACATTACTTTTACAATGCGGCGAGCAGAGGCATCGGCGGAGGGACCACTCATAATCCCATAATGACGGCAGAGCCACCCTGGTCTCTGCCATCGGGAATATGATGTCACTTTCAGACAGCCTTTCAATGTCGGCCTTTCCAACATGGAAAAGCTGTCAGAAAGGGACTCTTGAGGCCCCTAGTAGGGCCCCCTCCCTCAGCCACCTCTGCTATGACGCCTGGGGGGGGGGGAACCTATAGTGCCCCTCTAAACGTCTCTGCACCATGTGTCAGGCACCATTAGGGGCCTGCTACACGGTGCAGGGATGTTTCAAAACATCCATTTGACAACGGCAGCTTGTGCTGCAAGCCTTTTCCGCCTGAGCTGCCATTGTAAAATGGATGTTTCCAACCGCCCTTAGGGTGGTCACATCCAAATGTGCTGGGGCAGGGAGATAATGGCGGGTGCTTTCGAAATCAACGCCTAGCACACTCCGACTTTAGTATTGTGAATGGCAGCTTCAGTACAAGCCTCAGATTTATGTAAAATATGCATCGAAGAGGCAACTGCATTTGCAAACTAGCCTTACCCTAGCTTCCGATTTGTAAAATCAGAGCCTTTCCGACCGCAAAATTACATTTTTAAATTCATCAAACCCAATTAGCGATTTGGTACTAAGGTACAGATTGTTACCAACTCGCTAATTGCGTTTGGGTATAAAAACCGAATTGGCACCTTGTCAAAGGAGGTAGTAAGCAATCCCCAAATGCGAATGGGTCCTCCATGGACCCCATCACCTTTGTGAAAGTTCACAAAAACGTTTTTTTGTGAGCAGGCAGTGCAGTGGTCCATAAGACCACCTCCTGCTCATGAAAACCGGTTTGCGTAATTTTTTTTTCAAACGTGTCACTGCAGCCAATTGTATTTGGTCTCAATGTACAACCTGTCTTGTTCATATTTTTAAAGTAGGTCGAATTGCGAACCACTATGAATCGGTATTTCGAGAACCAACCTATGAATACTAGGTCGGTTAATACACAGGTAGGTTCTCAAAAACATATCGATTCATTAGAAGTCAGTGCACAAATTGCGACCTCTTCTAACAATTCTGTTTTGTACATTCGATTCAAGGAATTGCCAATTGTGTCTCGTTATTTGTCGCAATTTATGATTCCATAAATGAAATCTTTGTACAGGAGGGCCGAAGTGTCTTAATCACAAAAACTTTAAACTTTCACATTACGGACTAATAAGAATTGTGCAAATTTTCAATCAGCAAGAAAACTGTGTCTATCCTTTTAGGAGGGACCTTGAATTGGATCAACCATGTTGGGCTTGCTATCTTTCATTTAATATAGATATATAATGTTCAGAAAAATGATCACATTATATCTATCCTTTTGAAAATGGCAGCATTAGGAAATGACCTGCATTGCGTTTGCTTCCATTTTTTCAATAGAAAACCATTACTTCTTAACCAAAATGTCTGCTTCTAAAGTTCAGAGTAAGGGGATGTATTTTTCTTGAATAATCATTACATTTTCCAAGCCTTTGCATGTCTTTCATAAATGTGTAGATGCTCACAGAACGAGCACGCCCTCGACAGTTTGTCTCTATAGATTTAATTAAAGACAAAGCAGCACATGGTGCAGTTAAAACTACTGCATATATTGATCCAAACCACAGAAAACGCAGGCCCCCGGACTAGTCGGCACTTCGTAAAGAGTGGCAGCAATCTTCCAGTTCAGCCCGGCGTCCCCAATCAGGTGCGAACCACAAATATCTTCGCTGTCTAAAGAACTATAGCCGAGGACCTGCCCTGTGACGCACAGATCCTCTGTGCTCCGGCTAGCTGGAACACGGGCACGTGATACGGCCATTGATTCCAATGTCCGCTCGTGTGCTTCTTAGAGTCCTTAGTAAAGCCCGTTCATATGCAGCGGAAAGGCAACATGCCACTGTTTAACTTGACACTTAACTGGATTTAGCGCTCGATCATGGGTCAGTGTGTTCCTGCCTTGCATATATTTCATCCACGAATCAAGTTCACCACTTAATACTACAAGGGATCCTTCAGGAATATTATGTCAGCGCTGCTGTAAATAATAAGTGTAGATAGCAAACACGACGCATTATAGTCAGCATTTACTGAAGGTTCGCAGTGCGATGTGCCTCCACGGAGCTGTCAGTCTCCGCCTCGGGAACATGTGCTAAACTCTTCACCGGGAGAACAATGGGGGCAGTGTAATGACAAACACACGATCACTCCATGGGATGGAGTCAGGCAGCCATCACTGGAAAAAGCTAGGAATCCCCATGCACTTTGTTCCTGCGATGACGCATGCCTGCTGACTAAAGCCATCACAAATGCACATAAATGATGGTCTGAACATGTGAAGCCAGGAACATTGTCAGACAGCTGTGAAAAACCCGCTTCACATCAGGCCAGACATGGGCTAGGGAAGGCAGTGAACAGCAGGATATGAATCTACCGCAGTGTGCAAAGGACATATGGGATGCGTTTTGGCTACCACAAATCATTGCAGAGAAATACAGTACAATAGCAAGGCCCACGTGAAGAAATAGCACGGTCTATTTATATTTAGCATGAATGGAGAAGCTCTACTGATGCCAGACCATCAATAATCTGAATGCAATACTGTTACTTTCACTCTTAATTCATGTCTTTATTATATTCATACCTCAGCACACATGCTCTTAGGTGTTCGTGCCCTTTTTTTGATTGGCCTGTTGAGTGCGTGAAATCTAAAATGAATCAAAGGGTACCTGGATGGAAGAGAGAGTTCATGAGTGGATGAAGGATGAATGATTTGGTGCCTAAATGGATTGATAGGTGAGTGCGTACACAGGTCAATTGAAAGCAGAGATCGATAGGTGAGTGAATGTTTAAAAAGATTGCAAAACAGACCATTTGAACGATGGTTCAATGGGTAAAATGATTATTAGGTTCATGAATGGTCGCAGTCAAGGGGCAATCTAGGCACTCGTAGTGGTGCACAGTAATGCTTCAGTTATCCCCACCCCAGTTACGTCAGATCACACAATCATTCATCCATCTGTTCATGAGCCTAATCACTCACCCACTCATTCATCCATCGAGTCATTCAGTCAACCACCTTCACCTTCTAACAAAACCCTCAAATTATGTTATTCACACAGACATAAAGCCTTAACCACCAAACACACAGAATCACACTTTTCAATTATGAAGCTCGTTCACATATAAAAAAAAAGGCTTGTTGGATTTAGCAACAATTGCTCGTAGACACTGTATTCACAATTGAAAACTCATCTTCATTCAGTGGTTTACGAACATTTCCTCGACGCGCTTGCATTTTATTCTGAAATGGGGAATACATGGGCAATATATTTTTATTATTATGTGAGCTTGTAAAAGCCTGTGATGAGCAAATAAAATAGTGTATCGTACACATGCTTGCAATTGCATAACTCTCAAAAGTTGATTCATGACTGAGTGCTAGAAGAGCAGGACCAAGTCAAGGTTTTGTTTTTATTACTCAGCAAGATAATATATTCGCATACATTTGTTTTCTTTATTCATTTATAAACGATTGCTAGTTTGTAACCTAATTCAAACTGTATAACGCTCCAACAGTATATATTTATGTTGCTCGCAGCAGATAATTGTCTAATTGTGATTGCCACGCTCTACAAAACAGCAGGACAAAACAGCATGGTTTTGTCACACATTAAACCAGGTTATGCTTTGCATTTTTTCCCTTTTAACATTGCAGGTTTTGATTTAGAATATGCCATGTGCTGCTTGTTTAAATGAATGCCAGAAGTGGCTGAAGGGAAGGTCTTGCACAAGATATGGGGTTGTGCCTCGGCTGACAAGAATTAGGAATGCCAAGATCTAGGGCGTTCAAACTACAACTGAAATGGCAAGATATCAGACTTCAATGGTAACGGCAGACTTAAAGGAGAGAGAAGTATTTTGAGGAGTTTAAAGAGCAGGTAGATGTTTGAGTTCCAAGAAGTCTGCAGACAAAGAGGGACCAATAGTTGAACCAAACCTCTTCGATGTTACCAATCTCCAATAAAGATCTTTTAGGATTTTTCTAGGTGGAAAAATACTACCAGTAGGGTCCACCCACAGATTCACCAGACCCATGGCTGAATAAATAGATTTAACCTCCTGGAACCAATGAATTTGGTGTGCTCTATCAGCGTTAAGAACATCAAGGAAGGCCTCTGCGTACTGAGAGAGTTCTGGAGTTACCCACAATCTCCTCCAGTACGCCACCGGTCTGTAGCGAGCCTTATCCTCCAAACGCTGAGAGCCTAGATCATAGAAAAGGGGAATCAACGGGGTTGAAACCGGTAGACCCGTGATCCCACGGAAGAACTTATTTTGAGCCCTAGTAAGGTGAGTAAGATTGCTGAAACCCCTCAGTTTGGCCCAGTACAGAGTAGCTGAGGCTATTTTTGCTTCATATATTTTCAAAACGGGCAAAATGGGTCTAGTATGGGAGAGGAGTACTTCTTTAGTTAGGGCGCCTGTCAGTTGGGCATGCTTAGTTTCCAGATGGGCAAGATGTGGTTTCCAAACTAGTTTCGAGGCGAGGGTGATTCCCAAATAGGAAAACACCCCGGTTTGATCAAGTCTAACCCCGCTCATGGCCACGTTCCCTCTTACCTGTCTTGACTTATGAAGGACCATAAATTTAGTTTTACTAACATTCACTGCAAGTCCATGATCCTTACAAAAGACCTCAAACACATTTATGGC
The DNA here is from genome assembly GCF_964261635.1 of Lissotriton helveticus. Lineage (NCBI taxonomy): Eukaryota > Metazoa > Chordata > Amphibia > Caudata > Salamandridae > Lissotriton > Lissotriton helveticus. The sequence continues at coordinate 478,971,316 of NC_136061.1, forward strand.
CTTTTGTAGTCCCTGCTGCGTTTTAGAGATCAGGAGGGTATCGTCAGCAAACATCAACAGGGGGATCAGCTTACCATCCAGCTTGGGAGCGTCTGTTGGATAATTCGCGTAGTAGCTGATCACCCTGTTGATGTATAGTGAGAAAAGTGTCGGGGCCAGAACGCATCCTTGGCGTACACCCTCACAATTGGAAATTTATCAGTCACATTACCTTGCTGGTTCCATCTAATTTGAGCAAAGTTGTCCTCATGTAGCTTTTTAAGGAAGGACAAGATATTGGCTGGCATGCCCTGTGCTTCGAAGACCGCCCACATTTTATCTCGCGGCACCAAGTCAAACGCCGACTTAAGGTTGACGAATGCCGCGAATATCATTCCTCCACCAAGAACAACCACCCGCCAATAAATTAAAACGAATCTAAAAACCTGATCTATAGTGCTTGTGTGACAACGGAATCCCGCCTGGAGGGGAGAAAGAACTTCTTCCTCCTCAATCCAGCCTTGGATTCTTTGTAGAACAAGCCTCGCGACCACTTTCTGAATACAGTCTATCGGGCTAATAGGCCTGTAATTACCCGGATCAGAGCGCTCCCCCTTTTTGAAGATCTGAATGATCTCAGCACCCTTCCAGGTAGTTGGTACTGGCAAGCCTTTGGCAATACCATTAGCTAGCGCTTGAATGTAGGGTACCCAAAGCTCTGTATCATGCATAAAGAGGTCAGCAGGAATAGAGTCTAATCCTGGTGCTCTGACCTTAGGAATGGAATTTAGTACCTTTTTCACTTCAATTTTTTCGAAGTTTAGGGGAACAATACCCAAGTTAGGAGACACCGGGGCATCTCTGGGTTCCATTGGTGACTCTTGAGAGGAAAACTGGATAGCATAATGGGAAACCCAACGATCGGGCTAAACATAATTTATTGGTTAGCCCCGTTGAACTCCCCTCCCCTATTTCACCATGTCCCAGAAGGTACACATCAAGCGTTGACAAAAAACAAGTGTATGGAAGGGTCTATAGGGGAAACAATTTAAAGACCTCCAAAGTATCCTATCCCCCAATCCAACTGTAACAAACACACAAGGGATACTAGAGGTCTACCAAAAGCTCAATATTGTGTGTCAAATTCAAAAAGTAACCCGTGTATGAACACGTGTCTGATCACAAAAGGGAAGTAAAGTGTGAGAACGAGAACAAGACAGAAAATACTCCCATCAGCCCACCATTTGGCGGAATATCGTCATCTGGGTTTTTTTGTACAGAGACTGGTATCTGTTATGTCTCTCACCTGATGATATTGTGAGGAGACCTAAAAACAGATCCTCCAGTGACGAAAAGAATGTATGTATAACATGGCTGAATGGGAGAGGTTGCAGTGAAACAGAAGTGAGAAAAGAAAGTGAGTTAAAATTACCTAGTGTGATGCCAAGGCAAAGTACTTTATTAGGGGGGGTCATCACAGAGATAATGTTAAAAGCAACAGTATGTGGATAGTATTAAAGCAAATATTACTATCAATCAGATGGATTTGGTCGACATGTTTCAGCCTATAAAGGCTTTCTTCAGGACCTATGGTATGGGATACTACTGCAACAATTACTATACAAGTTGACAATCACTTGATAGAAAAACCACCCTATGGGTGCCTACCGTGTCTCATCTGGTAGGTCAAATGAATTCTCACCTGTATTCAAATAAAAGAGACAGACACGAGACATACATACAACAATATTGAAAAAACAGCTTTTTATATACTGTACAATACATATATTGGCCTTACATCCCATGTGGGGCAAATATAGTGAAAGAAAAAACTCACCCAAAAAGTTTATGGGGAAAGGCCTCGCCTCGCCTGGCACTCGCTCAGGACAATAAGAGGCCCCGCTCTGAGGAAATAGAAAGGTAACAACATTTCCCTTTTCAACTGTCGTTCCATATTCATACTAAGAATTCCTCAAACTACCTATTTTAGAACATAAAGCAGTGGACAAAAGGATGTGGTCTAAAGGCCAGTCAAGGCTGACAAATGACACTCAGCAAGCATTCTGAAAAGTATGTGTTGGTAGAACAAAGAGTATAACCAACAAAAATTAGTCAAAGAAAAAGAGGTCAGCACAGTACCCCAAGGTCAGCATTCAAATGGAGTCACTATGGCGGACTCAAGCTCCTCCTGGAAGGGAAAGGCAAAACCCACCTGTCCGCCGGTACCTCGGGCTTCGAATGAGCCGGGGGCAGGTACCGAAGTCAAGGTAGACCATGCCTTTATAGCCCTCCGGCTGACCAAAGTGGAAACAGCCAACCGTGGCCCGTGATTGGTCAAGAAATGTTGTTACTGTCAGGGCTGTATTCATAATATGCAGTGGGGGTTATTAATTTCATATTATATATGATGGTTAATGCTGCCCAAATAGAAAAATTGGCAAAAACACGGTAAGATTAATTCAAGGATAGCAGAACTTCCTAGTCCGGTCGACATAACCTGTCCTTAGGGCCTATTGGCTGATATGGCACTATAGGTGATACGATTGGCCCGCACTTGGACCAATTGGATACCGCCATTATCGGCAATGAGACGCCGTAATCCCCAGTGTATCTGTAGTCTATGTTCAAAAAAGAAATGTTGGAAAAATCGCCCTCTGTCTGGTACCTGGAAGCCATGGACATAAGATAGAAAATCTGAAAGGAACACCCCGATTGTTGGAGCTGTTGAAAGCAGACAGCTGATTGGTCCGGGCGTTCTCAAGTAGCCGCGATCTGATAGAATGATGGTGTAAGTGTTACAGTGCCAATATTTAGCCCCACAAATGTATCGCTAAACGAATCACTGTTGGCACAACCCAGAGCGCTCGTGCACTGTAATACCCCTACGAGCAGTGCGCTATGTCAGATGAAATCCCTTGGATACAGATTTAGACCTTGACACTACCATTCAGATTTTCTATCGCAGCCAGCCTAAATCATTGTGCACGATGGCACCAGTGATTTTGGTCCTATAGCCGAATGGTCCATGGCTTCCAGGTACCAGACAGAGGGCGATTTTTCCAACATTTCTTTTTTGAACATAGACTACAGATACACTGGGGATTACGGCGTCTCATTGCCGATAATGGCGGTATCCAATTGGTCCAAGTGCGGGCCAATCGTATCACCTATAGTGCCATATCAGCCAATAGGCCCTAAGGACAGGTTATGTCGACCGGACTAGGAAGTTATGCTATCCTTGAATTAATCTTACCGTGTTTTTGCCAATTTTTGTAATTGGGCAGCATTAACCATCATAAATAATATGAAATTAATAACCGCCACTGCATATTATGAATACAGCCCTGACAGTAACAACATTTCTTGACCAATCACGGGCCATGGTTGGCGGTTTCCACTTTGGTCAGCCGGAGGGCTATAAAGGCATGGTCTACCTTGACTTCGGTACCTCCCCCCCGGCTCAGTCGAAGCCCGAGGTACCGACGGACAGGTGGGTTTTGCCTTTCCCTTCCAGGAGGAGCTTGAGTCCGCCATAGTGACTCCATTTGAATGCTGACCTTGGGGTACTGTGCTGACCTCTTTTTCTTTGACTAATTTTTGTTGGTTATACTCTTTGTTCTGCCAACACATACTTTTCAGAATGCTTGCTGAGTGTCATTGGTCAGCCTTGACTGGCCTTTAGACCACATCCTTTTGTCCACTGCTTTCTGTTCTAAAATAGGTAGTTTGAGGAATTCTTAGTATGAATATGGAACGACAGTTGAAAATGGAAATGGTGTTACCTTTCTATTTCCTCAGAGCGGGGCCTCTTATTGTCCTGAGCGAGTGCCAGGCGAGGCGAGGCCTTTCCCCATAAACTTTTTGGGTGAGTTTTTTCTTTCACTATATTTACCCCACATGGGATGTAAGGCCAATATATGTATTGTACAGTATATACAAAGCTGTTTTTTCAATATTGTTGTATGTATGTCTCGTGTCTGTCTCTTTTATTTGAATACAGGTGAGAATTCATTTGACCTACCAGATGAGACACGGTAGGCACCCATAGGGTGGTTTTTCTATCAAGTGATTGTCAACTTGTATTGTAATTGTTGCAGTAGTATCCCATACCATAGGTCCTGAAGAAAGCCTTCATAGGCTGAAACATGTCGACCAAATCCATCTGATTGATAGTAATATTTGCTTTAATACTATCCACATACTGTTGCTTTTAACATTACCTCTGCGATGACCCCCCTAATAAAGTACTTTGCCTTTGCATCACACTAGGTAATTTTAACTCACTTACTTTTCTCACTTCTGTTTCACTGCAACCTCTCCCATTCAGCCATGTTATACATACATTCTTTTCATCACTGGAGGATCTGTTTTTAGGTCTCCTCACAATATCATCAGGTGAGAGACCTAACAGATACCAGTCTCTGTACAGAAAATCCCAGATGACGATATTCCGCCAAATGGTGGGCTGATGGGAGTATTTTCTGTCTTGTTCTCACACTTTAATTCCCTTTTGTGATCAGACATGTGTTCATACATGCGTTACTTTTTGAATTTGACACACAATATTGAGCTTTTGGTAGACCTCTAGTATCCCTTGTGTGTTTGTTACACATCAAGCGTTCCCTACTTGCACAGTAAAGTTCCCTCCAGTACTCTTCATCCCAGGTGCGTTTTGCATCATATTGCGCTTTCTTATAAAGGGCCCGAGCACGTTTGATGCTGGCTCTATCTTTAGTTTTAATAGTTAAAGCCAATGCTTTGTACGCAATCCTGCATGATTTGCCGTACCACTGATTTTCCTTTTTAACAGGCCTGGTTTGCTTAAAAGGTCCCTTTTTAATAAAACAAACCTAAAGTTTTAAAAAAAAGCTGAGTGAATTGGAATTAAGTCTGCCGCTTCCCCCTCGCATGTTAAACATTTTCGCATTTCACCCGTAGCCTGGATGGTAAGTTCCCTCATAGCTGCAATCGCGGCCTCACTCTTGGAGCAATTAGCCCACCTAATGCGTCTAGCATTGTTTTCTAAAACAATGTCAACCCTATCAGGGGAGTTTGCCACTTCTTTAGACTTCCATAGTAAGAAAGTGAGAGTGAGCGGATCATGGTCACTTTCGATCCTTTCTGTGACCACCATATCCTTTACATTAGACCAATTCTCTTTGTTAATGAGGATATAGTCAATGCGGCTTCTGCTGTGACCATTATTAAAGGTAAAAGCCCCATTACTATCGGAAGCAGTTCTGCCATTAGTTGCTCGTAGCCCTTTGCTAACACAGAGGACTTTTAACTGTAAAGCAGCCTCAGTCAATTTTTTGATCGGAGGAATAGTTAACTGAGGGATACTCCATGTACTATCCTCTTCCAGGGTGAGGTCCACATCATTACCATCCAACGGCTTGAAAGAACAATTAAAATCACCTCCAACTATAATATTGCCTCTGTTTGAATAGGACTCAAGGAGGGTTTCCAGTTCTTCTACTGTTTTGGAGGGTTTTCCCCCTGCATTCCCCTAGAGTAAACATTAAAAACAAAAAGATCACCACAATCCGTCCCATAGAGGTGGATAGCCAGTATGTCACTACTTTTAGAGTCTAATTGTGTCACTCTATATCTGCTGTCTTGCCTGACCCACTTAAGAAGTCCCCCTTTTGTTCTCCCTCGACATCTCGGAATTGCCGGAACACTAAAACTAAGATATCCGGGTCTATACTCCGGAGCATGTAACCAAGTTTCCTGGAGGAGTACTAAGTCACTCCCATCAAGAAAAGACAACCCGTCAAGGGAGGACGCCTTATTCTTATAGCCTGCCACATTCCATGAAAGCAATGAAGTTAAAATGGGCACTATTGGTTGCTCTAGGGTATATGCTGAACCCACTGACCCCTTGTCCCCAACCCCTCTAGGTCTCTCTGGGATGTTGACGCTTACCACCTGCACGTTCTCCACATTCGGTAATGCTAATTCTCCAAGGGAGAGATTATGAGCTATATCCACGGTGGGTGGGATCACACCCATTAGGCCAGATTCTGTGGGTGAGCGCGCACTGCGATCGACCACTGGACTGACCGTTCCCTGTTCCCGATAATTCCCATAACCGAGTCAATCATTCATATCAAGTGAGCTTAGTACTTCATATCTGTTGCTCAGTGCGACGGGGTTGATGGGATAGTCTGCCTGGGAGGTAGGACCTCTGTCTCTGGAGGCCCCAGTACGTGGGAATGGATAGAAAAAACCCAGTGGGAGTACATTAACAAAATCATGGTCTATCCTAGCTGATCCAGCCTGCTTCAAAATATGATCAACGAGTGCAGGACACCCAAAATTCACTACGACACAATCCCCCCCTCTTAGTCTTTTTAGTATTCCCACCCAAGGTACCCTTCGCACCATTTTTCAAATTGTCAAACAAGTGTGCTCCTATCACAGTTTTAGCACTTAAAAAGTGAAGTGCCTTATTATTAAGTACTGACCAGTGTTCCTCCCTGCCATCCTGGGTCTTGGGGACGTTGGCCAGAATTATCGAATACTGGCAAGCTTCCGGGGGGAGGTGCAGCGATATTTCACTGGAAGGAGCATGAGCTGGTAGGTTAGCTCTCCCCAGTGGGCCCTTCAGACCTGATCTCACTCCCTGAGTGCTTCCTACTCCATCTACTATACGAGGAACATTAGGGGGAGCAATTTCTGGTGCAGGAATTACCAAGGAATCCACCAGATCTGCGACTACACTTGTAATTGTACTCAATGAATTCACCACAGGAGGAATAGGCCCCGACATAGGAACTTTTTGGTGGGCAATGTGTTTTTCAATTGTATTTAGTCTGCCATCGATTTTATCTAGTTTATCCATAAGTGGCAAGATGAAAACTTTCAATCGGTCGTCCGATAGCCTCATAAGCTTGGACGCATTTCCCCCCAAATTGGTTTCTTCAGATTTATCCATATTCTCAATAGCTACTTGTGCCAGTACAACAGTAGGTTGGTTAATTACTTTTCCCTCTTGACCCCCACCCCAGATGCCGAATTTTTATTCCTTGGCTGCTTGGCTTGTTGTCGACTGCCCTTGGGGGCATTAGTTGCCTTTCTTTTTCCTAATAGGGCTTTGGTACTGATGGCTGGAGTAGGACGTAGCTGCCTAGTGCGTGTGGCTCAAGGAGAGGTTGGTAGGCTAGATATTTGGGAAGAGTCAGAGGTCATGGAAATTGACAAGCTTACATCCTGGACAGAACCATTAACTACCTGGGGACCACTCGGGGAACCAGGAGAGCAATGCCGGTAGACAACTTTTCAGTAGCTATCAGTATGGAAATTTGGAGAGATGGATCTGAAGATAGCCGTCTTTCAAAAATTTCTATTTCCTTAGCCACAGCAGATTCTGCCCTTTTTAAGAACGCATCCAAGGTCCCCACCCCCCCACCCCCAAGGCACCCTTTTGTTATTGATTTAGCCATAGCAATATGAATTGACAAGAAATAGTAGTGAACAATATACATGGGGCTCAACACAAAAATAGTCACTGAAATGGAAAGGCTGACCGTATCATAGAATGTCTTGCACCTTACTTCCCAATAGCGCAGGGAATTTCAGCCACAGTTGTTAAGGGAGTGGCCCAGCCCAGCCTCTTCTGGCCCCTGATGGCCACAGATGGCCCGCCCTTTGCCCGGGCTTTGCCCGGCTCGTCCCGCGCGCGTCCCGTGGGGGCGGGAGGCGTTCCTTGCTTTTCAAGCGCCTCCGGGTGCAGCAGTGGCATCAGATGTGCGCCTGGCCACCGGGGCACCTGGGAAATGTGGTCCCAGCCCTCGCGTCGCAGCTGTTCCCCTCACGGCGTTTTGAAAGAGACTCCAGCGCATCCGTTCCCCTCACGGCAAGAACAAGGACAAGAAAATGCCAGGTAAGGGTCCAAGTTGATAGTGACAGCGTCCCAGTGAGCGCTCGGCGCTCCTCGCTTTTCAAGCGCCTCCGGGCGCAGCAGTAGCGTCAGATGTGCGCCTGGCCGCCGGGGCACCTGGGAAATGTGGTCCCAGCCCTCACGGCGCAGCCGTTCCCCTCACGGCGTTTTGAAAGAGACTCCGGCGCAGCCGTTCCCCTCACGGCAAGAACAAGGACAAGAAAATGCCAGGTAAGGGTCCAAGTTGATAGTGACAGTGATCTGCCCCTACAAGGGAGTGCCTAGCATGACAAGGAATAGATTCACAGGCGGGTGCACTGGGACACAGAAGCTATGGCTGAGAAAGGTATGTAGATGGAATGGTGCCAATGGCTGGGTGCTTTGGAGGACCGATGAAAGAGAAAGTTGTTACAAACAGGTTATAAGTTGGGTGAATGTGAGTCCTATATATGATTTTTTTAAATTTCAGGGCTGAAAGTGACAAGATAATGTAAAGCGACAATCAGAGGTCATTGTTTGCAGTTGATTGGGACCTAGACACAATTTCAGGCGTACCACGATGAACTGGTGGTTGGATAAACCAAGCTGGTCATTCCAGGCAAAGATTATACCTTCTGACTTAACTTCTAAAATGGAAGTTGAGATCCTGCAGGGGGGCACGCTTGCACTCTGTATCATGCAAAATCCTCTCAAAGTCAGACAGCCATTTCACATGGTCCAACTGAAGCCATTGGTTTAGGAGGAAATTCAGTGCTTGCAGAATTTCTCTTGCTAGCTGGATACTTTTTGCGCCTTTGCTTGGTTAAGAGTCCTACCTTTATATTTTGGGCCTGATTTAAAGTTTGGCAGATAGGTATTCCATCACAAACAGAACAGACATCCCCTCTGCCGTATAACAAGGGCATTATATTACAATTCAAATAATTATTAGGCCTGAGTGTAATTTTTACTCCACTGTCGGAATTGGAGGAATATGGTAATTATGCGATACTCTTGTAACACTGAATTTTTAATAAATTCCGCCGCTCTACCAGCGGAATTAACTACTTTAAAATACGCAGTAGTTTTTAATCCTAAAGGGACTGCTCCCCCCTTTGTGACATATTTAGAAACCATGTCGACCTGGTAAAATAAAACTTTTGTAAGGCCCATACCTTCCATCTAATACTTATAAGTCACACCTAGGGTAGGCTGTAAACAGCCCAGAGGTCAGGTTGAAGTTATTATAAAAAGTAAGATGTGCTTTTAAGTTTTACTCCTAAATTTGTTTTTTATTATTGTAAGGCCTACCTTTCCCATAGGATAAAATTGAAGTTACCATATTACATAAGCAATTCTAATTGGAAGCAGGTAGACACATCGAGGTTAGTGTCTAAAGAACTGTAATTAACCCCTTCCGTGTGGCGCACGTTCAGCAGACGTCGCGTGCACTACCTCGGTAGTGCTGCGCACGTCCGCTGAACGTTCCGGCCCCGCCCGCGCAATAGAACATTCTGTACCAGCGCGGAACGTTCGGCGCAGCGGAGAGGTTAAAAGTGCTCTTTAATGGCAAAGTTAGATATTTTATCACAGTTCTAAAAATGCCACTTTTAGAAAGTTGGTCGAACCAGGGCTTAAGCCCAATGACAGGAACCAGGTAGGGCCAATAATATAATATAAACAAAAAGAATACCTGGAATCCCACTTTTAATTTTTAAATCAACCACACCATATTCTTTTTGTGATTGGGGTTATTTATTTAACCTCTTGTTTTCTTATTTTCAATACTTCATTTGGATAGGGAAACTCTCCTTTTTCAGAAAAAGATACCGTTTTTACCACAAGTACACATTGAATACAAAAACACATATAAATGACTTTAGACAAAAAAATTAATTATGCCAAATAAACAAACATACACTCAAAAATTGCAACATACATTAAAAAACACCGCGATTAATTTATGCATGTGTAGTAAAGTTTCTTTTTGAAACAAAGAACTTGCTACTCAATACAACTCATTCAAGAAGCACAATAACAGATCATTGCCAATTCCTATACTGCAAATAGTCTGCTTAATCAATTCATCTAATTAATCTCATTAAAGAATTTATGCCGACGCGTTCCCAGCCACGTTTAATTCCTTTGCGGGCTTTCATCAGGACTTCTTATTAAGAGCATATTGGTGCAATCTAAAAAACAGAAATGAATAAACACGAATCATTATTGGTGCCTCCACCTATCTCTCACAGACTCCATCAGTTCCTAATGGCACTTATCTCATACCTTATAGGTGATTCTTATATGCAGAACTTTTAGTGACTTCAGATTTCTGAATGGCGGCAAAGCTGTATTTTATATGGAAGAGACACATGTATTTGATTGACTATTCATCTAATTTGCAGCCAAGTGTCTGAAATTACAGACGACCCCCCATTTGGAGCATACCTTGCAGGTATTCAAAACTTGTTCCTTCAGTGTAAGGTGTCTCGCGAGAGCAGCTCTGTGGGAGAAAAAATGTTTGTGGTTGAAAAAAACGCCACCTTTCTGTGACCGTATTTGCATTGCTCTAGCTCCCTTTTTCTCCTATTTTGTATGTATTTCCTGGAATCGGCTGGACTCTTCTCACGTCGTTGGTAATTCTTTAGTAGGCTCTGAAAATACCGACATTCATATTAGTGCCGTGTTTGCTACTTTCCCGTGCACCAATTTCTGTGTGGTCTGCTGGGGGTCGCGTTACTGCGCTTTCTCACCTATTCTCATTCGACTGCCCAAAGGAACGTCTCCGTTTAATCCTTGTTTGAAATCTCCACCATTCGCGTCTCCAATACTAGCAATGCACTGGGTCCGGTCACCCGGATGTAGTTCCAATAATATCCTGTTCACTGTGGCTCAAAGGTAGCTGGGAATTGAAGTCCCGAACAGAAACCGCAAGAGTTTCTACTGTATATTAAGGCATATATGGCTCATTAATACTAGCGCAACATGGGTGGACAATTAAAAAACTTCTTTATGATTTAAAGAACCCGCATATTGAATTAATCTATTTACCAATGTAATGCCTCTATGGAAACCAGGCATTGTGTGTCCCGATTTCAGTTACATGACAAGAGATTATCTTTCAAAGTACCACGAGTAGCTGTGGGTCCATATATACCACATTCGTTCAGGCGCTGAGCTCATATTGAGACTGCACTTTATTCCCAGGAGCCATTAGACATTCTATGCCCCATTTCTTTGGCCGCTACTGATATAGTCACTTTTGCTGCACGTTCTGCGGGCTCCTCATATTAGGGGTGCTCATATAAGAGGATCCCGATGACAGATTAGCCTAAGTAAATACATTATTTATCTACAGTTATATCAGACTCAATCTGGTCAAACAGTTTGTATTAACCACCAGGGGGATTATGCACGTTCCTACCTTTACTGGTTGTTCTTACAAAACTCTTGATAGCTCAGACATTTCATTAAGGCCTGTTAGAACACTATTAAATTTCATAATTAAGTATGCTTCTTTAGTCAATAGTATAGAGTCAATGTCTGCAGTGACTTTAGATGTGTTCACCGACATCAGAACTGTCCATTTAATGTCATGTTCAGAATGGTTCTCTTTTATGAAGTGGTCAACCATAGGGGCTGTACACACTTTCGTTTTAATTCTAGAGCAATGCTGTGTTATTCTCTGGTTGATTTGTTGGTTGGTTTTACCTATGTAGATTTTCTGACAAGGGCAGACTACAGCATATACAACATTTTTCGTCCTACAGTTAGTGAACTTTGAATGTTTCCATTTGATGTTTTCATGGTTAAATTCTGTCCCTTCTATGGTACTGGCACAGGCAACACACTTGCCACATTTGTGGTGACCCTCTACCGGTTTCATTCCCCATTGGGAGAGTAGATCTTTTTTTACTTCCCTAGTGAAGACATCCGCTCTTACCAATTCCTGCCCGATACTTCTGCTTTTTCGCATCGCAAAAAGTGGACGCGACAATTTTACCTCCATATTTTCTAATAGGTGCCAATTTCGTATTATTATCTGTTTGAATTTGTTAGTATCTGGTCCAAATGTGGACACACAGACTAACCTATCCAACACTGGTTTCTCTTTCTTTTCCAACAATGTCTCTCTTGGCGTGTACCATGCTCGTTTCCTAGCATGCTTGTTTTTTATTTAGGGTACCCTCTTGCTTGCATCTGATCACAAAATACGTCTGCGTGATAGTCGAAGTCTTCTTTGCATGAACAATTCCTGCGAATGCGCAGCAGTTGGCCATAGGGAAGGTTTTCTTTTAAACTTTTGGGGTGTGAGCTCCCGAAGTGTAAAATTGTGTTTTTGTCTGTTTCATTGCGGTGTAAAGTGACCGAGAGGTGTCCTCCTCTCGGGACCACCTCCACATCCATAAAAGTCAATTTAGTCTGAGTTTTGGAATAGCAGAATTTGATATCCTGGTGTCTGCAATTTAACCAATCAAAAAAGTGGTCCAACTCATCACTTGTGTCTGACCAGAGGCACCAAACATCGTCAATGTAACGGAGCCATTGTGTGATATTTTTTGAAAAAGGATTGTTGTCATAAATATACTTATCTTCAAACTGCGCCATGTAGAGGACCGCCATCTCTGGGGCAAAAGGACATCCCATGGTGGTCCCCTTGATTTGAAGATAGAACGAGTTATTAAATTTAAAATAATTCTTTTTTAGGGCTAGTGTCGCCAAGCTGAGAATAAACTCTGTTGGGACCCTATGCGGTCTTTCTCTTTTGTCCAGATACAACTCAATGACTTCAAGGGCCTCATCCTGCGATATTTGGGTTTACAAGGAGGTGGAATCAAAGGTCGCCATCCATTGTTCTTGCTCATTAAATTCAACTGTCTCAATTTTATGAATGAAATCAGTGGTGTCTCTCAAGTATGAACGAACCTGTGTTAGAAAAGGTTCTAAAAAAATGTCCACATACTTTGATACTGGCTCTACAGCCGAATCGCACCCCGAGACGATAGGTCGTCCCGGTGGTTCGTTCAGCCTCTTGTGGATCTTCGGGAGGAAGTATAAAACTGGCACCCTGGGAAACTTTTTAGAAAAGTACTCAGATTCTTTTGGTCCAAGCCAACCTTGATCTAGTCCTTGTTTAACGATCACTGAAACCTGCTCTTGTATGGCTCTGGTTGGATCTTCATTAATTTGTCTATAACAATCTTTGTTCTCTACCTGGGACATCCCTTCCTTTATGTACATCTCTTTCGGCCAAATGACCAGGGCTCCCCCCTTGTCTGCCTGTTTAATACAACAGAATTGTCATTCTTAAGATCCGAAAGTGCCTTCTGTTGCACTGTTGTTATGTTTCTCTTTAGAACACAGCCTAATCCCTGCTGATGAGGGGTAAATACCCCGAAACACGTGTCCAGGGATGGCGAAGATAGCGAAGATAGCAGAGAATCGAAAGAAGATGCATCGCGGAACACAAACTACACTTACCACAGTCCTTAGGGGTGATCCCGCTGGTGTTTGAGTAGTGTGCGACCCCATCTCCAATTGTAATGTTAAAGCTCCTTCGAGCAGTTGGCTGACGAGCCTGGGACCCCGCACCTGCGTGCCTGAGTGGTACTAAACCTGGCAATATTTGGCAGCCACCGGCAACCCCAGAACACGGCCTAATCCCTGCTGATGAGGGGTAAATACCCCGAAACACGTGTCCAGGGATGGCGAAGATAGCGAAGATAGCAGGGAATCGAAAGAAGATGCATCGCGGAACACGAACTACACTTACCACAGTCCTTAGGGGCGATCCCGCTGGTGTGTGAGTAGTGTGCGGGCCCACCCCCAATTGTAATGTTAAAGCTCCTTCGAGCAGTTGGCTGACGAGCCTGGGACCCCGCACCTGCGCGCCTGACTGGTACTAAACCTGGCAATATTTGGCAGCCACCGGCAACCCCAGAACACGGCCTAATCCCTGCTGATGAGGGGTAAATACCCCGAAACACGTGTCCAGGGATGGCGAAGATAGCGAAGATAGCAGAGAATCGAAAGAAGATGCATCGCGGAACACGAACTACACTTACCACAGTCCTTAGGGGCGATCCCGCTGGTGTGTGAGTAGTGTGCGACCCCATCTCCAATTGTAATGTTAAAGCTCCTTCGAGCAGTTGGCTGACGAGCCTGGGACCTCGCACCTGCGCGCCTGACTGGTACTAAACCTGGTAATATTTGGCAGCCACCGACAACCCCAGAACACGGCCTAATCCCTGCTGATGAGGGGTAAATACCCCAAAACACGTGTCCAGGGATGGCGAAGATAGCGAAGATAGCAGAGAATCGAAAGAAGATGCATCGCGGAACACGAACTACACTTACCACAGTCCTTAGGGGCGATCCCGCTGGTGTGTGAGTAGTGTGCGACCCCACCCCCAATTGTAATAAATTTAGACTTGTTTGCCAAACCTGTTGCTTCAAGGTTACTTATATATTCTTTGCCAGCAAAGAATGCTTTTAAACGTATCTTACGGCAGAATTCTAGTGCTTCTAATTTCAATTTTGTAAAGTCCATAGCTCTATTAGGAACAATTTATTAATTTATTTTTTTCCACACCAGCGCGTAACGTTCGGCGCAGCGGAGGGGTTAAAAGTCCTCTTTAATGGCAAAGTTAGATATTTTATCACAGTTCTAAAAATACCACTTTTAGAAAGTTGGTATTTTTCTCGTGTTAACCATTCGTAGCCTGAAGCCTGATCTTGGGTCACACAACTTGATGTAGCTGTCAGTTGGTCTTTGTGTAATGCTCCCAGACAGTGAGTCAAAGACAAAATAGGTGTTGTTAAGGATGGGCCACTCTGAGTTAACCAGAGGGAAACAATGTCACCTACCATACTTGCACATCACAAAGGCTCTGCAAGAGCACGCTCATAAAGGGTTTGCCACTAGTCTTTTGTGACCCTAGACAAACTGGGACCAGGAGAGGAAGGAAGCCGATGCCTACCACCTCAAGGGGATGTTAACCTCTAGACACTTCCTCCACTTAAAAGTGGGCACCAGGTATACAAATTGGCCCCTTAGGCCCAAGTCTTCAGTACACTTCTAGACCTGTGTACTCTGACATAAAGAGGGCCTGCTGTGGTGCTGAAAGGACACCTAGTCTACTGGACTTCTGCTCTGAAGGACTGATGCCCTGCTGTTCTGACCTACTGCCCTCTTGCCTGAGTGAGGACTGGACCTGCATCTCTAAAGCCAAGACCCAGAGTGACTCCAAGGGCTATTTGTCTGGCCTCCTGATCAGAAGCTTCAGGAACACAACAGGCTTCCATCGACCTTGATCCCAGCATCTGAACTCTACAATCAGTGAGTCCTACCCTAGTAAGTGGTGCCACCACAGTTCTGGACACTTGGAAGTGGGCCCAAAGGTGCTCTGCCTACCCATCAGTGGAACCAGCAAAACTGATGCATCTCATCTGCTGTACAGTGCAACTCCTGACAGAACCAACTAATCACCTTCGCTATGTGGACTTTTCTTGGGGGTAAATGCCTTCCCATTGTCCTCACAGCCTCTTCATAGCTGCAGATGCATCCCTGATGCAGGCCCTCGCATCGCAAGCCTCTTATGGACAGCAGCCTAGAAAATGACACAGTACTCCGTGTCGCAAGCCCCACAGCTTCTTCCTAACCAGCCAGAGTACGACCCATCCTCAATGCAGGACTTATCGCTAGCCACCTTGTCGACAGCCTCCTCGATGACCCAGGACCTCTCATTGCAGCTTTGCACCTCCTCGGAACCGACGCTGCATGACGAATCTCCAACCAGCCTGCAAAACATATCCTCGACGAGGGACCTCAGCAACATTCTTAAAAATTGCACATCCCCATTTCAAATGATTGGATTTTGGTAATTTTTGTCTTAATTCATTTAATAAAATGCACTCTATTTTTTAATTGATGTGTATATTTATACTTTACACATTGCCTATAAGTTAAGCATGACGGCTCCGTTCCAAGCTATCAGAAGGTTGGGTACAGGTTATTTTGGGGTTTGCTTGTGCCTCACCCTGTCAAGGATTGTGGTTCCAGCTTGAGAAGAGTTTCACCCTCCCAACCAGTAACACAATTTCTTACACTCAGAATTCAGAAATATTTCAAAAGTGTTTCTGAGTGGCTTATACTCAAGTCTAAAGAGTAGAGAAAAAACAACTTGGTTATTCTGAACTTGTCTCTGTATTGCAATGCACTGTCCACCCACAGATATGTGGTTGAAGGTGAAATGTTACACTAAAATGAAGTATGCTTGCTCATGATGGGAATCTTTATTCCTTAAGAATGTATGGATACTGAGCCAAAAACTCTACGAATGTATGGGCCAAGAAGTTGCGCCAAGTGCTTAGAAGATTTATAACATTTGCTTTTCAACAATTTAGAATTTAGAACATAAAGTATATCATATTTACAAACAAGCAATTGGTAGCAAGTGCAGTAGGAAGAAGTAGTAGTGTGGAAAATTCTGGGCCCACAGAGCATTATAGTTCTTTGTTAGGACACATTTTGTACATGCCTTCTTTTAGAGACTGTCTCTGACACATTGAAAAGTGTTGCTGAAGAATATAATCTAATTATGAAAGTAAGTCTGATGAAGGTTATTTCAGACACATGGATAATATGTTTTAGGAATATATCACATTTAAATATATTAACTTAGATACTGAAAGCAAACTTCTATATTCTGTTTTTCAATCACTCAATCAATGGGTTTGTGTAGCGCTATCACTCACCCAAGAGGGTCTCTAGGTGCTGGGGGGGGCGGAAGCGCAGCTCCTGGAAGTTCACGGTGATCCATTGAAGAGTCAGGTGGAGAGGGAGGGTGTACCATGGCTTGGCCACAAAGAAGAAGAAGGAACAACCTCCCATTCTGGTCTTCTTGATGCGTGGCACTGTGGCAATGGAGAGCTGGTCTAGGCAGAGTGATAATTGGAGAGTGTGGAACTAGAGGCGTGGTTCAGGTAGGCCGATCCTGTGCTGTGATAATCTTTGTGGGAGTGGTTGAGCAGCTTGAAGGTGATTCTCTTCTCGACGGTGGGCCAATGTAGTGTCTGCAGGTGTTGGGTGATGTGGCATTGGAGCGGTAGGTTGAGGACTAGTCTGGCGGAGGCATTTTGGAAATTTTGGAAGTTTGCAGGTGAGGCTCTTGTTGATTCTGGCATGTAGTGCGTTGCCCTAGATCAGTCTGCTGCTGATGAGGGCATGGGTGACAGTTTTTCTGTGGAGAAGGGAAATCCAATTGAAGGTCTTTTCTAGGAGTCAGAGGGTGTCGAAACAGGAGGAAAAGACAGCGTTGATATGGCTGTCCATTATGAGTTTGGAGTCTAGGATGATTCAGAGTTGCGTGCATGGTCTATGGGGATGGGTGGGTTCTCGATGGGCGGAGGGCCACCAGGCGTCATTCCAGGTGTTCGGGTGTGTGCCCCTGATGAGTACTTCGGTCTTTTCCATGTTTAGTTGTAGGCTGCTGTTCTACTGGACCCGGAGACTGCTACCATTCAATCTTGGAAGTTGTGTTTGGAGATGTTGGGTTCCTTAGAAAAGGAGAGGATGAGTTGGGTGTTGTCTGCAAAGCATACAATGTTGAGCCCATGGGATCTGACGATGGGTGAGAGTGGGGCCATGTAGACATTGAACAGGGTGGGACTGATGGAGGAACCTTGGGCAACTCTGCAGGTGGTTGGTGTGGGATCTGAGAGGAAGGGTGGGTGTCTGACCTGCTGCTTTCTGCCAGATAGGAATGAGAGGATCCGGTCGAGGGCCTTGTTCCGGATTCCTGCATCATCAGTGTGCGGGATAGAGTGTGGTGACAGACTGTGTCAAAGGCTGCGGAGAGGTCCAGGAGGATGAGGGCCACATCTCTCCTCTGTCAAGTAAGGAGTGGATGTCATCTGCCGCAGTGAGAAGGGCAGTTTCGGTGCTGTGGATTTTCTTGAAGCCAGATTGGGAGGTGTTGAGAATGTTGTTTTCTTCTATGAAGGAGACAAGCTGACTGTTGATGGCTTTTTGGATGACTTTCGCTGGGTATGAGAGTAAGGAGATCGGTCTGAAGTTTTTGAGGTTGGTGGGATCCACCAAGATTTTTATCAGGAGAGGGTTGATCTCAGCGTGTTTCTAGTCATCAGGAACGGAGGCGGTTTTGAAGGAATGAAAGATGATTCATTGAAGTTTGGGGTGATTATGTGGTGGAGGCATGGGTCCTCGGAGTGAGTTGACTTCATGGTCTTCAGGGTATCTTCAATGGAGACGGTAGTCCAGCTGTCAAGTGTAGGCTGCATGGTGTAGGGAATGCTGTGTGTAGGTTCTGCCTGTAGGTTGTCATCGAAGTTGTCATAGATGGTCTTGATTTTGTGATGGAAGAAGGCGCTGAGTCTGTTGCAAAGGTCGTGCAAGGGGGATTTCAGTTGTCTCACTGCTGGGTTAGGTGAACTCTTTGATGATGTCAAAAAGTACTTTGCTGTTATGTGCTTGAGTGGAGATTCTGCACTGGAGCACTTTCTTCCTTGTGTATCTGGTAAGCTTGTGGTGGGTGGTGGTGGCTGCTTTGAAGTTGGCAAGGCCTGCTGTAGTTTCGGAGAACCTCCATATTTTTTTGAGGTGCCTGCAGGTTCGTCTGGATTCTCAGAGATCAGTGGAGAACCAGCTGGCTCTCTTGGCATGTGGGTTGGTAGTTCTCTTTGAGGGGGGCGATGGTGTTGGCACATTCAGAGATCAAATTGTGCAGGGTTCGGGTGGTGGTGTTTGGGTCATCATCCGTGGTGGTCATTGTAGATCTTATTCCAATTCCTGGGCTGGAACTGGTGTGGACGTTTTTGGGTGATGGTTGTTTTGAAGGTGAAGTGGTTGCAGCGGTGGTCCATCCATGGGAGTTCGGAGGGGTGGCTGAAGGTGATGGAGTTTCCTGCTGTGAAGATGGGGTCGAGGATGTGTCCTGCTGACTGTGTGGGTTCTGGTCTGATCTGTTTGAGTCTGCTGTTGAGGACGTTGTCCAGGAGGGAGGTGAAGTTGGGATCTTGGAGGTTTTCGAGGTGGAACTTGAAGTCTCCCAGGAGGGTGTAGTTGGTGGAGGTGATGGCGGCTTGCGAGGTGATGATGTTAATGATGGAGTCAGAGAAAGGTGTGTGGGTTCCCGGGGGTCTGTAGTTGAGAGTGCCTCAGAGGGTCGTTTTCGAGTTGGTCAGTATCTTGAAGTGAAGGTGCTCCATTGGGTCTGGGTGCTTACTGCTCAGTCGGAGGTTGGATTTGTGGATGATAGCAATGCCTCCGCTGGGGTGGTTGGGGCGGTCTTTCCGGGTAATCTTCTTACTTTTGGGAATCGCACTCTCAATGTCTGGTCCCAAGGCAGCTTTCATCCAGGTTTCTGTGAAGAAGGCGACATCAAGGGTGGTGCTGTCGAGGAGGTCCCAGATTTCCGCAGTGTGTCTGTCGAGTTAGCAGAAATTAAGGGGGATGCACTGCAGGGGTTTGGGTGTTGTGGTGTTGTGGCGGGATGGTTGAGGTGGGTCCTGGGTCTCTGCAAAAGGGAAGGAGTGGTGACAGTGGCAGCAGGTGAAGGGTTTGTGGGTGTCAATAGGTGAAGAATGCTTGCAGTTGTTGTTCTTGCCGGTTTTGAGTGTGTAGATACCTGAGGAGCTGTAGAGCTGGTGGGTCGGAGGATCAGGGTCCCTGGCGCAGCTTGCAGTCGGGTCATGGACGGGCGCAGATGGGCTTACCTTTGGCGCCCATTTGGTGCTCCAGTGGCACACCTACTGCACGCATCCGCTGTGTGGCGGGCACGGGAGGTGGCCTGCGGTGCAAAGGCACTCACGACGAAGCTGCATGAGTGGAGAGCAGTTTCCTGACCAAGAGGTCAGAGGTCTTGCTCACCCTATCGTGCAGCGGCTGCCATTAAGTAGGGGTTGGGGAAGGTGGTACAGCTGGGAGGTGGGAGCATGACCCATAGGAATGAATGGGGAGTCATTCGTTATTATTGCGATTAGCAATTTACTAATTGCAAATAAGGAAGCTGTAGAAATCGAAAATAATATTGCGATTTCAACATGAATCCCGTTTTGCGAGTCTTTAATAGCAATTCCTTAATAATCGCTATTAAGGACTCACAAAAGAGGACAATGATGAATCTGAGTGCCTGGCACCCTTGAAATCGCATCCTTATTTGCGATTCGCTAATTGCGAATCGCAAATAAGGAATGACTCCCCATTCGTTCCTATGGGCCTAGGAATGAATGGGGAAGCCATTCCTTATTTGCGATTAGCAATTTGCGAATCGCAAATAAGGAGGCAGTAGAAATCGCTATAATTTTTGCGATTTCTACATGAATCCCGTTTTGCGAGTCTTTAATAGCGATTCCTTAATAATCGCTATTAAGGACTCGCAAAAGGGGACTTTGATGAATCTCGGGGTTACTTCCTTCTCTATCCGAACTCTAAGGGTAGGATGTACTTGTGAATTTTTAATCAATCTCTTCTCTTGAAATAAATCTACTTTGTAAAGAATTTCTAAGCTTATCTTTTCCTGTTATATTTCCTAATAAAATCTCTTGGTACATCATTCAATCTGCATACATTTTATATGTTAACTCTTCAAATGTTTGAACTCTGAAACATTACATAATCCTTTACATTGTTCAGTTGCTTTGAATATTTGAAATAACAGCTATCAAATTTGTTATAAGAACATATTCTACATTAAATTCTAAATAATACTGTTGTTGATAGTAGAGTAATAGAATGCACATGATAAACTATAAGAAAGAGTTAACTGCATATAAGTCATACCTTCAGAAACTGTATTAGGTAAGTGAGTAGAAGTATAAAAATCAGACAAATGCATTATATCTCTATAATTCATCAGCTATTTTATATGAATTTTCTTCAAATTCTTCAACATCACTATTTGTATGTTCTATTCTATGAGTCGTAGTTGTATTAAAAAATATTGACCTTTTAGTAGTTTTTGAGAGATACCCAACAGGAGGATATATATAAACTAGCATACAAATAATTAGAGCCAAAATTAGAATTACCTACATTATTTTGAAAGCCATGCAAACTTTCCCTTTTCTGAAAGACATTTTCTTCTTTTTATTCTTGTTTTCAAATTGTCTTTCAAAATTGAAGTCAGTGTTTAAAAGTCAAAATAGTAAAGGAGAAAGTAATCAAAAGTAAGTTTAAAGTAGTCTAGACCTTTCAAAAGCAAAAATGTTAAAAGATCTTTTAAATCAATGTCTCTTTCATCTAGTACAATCTTTGACAGATATGCATATTCAGAAGTTGGGTACTTCTTCTTTGTCACTCTGTCTCTTGTTGTTCTTGTTTCACCACATGTTATAAACTACTCAGATGATGATTCACTTGTGCTCAGCTTAAATTATTTCTCAGCACTCTCTTTTACGTCTTTAGTTGATTTTATACCACTTTTCTACAATATGCTTTGCAGCACTCTGCTTCTCTCACACACACTTTTAGCTAGATCAGATTAAATCAAGTTTCCATCCACTTCATGCGCTTGATCTGCGCAAGTTTCTTGAGTTTCAGTTACTTAATTTTGATCTTGGTTTTGCATCAAACTTAATCATTGTATCAAACTTGATTTTTACTTTCAGAGTTTGTCTTACTGTTTCTTCATTATCAGCACACACTTTCTTAGTGTGACATGTGTGTCTTCAATATAGTAAATCTCCACACTTCATAGACATTAGTCACCAAAATCACCTAGTTGGGCCCTTCTACCTTGAGGCAAGACAGGATTTTCACATATGCTTTTTGATAAGGATCCATTTGCCTGGCTGCACATCATGACATAACTCTATGCTTGTGGGAGGCATATCAATTTGCCCGTGGTGAGAGTTAGAGCATATTGTTTAAGCTAGGCATTTGCAGTAACCCAGTTTCAAATCACGACTAATAATCCTAAGAGCCACAGACAGTATTCTAGGAATCCTCATGACCCTTCACATCAATGCTTAATGGGAACTCAACTCTGTCTTCCCATGCTTAGTAATGCCAAGCGAAGATCATATGGCCATTACAGAGAAGTGGAAGAACATACCTTTTCCAGCTTGCCTTTTGAAACACAGTTGGACCTCTTTATAATGCCTGATGCTTCTGGATGATAACTATAATGGAACTCCTGGTGAATGCCTAACACAGTATATAAAATCTTCATGATGTCATTCTTAAATTGTGTTCCATTATCTGTCTCATTTGAAATTGAAATTGTTTGCTGTTCCCTGTTCACACTGACCTTTGTTCTTGAAATCTATCTGGCTGGGGTGGGACTACGTCTCCCAGCCCGCCTCACAGCTGCGAGAGTGCTCTGAAGCCCAATGGGAGTCCCTCAGCATGGGTTGCCTCCTATTCCCTTCCCACAATAACTTTTGTTCTTGAAATCTACCAGACTGGGGAGGGACTATGTCCCCCAGTCTGCCTCCCACCTGCGAGAGTGCTCTAAAGCATGATAAGTGTCCCGCAGCTTGGGTTGCCTGCTGTTTCCTTCCGGCGTTGACATTCTTCTTGAAATCTACCTAGCTGCGGTGGGACTACGTGCCCCAGCCTGCCTCACAACCACGAAAGTGCTCTAAAGCTTGATAAGAGTCATACAGCGTGGTACGCATGTGAGCATGGGCCCTGGGGAAGACCAGGCCAAGAGCAGGCCTGTCTGTGCCAATCCGTGGCAGGAAGATGCTGGCCTGGGCCTTCCCTCTTGGCCTCTAGTGCCCAATAACCACCCTGGTATGGTTGTTCTCCTCTGTTGTATCCAGTTGGACCATTCATCTTACACCCTTTCCGGAAGTAAGTGAAACTAAATGGCCAATGACTAGTATGGAATGTAGCCCTTTAACCAAAGGAATTTAGTGAATTATTTGTCTGTACTGTTAACCAAGGGAATTAAGCGAATCTTTTTGTGGACTTTTCTGACATAATGGGGAAACTCAAATCTGGAGGTACCGAAGACGTTGTAGATCCAAAGGCACCAGAATTGATTCTTTTTTAGCACAATCTGTGGGAGTTATCTCTAAAGAGATTGATCTGGCTGAACTTCACCTATCCCTGGGTATGGCTGGGAAGAGTGGGTAAAGTGGCCATATGGAAAACAAGGGGGGCCTGATTAGCGTGGGGCAATATTAATAAGTTGGCTGTGTGGTCACCAGGAGGTCCAGGTCAGTTGCACCCCACCGGAGCAGCCTATAGCTCCCCCTCCAGCCCAGCCCTGGCTTTTCTGGTCTGGTCACCAGTAACCAAACACATTGGAAAGTCTAAGAGGGTGGTGTCTGCAAGTCCAAGCTCTATTGTACTGACTGCACCAACTTGTACTAGGGTTGGCGATCACTCTGCCCCTATTGATGACTCCCTTTGGGCACCTTCCCTACGTAACTTTGTTGACATTGTCAAAGATATGGTTTTACCACTAAATGAGAAACTGGAGCGTTTGGAAGAAAAAATCAACAAAGTAACTTCCCTTAGTTAGAGTATGGCTACTAGGAGCATGGCTAGTGCCAGAATTACCCTAAAAAACGTGGAGGGTTCCCCTGTCATATATATCAGGGAAGGGGATATTCAGTCACAAAGAAAGTCCCTGTTATGGTTGTAGCAGACTGGGGTCGCTGAGCAAAAACTAAAACTAAGAGGAGGTGTTGACCTTTTTTAACTTTGACTGTATATTTTTGATTATATCCCTTTTTATTATGTTGCCACTTGAGGTGGTATTTTAAATGTTTGAATTCTGTTTTAGAATGTGACCCAGAAGGGAGGCTAATAATAAATTTTTGTGTATTTTTATAAACTCTTGTGTACTTTTATAAATTGTGGTGAGCAGTGCCAGTTACTTTTCGAATAACAGACAGACTTTATTGAATTAGAAAGTTTTGCCCAAAAAACCCACACTAGATAAGTAAGATACTACTCAACACCTCCTCTTAGTTTTAGTTTTTCCTCAGCGATCCCAGTCTGCTACAACCATAACAGGGACTTTCTTAGTGCCAGAATGACTACAGTGGAGCGACCACCTATAACTGTAGGCGAGAATTGTTCTGCCTTCAATTCTAACCCTATTAGGACCCAAACAATTGGTAGGGTATCCTCTAGGAATAGGGGCATTTCTTGGTTAGCTGTTGGGGAGTCTGAAACTGGGTGTGTATTGGAGAGTCCTACAATTCTTGGCCACTCATGTATGCAGTTAACAACTATAGATAACCAACATGGGAACTTTCCTTCACATTCAGACCCCCAGCTGCAGAATTCACGGAACCCTCTGAATTCTGGTTTGAGTTCTGTCAATCCTAATGACTGACTGTCCTCCTGTGACCCTACAACAATTAATTTGCCAATCTTTTCCTTCTCAGCGACCAAAAGCCCGGTCCCTGGTTCCTCGAGTTCTGATATTACCTCAGGCTCCTGTTTAACTCTGATTGATCAAGCCAGTAGTTTCCTCACCATCTCACTTTCCTCGTAAGCACACTGCTGGAATGCTCTTGAACTACTGATCTCTTCAAGCATATACAATTCCCTTAGCTTCTGCTTAGCTTTGGTTAAATGCTGCTTAGTGACAGAATGTTGCCGCAGGCTACTATTTCTCAGTGTTAAGGCTAGATCCACTGTCTGTTGTAATTCTGTTATGAGGGCTCTTCTAATTTTGGACTGTGCAGCTGTAAAATCCAACATCTGCTCCAGAATTGTAGCCTTAAAGGCTCCCCAAACTGAAAACAGTGCTCCTGCACCCTTATTCTCCTGAAAAAATCTTGTTGTCCATTTCTTTGTATTCTCAACCGATTGAGTGTTTGAAAGGAGGAGGCAGTCCATCCTCCACCTGAACTTTCGCCTCCTCTTTGCCTCTATTTCGATTCCCATTTTGACTAGAGAATGATCTGAGAAAGAATTATCCCTAATTTCTGCATTTAAACAATTATTATAACGAGAAATGAGAAAAAAATCAATACACAAGGCTGACTGGAATTGACAAGAATGGCAGGTGAATTGTAAAACCTCTGGGTGGACCTTCGCCATGAATCGATTATTTGAAAATCCTGTTTCATGAAATTCAATACTCTTGTAGTCATGGGTTTTACATTTTTTTTTAATTGGAAGTATCCCTTTTCAAATCTTGAATAAAATTAAAGTTCCTAATATTATTGGGCCTACTGCCCCTCTCATTAATCTTCATAATTTCTTTGAAATTATCTTTTATTGGGGCATAGTAATTACAAATGTTATAGGGGGATCCCATTCACCCCGTCAACCATCTAAATCCACCTACCATGAGGGTCTCTCAGAACTTGCGAAATCTCCCAATCGATCCCTTGGCCAAAATAAATAGCCACCCCTCTTGTTGCCAACCCTGCTGAGGCAAAGTACGCCTAAGAAAAATATTTGGGGATTGTTAGTCCTGGTATCATTGGCGTGAGTCTCCCTTGCATTTTTTACTGATTGCCTCCTCTGTTTTTGATCTGTTTTGCTGGTTAGATGGTTTGGGAACTGTACCACTGCTATTCAGTGCCACAGTGAAAGTGTTCCCTATGTTAAATTGATGGATTGATTAGTAACTCCATGATTGGGTTAGTTGATTTACTTGTCAGATCCTAGTACAGTGCACTATGTGTGCCCAGGACGTGTAAATCAAACGCTGCTGGTGGGGTTGCAGCACTGGTTGTGCCACCCACAGAAGCAGCTTGTAAAGTGTGTCTCAGGTCTGCCATTGCAGAGCCTGTGTGCAGTCTAGTACTGCCATGTTGACTTGGCAAGTGTACCCACTTGCCAGTCCCTATACCTTCCCTTTTCTTCATATCAGATGTCCCTAAGGTAGGCCCAAGGGCAGGGTGCATTGTAAGTATAAGGTAGGCCTTGCTCTGATGTGTGTAGCATGTTCTAATATTGAATTAGAGCCATTTTCGTTTTTCACTATTTAAGGCGACCTGTTCTCATAGGCCAGAATGGGCAGTTAAGATTATTACATTCTTATAATCCTAACTGACTCAGGGAACATGGTGGAAATTCGAATTTAGTATGCCTGAACTCAGAATAATAAAATACCTATTTAAGTAAAGTTTATTTTAATATTCTGTGTTTGCAAATTCCACTTTTAGAAAGTAGGTATTTGTTTGCCTAATCATTTGAGCCTGCCTCTGCTGGTTTGTGTATTCCTTGTCTGGGTTTGTGTGTGACAGGGCTGGGGAAATTCCAGGAGACAGTCTGGGACAGCCCAGTGGTGAATAGAGAAATTTATATCCAGATGGGAGGGAGCAGTGCACCTGGGACCTGAATAGGGTTGGGCCTTCCCTCTACAATGCTGGCTCCACCCCCTGTGGCTTGTCGGATGTCTCTGCCCTGCCCTGTGAAAGGAGAGGAGTAATCATGTCAACAGAGTGCTCCAGAGCTGGATCTTCCCTCCCCTGTGCTGGCTCCACCTCCTGTGGGGCTTCTGATCACTCTGCCCTGCACAGTGAAAGGAAGAGAAGAGTCATGTCAACAAAGTGCTCAGGAACTGGTTTGAACTAGGCAGAGGCCTCTCTGCCTTCAGATAACAAAGGGTTTTGGGGTATAAATATTGGGACCCTGATCCCAAGAAATTAGATCACTTCTGGAACAAGAAACCTTTCTGCCAAGGAGAAGAACCAAGGAAGATGCAGGAGTTTGGACTGCCCCTCTGCCAGTGTGCTGTTTGCTGGTTTGGCCTGCAGTGGTTGCTTCATTGCCAAGGGAAAGGAGAAGGAACTTTGTAAGGACTTTCATTTACAGAATATTTTCCAAGGGCTTGAACTGTGCTTGCCTCCTGCTGAAGTCTCAGGGACAAAAGACTTCACCTCCAGCTCCAAAGCTCTGGAACTCTCTCTCCCATGAACTATCCAATCAACCCTCACTGGGGATTTTCCACAAACTCTTAAAGCCCTGGCTCTTTTCTCAGGCCTACGGATCTTAGGCCTTCCATACTTCTGAGACTATCTATGTTTGTTTTCTGAGGTGTTATGTTTGTTTGTTTCCTGCGCCTTGATGCCCCTTGGGCTAAGTTTGCGCATTACAAGACCTTCTTTCTTTCATTCATTCTTTCATTCATTCAACTAGAGACCCCCAGATCTAACACTGAGCAATGGCAGCTTGAGCACCATGAGCTTTAAACAAATACAAGAGTTTAACCAGTTCCATCTGCCAAAGTGCAGCTATTGCTGACATGTCCGAGAAGATACGGCAGCTAGGAACTTCACTGGTTGAGAATTGTATCTTTTGAATCTTCTTTCACTTGGAAATCAGCAAAGTTTACAAAAAAAAAATGGAGGCAGCTTTGAATTTGGAAATGGCTGCCATGGTAAACTGTGTGCTCCTGTGATTGTAAGGTCACCTGTAAATTCTGGCAAGACGTTGTTCTTAATGAATGTCTCAACCCATTTATGGACTTGGGAGCCTTCACAAACCCTTCTGGAACTCCCCACTAAGTGCAAGTTGGAGCAGCTCAAATGATTTTCCAGTTCCTCAAGTTTGTTTCCAAGAACAATTTTTATATTTGTATCCAGTGTAGCCTGATGCTGCATTGCACTCATTTGATCTTCATGAAAGGTCCGGGATTCGGCCTCTTGCATTCTAGCCAGATAGCTGCTGACTGCCTCTTCAGTTTTAGACAAGCGCTGATGTAGAATCATGATCTCACTTGCCTGTGTTGCTTGGAGCTCGCGTATCTCGTTAATAATGACATTTAGCATAGTTTTGATATCATATTGGGCAGCATGTTCTCTTTCTTGGAGCGTTTCTTGTACAGTTTCTGGCACCTTGTTTTCTGAGGAGATGTTTGCCGCTCATCATTCTTAGTGTTGCTGATCCCATTCTGGGGAGTTGCCGTAAATGGAGAATGTGGGCCATGGCTGGCAAACCATAGAGGCGGAAGTCTGAGGCTCAAAGAGTGGACGAGGAGTTCCTTTTTCTTTTTCCAAGCTACTTTGTGGTAGTGCGAGACATTGATCGGTTTGAAACAATTCTTTTTGTAAATTAATAGTGGATCCTCGTTCTTGTATTTGCGCAGAATGCGCTGATGTCGGAGTTATTTTGGGCTTCATAAAAAGAGGATATTCCTTGGATTTTTCTTGATTGGGACCCTCCTCTATATTTTCTGCTCTCCAGCTGTCTTTGTTGGAAAAAAAACCCTTTACCAACTAGGCCGTTTTGGGCCGGAGGTTGCCCCTCAGAGCCTCCTTCTTCTGCCGGCCTTTCCTGCTGAGAAGTGTCCAAAGTTCAACCATCCTCTTTCGCCCACACTCCATGCTCCACCATATCTGCTTCCGAGCTCAGGGGGCTAGGTATTGGGACTGGCTCTTGCCTGGATTTTTTAGAGTGCTCAGCTCTCGCTGCCGCCGAAACAAACTTCATCTGAGCTGCTCGAGATTTGGATTTAAGGCCCACATTGAAATCATCATGGGCCATTACATTGGAGCGCTTTAAATGCTTTACCATCAAGACAAAGGTTGATGTAAATGGTCCTATTGGCAAAGACACGAACCGTAGTATATTTTGCTCAAAAGAAGAATGACTGACCCAGTACTATCAAAACTGGGAGGATTATATATATATATATATATATATATATATATATATATATATATATATATATATATATATATATATATATATATATATATATATATATATATATATATATATATATATATATATATATATATATATATATATATATATATATATGCTGCATGTTCTCATCAGGCCCATAGAATTTAGCCACTTGCCAGGACCCACCTCACCAGCGTAGAAAGGGCCAGAGTTCTATAAGCAGATTAAAACACAAAAAGGGAAAAGAAAGTGCCACAATTGATCCTATTGTTCCAGAAATTGACTTCTGACCACCATTAAATGCTGGTGCGTCTGTACCTGAGGATCACTGCAGCTCTTAACGAGATGACAGCAGCTGCTAATTAGCACTCTCTGCAAATTCTCCTCCTCATCGAATAGCACCACCACTCCTTCCACACCGGCATCTTTAATCCCCAAAGCCGGCAAGAACTAGCTGAGTCTCAGGCATGTATGAAAGCGGCTCGCTTTTTCCGTGGCCCAAGCTCCTTTGGCATCTCACGCCCACGCAAAAAAGTGCTCTGGATGCGGAAGCGGGACTATGGCATTGCATAGGATAAAAGGGGGGGGGGCGAAGAGATCCACTAGCAGATGAGCATGCTGGGTTTGCCGCTCCCCCGCATGCTGGGTTCGCCGCTCCCCTTTTTAGATCATTACCATAAGGTGTATGCCACAATGTATATGGCATCAAACGCGGCTATTAGCCAATACTTTTTAACAAATACGCAGGCTGAGGAAATAACAGTGGAAATTACAGCTGAAGAAATACAACGTGTCCTTAACTCAATGGCTGGGGGGAAGGCATGCGGTAATGATGGGTTCCCTACTGAGTTTTATAAAACATTCTCTGATGAATACATTCCATTTTTAGCTGAGCTTTTTAATTTCATGCAAGTGGGAGGGATGGTTCCATCTACTTTTACAAAATCAATCATAGTCAGCTTTGTAAAGAAAGGTAAGAATCCCAAAGACATTAATGCATACAGGCCTATTAGCTTGTTGAATGTTGATTTTAAAATACTGACGAAAATCTGGACAAATCGACTTTCTCCAATAGCACTGAAATTGATTCACAATGATCAGAGAGGATTTGTGGTGGGCAGATCAATGTCATTGAATTCTGGGTTTTTGGTCCAAGCACTTGATTTTTTTTAATATGATGGTCAATGCTGAAAAAGCATTTGATCTTATAAATTGGGATGCACTTCCTTATTGTTTTAAAAGAATGGGGTTTCCAAGTGGAATAAATTACATGCTATTGAACTTATATCAAGGGGCACAGGCTCTTATAAATTCCTGCCCAGTTGGGATGGTCGACATAAATTGAGGCACCCGTCATGGCTGCCCTCTTTCTCCAGTCACTTTTTTCATAGAACCCCTTACGATTGGTAGGAGGAATAACCACAAGATAATAGCATCAATAGAGGGTATGCCTAAATTAAAACTGTTTCCAGACAATATCATTCTCTATCTTAGTCCTGAAGAGCAGAATATCGAGACCGCGTTTTGTTATTCAATTCTGGGTGCCTATTTCTTCCATACAACTTCAAGGGCAAGCGTGCTCACATGGCCCAATTCGATATTTGGGGATTTATGTTACCAATCGTTACAAGGACCATTTTAAATTGAATTTTGGGTTAATGCTTACCAAGATTGGGAATTTACTGGATAGATGGACCCTCCTCCTGCTTACATTAATCATCCGAATTGCTCTTTTAAAAATTTCGATATTACCATTATTGATTTTTCTTTTTTCAAATGTCCCGATCAAAATCAATACATCATATTTTAAAGAATTAGAAGCAATCTTTTGCCAGTTTATTTGGAGCAAGAAGGCTTCAAGGGTAAAACTCCTGGTGCTTCAATTACATACTAGCCAAGGGGGGTTGGCACTTCGCCAAGTTCGTATTTATTATGAAGCTTCTTTTTTGGATATAATGGCTCATTTGATAGATTACAAGGGTTCTCCCGATTTTTTGGGGGGGCAAAATGGCGCAGGTAGCAGGCTCTCAGATTCCGTTTTTTATAAAAACGGCTAAACTCCCAAAGAAAACTAGATACAAGACACTCCAGGAATACAGGCAAACACTTTGGTTATTGTACTCCAGTGAAAATTGCAATGCTGAATATGAATATTTGAAGCTTTCCGAATGCAAACGTCTGGGCCTATATATACAGAATAGTCAGATAAGCAGAATAGTCAGATAAAGTTCTAAGAAAGTGAGGGTTTTAAAGAACTCTGCCATTTTATAGTTGGGGGACGTTGTTATATTGGGATGAGTTTCAAGCTAGGTGTGGAAAGCAATGTAAGCTGTTTTTTTTATGATATCCTAGAACTATTCAACTGATAAAAGCCTTTCATCTATCTGCGCCACGGTATTCCCTGCCCTTTGTTTAACTAAGCTAAGGGGGGTGGGAAATTGGTATAGGCTTTTACGGAACTAAAAGGGGTGCACCATAATATCAAGTTTTCTAGATAATGTTACTCAAGAAACACAGTGCACTTTCTCAGAGGCAGAGTGGCAGGTTATTTCGTGTTATGGTAACAAGGCATTAAGAGCAGCTAATTTGAAAAGAATGTTATTTTTATCACGTTGGATGGCTTACTGTACTCCTAGAGTCCTACAAAAAAATTAACCCAGGAATAGAGGATAGATGCTTCCAATGCTAGCAACTGGACCAAGGGGGCTGGTGTCATATTTGTTTTAATTATCCAGCATTGGCTCAGTTCTGGGAGAAAGTTTTTTCCGCCTAAGTGATGTTCTTCAGAGGAAACTCCACCCAGAGGCGGAAATTGCACTTTTAGGATAGAAAGACACAGACAAAACTCCCCAATCCTAAAAGGCGAGGAAGAATTTTTAGCAATATCATCCCTTATTGCATGGTCCCTCATTCTACAGAATTGGAGGACAACTAAAGACCCATACTATTTACATTGGTGTAACAAAATGATTTGCACCCAAACCTTTGAAGAGGCCTACGCAAAAAGGGTAGGCATGATAAAAATATTTACAGTTGTCTGGAAGTAAATGGATAAAGTAGTTAGTCAGTAGCTGCTTAGTTAGATTATATACACATGATAATGTTGAATAGTTAAAGCATTGTATCACACTTTACTGAACATGCAAAGCACTTTAGCTAGAAGAGTGATATTGTATTTTGCTTTCTAAGCTGACTATGAATTTGGGGCTAAATGTAAAGTTTAATGTGCACTGGGAATATGTGATCCTGAATTTGATAAATTGGGCAAGGAGACTTGGCATTTTAAAAGATCGGAATCCACTGCAATATTAGCGCTTTATCGACTTTGAAGTTCGCTAATTATTATGTTTAGTAAGGATGAAATTATAAAATGCCGGATGAACTTTGTTTGAAAAAAACCCATACTTTTATCTTAGAGCTTTAAGTAACTATATTTATTGTGAATTTAACTGCTTCACTGCAGGTTTCTTTCTTCATAATATTTCTGCTCAATAGAAAATAAATAAAAATGAATTAAAAAAAGCTATTTGCCTCCTGAATACTGCCTGTATATTGATGTTTTGGTCAATGTACCTCCTCTGAACCCAGAACAATGGGAATCTACAGCAAGATTGAAGAACAAAGTTCTGCATTGACTGAATATGAATATCCAATTTCCTCCTGAAAGAGCACACCAAATGCTGTTAGTTAGTTAGGAGAGTGGGGTGGGTTGGGCCACTCAGGAATATCCTTAGTGGGTATTGTATTATTATAAATTAATACATTTTTGCTACCCAAGTTATGCCAGGGAAATTTTGGCCAAATCATCTCTGTCCTCTCTTTTGTTAGTACCATGGCTCTATAGTACTGGACTCTTTTTTACCATCATCTACTCTCTCCTAACTCAACCCATACAGTGAATTATAACCCACAGGGAGTGTATGGCCATAATACCTGTTTGTCTTACACTTTGGCTATGTTGAATAGATTTCAAGTGTTGAGCACTCTCCAAGATAATGACTGACTCATGGATACTATAACTAATGTGAGGTTGGTCAGTGAAGATCTTCAAGGAGGAAGTGTGGTTAATCTTGGGATGGACTTGTCCAATCCCAAACTATTTGAGAAGTGTTTTTGTAATACTAATGGAACCTTCAGGTCAATCAATGGTGTCAACACTGTTATTGATGTCAATTGTGATGTTAACTCTAGCCTCAGGTGTTCGTACCCTACTGCTTTAGCCAGTAGCATCACTAATAAGGCCAAGGATGATTGTCATTATTTTGCATCATGGAATGTGTGAGGGCTTTTGAATAAGATAGGAAGTTTGGAGTGGCCATGCTCCATATTTGCCCTGGATGTTCTTTGCCTACAGGAAACTCGGAGTGTGAAAATGATACATTTTGTAGGTGCTATTCCCTCTTGTGCTGGGTGGGTTAAGGGAGGGTTACAGATTCTTATTTCTAATAGGCTTCCTTTAATTGTTAAAAAGAGCACAACGGTAGGGCCTCGCCCCCAGTTGATGTGGCTTAGCATCAAGGCAGGGTATGATCTAGTCTTGAACAATTTTTAGAACAATGTGTTCCATTCTTCGTGCAGCAAGCTAGCTCATGCTCTTGACTTTGGTCTGGAAGCTTTTCTATGCCCTATTCATTCCAAAGTTGTGATCCTCTGGGTAGGAGATTTTATTCTACAGGTTTGTTCCCTTGCGACATCTTCTGTGGACACTCTCTGATCAAGACGGGTGGGTTCCACACACTTTTGTGATCATGAGTTTGAGCATGGCTTTGATTTTGTTATTGACGAATATGATCTACATATTTTGACTTGTAAACAGGGAGAAAATGGGGATTTAATCCCTACTTTCGGGGGAAGAAATGCTGCCATGATTATTCATCATATAGTGGTGTCTACCTCGGCAAGCCCCAGTGTAGTTGAGACCTCAATTAGTGATCATAACTGTGACGTTGCCCTTTTTATTTTAGGCTAAGAAAAATGCAATCTCATCTGTAGCTAATAATATCATTCCCACAAGGCCAAAAAGGGTAAGAATTAAATGGGAAGGAGTTCATCCGCATAGTTTAGCTCAAGAAATTGTAATTAGTAATTTAATGGAACTTAACTGTTGTTTAAATGATGAAGTAATTCCCTCTCTGTTATTGGATCATTTTAATCACATATTGAATTCCATGAATGCACTCCTGATCTGTAAAGTACACCCTTCTTGATAACAAAATAATAAGTGATGATTTAACCATCCATGTAGCCTAGCATCCTGGCGCCTGAAGGTAGCCTTACATAGTTCTCCTCGGGATAATATGCTAGCTAAATCTCTCCACATTGAATATAAACAGGCAATTGCCATAGGGAAAAAAAGTCTCCAGGAAGAAGCATGTCTAAGTTGGCTTTAGCTGCAGAACTCAAAGATAGCAACCTATTTTGGGAGATGGTTAACACCCTGTTCTAAAGAAATGATGATACTCCTGGGTTTATTTCATTTGTTTCTTGTGAAGGGTGGGTGGATCTTTTGTTTTTTAAACTGCTTTATTGGCATTTATTGATATCAATGACCAGTGCTTATCATAAGGAGTCCATCTATAAGCGTCCTGCAACCCCTCTACCTAGTCCTTTCATGAAGTAATTAACCAAATCTCCTGGCTTATTTTAACATGCAGGTTTCTCAGAGATATTGGGACCATCTTCAACAGTAGTCGAACCAGACTTGTCAGGCCCTAACTGCATTTTTGTCTGTGCAGGAGAGAAAATAGAGCTCTATGCATCATAAAGTTTGCACCAATGCAAACATATAACAGTTTAAAACCCCCTAACCCTTTCCCTAAACTTGCTTTTGTGTTAGGCCAGGTTATTACATATAGACGTAACAACATTATTGGCGAGCGTTGGTTACCCCCGGAGGACCTAGACTTCATCAACTGTCACATCATATAAAAATTACGGAAAAGACGACCTGACCAAGGTTCAGCACAACCATAACCTAAATACGATGAGTATAAGTCTGGTGCAGCACACTTCACGTGCCCGTCGCCACAAGGCACAAAAAAGGTCATAAGATTTCTTCAGATAATGGAAGGCGCACTCATTCAAGTATAAGATAGAATCCTCTTTAGTCCAAATTGTTAAATTCTTTATTGCAGCAATTATGCCAAACAAGTTGTACAGCCAACACGTTTCGTTCCTAGGCGGAACTTCGTCAGGGCAATTCAAAATATAAAGAAAGGGGTCTCAACAGTGTGGACCAACCAAAGTAATTTGCGTCGTCAATCACACGAAACCCGGATCCCTGTGAAGGACTGAGTCGTCCCAGAGTATTCCACAAGCAAAAAGTATGAACTATTCACCAGGAAATTCCAATCTTTGTGGGTGAAGTATGATCACACACACAAAAGAGTGTGCCCCTGGCACAGGAGTAGTTTCCAGACTCCCAAAAAGATCCAGGCAATACGGATAGAAAGTGTGCAGGGGGTGCATATATTTTGCAAACACTTAGCACAAAATGAACTGTTAGCTCAGATTTACAGCAGCTGCTCCTGTCATAGTAACTGGGAGAGAAACGAACGTTGTGGATCTAAGTTGCAGATTCGACGTAGTTGACCACTCAATTTTATGGTCAACGTTGACTTCCCTTGGTGCTCCAGTTGCAATTTTTGCACACATCTGGCCTTAAATCTATCTAGTAAAAAATGCTATGGAACACAGGGTGAATGCTTGCCCACCGGGTTGTGTTTTGGTCCCAATATTATTTTTTCTTTTCATTAATGCAGTGGATACTTTTATACAGGCCATACAAGCCGATGAGCCTTGTGTTGCCGGGTGTCCTATACCAGTGTTATTATATGTTGATGATGCTGTGTTGTTATCTAGGACCCTGGTTGGCCTATGGGGAGTTTATTGCCTCAAAGAGTATGGTGATTAATACATCTAAAACTGTTACAATGATGTGTGGGCAAAGACCCAAAAAGTAGATCTTCTTTATCAATAACACGCCTGTCGTATGTGTAAACTCTTTCGGTCACTAGGGTGGCCTATTTACAAGCAATAGCTGCTGGACATAACATGTTCTTAATGCTAAATCTAAAATGTACAGAAATGCTAATGGCAATGTTAAGTTTTCATCTAAGTTGGATAGCCAGCCAATTAAAGAAATGGTAGAGATATATAAGGCTAGAGGAGTGGCTACTGCTACCTATGGCACCGGCCTTTGGGTTTAGACCTCTAGTAAGCAACTACAACTAGAGGAAAAACGCTTTATCAATTGCTTGTTTACCTACGTTTGCTTCTAATGTTATTGTCCATAAAGAGCTTGGATTACATTGCGTAGGGGACCTGCCTTTGGTTAAACTTCTGCTTCTTTGGTTTTCTATCTGGTCAAAAGAAGAGACTATTTTTAGTAAATCGATCAATTTAGATTGTTTAACGTTGGACGATACCTCATGCAATTCTTGGTTGTCGTATATTAATTCTTGTTTCAGCACACTTTTTAAACTGTCAGTGTGGGATGATCCTTTTAAGGTCCTGACACTTACCAAGAATCTGATTAAAGTTACTTTTATAAGGCACAGGGCCGATCTTAGAATGAGTTCGGAACTGATGAAATCAACAGTCCACATGTATATGTCTCTCTCCCTAGAGGAGGAATACCAATACTATTTGTCCTGGGTTATCAATAATCAACATTGATATGTGGTGACAAGGCCCCAGCTTGTACACCACTTGGTAGCTTTCCCCTCAATGAAGTTGTGTCCACCTGAGTTGATCTCTTGCCCATGTGATGGTGTAAGTAAACAGAGCACAATCCGCTTCATTTATATTATGTAGTTTTTATTCTGGTTATAGGTGTCACTATTTAAAAGCAATTTGTGCCACAACAAATTATTAGGAATTATACATTTGCCTTCATTTTTTTGTTATTTTTAAACATACATTTAGTGTGTTTTAATGTTGCAGTTTTTATTTTGAAGGCTATCAAGTGGAGGAAGAGTAGTATGTATTAGATTCTACTGCTTATGGAAATTAGCAAATGTATTACAATTATGTGCTATTCCGAACCATGCACTTCATTCTATTCTGTTATATTGTGACATTTTTAATGATACTTTATGTACTTGTATTGCTGTTTATTAATTTGCTGAATACATTATGAAACTGAACTGAACTGAACCTAAGGATCAACTCCTTCAATAGTGGTGTGACAAGCTTTAGAACATCACATCACCTTGTTGGGTATGTCTCAATCCAATTGAAAATTAACTAATAATCATTATAACATATCTTAGACCACTACACGGTGGCATGATTTTTCTACATTGCATTGCTATGCTGTTTGTCTTTCCGACATTGTTTTACTGACATATTCTGCTTATTTGACAAACATATTCAGGAATAATTCTGGAATGACTGCTAGCCATTATGCAGTTGTGCAGTTGTGTGTTGCAATGTTTGTCTTCTATTTTTAGTTATCACTACTTACCCTATGTAGAGTGCTTTCTCATACATGCATGATTCTTCACATCTCCATTGAACTGGATAGAGGAAGCACTGTCAGTGGCTGTTGGTTGGCATCTCTAAGAAACTGGATTATTATTGTGTGTGGGAGACTGTCCACTTCAAGGAATAATCACAGCCATTGATAGAAAGAGTGCTGACATTATTCAGACACTCACCCCAGTCACAGATCTGGCTTGAATCCATCATCGTTCTTTAGCTCACTTCGCCACCCAGTTCAGACAAGGCTATATGCAAATCAGTCTTGACCCTGTGCCTCATGGGAACAGTCCAGTTCGAACTGCCAAGCCGTGTCTTCCCTGGACTGGAAACAAGCATCCTGGGATAGGTTTTAGGCTAACAGCCCTCATCAGCCAGGCTAGCTAGAATCCAGTGGCAAAGCGAGCAAGGGACCCACGTCTGGGCATACCCTGCCAACTTAGGGCGAACAAAGCAAACACAAGGAGATGATGGACGGAGGGCTGACATTTTTCAGACACTCTTCCCCAGTTACAGATCTAGGTTGAGTCCATCATCGTTCTTTAGCTCACTTTGCAACCCCAGTTCAGAGAGAGCTATATGCAAATCAGTCTTGACCCTGTGCCTCATGGGAACAGTCCAGCCAGAACTGGCAAACCATGTCTACCCTGGACCAGAAACAAGCATCCTGGGACCTGTTTCCGTCTACTGCCCTCATCAACCAGGCTAGCTTTAATCCAGGAGCAAAGTGAGCAAGGGACCCACATCTGGTCATACCCTGCTGACTTAGGTCGAACAAAGCAAACACAAGGAAATAATGGACAGATCGCTGACATTATTCAGACTGTCAACCCCATTCACATATCTGAGTACAATCCATCTTCGTTCTTTAGCTCACTTCGCCACCCTAGGTCAGACACAGCTATATGCAAATCAGTCTTGGCCCTTTGCCTCATGGGAAAAATCCAGCCAGAACTTCCAAGCCATGTCTTCCCTGGACTGGAAACAAGCATACTGGGATTGGTTTTGGGCTAACAGCCCTCATCAGCCAGGCTAGCTTGAACCCATTGGCAAAGTGAGCAAGGGACCCACATCTGGGCATACCCTGCCAACTTAGGTCGAACAAATCAGACACAAGAAAATGATGGATAGAACACTGACATTTTTCATACACTCACCCCTGCTCACAGATCTGGGTTGAATTCATCATCGTTCTTTAACTCACTTCGCCACCCCAGTTCAGACACAGCTATATGCAAATCAGTCTTGACCTTGTGCCTCACGGGAGCAATCCAGCTTGAACTTCCAAGCCATGGCTTCCCTAGACCGGAAACAAGCACCCAGGGACCAATTTCGGGATAACAGCCCTCATCAGCCAGGGTAGCTTGAATCGAGTGTCAAAATGAGCCCGGAACCATGTCTGGGTATACCCTGCCAACTTAGGGCGAACAAAGCAAACACAAGGAGATGATGGACGGAGCGCTGACATTTTTTAGACACTCACCCCCAGTCACAGTTCTGGGTTGAATCCATCATCGTTCTTTAGCTCACTTCGCCACCCCAGGTCAAAGACAGCTATATGGAAATCAGTCTCGACCCTGTGCCTAATGGGAACTGTCCAGACCGAACTGCCAAGCCATGTCTTCCCTGGACTGGAAACAAGCATCCAGGGACCAGTTTCGGGCTAACAGCCCTCATCAGCCATGGTAGCTTTAATCGAGTGGCAAAGTGAGCCTGGACCCATGTCTGGAAATACCCTGCCAACTTAGGGCTAACAAAGCAAACACAAAGAGATGATGGACAGAGCGCTGACATTTTTCAGACACTCACCCCCAGTCACATATCTGGGTTGAAACCATCATCGTTCTTCAGCTCACTTTGCCACCCCAGTTCAGACACAACTATATGCAAATCAGTCTTGACCCTGTGCCTCATGGGAACAATCCAGCCTGAACTTCAAAGCCATGTATTCCCTGGACCGGAAACAAGCATCCAGGGGCGGGTTTCGGGTAACAGCCCTCATCAGCCAGGCTAGCTCGAATCCATTGGCAAAGTGAGCAAGGGACCCTCGTCTGGGCATTCGCTGCCTACTTAGGGTGAACAAAGCAAACACAAGGAGATGATGGACGGAGCACTGACATTTTTCAGACACCCGCCCCAGTCACAGATCTGGGTTGAATCCATCATCGGTCTTTAGCTCACTTTGCAACCCCAGTTCAGAGAGAGCTATATGCAAATCAGTCTTGACCCTGTGCCTCATGGGAACAGTCCAGCCAGAACTGGCAAACCATGTCTACCCTGGACCAGAAACAAGCATCCGGGAACCTGTTTCCGTCTACTGCCCTCATCAACCAGGCTAGTTTGAATGCAGTAGCAAAGTGAGCAAGGGACCCACATCTGGTCATACCCTGCTGACTTAGGTCGAACAAAGCAAACACAAGGAAATAATGGACAGATCGCTGACATTTTTCAGACTGTCAACCCCATTCACATATCTGAGTACAATCCATCTTCGTTCTTAAGCTCACTTCGCCACCCTAGTTCAGACACAGGTATATGCAAATCAGTCTTGGCCCTGTGCCTCATGGGAAAAATCCAGCCAGAACTTCCAAGCCATGTCATTCCTGGACTGAAAACAAGCATACTGGGATTGGTTTTGGGCTAACAGCCCTCATCAGCCAGGCTAGCTTGAACCCATTGGCAAAGTGAGCAAGGGACCTACGTCTGGGCATACCCTGCCAACTTAGGTCGAACAAATCAGACACAAGAAAATGATGGATAGAACGCTGACATTTTTCATACACTCACCTCAGGTCACAGATCTGGGTTGAATCCATCATCGTTCTTTAACTCACTTCGCCACCCCAGTTCAGACACAGCTATATGCAAATCAGTCTGGACCCTGTGCCTCATGGGAACAATCCAGCTTGAACTTCCAAGCCATGGCTTCCCTCGACCGGAAAAAAGCATCCAGGGACCAATTTCGGGCTAACAGCCCTCATCAGCCAGGGTAGCTTGAATCCAGTGGCAAAGTGAGCCCGGACCCACGTCTGGGTATACCCTGCCAACTTAGGGCGAACAAAGCAAACACAAGGAGATGACGGACAGAGCGCTGACATTTTTCAGACACTCACCCCCAGTCACATATCTGGGTTGAAACCATCATTGTTCTTCAGCTCACTTTGCCACCCCAGTTCAGACACAGCTATATGCAAATCAGTCTTGAACCTGTGCCTCATGGGAACAATCCAGCCCGAACTTCAAAGCCATTGCTTCCTTGGACCGGAAACCAGCATCCAAGGACCAGTTTCGGGCTAACAGCCCTCATCAGCCATGGTAGCTTTAATTGAGTGGCAAAGTGAGCCTGGACCCATGTCTGGAAATACCCTGCCAACTTAGGGCTAACAAAGCAAACACAAAGAGATGATGGACAGAGCGCTGACATTTTTCAGACAATCACCCCCAGTCACATATCTGGGTTGAAACCATCATCGTTCTTCAGCTCACTTTGCCACCCCAGTTCAGACACAGCTATATGCAAATCAGTCTTGACCCTGTGCCTCATGGGAACAATCCAGCCCGAACTTCCAAGCCATGTCTTCCCTGGACCGGAAACAAGCATCCAGGGACGGGTTTCGGGCTAACAGCCCTCATCAGCCAGGCTAGCTTGAATCCATTGGCAAAGTGAGCAAGGGACCCTCGTCTGGGCATTCCCTGCCTACTTATGGTGAACAAAGCAAACACAAGGAGATGATGGACGGAGCACTGACATTTTTCAGACACTCACCCCAGTTACAGATCTGGGTTGAATACATCATCGGTATTTAGCTCACTTCACCACCCAGTTCAGACAAGGATATATGCAAATCAGTCTTGACCCTGTGCCTCATGGGAACAGTCCAGTTTGAACTGCCAAGCCGTGTCTTCCCTGGACTGGAAACAAGCATCCTGGGATAGGTTTTAGGCTAACAGCCCTCATCAGCCAGGCTAGCTAGAATCCAGTGGCAAAGCGAGCAAGGGACCCACGTCTGGGCATACCCTGCCAACTTAGGGCGAACAAAGCAAACACAAGGAGATGATGGATGGAGGGCTGACATTTTTCAGACACTCATCCCCAGTTACAGATCTAGGTTGAGTCCATCATCGTTCTTTAGCTCACTTTGTAACCCCAGTTCAGAGAGAGCTATATGCAAATCAGTCTTGAACCTGTGCCTCATGGGAACAGTCCAGCCAGAACTGGCAAACCATGTCTACCCTGGACCAGAAACAAGCATCCTGGGACCTGTTTCCGTCTAATGCCCTCATCAACGAGGCTAGCTTTAATCCAGGAGCAAAGTGGGCAAGGGACCCACATCTGGTCATACCCTGCTGACTTAGGTCGAACAAAGCAAACACAAGGAAATAATGGACAGATCGCTGACATTTTTCAGACTGTCAACCCCATTCACATATCTGAGTACAATCCATCTTCGTTCTTTAGCTCACTTCGCCACCCTAGGTCAGACACAGCTATATGGAAATCAGTCTTGGCCCTGTGCCTCATGGGAAAAATCCAGCCAGAACTTCCAAGCCATGTCTTCCCTGGACTGGAAACAAGCATACTGGGATTGGTTTTGGGCTAACAGTCCTCATCAGCCAGGCTAGCTTGAACCCATTGGCAAAGTGAGCAAGGGACCCACATCTGGGCATACCCTGCCAACTTAGGTCAAACAAATCAGACACAAGAAAATGATGGATAGAACACTGACATTTTTCATACACTCACCCCAGGTCACAGATCTGGGTTGAATTCATCATCGTTCTTTAACTCACTTCGCCACCCCTGTTCAGACACAGCTATATGCAAATCTGTCTTGACCTTGTGCCTCACGGGAGCAATCCAGCTTGAACTTCCAAGCCATGGCTTCCCTAGACCGGAAACAAGCATCCAGGGACCAATTTCGGGATAACAGCCCTCATCAGCCAGGGTAGCTTGAATCCAGTGGCAAAATGAGCCCGGAACCATGTCTGGGTATACCCTGCCAACTTAGGGCGAACAAAGCAAACACAAGGAGATGATGGACGGAACGCTGACATTTTTCAGACACTCACCCCCTGTCACAGTTCTGGGTTGAATCCATCATCGTTCTTTAGCTCACTTCGCCACCCCAGGTCAAAGACAGCTATATGCAAATCAGTCTCGACCCTGTGCCTAATGGGAACTGCCCAGCCCGAACTGCCAAGCCATGTCTTCCCTGGACTGGAAAAAAGCATCCAGGGACCAGTTTCGGGACAACATCCCTCATCAGCCAGGCTACCTTGAATCCAGTGGAAAAGTGAGCAAGGGACCCAAGTCTGGGCATACCCTGCCAACTTAGGGTGAACAAAACAAACACAAGGAGATGAAGGACGGAGTGCTGACATTTTTCAGACACTCACCCCCAGTCACATATCTGGGTTAAATCCATCATCGTTCTTCAGCTCACTTTGCCACCCCAGTTCAGACACAGCTATATCCAAATCAGTCTTGACCCTGTGCCTCATGGGAAAAATCCAGCCCGAACATCCAAGCCATGTCTTCCCTGGACCGGAAACAAGCATCCAGGGACGGGTTTCGGGCTAACAGCCCTCATTAGCCAGGCTAGCTTGAATCCAGTGGCAAAGTGAGCAAGTGACCCACATCTGGGCATACCCTGCCAACTTACGATGAACAAAGCTAACAGAAGGAAATG
This sequence comes from Lissotriton helveticus, assembly GCF_964261635.1. Taxonomy (NCBI): domain Eukaryota; kingdom Metazoa; phylum Chordata; class Amphibia; order Caudata; family Salamandridae; genus Lissotriton; species Lissotriton helveticus. The sequence goes on from NC_136061.1 coordinate 479,013,902, forward strand.
ATGGACAGAGCGCTGACATTTTTCAGACACTCACAAACAGGCTTAACTTAGGGCAATGTGTAAAATGTTCATGCAGTAGCAAAATATTGAATTAAAAACACCAACCTATAAAAATGTCAAACCAAATTAGAAAAAATACAACAAAATTTAAAAATCGAAAATAGGGAAACGTATATATATTTATCAAAAGATTTAAGTAGAATGAGCACCAAAACCATAAGACATCAAACAAATCCTATGGCACCTGTAGACAGGATTGTCAGTGTGATTGTAGGTCAACAGTGGAGCCTGGGTTGCATACATCAAGTGGATTGATACCAATAAAATTTCTGGAAGTCAAAAAGTTACAAAATGATTCCAAACGTTATTCATTGTCCTAACAACCACAGATGTACACTCCCAATTCTCACTGGACATCAGGGCAAGGCACTTCAAGACTCTCCTGGTGTCAGGCAGAGGCCAACAACAAAGTCCAGTCCAAGTCCAGGTGCCTGTGGTCAAATAGGCACTGATGTGTGTTAGGTTTTTTGTGGACGACTGCAGATTATGGAAATTTCCTTCACAGAAATGTAAGAAAAATACAAGATTTTTGGCTGAAATTGAGGCTTGTAAGGCATTGCATGTAAGAAAGTGTTTTGGGATTAACGTGAGTCAACTCATGTTGGATTCCTCTGTGTGTTTAAATTTTTCAGAAATGACAAGGTTTGGTAGGTTTCCCTGGATGTACACAAGCTCAGGCGTAAATATTGCAGCTACCTCTATTGCCCAATCAGGTAATTGTTTTGCAGGAAATGTAGATGTCTCTGCATTGCGTTTTACTCTTGATTCTGTCATGGGTGCAAGACACACTCAGACAAATAGTGTATCATTTTTAATGGGAATGATATGTCGTAGGAAATATTTGGATCCCCACAAATTCTGGAATATTCCCTCTTAGAAATGTGAGGAAAATCTGTGTTTTTAGCAAAAGATTGAGGTTTGCAAGACCTCCTACTTAAGAAACCCTTGTGAGAACCACACAAGGCACACCACCGTGGACACGCCTGTGTGTCTGTTCTTCAGAAAGGCCTGGGTAAGTTAGGTTTCCCTGGGTGGTGGCTGAGTTAGTTTCATTGGGAAAACCCTGAGGGATATAGAGAAATTACGCTTTGCTGATTTCAAGAATGTAATTGCTTTTCAGAAGTGTATAGGTTTCTGGGATAACCCATGGATTTTGCACTTGTTTCCACCACAAAATACAAGTAGGTTGAAACCACTAAAATTAGGCAAAATTGACTACCTCTATGAATAACTAAAAACGGTGGTATTTTTTTTTATCCAACTCTGCCTACTTGTGGAAACTTTGAAGATGTTGATCCTAGAACAGCAAACCTTTCCTTAATTACAATTCTTAAAAGAAAAAAAAACATGCCTTCTACTGCAGCACTTTTGTCCCTTTGTGACCATACAAGTCCTCAATTGTTAGCCTTATTTTGGATATTTTCATGGTTCCCTATAGGGGAATTGACAAACCCTGGGTGGTGGGAAAACGACTCCAGTTTGGTGTGAATACCTTACATGAAAAAATGTTATTAAGCATAAGAGCCAGGTACTCAAATATCAAAAAGTGCTCAGGTATGGGGTTGGAAAATTCTCAGCAGCTATGGAGTCAAAACAAATATTAATATTTTCGGTAATAATTGAACATCTTATTTTATTTTTGCTTACCCTTTCTGCGTGTTGACAAATCTCTAGCTTAGTCTTTGGGGCTGATTACGATGGTAGGTGGATCGCCACCACCGGCCCAGTGGTGGCGATCCGCCCGCTATCTAAACCTGATTACCCCCGCCATATTATAATGGCAGGGGTATCGCGCCGGACGGAAATTACATCTGCCGCTTTTCCGCCGGTCGGCAATCGCCCCGATTGTCGGCCGGGCAGACTTGGGCCACAATATAATGGCGGTGCCTAGCAGGCCCCGCCATCCATATCATGATGCTGGGATGTAAAGGCCGTTCCATGACGGCATCGCCGCCATGGAAAGGTTGGTGGGGATTTGCTATGGAGGCCCTTTGGTGGCCCCCAGGGGGTGGGGGGTGCACTTGGGGGCTACCCATGGTACCCCCTCCATTTCCATGCATAAGGTGACAGGCACCGCGCGGTGTAAGCAGCACCCGCCGCAATGTTAAACTGCGGAATGCGACCGCCAGGGTGACGGTTGCATCCTAATTTGCAGTGTGGAACCACCGCATGTCTGGCAGCTGGTCCCAACACCGCAGGGATGGAGGGCGAACTTAAGTCCACCGGCAATCCTAATCACCCCCTTTTTGTCTGTTCATATCCGCAGAGTTTGAAGACCATTGCTAAAAGTCAATCTGTCGACTCTTATGAACATAACACTATCATGACCAAAGATTTTAAATGCCTTTAAATGGGTACATGCTCAGAGACAGTAGACAAATACATAAGATAATGATTCTAAGGTGTCTGGAACTGTACTCTGGAGGATGCACTCACATTTCAGAAACAGTCTTTCTTGGCCATGGTGTGGGGAGAGGGTTGAAGCAGTGGTTAAATACAGTGCATTGTATACCTGTCCAGAGTAGTTAAAACCAAAATCTTCTCGGGTACACTCATGATTTTAGCACTATGAGGGTTGAATGTTAGGGAGATCCAGGCAGATTTTTTAGTTGAAGGATGCCATTAACTGAAGTCTGAGCACATAGAAAGACGACTTTTACTGTTATTTATTTATTTCTGACTTATAGCACAAATCCAGGCCATGGTTGTGCAAAGCCCCATGATGCTCAGAATTATCTCTGAGGAAACTGAGATACCATAAGCTCACCCATGTCATAACCTTTTGCCAGGGGTGCATGTTAAGATAGTTTAGGGCATATTTACAAGAACATGTTGGAGCGCGGAGCTGCACCAAATTCGACAGTGTTGGGCTCTGGCATTTTCATAAAACGCAGGGATGCACCATATTCACAAGACTATGGCGCTACTCTGTGTTTTTCCTAGCGTTGGCAGTAAATGTAGCTGCCTATTGCCAATGCATCTCCACACTCTGCATGCTTTCTGCATCCTCTTCCGTCCAGTTCTAGAACCTGATGAAGTTCTGTTTGCCTAAGCATTGCAAACATTCTGATCGGAATACTGTCAATACGACACCGAGTAAAACCCAAACGCTGTAAATCCCCAGTCAGCTTTAATCCTACAATCAAGGATACACTCGTAATTAAAAATTGCTTTACAAATTCATCACATAACGTTGCTGACTTTCAAACAATCTTACACACATGTAATCTTTTGTGCTAATCCAATTGCCGCTTTATAATGTAGTTTCTTTAAATATTAAATTGGTCATGTATCAAAGTTTAAGTAAAGCTTAGTGTACTTATCTGATGCATGAGCAGCAACAAAGGATGATGGCTGCTTGTTTGGGACTTTTATATCTATTAGATTGTTGTTAAGTTCTAATTCTAAGTTATTGCATTATTGTTGCTGCTATGTGTGTGGCAATAAAGAATTGATGCATATAATTGGCCTCTGTGTCTTGCCATAAAATTAACTCATTGTCTCTGTTGTATTATATGACAGGGTATGGTGAAAACTGGATTGTAAAGTGGACCATTTTCGCCAATTTATTTTAAGATAACCTGAAGGCAAGCTGGTATGACAAAATATGCCACGGCGGCTTTTGGATCCCAGTCAAGGCCAGGTTATCAGCAGTTAATTTTTTCATCTTAAATTGTAGATAAATGTCCTTCACGAACAAATGCTCCCTGTGTATGTTTTACTTACAGATATGTGTAGCTATTTTAAAGTGTGACCTGCAAAAGGGCATAAACAGTATTAATCAGAACATTTAAATAGCACCCTGTTTCACTGTACAAATGTAACTTTTGCTATTGTTCAAAGTTTATTTTCATGCTAATACTCCCCAGCTTGCCCTGTAAATGCACAACACAAAAGTATTCTCAATATTTGGTATACGAATTGAGAACAATTTAGACATAAAGTCTGCGCGGGTCAGTCGTTCAGAAATGAATTGTACAGTGGTAATGATGAAGAAAAACAACGCTTTATTCAGATAATACCAGAATACACATTTACTTAGATGTGTTGAGGAAAGCACCAAACTTCTCCCAAACTAAAAACTCAGGAAATGTATATAAAAATCTTCACGGTTAGAGACGTCTAATTCCCCTTAAGAGTAGACCCATACAAACAATATGTTTTACAGCTTAGCAGGTATGCGAAATAATTTATGTAAGACTTCCTGCAGTTAAAAATTGCTCCAGCTGGGGGGCGTGGCTTAAGCGCCGAGGAGAATGGCGGCGTAGTCCCGGAGCTCCGGAGCCCAGCCTCGGTTTCTGGATGATTTTCGCCGTTTTTTTAAGCCGGAATCCCCTCAGCTCGCACCAGCAGGCATCGGAATGTGAGGGGCACATGGTGTGTATCTTTTTCTGCATTCAGGCGGCTTCTCCACGAAGTTCGTCTGCCTTACTCGGACTTTCGCGGTAACGGCCGCCATTTTGTGCGCGCTGCGCACCTTCTCACCTGAGGAACTTTGATGCTCGTTTCTCGCTGGACACCTCGCCCGTGACTCAGAACTTGCTCTTCCCATTGAGCGGTGAGTCTGCCACTATGTGCCTTCACGTTTTAACCCTTTCATGCCTGTTTTTCTGAAGCGCCTGTGCCTACACTCATGACCGCCATTTTGTGCAACTACCAATGACTTTCTACATGCGGTTACCTTCTGGCTGACTTCTAACATTGTTTTCACCGGTTCTGCTTTGCCTGTGTCGCCTAAAGGAGTTTCCCATATCTTTTTTACTGGCACGTCTCTGAATGCTTGTTTTATGTTTCATATGCTATGCGCCATTTGTCTTCTCTGCCTGCCAACGCCAGAGACTGCCTTTCTTCTCATCACACTCGCGCTCAGCCGCCTATGGAGGTTCATCACCTGCTTCTCATGGATCTGCATCGCATATCTGCTATATCTACGAGAAAGATGCTTCTTTGAAGCTCATGCTGCCGTGCACCTTTATATGAGTTATACAGCTTCCGCCTCTTGCTCTGCAACGGTGTGAGATATCCTTCTAGCGACTTCTTTTCATTTGCTCTCTCTGCATTGGTTTGGTTGCGATTGCTTCTCTACTGTATATTTCTGTCCGGCCTTGGTCGCACCACTTGCTGCATAGTGACTCTTTATGGGGAAACTCCGCAATTTGAAGCTTGCCGCGACTACCAAACTTCCTCCTGGCTCTGGCTCTGACTCCGACTCGCCTCTTTAGGACACGGATATATCCAACATGTCAAAGCCGTACGCCACATCTGGTGCAATCCCTAAAGCTCAAAATGGAGGGAAGATCTCCTCAACGTTGCCTACTATCAAGTGCCTCAAAAAAGATCCCCCTTCACCTGACAATAGTGTCTCCCCTTCATCTTTAGACACTATTCTGGAGGAAATTCGGGCCCTTAAACCATTTATAGAGGCCACCACGAGCAACATTCAGGCAATGCAAGACAAATGGTCGACTCTGGACTCTCGGGTTTCACTACTGGAACAATCTTCAGAGGCTCTCCATTCTACCTGTTCACGATTTCCTTCTTTGGAGGCTGAGGTTCTTCTGCTCAAGAAACAAACAGAGGATTTGGAAAATAGGAACCGCAGGAATAACCTTCGCCTTTACGGACTTCCGGAACTGTCAGAAGGGTCCAATCCAACGGTCTTCTTCCCAACTTTTCTCTCAAAAATCCTTGATGTTCCTGCCCTGGCCTCCATCAACATACAGAGAGCTCACCGTCTGGGCCCTAGAGTTTCTTCCAAACCTCGAGGTGTCATCATGTTGTTCCTCCAATTTACTGACCTTCTGCAGGTGCTCTCGGCTTCCAAGGCTAAGAAACAAATCGTGTGGGAGGGCCATCGTCTTTACCTGTCGCAGGATGTTTCCAAGGCCACCGCAGACAGAAGAAAGCAATTCCTGGACCTCCGCCCTCAAACCAGACTTCTTCGTGCACGATATGGTCTCCTTCATCCTTGTCTTTTTAAGGTCACCTATAAGGACAGAACCACCACATACGAAGATCCTGCCATTCTTCGGGAGTTCCTACGTCGACAAGGCTCTGATGTTATGGACGTTTCCAGACCCCCTTGAATGGCTTTTTGTAATTCCTCCTGTTCTGTTTGCGATTGTTTCTCTCTTGTTGCCACTTGTGACAATGCTTTTTTTAGTCTTCTTTCATGATTGTCTGCACATATTGTTCTTGTGTTAACTTTTCCTCATGTTTTTATCGAGTTTTTATTCCTATTATGTACTCATCTCGTTTTCTCCTTTGTCTCTGCAGGTCCTATTGTCCCTCACCCTCTCCTGATGTACTTGTTTCTGTTTTGTACAGTATTCCCTGGATTCCCTGTTTCCCGAGTTTTGGTTCCTGCTCTGGATGGTGTCGTCGTTCCCCCTTCGGTGCTACCACCCCCCCCCCCCGCTTGTGTTTTTCGTTTTTCGTAAGTATGATACTCAGTCGTCCGTTTTGGATGTGTACTGTCTTCTTGATCTTATCTGTCTTTGTTCTCCCTCTCTCCTTTCTCTTTCTTTCTCTCTCTTTTCTCCCTCCTTCCTTTCTGTCTCATATCTTCTTTTCTATTTATCTGATCTCCCTGTTATCTCTTGCAACTCTCTTATCTCCATTTTCTCATTTCTCTCTTTTCCTGGATTTAGTAAGCAGTTTTAGGCATTGTTGTATATTTTTCCTGTTGTCATTTCATTCCGTGTAGTTACTTGGAATGTCAAGGGTTTAAATAACCCTATCAAGCGACAACGAGTACTGACTCATCTAGCTAGACTAAACACTGATATAGCCTTTATTCAAGAATCTCATCTCACTGAGGCAGAGGCATTAAAGGTGAAACGTTGTTGGGTGGGTCATGTTCTCTTCTCCCCTACTGACTCTAAGAAGGGTGGGACTTTAATTTTACTACACAAAAAGTTGAATGTTTCTATTGTTTCACAAGAATGTGATGACCAAGGTCATTGGGTTTTAGTTCACTTGCTTATTGATAAGATACCGATTGTTTTATTCAATGTTTATGCCCCCACTGGTACTGATAAGCTGTTTTGGCCCTCAATTTCTACTAAGCTTTCTTCCCTTACTGAAGAATATATTATTTTTGGGGGGGACTGTAATTTGGTGTTTGACCCCTTCCTCGGTCGTCATTCCAAAGTCAGGTTCTCCCCTTCCAAGATGCATGCTCAATTCACTAATACTGTTTGTAATAATGCTTTGGTGGACATTTGGAGATTGTGTAACCCCGACCTTCGAGAATATAGCTTCTACTCTCCCGCTCACAACTCACAATCACGAATAGTCTATCTCTTCCTCAGTAAATCCCTCACTCAACATGCTACACACTCCGACATAGGGTCTATCCTAATCTCTGATCACGCCCCGGTACTCGTAGACATTGACCTCCTTCCATTCTCGCCTCACTCTGGCAGGTGGAGGTTCAATAATTCCCTTCTTCTCGACCCTCTCTTTAGCAAAGAATTCTCTATTTTTACCACTGAATTTTTCTCACTCAACGCCATTCCTCCTACCTCTGATGTTTCAGTTTGGGTCTCTTATAAGGCAGCCTCTAGAGGTTTTATCATTAATTTTGTCTCCCGTAAGAAACGTGCCAATGAGGCTAAATCCTCTTCCATACTCGCTAATATCAAAAAGTTGGAACTTGCCTTTCACTCCACGAACTCGGAATCTTCTCTTAAAGAACTTATTACGGCCAAGGTTTCTTTTAATAAATTTACCACTGAAGCTGCTTCTAATTCACTCTTAAAATGCAATGCCCGTTACTATGGCGGCCAAAACAAGATGGGGAAACTACTCGCTAACTATCTTAAAGTCCGGAAGGAACGCATTAAAAACCGAACAAATTAAATCCTCCTCTGGCGGTACTCTCTTTAAGAATAAAGACATTCTTCATGAATTCTCGCTTTTTTACAAATCTCTCTACATGCCGGAATCTATCCCTTCCCCTGACGATCTCTTTACTTACTTCCAATCTCTCTCACCCCCTCCTTCCTCACATGTGAATTTTGAACCTTTGACTGCTGATATTACCCTTTCTGAGGTCTCCAATGCAGTTTCTAAACTTCGAAGTGGTAAAGCTCCGGGCCCCGATGGTTTCACCATTGAATTTTATTCCCATTTTGCTTCCCTTCTTCTCCCGAAACTGCTTTCTCTCTATCACACCTTTCTGGCCTCTGGTTCCTCTAGCGGATCCTTTCAACAGGCTCTCATCTGCCTTATTCCTAAAGACGGTAAGGATCATTCTCTGTGCAAAAACTATAGGCCCATATCATTAGTTAACACGGACTATAAAATCCTGGCCAAAATTCTAGCTCTACGACTGGACCCTATCTTGCCAGCCCTGATCGGCCCTGAACAATCCGGTTTTGTGAAGGGTCGTCTCGCTTCAGACAATTCAAGAGTATTTTTTAACATCATCAGCAAAGCTTCATCGTTGGACCTTCCGTTTGCCGCTATCTCCCTTGATGCGGAGAAGGCTTTTGACAGGATTGGGTGGGACTTCATGTTTCGCGCTCTTTCTTGGTCCGGTATACCACCTAAGTTTATCTCTCTTATCTCACTGCTGTACTCTTGCCCTCAAGCGTCGATTTTCGTCAGTGGCGCAGTTTCTGATTATTTCACGCTCAGTAGGGGGGTTCGTCAGGGATGTCCTCTCTCTCCTTTATTATTTGTTCTCGCCTTAGAACCCTTCCTTACCAAAATCCGACAAGATAGTTCAATCTCTGGTTTCCCCTTCGGTCCTCAACAGATTAAACTTTCGGTATACGCTGACGACATTCTTCTGTACTGTTCAAACCCACTCTCTTCCCTTCGCGCCTTTCTACAACAGGTTTCCTCCTTCTCAGCCGTTTCGGGTTATCGTCTCAACGTCGACAAATGTGAAATTCTCCCCTTAAACTCGTCCTGTCAGAAGCATCTCTTTGATGTCTCTGGTTTCTCTTGGCAGCCATCCAAAATTAAGTACTTGTGTGGTTTGCCCCCCTTTTACCTGACACTTTGAAATTTAACTTCGATTATATCTCCAAAAAGCTGGATTCCGCTATCACTCGCTAGCATCCACTTTTCTTATCCTGGTGGGGTCGCCTGAACTCCATCAAAATGATGCTCTCCCCCCTTCTCCTCTACACTCTCTCAATGATACCAATTCATATACCCGATTACTACTTTAAAAAAGTTGACTCTCTCCTGTTGAAATTCCTCTGGAAGGGTAAGAAGTCCCGTATTGCTCTATCCTCTTTGCGTAAAGATAAATCTCAATCAGGGGTCCGCTTCCCTGACTTCAGAACCTACCATCGGGCTTTTTCTCTCAAACAGTCGGCTCGGTGGCTCTCTACAGACCTACCTTTTTATCCTCCCCTCTGGCTTTCACTTGAGGCTTCCTTTCTCTCTCCCTTTGAGTTTCGTGAATATCTCTCTTTTACTTCCTCATTGACTCGTTTTCGGTTTCCCGTTCTCTCTCACTCTCGCAAGCTTCTGTTTCCATTTCTCTCCTCCTTTTATCCATTCTCTTCCTCAACGCATGATCAACCTATCTGGCATAACAAATCACTCTTGCTACACAACCGTACCTTCTTCTGGAAATCCTGGCATTCCCGCGGTATCCGCTGGATCTCTCAACTACTTTCTCGCAATGTCCCTCTACCTTTCTCAGCTCTCAAGTCTCAATTTTCCTTGCCTGCTAGCTCACGATCTCAATATGACGCTCTTTATCCCATCCTCGTCTCATACCTTGCATCTCTGCCAGATTCTCAATCCATCCCCCTTTCTCACCGTCCCATAGACTCAGTTCTGGACTCTTCCCCCTCGGCTTCCTTTTTATACCGCTCACTTCAAGTTCCCATAGACAGAACCAAGACGAAGGTCGAATTGGCCTGGGAGCAGGACTTTTCCTCAGTTTGGCCTATTGCCCTTTGGGACAAAATCTGGACTAAGATACATAGGACCTCTAGAGCTGCCAACACGACCCAAACTCTTTTCTTTCTCTATAATCGCTCTCTCTTTACTCCCACAACGCTGTCCTCTTTCTCAGCGGATACCCCTTCCACTTGCTGGTCTTGCCCATGCCCTGTAGCAACTCTTTTTCATATGCTTTTCGAATGCCCCTCCACTCTCCATTTTTGGAATCTGGTTTGGTTACATCTTCAAAAGATTTTCCATTTCTCCACTCCCTTCTCACCTACTCACGTTTTTCTGGGCTCCCTATCTCCAGCACTTCCCCAAGGACGCTCTCACTACCATCTCATGGATCTCTTTCTGGCTGTTGCCTTCCACCACATCACTTCTAACTGGAAGCAGGCCTCCTCCATTTCCTTTAAGTCGTGGTGGAATGCAATCTGTTTTCATCATAGACTAGATACTAAATGTGTCTCCCCTATCTCGCTGGCCATAAAAAGAGACCTTCTCTGGCTTCCATTGTCTGACTACCTCTCCTCCACCTCCCCCTCTTCCATTACCTTTGATGCTCATTCTCTCGAGGTCCGCAAACCACCCTGAATTATATAGTCCCTTACAGTGTCCGAATATTGATTTATGCGATTTATGTTTTCTTTTTTCTGCTTACTTTTCATATTTTTGAGATAATGCTTGTTTTATTGCTTTGCTTTTTTATCCAATGTTATGATTCCCCTTTTTCTCCCTCCCCCCCTCCCCCTCTTTTTGATGATATTTGATTGCCTCTCCTTTGATTGTTCTTTTCATTTTCCTGTTTCTTCATGGTCCCCCGATTCCATGATTTTTTTCCTTTGTACTTCATATATTTCAATAAACTCAAACTTAAAAAAAAAAAAATGGCTCCAGCTTCCCAAAGCATGATAGTAGGTATTATGCTTAAATGTTTAGCTATGTACAGTGATATGTGGTAAGAAATATGTGAGGTGAGGATAGCAAATGTCTCAAAGCACAAACTGACCTTTTGCATTCTTCTAGGGTCGACAGGAAAGAAAGTGACCGGCACAGACTTTCTGGGTGTTGGAGAGATGAGCACTGGGAGGTAATCTGCACACACAAACATTTTTATTTTTGTTTTCGCATCATGGGCACTGTTGTGTTTTTCATTTATCTTCCACAGTAAACAGAGGAACCCATCATTTTGCAAACACTCACAAGGAGGCTTAAAGTATTGTACATCAGTAACCCAATATTATACTTTGAATATTATTGGAATAAACAAATATGAAACATAGATGGAAATAATGAGAAATAAGCATATTGGTGACATTATTATTTATGAAAATTCATATTCTAATATTGGTAATTTTGTTTATATTAATTCTTATGTTATTGTAATATATTGATATGAATATTTGCTAACTAATTTATATTAAATCACCAGTTTATTTCTAAATAAAGGGCTAAGAAGCATGTTGCTATGTCTATATATAGTTTCAGACCCTGCGGACTATCATAACTTAACTATTATGCAGCTCTTCGTGGTGCACTTTTGTTATTTCGAAATGCTGTAAAGAATAGCTGCTACTATTACTCAATTTGGTGGTACTTCCTTTTCAAAAGAATGGAAGGCTGTGCCAACCTTCTTACGATTCAGGTTTGAGATCTTTAGATCACCACATGTTCTTGCAACAAATGTTGGCTTACTGAGCGGTCTTGTCAACTATCAATAGCAAAAATATAAACTCTTTCTCACTAAAATGCGGGCACTCCAAGCATCACAATTTAGGAGTCCATGTTTGAATGTCAAAAGACTAAGAAGTAAGTGAACACTGTGCTCACCCCATTGTAATGCCCTTCTGGTTATAACAGAAAAGTGTTGACCCTCCTTTCCCCAGGGGTAGGAGTCTTCTCTCAGGTCAGGACCTAACCCAGATCTTGGACTGTCAGGATTGGACCATCAATGTTTTGTCCCAAGTCTGAGTACTTCTTTAATAGCATGTCTCACATCCAAAAATATGAGGTCCACAGCGGAGAAGAGTTGCCTACTAATCAAGAGTGAATTTGCCCATTTTCTCAGCAAAGTGGGAGTCACGTTAGACAGAGATACTCCTATAAAAAAAGTTGTGATGCTTTAGTTAAAGTTCTCCAAATGTGTCAAAACTTGTTTTTATAACCCAGAAGATGGCGCTCCAGAGGGCCATCTACCCTTCTGTTCTTAAGTTTTGGCCCACTGTCAACTGTTCAATTAATTTGTAACATCATAGAGGTTAAATTCATCTGTCAGCTGAAGGAATATTGCCACATCTGCTGTTCTGTGATTATCAGATGAATTCCGTTTACTTAGAGGTACTGAGACTGATGTGAAGGATACGACACAGAGGCTGCTTGGACTGAGGGATGAGGTTGGCCTGATGCCATGATTGTGTAAAATCTATAGGCAGCACTATGCCCAAATTAAGACAATATACAGTGACCAAATTGCAAGATTGAAATAAGGTAGGAATGCAAATTACCTCCCAATTGGCATCTCAGTGAAAGACATTCGAGCGGTTTAGATCGCCTGCATATTTACCTCAAGATAAAGGACACCATCTATTTGGAAATGCATGCTGTTATCTGTTAGGTAAGGTCATTAGCAGGGCTTTAAGTGGGGGGGGTCAATAGGGGGGCCCAGTTTTTTTTTGGAGTCCTCGAAAGGGGGCTCTAGGGGGCTCTATTTTCGGGCCTCAAAGGTAGGGTGAGCAGACGTCCCGGTTTTTGTTTGGTGTTACTAGTGAGGGTAACATGTCATGATAGTGAAATACTGCCCATTTCGTTTTTCACTATTGAAAGGCTATCTTGCCCATAGGATAACATGGGAAATACTGTGTGACATGTTTCCCTGCATATCTTCCCATAACGGCAAGATAGACATATGGAATCTAGTATCCCTGAACTCAGAATTTAATAACACATCCTTTAGTGAAGATGGTTTTTAAATTCTAAGTTTGGAAATAGCACTTTTAGAAAGTGGCTATTTTCCTGTTTAACCTTTTTGTGTGCCTCTGCCTGGTTGTGTATTGACTGTCTGGTTTGTGAGTGACAGGGGCTGGGGGCGGCTCCAGGAGGCTGGCTGAGTCAGCACAAGGCTGAATAGACCCATCCGCATGTAGAGTGGTGGGAGGAGTAGCACCTGGGTCTCAATAGGGCTGTGCCTGCCTGCCACAATGTTGGCTACCCCTCCTGCGGTGCGTCTGATGGCCCTGGCCCACACTCACAAAGGAGGAAGAGGTGCACTGGCAGAGTGCACCCAGAACTGGTTTAGATTGGGTCCAGGATCCCTCACACAAGAAGAACAAGGACTTTTGGGGTATAAAAGTAGGACTGGAACCCCAGTAAAAAGAGATTAGGAAACATTGTGATCAAGAAGAAATCCGTGCTGAGTGTCTGGGAGCTGACCTACAGTTGCTGTGATTGCTGAGGAAGGGACTGTCTGCTGTGTCCCCCTAACTTGAAGAGGAGCAGTGCTGTGTGCTTTGCCCCTCTGAAGCCTGCCTTTCTCCAAGTGCTTAAGAAGAGCTGGGAACTCAGGGATACAAAATTTCTCCAGCACCCACCCTTCCAGCTGCTGTGTGGGTCTCTGCACTGTGCCTTCGTGAAGCTGCCCCCCTGTGAAATCTGTCTCTGTGTGCTCCTCGGCACACAACTGGGGCTTAAGGTCGTGAGGCCTGCCCTGCCTCAAATGTGATCTGCCCCAGGATTGAGTCCCTCACGCTCTGTGTGTGCGGATTAACGCACCGCTGAGGAACTTTGGAGCACCTGCTTTGCCACGAGCGCTGTGTGCGCATTGACTCCACTGGCGCCCCTCGAGCTGTGTTGTGTGACCGAGGCCGGGTTCGCCGCTCTGAGAAGGAGCCTTGAGACCCTGCCAGTATTAACAACCACCGGCCCGGGATCGTCATTTCCGATCCGCGCTCAGATTGGTCACAGCAACGAGGATTTCCCCCAGCAACGCAGAGATTCGTCAGGCGGAGCTAGGTTGCATTTGGAGAAGCGCGAGGCGTCCCGTAGAAACCGGGGTTCCCTCACGCTCATCATCGAGGAAAGGAACTGCCTGAACCTGAGGCCGAGGCGCGTCCCACCGGCAAAAGCGGCTTCACAGGAGATCAGCGTGGACCTTCACATCCTAAGGTAACCGGTAACCGGAGTTTGCACAGGGGGGGAGATTATGATCACACGTGCTACCGGCGGGCCTGCCTTCTCTTTACAGCTCGCCCTGTTTCTACTTACGTGTCAGTGGCATAACGAAACCTAATGGGGCCCCCCTGCAAAGTACCTGGAGGGGGCCCCCTCTGACCACACTCAGGAGCTTGGGGAGCCCCACATCGTGGGGGCTGTGGGGGGCCTTTGTTACACCACTGGGGGGAGATCCATATTCAAGACTTTTTCTGGACTTTAGCCCAATAGCTGCCCTCGCTTTCCAGTTTTTAATTCAGTTCACATCTGGTTGGCAGCCCTCGCAGTTGCTCATTGTCTCCCTCTCTGTTTCTTGGGTCACCGTTAGCACCTCTCCTGCCATGCCCCTTTATAGTGCTGATTCTTGCCTACTTTGTTTGGTGGGTTTTACAAGTGTGTTTGCAGCAGTGTGCCGGGTCCTTCTGTCAGATTCCTGGCACGCCCCCGGGTCACTGTTGAACCACTCACTGCTGAAGCTAGTACGGCTTGTTTCATAAGGAATCTATTCCATGTTATATGCCCAGTATTATCTGTACAGCACATGCCCACAATCCTACAGCCAGTCAGCTTTCCTCCCCTTGTAACACCAAGACAGGGGATGCTGTCTCTTGAAACAGAGCTGCGCAAAGGAGGTGGGCTCCAGTTCGCCATTGCTCTTCTGCTCTCATTCCCTGGTTCTCAATTGACAAGGGCAAATTCAAGAATGTTCCTCTTTTCCATGGTAGAAGTAACTCTGTTGCCCTTAATCCAAATCAGTTTTACCAAACTCTGTCTGTAAATATCAATAAACGATGTGCCCCGGATTCTGAGAAAGAACTTATAGCCAGCTTCAGTGTGCTAGATGTAGGCAACTTGCCTTCTGGTGATGAATGCATTCTTAATGGTGAAACAGATATCCAGAAACTGTGTTCAGAGTTTCAGGTGCCAGCAAGAGATACTATCCAAGCTTTTAGACTTTTCAAAGTTTTTGGTGGAAAGAAAACCCCTGAAGCATTAAAAAAGTTAGTAGTTTGCATGGAAACCCTGCCATCAAGTAATGCGGATTGTGAGAGAGGTTTCAGTGCAATCAACTTAATTGCTAGTCCAACAAGGGCCTCTCTTCTTATAGAGACCAATACTTCATGCTTATGGGTAAAACTCAATAGTCCTCCATTTGAAACATGTGGCGCAAAGCTGTATGTAAAGAGTTGGCTGGCAAAAGGTAGAAGGTTTGGTGAAGAAAATTGTTGTGAGAAACCCCAGCAAAATAGACACAGTGAATATCTTAAAGGGTTTTGTGAAATCCTGCAATAAATTTCTAAGTAATGTAAATAATTTTTACATGTTTTTTTAAAGTGTTTGGTATTTTATGGCTTATACTTAAATAATATACTTTTTTGCCTATTTTATTATCCTTTGCTGGATGCGACTTAATGATTTTCTAAAGCACACAATGCTAGTTATCTTGATTTAGACCATGCCCCTACTCGGAGAGGCCACACCCCATTACGAAATGTGCCACGCCCCTTTTAGAGCACCCCCAGTTTTTTTTCCCACTTAAAGCCCTGGTCATTAGGAAATCTCTGGTACAGGGAATGAAAGTGGCATATTTAAACACTTTGTTCCCTGGTAAAACACAGAGTGAAATTATATGACTATGTTACATGGAATAAGGCTGAGTTAATACTGCTAACTGAGACTTTGTTAACCAAGGACTCTTCCCCAGAAATATTGGAAGCTAAACCTGAGTCATATTTTTTTACAACATGTAAAGAGAGGAAGAAATAGGAGGGGCGAAGCAGTGGCAGCCATTATAGGCAAACAATTGCAGTTGGTACATTTTCAAGGTAAACCAGTTGATATGGTAGATATGGTTGATCTCTTTCATTTTTTAAACAAGTTCTCACTTAATATGTGTGCTGTACATTGCAGCACACATGTGATGCCAGAAAATTAAGGAGAAAAAAAGCATTTCTCCTTTGTAGCGCCTGATTGAAGGGTGTGCTATTTTCTGGCACTAAACCCTGTCTACTTTATTTAGTAAATTGGGTTTAGCGTCAAACACCTTGGGTGGTTGCAGATTTTAAATTGCAATTCTGAAAATCTTTGGTATCTTGCGTCAAATATGTTTTACTCAGGAGGAAGTGGTTCACGTCGAGGGGTTATTCCCCATTCTGCAGTGCGACTGGAGGGTTCGTGAGTGAAGTGCCCGTTTTTGTGATATTTAAAACATTGACATTTTCTTACCTTAACCATTTGGTGCCTGCAGCCTTTCTCTGGTAACGTAACTGGGTTTAGCTGACAGTTGGGCTTTCTTCATTTCTCTTAGACAAACACACACAATGGGAGCTTAGGTGTAACTGGATGGGCCATCACTGGCATGAATGGAGGGCAGAGCATGGCACAGTCACCTTACATTTGAATAGCTGTGTCCTGCCTCCACACAGTTAGTCCGGAGGCTAGGCCAGGGAAGCAGATATCTGTGCACTTCAAAAGCATGCCTCCAGTAGCTTCTCCCCACTTAACAGGCACAAATGTGTATTAACAAGGACCTTAGGACACCAACACTTCAGTACACTTCTGGACCTGTGGCTACTCTGCCAGGAAAAAGAACTACTGTGCTGCTACAAGAGCTGCCACTTTGCTGGACTGCTGCTCTAAAGGAACTGATGCCTAATTGGGCTGACCTGCTGCCTGCTGTCCTCTTCCCTGGGGAAGAAGAACTGGAGCTGCAACTTCATCTTAATCACAGGACCCCAAGGGGACTCAAAATGGTAGTCTGCTGGCCTCCTGATCTCAGCCTCAGTGACATAAAAGGCTCGTCGACCAGCTCCTGAACTGAGCTGCAGTAAGTTCCTGACCCCCAAGTGGTTGTTCAGGTCCTGTACCCTTGATGTGGCTCACTGACTCTTGAAATCAGGCTTTTGGGCACTTCGTGACTGTGAACATGCCAGTTCACACCAAGACCCCACAGCTTGCACTGAAATCCAGCGCAAGACACCACCAGCCCTTCTCCTCGCACAGGGAGTATTGTTCTCCCATGGAGGAGTGCCAATGTGAAGCACCTGCCCCAACACCCAGACTGCCCTTGTGGCCAGAACAACATCCAGCGATGCTCTCCGTGCTTCTGTGACCCTCTCCAATGCAAACAAGACTCTTGTCACAGAACCTGAGAAGGTAAAACATCCGCTGGACTAATCTAGGACTGTATCCAACCCACGCACCATCATGGTCAGCCTGAACTTTTCACTTCAACATGGTCCAGCGCAGCCAGATAGCTGTGGTTGATGCTTTGTTCTTTTAGGTGCTATATTGCCGTTTTTTCTTTAGCAATTCATAACTCCAACATTGCTGATACGCTTTTTTTTTATTTTGGTCCTGTATTTATTACATTTTGCTCAATATTTCTAACTGGATGTGGAATCTTTTTTGTGTGAGGTTTTTACTGTTTTACTTCGTTGAAGTTTTTCACAGATACTTTACACATTGAATCTAAGTTAAACCTGAGTACTCTATGCGAAGCTACCAGGGCTTTGAGCACAAATTAGTGTGGGGTTTGCTCATGCCTTACCCTGACTAGAATTGTGGTTACTGCTTGACCAGGGCTCACACCACAATCAACCAGTAACCCAATTTCTAACATTGGTACCGGTAGTGAGGATAGAACTTGTGTTAGTGTAGTGCCATACAGTGATTTGGTGTACACTACCATCCCATATCTAAGACCATTATGAGTTGGGGTTTTTTACTCGCCTTTTTATCTCATGTGGTCATTTTTCCAAAATTGTATTCCTGCCTCATCTTTAAACACTTGAGTTTCTTCTATTGTTGAACCAGTCGGTACCTCAACAGAATGGAAATGGATCTCTACTGCCTGTCATATTACACTATGAAGGAGCTGAGGAAGTTCTGCAGGCAAAGGGGGCTGGTTGTGGTGCAGGCTTCCACTAAGCGGGAACAGCGAGTAGCCTTGTATGATTTTGAGGTGAAACGCTGGTATGGGAAGCCCCCAGAGGACCAGGAGGGTGGAGACTCTGAGGAGGAGGACTACTTTTCAGCTGTAGAGAAAGAGGAAGGAAAGCCCATTTCACTCCAAAACCAGAGGACCAAGGAGGCGTTGCCCCTAAGAAGAATAAGAAGGAGGAGGAAAATTACCTGGCAATGGCTAAAGAGGAAAGTGGGTGGCCCACAGGGACGGAGTCCCCTACTGGGTCCAGCATAGTAAGCAGTGTCTCCTTCCACACCCTGTGTCCTGAGGAGTTGACCGACAAACAGGCTGAGAGGGACCTGAGGATTGCCAGCTGGCCCAACTGATTGCAGAAGAGAGAAAATCTGAGGCTTAAAGAGCTCTGGTGGAGAACAGAAAGTCTGAGGCTGAGAGGGTCTTAGATAAAGAAAAACGTGCTATGGAGGCTAAGAGAACCTTCGAAGAGAGAAAGATCGTGCTGGCTTATGAACTGAGCCCTAAAGGGCTGGACTTGAAGCCCAAACAGCTGTTAGATTTTGCAGAAATGGTGGCAGTGAAAATATGGATCACAGACATAAGAATGTTGTGATACATAACTACCATGCTAAAAATATTGATAACAAAATTATCATTTTCCTATACCTATAATGGTATGTACAAAAATATTAAAAACATGTTCTGCACTAATATTGTTAAAAATATAGTTTTTAATATATATATATATTTATATATATATATATATATATATATATATATATATATATATATATATATATATATATATATATATATATATATATATATATATATATATATATATATATATATATATATATATAGGGAGAGAGAGAGAGAGAGACAGAAAGAGAGTTTAAAATAGTAAATCGTATAATAGTTTAATATATAAAAATAACAAAATGTAAATTAAAGAAAATGTGACATTTAATACTATGTATAAATATATATGTATATACATATAGACACATCAAGAAAAAAAAGAGATGACAATGGAATTAAATTGTTAGCACATACAAGTTGTTCAGGAAAGGATTTGAGTGCACATTTATCAAATTGCCGAGCTCAATGGAATGGGGGACACTACCTCACCAAAAATAGTATCAAATGTATGAGCAAGACACACATATAAATCTAAATAAAATTTGTCCAGAGCACCACCACTATAAAACAATTGAAAAGTCCATATTTTCTCTGGGTCCTTACAGTTGTGTCCAGCAGTATACATCAGTAAGTAATTATACAGAAAAAGACAGTGGAAAGTTCCAAATTCTTTATTTGTTCACAATCCAGCTTGAACACACAGCCGACATGTGTTTCGTCAAAAGACAACTTTTTCAAGGCTCAACAAAACAGTACTTAGGAAGAAGATGAACAGCAGGAAACGCTGGTATATTTCTCATCAAAAACAGTATATTCAGCCCAGGGCGACACAGTTAGGATGAATCTTGGCTTGAGAACCAGACTCCCTGTCCCACAGAGAAGTGTACAAGGAGAAGCCAGGACCTTGGTAAGACCCTAGCCCTCGGTTGAAGTGGTCAGAAAAGCCGAAGGGACCGTCCGTCCCAATGCAAGTTCGTCTTTGGAGGACGAAACTCGTGTCAGCTGTGTGTTCAAGCTCACCTCCTCTGACTACTACTGACCATGCAGAAAGCCGCATCCAGACTTGTCTTGCTTGATCTCCCTAGACAAAGCCACATCACTCTCTACCTCAGGGAACTTCACTGGCTCCTTATAAAGAAAGATGCCAGTTCAAGCTTCTGACCCACATACACAAGGCCCTACAAAACTGTGGACCCGCCTACTGGAACAGTCACCCACGCACTCATCACCAGCAGACTGGACTACAGAAACGCCCTGTAGACGGGCATCAACAAGTCCCTACTCCGCAAACTCCAGACTATACAGAACACTGCTGCCAGGCTCGTCCTCGGCATCCTGCAGCATGAACACAACAGCCAACACATACGTAGACTCCACTGGCTCCCTGTGGAGAAAAGATTCTCCTTCAAAATCCTCACTCACTCCTATAAATGTCTACTCAACAATGGACCCAAATACCTCAACGACAGAATCAACTTCCACGCACCCAAAAGAAACCTCCGATCAGCGAACCTCGCACTGGCCGAAACCCTGCATATCCTCAGGCCCTGAGCAGGCGGCAAGATTCTTCTCTCACATTGCAGCCAAGATATGGAACGAGCTATCACCTGACATCAGACGCGCCCCCTCCCTGAACACCTTCAGGAAGACTCTCAAGACCTGGCTCTTCGGCAAGACAGACCTGCGGACCTCCCCCCCTTCAGTTCCTTGGGACCCTCATGGGTGAGTATCACACTTACAATTCCCCTGATTGATAGATTGATTGATTGATTGATTAAACCATTGACTGAACTTCCATGAGCCCACCAGAAACATCCACTCTGCTTCCGCTTGTCTTACCCACCCCCCTCTTCTGTCATAGCAGATGTGGAGGTCGCTCCTTCTCCTACCTAGCAGCACAGACAAGGAAGGAGCCACCCCTTCATTGAGGGGAATGGTTTTCCCCACCTGAAAGTCCTAGCTTGCCAAGCACATGTTCAGTCTCAGGGTACAGACCTGAGGCTGAGTGGCCAGTCTCAGGGTACCACCCCATAATTGGTGGGAAAGAGATTGGAAGTAGGTTACAAAGCACCCGCGGCTACTGCCCCCCACTCAGAGAAACTACAGAGTTCAGACAGGTTGTGACAGCTGTAAATGGCATCTGTCGGTTTCTGTCCTTATTGGCAGAGTTTCCTTGGGTTGGGCACAGAAGTCTGATCCAAGGGGTGTAGTGGACCACATCACTTTGTTGACCATGGTAGGACTGTCTGCCTATTGGGATGCATTTGTGAGCACATTAAGCTTAGGTGCTTCACAGATGGGGTCCACAAGTGAGGAGAATTTAGTGGCATATGGGTCAGTTTAGTGGCTCAGGAAAGTATAGACAGAGGGATCTAACTGAGTTCAGAGAGATGTAGAGCTGACAAGTGCTCCTGCATAACAAGGCCTTCGTCCATGTGCTAACATCTAAGCAGGAAAGCCCATCAAGATATTGATTGGTGTACCTCTAATGGGCCAAGGAGAAAGACACCAAAAGGGAGAGGAGGACCCCTGCAGCAGAAGCGCTTGTGACGAGGTCAACCCCGAGCAGCTGAGGAGGATGGTCGAGGCAAGGGTCAATAAGGCAGAGAAGAGTGAAAACAGAGGTGCTGAACCAATGAGATGAGGCCAGGAAGTGGGAGAACCTGCCGGGGAGGAACACGGGCCAACTACAATTGTCTCCACCAAGGGAGACAGATAAACCACTTGCAGCCACTGCAACTCCAAGGAAGGAGATGCTGAGGTCCCTATAGCTGCAGCCTGAGGTCTGGGCCATAGCTCCAGGTAAGTGTTGCTTTGCATGTTACAGGATTAGTAGTAAGTTCACTGGAGTGTTTTCTTTGGTGTTGGGAATGCAGAGGTGACAATCCCTTTTCTCACTTGGCTTAGGGGCACATGTGGTCTGGAAGGTTTACTTTAGCACTCAGATGGTCACTGGTGAAGTCTATAGAACAAGGGTACAGAGATTAGTATCTCAATAATTCTTTTGCTTTCTGAGGCTCTGCGTGGCTGTGACAGAGGAGGTTAGAAGAGTGGGAACCCAGAGAGGCAGCAGAACTACATAACCGAAAGAAGAGTGAAGGAACTCTCTGAAGAATCACATTTTATTTATCTTATGTACTGCCTATAATAATCTTACAAATCTCACCACTTCTATGAAATGGTGTTGAATAAAATTACCTAAGACATCAACAATCCAGGTTTTGTCTTTCCTGCCTGTAACTGTTACAAAGCTATCATGATGGGAGGGAGGAGTTTGGCACAGCCCCACTTATACTTGGATTTGCTGTGTCCTGCCTCCAACCAAAGGACTGCACCCTCTCTAGTTTGTCTGGATCCAGGCTCAGGTAGGCAGGGCATCTGTGTTCCTCAAAGGCATGCCTCTAGAAGCTACTCCCTACTTCAAAGGCACAACTGTGTGTAAAAAAAGGACCTCAGACACCACCACTTCAGTAAACTTCTGGACCTGTGAATACTCTGCAAGGAAGAAGGACTGCTGTGTTACTACAAAGATTCCCACACTACTGGACTAATGCTGCTCTGCTGTGCTGACTTGCTGCCTGCTGCCCTTTTGCCTGCGGTAGAACAACCGGATCTGCAGCTTCAACATGATACCAGGACCCCGGAATGGTTTAAAGGGATAGTCTACTGGCCTCCTGATCTGAGCCTTGGGGGCATAAAAGGCTCCTCAACCAGGTCCTAGACCCAGCTGCAGGAAGTTCCTGACACCCAGGTGGTGCCTCTCAGGTCCTGGACCCCTGCTGTGTCTCACGGGCTCTTGAAATCAAGCTTTTGGTCTAGTTGTGACTGCTAACAGGCCCATTTTCATGAAACCGCACCACTTGCACTGAAATCTGATGTGAGCGGCTGCCAGCCCAATTCCTCACACAGCAAGCATCAATCACCTGTTGAGATTGCCAGCGCAAAGTATCAGCAGGAATATCTGTAGCTCCAGGCCTGCCTTTCACACCACTCCAACAACTGGCCACAATGCTCTACTTGCTCCTTTCAACCCTCTCAAACATGAATGGAACTCTTGGCACAAAACTTAAGAAGGTAAAACTTCAGCGAGTCTAATCTAGGAGTGTGTCCCGCCAGCGCTCCATTAAGGTCAGTCTGAACTTTTGACTTTGACCCAGTCCCACATGTTTGGATTTTTGTTGCTTTGGTAGTTGTATTTATTTAATTTTGATCTATTTTTCCAACGTGGTGTGGGATATTTTTGTGTGGTGTTACCACTGTTTCAATTGTTGCACAAATACCTTATACATTGCCTCTAAGTTAAGCCCGGCTGCTCTGTGCTGAGCTACCAGGGGGTTGAGCACGGCCTAATTTGGGGTTTGCTTGTGCCTTACCCTCACTAGGATTGTTGTTGTGGCTTGACTAGGGCTCACATCCCAGTCAACCAGTAACCCCATTTCTAACAGCCTCTTATTGTAGAATTTGTAAATAGGGGCTGTAGTGTTCATAATTGTGCACATGACTCCCAGCAATTGTTTAATCTGAATGGTACTCCTACCGCAAATGCACATTTCCAGGATACCTTACTGAAAAATAAGATCTGTGCCTGGAATCCACATTATTTACTTAATAAACTAGGCCTGCTACCGCCTCTCTCACTTACTGTTAAGAGTTTGTGGGCTATGATTGATGGTAATTTCTCAATCGTGACTCAAGGGAATTATCTGATGTCTAAGTGAACATTCTTGTTAAAAGTGACAAGGAAAACATGCCCTCTGCTGACATGTGAAGTACACAAAGCAATAGTGTCTATTTTATCTAGGCTGGATTATACTAATGTGATTTATGCCGGCCTCCCTAATGCTATATTGCATAAACTCGAAATGATTCAGAATGATGCAAAAAAGTTGGTCTATGGTGTTCCAAGACACACCCATGTCACACCTTTGTTAAAGAAGCTTCACTGGCTTCTTGTGAAACAACGGGAAGAATTCAAAGTAAACTGCATGATTTTTTGGGTACAAATTCCCTAGCGCCTACATTTGCGGCAGATAAGATAAAACAATGCCTGATAGAAATGGGGTTCTCTAGTTGGCAATGGTTTGCAGGGTAAGTGGCTACACTTCTAAAATAACCCCTGCTCACCCCCTTGGTATCTTGGTACGAGCAGACAGGCTTATCTCAGAGGCAGTGAATCTTTAGCTTTAGCATTTGTGAACCCATACAGTAATACAGTGAAAACATTATAAATGGACACCACACCAGTTTAGAAAAATAAGTAATCTTTAGACTTAACACAAGACCAAACAACGAAAATCCAGAATACAGTAATCAAAAATATGACTTTAAAATGGTAGAAATAGCTTAGTTCAATGTAGGTGGTAAATGCGTACTCAAAGTACCTTGGATGAGTCAAGCAATACAAAAAACAGGGTCAGAGGGAAGGTGATGCATCGTTTCCTTGCTTCGGGGGTGATGCGTGGGTTCCTTACTGCAGTGCAGGGGAGGTGATGCATTGGTTCCCTCCCGGAGAGGAGGTGATGGGTCAGTTTCTTACTGCGTTCTGGGGCGATGCGACAATATGGTGCCTCGATGCGATGCAACGATCAGGTGCGATGCAACAAAATGTCATCTTGGATGCGATGCGACAATGTGGATGCGACGGTTGTGCGGTGAAAACGATGAATTTGGAGCCGCGACAGTCCCTGCGACGCGCTTCTACAGTGATGTGACGCAACCTCTGCGGCAACGGCATGCTTCTCCAGTGATGCGACACGCTTCATCTGCGATGTGAGGGCGAACAGCTGCGGCACGCTTCATCGGGGATGCGACGGCAACTGCTGCGGCGGCGACACGTTTCTCCCCGTTGCGTCACGCTTTCAGCTCCCAGCGACACGCCGTCTTCTCAGAGGGCCCAAACAACAGCAGGCACCTCTCTGCAGGTAGAATTCCCAGCAAGGGAATTCAGGGGGAGCTGGTGGTGAAGTCTTTGTGCCGCTGAGACTTCAGAACAGGAGGCAAGCACAGTCATAAGCCCTTGGAGATCTTCCTCAAGATGATAAAGTAGACACAACAACGTCCTTTTTCTCGTTTCCTTGGCAATAAAGTAACCACTGCAGGCCAATCCCAACAGCAAACAGCACCTGGGCAGTAATCTTCCTTCAGCTTCTCTGGTTCTTCTCCTTCACAAAGGGTTGTCTTGATTCCCAGAGGTGATCTAAAGTTCTGGGGCCTGGGCCCCAATATTTATACTGCAAAATCCTTTGTTCTGTGAAGGCAGAAAGTGCCTGTACCTAGTCAAAACCAGTTCTGTCCTCCTGGATGCAGCTTCCTGGCAGGAGGTGGAGACAGCATTGTTTGAGAGAAGACCTGGCCCAGGTAGCTGAAAAGAAAATCTCCTCCCCCTCCTCTATATTCAATGCAGGTCATGTTCAGTCCTGCCCTGACCCACTAGACTACTGGAACCAAGACGCTCTCCAGCCTCCTGTCACTCACAAACCAAACATGGAATACACAAACCCAGCAAAGACAACTGGATGGTTAGGCAAGAAAATACCTACTTTCTAAAAGTGGTATTTTTAGACACAGAATGTAAAAATCACCCTCACTAAAAGATGTATTTTAACATTCTGAGTTCAAGCATTCTAAACTTGAATTTCTACCTTGTTCCCTGTGTCGGTTAGGATTATAAGATGTTATAATCAAACTGCCCATTCTGGCCTATGTGAACAGGTAGCCTTGCAATAGTGAAAATCGAAATTGGTTGTAATTCAGTATAAGGGCATGCCACACACATCAGGGCGTGTCCTACCTTTTACATACAATACACCCTGCCCATGGGGGTACCTTGGGCCTACCTTAGGGGTGACTAACATGTTGAAATGGGAAGGTTTATGGACTGGCAAGTGGGTGCACTTGCCAAGTCGACATGGCAGTCCCAGACTGCACACAGGCTCTGCAATGGCAGGCATGAGCCATATTTTACAAGCTGCTTCTGTGGGTGGCACAACCAATGCTGCAAGCCCACCAGCAGCCTTTGATTTACAGGCCCTGCGCACACATGGTGCACTGTACTAGGGTCTGACAAGTAAATCAAATAGCCAATCATGGAATCACTAATCTATTACAACAATTTACAATAGGGAACACTTGCACTTTGACACTGAATAGCAGTGGCAAAGTGCCCAAAGCATCTAGACCAGCAAAAACATAGCAGAATTACAGGAGGCAACAGCAAAAAAATAATAATTTGTAAGGAAGACCCACGCCAATGATGCCAGGTCTAACAATGCCCCCTTATGCAATTTTATATCTGCCAATGCAGATTTATTGGCTGTTGCTAAAGATCCGAACTGCAGGTCTGGAAGCAGAAGTTTCTTAGTGATAGCTCTTGCAATGTGGAACTCTCTTCCAATGACAATTCATCAAGCCACGGACAGTCTTTCCTTCCCAAAATGTTTCGAGGAATGGCTGTTCAGACATGCTTCTGAGATGAAGTTGAGCAGCTCAGAAGCCCTCTAGACACTATTACTACACCACTATGAGACCGATGGTGAGCATGCACTTTATATGTCTCCAACAACATAACGTAACATAACATAACATCATCGGCCCCATTATTTTCATCAACTGCATGGATCAGAAGTTGAGAATGTAGGTGTCTTCCTGGCAAAGGATTTGTTCTTTACTTTTGGAAAAGGTCAATCAGGTTTACTTCTGCAATGTCCTTTCTTTTTCTTCCCCTGTAACAGTGAGTTGTCCTTTTTTTCTTCTTTCCCGTATGTTGCTTGTTTCCTCGGTCCATGTGATTGATGGTTGTGTGTCTATTTCAACTTTGTGCTGATGACAGCATATCCTGCCTGACCTTCACTGCAGTTCTGGTGACTCTGTGAATGTATGAGCTTGCTCAGGGAGAGGGCAGCCATTGGTGCTGGACAAACAGCATGCCTACATATTAGTAACACCACTGATGATATTTTGATCTGGTGGTTTCTGGCGCTCGCCACCTGCACTTTACTGTCAACACAAGGCTGTTATGACAGCCTGTCACATTTTGGGACTGTTTATCCTATTGGGGGAGTACCAGTGCTGTTGTTTAATAATTAAATATACATTAAAATCCCTAATGACTGCCACCCAAAGCTGTAAGAATAGTGGGCAGCATTTATTAGTCATTTTAATGTATATTTAAATTCGGAATTGTCACAATGTATGAGTGTGATGGCTAGTAGTGATAGTACTGTCATTGGCAGTACTACTGGGAGCAAAGGGAGGGGCAAGCTACCGTGGCCTCCTGACAAAGGCCCTGGCACTTCTTTTTTTACAAATTGAGCATTGGGTAAGACTGAGATCCTGCTCCTCTGTGGTGCTTGCTATCTATAGTTCTTTTTGCCTTGCCTCATTGCATATGTCTACCATCATCCTATTTGGATGCAGTTAGAATTTTGTGGTCATATTCAATGGTGTTGTGTTTTCAAAGAAGGGAGAGGGTGAGAGGGCGAGTTTTCCATTCACAGAGAGAATGGTAGGTCCAGCTTGGTGTTCGCCCAAATTGGTATGAAACACAAGAAGTACCAGGCTGTTCCTATTAGGAGTGGGGGTTTGGTGTAGGTGACGCCCGAGCGTAGTGATAAAACGCGCGGGTATCCAATTTGTTGGATATAGTGGCCTCACACACCCTTGCAGGTGTCATGCTTCATCATCGGCAATGCTCCTCGTTGGTCGGCAGTGCAATACCCAACGGGCAACACCTCAAGGAGGGGCTCTTTGGCGGAGATCTTTTTCCAACTGCCGTATGGGTGAAGTGTGGGTGAGGGGCCAGTGCTATGTAGACGTTACTGAGGGTTAAAATTGGGGTATAGGGTACCAGGATCAGGTTTATTCTAGCGGTCCCTTACTCCAAGTTAAAATAGAGTGTAGAATGGACTCGGAGGGGAATAATGCTCCCTAGTACGAGTCTAGACTAGTGAATACATTAATAGGTCGACATGTTTCTTGCTGGATGCCTACTGACAAGCGATTCTTCAGGACAGTGTATAAATAAATAGTATGTGCTATATCGGACTGTCTACAGAGAGCCTTTACACTTCACCCATACGGCAGTTGGAAAAAGATCTCCGCCAAAGAGCCCCTCTTTGAGGTGTTGCCCGTTGGGTGTTGCACCGCCGACCCAACGAGGAGCATTGCCGATGATGAGGCATGACACCTGCAAGGGTGTGTGAGGCCACTATATCCAACAAATTGGATAACTACGCGTTTTACCACTACGCACGGGCATCACCTACACCAAACCCCCACTCCTAATAGGAACAGCCTGGTACTTCTTGTGTTTCATATTCAATGGTGGCCTCACTTTTCCTAAACTAATAAATATTGTATTATGTCAAGAGAAAAACACAAAATGCAGAGAAGATCAACGTGAAAGCACTATATACAAAGGCACATTCCACAACAGATGGCACAACAGCTCCTAGTTCTGGTCAACAAATACAAGCAACATACATCCAAAGTGGAATTCAACGGTAGAGAAAGTTATTATGAGGCAGTGTGTTTTAATAAAAAACAAAAAACATTGTCTATCTCTTTTCCAAGACATTGTCCTCCACATCAGAGAGGGCTAATTCAGGAACTGTCAGTTTGAGGGACACAGAACTGCATCAATAACATTTGCTACATTGTATATCTCAGTAATTACAAAAGGAGATAGCAGAGGGAAAAACAAATCAGTATAGACCTCTTAATTAAGATTCAAACCACACCCTTTGTACGGCACCCAATTTGAAGAGGCTGCATCTCCCTGGCTAGAATATGATTATTTTATTTTCCACACCAATTCTTAAATGAGCTGGGTATATATGCCATTATAGGCCCCTTGGTTGATTAAATCCTTTCTGAGTCTTTGCAGCTCCTGCTTTGGGATAGTTACAAACATCATTGTTTCTTTCTTCCCACCTCAAATGTAGATCTTGGTGTATCTCACCAACTCATCTCCTGGAGTGCAGCCACTTATACCACCCCTTCATAAATACACTGCTGAACCTCTCACCTCCACTGGGTCTCCACTTGATGTGGAAAATGGCAGTTGTTGCCATCATGGCCTGCACAGTTCTATTCAGGAAAGTCCTCTGCCATTGGTTTTACATGTTCGGAATTCCCGATCAATACTTTTGCAATGCTCGGTGAAGTCACCATCCGCTCCTTCTCTCCAAACCATGAACGCACACCATTGAAAATCAACTCGAAAACTCTCCCAAGGCACCGAGTTTGACAAGATGCATATTTCCCCAAAATGGTCATTTGTATCAATTCACAATCCCGTTTGAGGAGTTGGTAAAAGTTTAGAGTCTCCTAAAATTAGATTAGTACATTGAAAAAAATAAAATTGTGAATCAGAGTTTGAAGCCGCAAAATATGTTTTCTATTTCAGGCCCTTGTTCCCTCCGAAGAAAAATGCTGCCTAGAGGGGAATCATGCTTGATCATCTTTGTTTTATTTTTATTTTGTTTACAAAGTTTTATATAGCGCGAACAAGATCCCAAAGGATATCAGAGCTCTCTACGAAGGAAGGAAGGAAGGACATGAATCCAATATCGACAACAAGAAAGATTACGCAAAAGGAATACTCGCATAAATCCGAGACAAATAATTGCGAAATTCCCAGACAAATGAATGAAGGAGAGTAGTACAATAAACAGGTATGCAGCAGACTACAAAAGGGGTACACAATGCGGAAAAGAAGTGCATAGATCCAATATCGACATCAAGTAGGAATACTTGCATGTTTCCCAAACAAGAGAATCAAGGAGAGTAATATGATAAGCATGAATATAACGGGTTATGAAGGGGGACACACCATGATGGTAAATAAGAGCAGCATTATATTAGGGTATAATGGTTGTAGGAATGTAAAAAATTGGTTTTAGGACATGGATTATAAAGTGAACTAAAAAGCGCATTCTTTTCATATAATAGGCCTACAAATGTCGTTCAACTCAAATACAGCACCCCTTCAGTAGAAAAGCTTCCTTGCTTATAAGTTTGTTCTAGTCAGCAACAAACTTTGTTAATTTAGGCAACTCTTTCTTGAACACGCTGGAAGATGAACCTTGTACCCTAATTTACTTATCTGTTTATGACATGTAGCTGATAGACCAGAGAATTAGAAGGTCTTTCCACTGATACTCAATTCTTATCTGCTGAGATGCAACTTTGGAACTGACCTCCAGCTGATACAAGGAATTTCCACTACTAAGCAATTTTGTATGAAGTCACGTAAGATCTGCTTTGAGTTGTGTATAAATATGCAGAGTAAGCATTGATCCTTGCTCATTCTACAACTTGCCGGAGTACGAGTTGTATGTTGTTTCCGCTAGCATAACAAATGACTTAAAAAGTCTGCCTCCAACTCCTCGCACTTTAATTTGTTACTAAAAGCGTAAACATTTGCTTTCCTCAAATGGCGACTCCGCCGGGATCTCTACATGGGACATTCAACAGCTCTTCAGTCTATGGCTGAGGTGACCAATCTGAGACTGAAAGATTGCAGGGGCCCCATAAAACAAGAGATCAGTTTCTCACAGCTGCCATCTGATTTTTCAAACCGGCATCCCTCAGCAACAGGATTTCCCCGGCAGAGGTACCGAACCAGGTTCATTGCAGATTGACACATTTGTCCAAAGTGCCGAGAGACGGACACCCACACATTCACTTGGTGAGGTTGTTCTAAATCCATGCTGCACAATTGATTGATTTGAAGAGACAATTGGCATTTTGGGAGATTGGATATTGGGATTAGTAGTTTTCTCATTTATTGAGGGTCTAGAATTTTAGGGGACAATGAGTAAACTAAAAAAATGCATTTCTCATTTGTTTTAGTTGTTTTGAAAGTCCATATTTGGACAAATTGCTCCACTCCCCACCCCAAATTGGAGGATGTGGGTGAAGTTTGGGGTGAATAGATTTTATATACAAAGGAGAATTTAGATTCGAGAGGGCTGCTGGACGGCTCTTTAGATTTAAACAAAAATACAGTATTTACAACAATGTTTTTTTTTTAGGAAAAAAAGAAGGTAGATGAAAAAAAAGTGAGGCAGGCAATATGGGAAAGCTTTCAAATATGGCAAAAACATGCACCACATTAGCAGTGCTTGAAAAATGTCGAGCAAGATTTATTATAGACAAACTATTTTAGGGATTACCATAGCGAGTTGACAACAGGTGTTCTGCTTAACAATGCTTTAAATATTGTTATCTTGCAACTTTTGCTCAGCTTTCAGAAACAGATGTCAAAAGTCAGTGTGTTTTCTGTGACTGAAGTTTAAGGATTTTGTAAAGTGAACTGTGTGACAATCACACTGTGCAAAGCATGTGAAACGAAAGGCTGTAAGATGCCAGCTTTCCTTTTCTCGAACAGAGCACTGAAAAAGCTAGTAAGTGAATGGTTCAATCATTACAAATATTCAAATAAATTTGTAGTGATGAAAAAAAAAATGTATTTTTATTTTTTAGTCACAAGCATAGCAAAAACAACAAATCATATATAGCACAGAAATCAATAGAAACGACAAGAGATGCCCGAATTATTGATCATTAGAACATCAACATATCATAGATAAGACAATCAAATAATACTCTTAGTCCAGGCCAGATAAAGTACAAGAAATAAAGTCAAATATACAAACAAAAACAACATACAGTAGAACACCCAAAAAATAACAAGACTTTAAACAAACAACAGCAATTAATTCCATTGCAGACTTGACCATACCCTCCCAAATTTTACCCTTGAACGTAAACCCCGAGCTTTTGCAAGTGCCAGTTCCATTTCAAAAACTCCGCTAAGTAACAACATCAATCAGTAATCTTGGGACTCGCTACCTCAATCCAGGCCCAGACAATGCAGAGCCTCGCCGAAATAATGATAATTGAAATTAAAGATTTAGATAGACTGCCTGGCGCAACGACCGAGCCCAAAACTATTTCTTTCTCCATTAGATGAATCATTGTACCTGACAACCTACTCAGCACCGAAGCAACCTCAGCCCAGAATGAAGTTAGGCAGGGACATACAACAAACATTTGTCTAAGATCAGCAGCATACAAGTTGCACTTTGGGCAGTATAGTTTCAAAGAGCCCTGGGAAGTTGCCCATTTTGAGATTACCTGTGGGGTATAATACAGCATGAACATAATACGATTTTGATGCAACTTTAAATTAATCGAAGAAACAGCAGAATTAATTGTAGCCAAAGAGTCAAGATATTCTTCCGTACTGATTCCAGTTGCAAACATATGATTAATCTTAGCTACCATCGCCAAACCATCATCCACCGTTGCTCGCATAAAGCTCTGATAAGCTTTACCAATCTGGCCCCGAGCAGAAGTATAAAAGATAGACCTTAATACATCAGAAGTATGGGGGAGGGCAAACAATCCCTAATTACTTCCTAATTTGCAAATACTTAAAGAATGAGTTCTGTGGTATCCCAAACTCATTTTTAAGTAAGCAAATGACCTAAAGCCCCCTTCATCATACATCTGCCCCAGTCAAATTATTCCAGCCTGTTGCCACCTTCTACAGACAGCGTCCGAGGATATGCCCGGGAGCCTGGGATCATCCCATAAGTAAGTATATTCATGTAGGTCAGGCAGAGCAAAGGTTTTACACATATCTTGCCATATACGATAAATGTGCCTGGCCACCTTGAAACGGACTCTCTTAAAATACTTTGGGTCCGACATATAGTATAGGAGGGACCCACTGTTAAGACCAGATGCGAGCTGATAAGCCAACTAGGTTTTACCAACAGTTGGCCCAAAAAGTACACTCTGGGTACGTCAGCTTGATATATCTAAGAGCGCTCCTGGCTTTACGATAGCCCCATATGAAGCTACCAATGACAGAGTCAAGCCGCTTAAAAAATGAAATTGGAACCCTTAAGGGTATTGAACAAAATAAATAAAGAAATGTGGGCAAAA
This sequence comes from Lissotriton helveticus, assembly GCF_964261635.1. Taxonomy (NCBI): domain Eukaryota; kingdom Metazoa; phylum Chordata; class Amphibia; order Caudata; family Salamandridae; genus Lissotriton; species Lissotriton helveticus. The sequence continues at coordinate 479,046,603 of NC_136061.1, forward strand.
CATTCATTTTCACTATGTTGCATCTCCCAATATTGGTCAGAGGCAACCTATGCCATCTACGCAGATCAGCAGTAATTTGTTCAAGCAAGGGTTCATAGTTCAAAGACATAAAATCGTTAATACAACTACTAAGACAGATTCCAAGGTAAATAGCTGTGGTGGTAACACTGAGCTGAGGCGTAGGAGATGCTGAAACATAATTAGGGATAGACTGTGTTTTGTTAATATTGAGCTAGTAACCAGATAGGGAGCCAAAATGTTGCACCTCTTGTGTGATTGCAGCAATAGCCACCTCTGGCCCGGAAGTTAATACAGCAATGTCATCTGCATAAGCCGTGATTTTTAAGGTTATACCATTGAAACAGATAGGCGAGATAGAATTATTGTGAAGGAGATGCCTAATATAGGGCTCAATGTAGAGGTCAAATAATAATGGGGAAAGTGGGCAACCCTGGCGTGTGCCCTGCGGGATGGTAACTACCCCAGAAGTGCAACCATTCAGCTTAATAGCTGCCGACGGACTGCAATACAATCGCTGGATCGCCAAGACAAACCTCCGACTATGATTGTATAGTACTCCATAAAAAACCCCAGGCAACTTGATCGAAGGCCTTCTCGGCGTCCAGCATTAACATCCCAATCTGTTGACGCAGTTGACCTGCTACATCAAAGGCCGCATAAGCTAAGTTTATATGCGCTACCGTATCCCTGCCTGGGACAAAGCCGTGTTGTTCTTCAGAAACCAGTAAGTACATAATTGGAGCAAGACGAGAAGCAAGCAACTTTGAGAAAATGTTGGCGTGTGCATTAATAAGTGAAATTGGTCGATAGGACCCCAGCTCATCCACCCCTTTACCCTTTTTGGAAAAGACCACATTGTTAGTTTTATTCCAGGAAGGGGGAGCATCCTCTCCCTCCAATATGTTGTTGACCAACTCAAGGAGAACCGGTGACAGCACTTCCTTAAAAGTTTTGTAAAACTCCAGCGGTATGGTGTCCTCTCCTGCCACCTTACCGCTGGGAAGGGCCCCTAGAGCCAAATTCAGTTCCTCAAGGTCGGCCATGGTCTCTAAGCCCTGCGACTGAGAGACATCCAAACAGGGGAGAGCACTCTCTTGCAGATAGAGCCCAACAGCTTGTTGGTTATGTTTTCTAGTTTCCTATATAAGCTACAATAAAACATCCTGAATTGTTCTGCTTTGTCTTCCGATTTTGTGTAAGTACAAGAGACGACTCCCTTGATAGACTTGATGTGGGAATTAGCTCGCTGATCTGCGAGTTGGTAAGCCAGTACTCTTCATACCCTCTCTCTATACTCATATTGCTTTATTCTGTGCTTAATGAAGTTGTTAGCCAGTTTGTCTTTCAACCTTCTATGAAGTTTGGCTTTAACCTCAAAAATCTGGGCATAGATCTCTTGTTCACCACTGTCCTTGGATACTATTGCAGAGGCATGTTGCTGCTCTAACTGAGTATACTGCTTATGCTCATTGGCAAGCTGAATACCATTTTGTCTGTTCTGCTTGACTATATACTGGAGAGTTGCCCCTCTCACACATGCTTTGAGGCAATCCCAAACCAAGGCAGAGGACGCAGTGTAGAGATTAATCAGAATGAATTCCTTTAAAAACTTCTGCATGTGGATGACAAAGTCTGGATTATTTAACAAATGCCGAGGTCAAGAAAAATCCCTCGCTTGATGCTTGAAGAGTTACATTAACCATGATAGGATTGTGGTCCGAGATTACCTGTGGATATACAGTCATTGTTGCCTTAACCAACAACACATAATTAATAAAAATCATATCGATCCTGGAGTACTGTTTATGAGGATGAGAATAGAATGTAAACCCCAGTGTTGAAGGATACAGCGTCCGCCAGGCATCGTTTAATTGATGAATATGTATTAGATCACGCATATCGGCCCTTACCTGGACCATTCTGGCCCTTGCCCGTGTTTTGGTAGTGTCAATTGTTTTATCCATATTACAATTAAAGTCGCCCATTACAACAAGGTCACCATCCCAGTCCAAGAGTTCAGAGTTCAAATAAGAGACAACCTCAGGGCAATCAACATTAGGACCATAGACCATGTAGACTGTAAACTTTTTTCCCGAGATCAGAAGCTGCGCAATTGCCCACCTCCCCCGGGTATCAGTAAGGGTTCTAAGTGCGGTTATTTTAGAGTATTTATCTTTCAATAACGCAACACCCCTTATGGATGCCGTCTGTGAAGTGCAGATCACCAGATCATAACCTAGTTGTTTAAAGACGCTTCTATCTTTATAGGCGAGATGAGTTTCAGCCAGTGTCACTATTTGAGGCTTAAATCCTTTAAGCTCTTCTGCCACTAATCGCCTTTTACTAGCCGTATTGAGCCCGCAGACATTCCAACTCTTAATCTTGACTCTAGACATTATAAAAATTCGATTTAGCCATGTAATGCTCTATCCAAACCCACAAAACACTTTCCTGCACAACAGAGGCTCATTTTTATTTCCACTATTTGCCTGTGCTATTTTAAGTGATCTGTGACTGTTTAACCCCCTCTTCCCACCCAACCCCTCCGAAACCCCCCAAACCCCACCTCGTTTCTTAGAACAGGAATCACCCCCCTTAAAGCTGTCCTGAACGACAGCAAGTGAAAAACAACACAACCACCCCTCCCCAAAAAGCCCCCAACATACCCACACACCATCCCTCCTCCATCTGCCACCCCAGCAGAGATAAGAAAAATCTCATTTGACATCTGGCAGCTATTATTGAGAGCCACGAAAGAAACATTTAACTAATTACACAGTTATAGCCCATAACAGTTTTAACAAAAATATTTTTATAGGATCAAAACAAATTAGATGTGTTTGCTTAGTGATCTGCAAATGTTAGGTATTTTTGCTGAATGCCCATTTCCAAACATTGTTCGTGCACTGTGTATTTTTATCATAAGACTACATGTTTGTTTTTTGTTTTTTAATTTATTTTTTTTTGTCCTCATACGCCATTAGATCTTTCCAGATTTATATTGATTTTCTCTACTGTCCCCCTTCTTGTTAGCAAAACACACAAGATGATGGACAGAATGTTGCACATTGACAAAACATTCACCCCCAGTCACAGATCTGGGTTTAATCCATCGTTATTTTGCTCCCATCCCAGTTCAGACATGGCCATATGCAAATCAGTCTTGACCCTGTTCCTCATGGGAACAGTCAAGCCCGAACTGCCAAGCCATGTCTTTCCTGGACCGGAATCAAGAATCCTAGGACCGGTTTCTGGCTATCAGCCTTCTTCAGCCAGGATAGCTTGACTCCAGGGGCATAGTGAGCACAGGACCCACGACTGGGCATACCCTTCCCACATAGGACGAACAGCAAAACACAAGATGAAGGACGGAATGTTGCACATTGGCAAAACCTTCACCCCCAGTCACAGATCTGGGTTTAATCCATCCTTATTTTGCTCAACACCCCACCCCAGTTCAGACATGGCCATCCCCCTTCTTGTTGGCACCAGCAAGAGAACTCTGATCTCAATGGTTTGCACTTTACACAGAACCTCTCGAAATTAGTCTGTTCCATTCTTCTATCTATAGACCCAGGAACTGACCCGAGTGGTGAAGTAATTCCATGTAGAGGCATAAACATTGGACTTATATACCCCCAGTATAATTTAGAGATTATCCAGCCAAGCTATACATGATGCCCAATAGGCCCTCTTCTTGCTCTTATCTTTTCTTGTAGCTATGCCTAGTTTCATTACATATTTAATCGCATTTACCCAATCTAAAAAGGTCGGGGGTAAATGTAATCCAGCAGTTACAGATTTCTCTACGGGCTAGTAGAATAAGATAAAAACACAACTTATTAGTATCTAAGGGTAACAATTCATAATTGGGGAAGAGACCAAAAAAGAATAGAGAAAGGCTCACCTGTATATCAAACCCAAATATTCCTTTAATACCTTTTAATACAAGATTCCAAAATTGCTGTATTATGGGGCAGCTTACAAACATGTGCTCATCATTAGCTTTTTCCTTCCGGCGCTTTGGACTACATGGAGTAGTACCCTTTGCAAACTTAGATAACTTTAAAGGAGACCAATAAACTCTGTGAAGAGAGAAGAGGTGATTTCTCCTTAAATTGGCAGCTTGGACTGTGACATATAGTAAGTCAAAGGATACGTGCCATAATGTTTCTGTATTGACGTCCGGCAAGTACTCGCCCCCACAGCTGAGCTGGAAGTGTGAAGTCCTCGTCTGCCAAATCAATCAGGAGCCAGTAAAGATTTGCCACTTTTTTCTAGGGGTGGGCGGACATCTCCGTTCCGCCCACGGAATGTGCGTATCCTGATATTATTGCGACGAGGTCTATTCTCTAGGTCCTCCGTATGCGCCTGCAAATCCAAGTTCTACTCTGTGAGGCGCAGAACATCTTGCTGGAGCTGATGGTCATGTTCTTCCAGGGTCGCTACCCTCTCTCCTATTGCGGCGACGTCCCATCGCACTTCCTTCAAGTCCGATGCCAGCTGATTCCACAGATCCCGAATGTTTTCCTTTATCGCTGCAAAGAGCTCGCGCATAAAGGCTTTGGTGGCCGGAGCTTCGTTGTCATCCGGGCATTGGGGCTTGTCGACCATCGGCGGGGGCCGCAGTGGTGAGCTCTTTAGGACGCCGTCCTTCGGGGGTTTGTCTTTTTTCGGTCTAGTCGACGCCATGGCGCCTCTCCCTCTCTACCACACAGATGTGATGACCGCCGCCCGGTCCCCGCGGGTCACGTTGCAGGGCTTACCCGCCCACCAGACCGCAAAGAGCGCAAGGTGCAACGGTCAGCAGGCCCTCTGTCCGTCGGCGCGGTCCCCCACCAATCGGCCCGGCACTGCAGGGTCCTCACCGTCAGTCCATGGCAAACAGCTGTGAGCCTGGGTCAGAGGAGGATGGGCGCCGTCCGCCATGCCCCCCGCAACACTCGAATGTCCAATGCCCACTGCGTCACCACCTCGGGAGGGTGCGACCGCACTGCTCCAGTTCACTGCGCCCCAAAGCACCAGGCGCCGGCCTCTGCAGCACCAGAAGGAAGGACGGTCCTGCCAGCACCCTCTTGGCACCAAATGCTGTGTAGGGCCCCAGCACCCCCTCCACGGACTCCCGGGGCCACCTCAAATCCACTCAGCTAGGATCCTTCAACGTGGCACTCGGGCCAGCAGCTCCCCGCCTGGTCCCGTGGGGAAGTGGGCCCTCAGCGCGGGCCCCTTGTGCGTCCTATCACCGTCCGCTGCACCGCCTCTCACCTTGTGCCAGGCAAAGCCCAATGCTGTGGACCACCCGGGTCACCGCACCTCCAGCTGGCCGATCGGGCCCACGCGCACCGCAGGTCCACTAGGCGGCCGCCCGCCGAAACCCTCAGCCGCGTGGCGTGCTCCACAGGTCGTCTGCTCGGGTCGCGTCGGCTCCGGCCTACAGCGCTGGGGTCTTACGTTGCAGCCCGCCGGAAGCGTGAGGCGCCGCGGGCTCTGGCCTCAAGGGGACGCGACTCCCCGGTCTCTCACCTCTCGAGGGCCGCACCTCGGCCCGTCCCCAGCACCACTCCACCGCAGCAACACGCTTCGCTGCTACGCTCAGGGCAGGATCCAGACGCCGGGCATCAGCTGTGGGCCCCAGCAAATGCACTCTGCAGGGCGCAATACAAAGCTAGGACAAAAGCTGCGCCGGAGGGACTGATAAAGACGTCTCAATCCGTCGCCATCTTGGCCACGCCCCCCAATGTATTCACTTTTAAAGCCTTATTTTATATTTTGTCCTTTAAGCTATATGTTAAAAAGTGAATCAAAATTTTCCTGGGTCTGCTCTTATTCAGGCTCAATCCAAAAGGATCTCTGTGTACCCTTTGAATGTCAGCAGAGAGGACTTGTTCTGAGTATTCAATATTGGTTGTTTGCTTAATAAATTTTACTACAAATACATTTATATTGTCCCCCTTGACTCTCTCAGGGACTTTAAGTAATCAAAGATTATTTCTTCATTGAGCGTTCTCAATGGACTCCATCTTATCCTGGAGGCTAGCTTCTTGCTCCTTTATTTTAGTTAGATCTTTTACAGTTTCGTCGACTACATGTTAGTGGGAAACTTTTTGTGGCCATTTCAATGGAGAATATGCTATCTGTAATGACAGTGCACTACTCCAGTATGCTTTGTTTTACTAATATATTTGTGTTAGGAGAGTTTTAGACATAAGATGGAAATTATCACTACTCCTTCCCAGATGACAACGCAATTACTAAGCACCACAAAGTCCAGCTAGTCAACAGTCTGACACACCCCTTGCCCAGGATGTGCAAAACATTGTGCCTCAACAGGGATATGTGCAACTACTAGCCCATTCAATTAGGCCCTTTGTTTCAGTGAAGGTGCATTCCTCCCCATGTTCACAGCCTGTTAGAACAAGCTTTCTGGGGACCAGGGCACACAGGGGTCACTATGCTCCAATTGCATCAACTGGAGTGTCACCTACTCGTTTTAACTCTTAGGATAGCAAGACAGTGCAGTCCAAGGCTTACTCAAAGAGGTGAGGTGAGGTTAGACATCCAGAATACAGCGCACACTGTGCTGCCAGCTGATGAACTCAATGTCTAGTCAGTGCTTTACTTATAATAAAAGAAAAGCACTTTATTACACCCAAGAGAATTATATAAGACATAAAATTAGGATAAAGAGTGAAAATCAGATGTCTCTACAACTCTCTGGGCCATAGTTTTGACCCTGGACAGTATTATAGCACCTAGAAGCTAAGCACTATAAAAACACAGTTAACATGAAAACCTACAATTAGCATTGCAAGTTTACAGATCATGTTGCACAGGGTTGCTCTCATTAGACTTATTCTTATTATGAAAGTTATTTAAAATTGAAAAATTCTGTTTAACTGTTTTTGCAACAGATTTATTTTGTATAGGGGAAGACAGAAATGAATGGGAAATATGAGAGGAATATTATGGAACAGGGCCTGGTCGAATCTCATTGTATTCGGCGCAGCAACGTAGTGCAGGATTAGGCCAAAGTGTGCCTATTGCTTATAGGAAGGGTCATTGGAAGAATGAATGCTCTAATTTACAAGCCAAAACAACGGTGGCGAGGGGAAGGGGAAATTCATTCATTCACAAGGAGTACAAGCAGAAGTGGTGCAAGTACACTTTTTCGGACTAAGGGGTCCATTAGGATGGCGGGCGGACTTTGCCCGCCCGCCATCCCCGTGCAAATTGGGACCACACGCCATAGGAGCGGCGGTCCCGCTTTGGCCATTAGGATGCGCCCGCCACACTGGCGGGCACATCCTGTATTTTTACCATTGCGGCGGGGGTGCTGAAAGCGCCGCCCGCCGCAATTGGTAAAAAGGCACGTTGTACATTTCAAAGCACAATATGACAGGCACCGCGTGGTGCCTGCCATGTTGCACCTTGAAATGCGGGGGGGTACCATAGGTACCCCCCATGTGCACCCCCACCCCCCGGAGTCCCAGGGGGCCCGCAACGGACCCCCGCAGGGAGTCTCCGCATGCCTTCAATGCCGCCACGGAAAGGCATGTCTGCAAGTCCATCATAATATGGCTGGCAGTGTCTAATAGACACCACCACCATATTAAACATTTTCCGCCCCGGCCACAAGGTGACCAGGGCGGAAAAGTGGTGGACGGTGTTTATGTCCGCCACGGTCTCCCCCGTCATAGTAATATGGCGGGGGAAAATGGGTGGCGGCCGGGCATGAATGTCGGGTGGATCGCCACCGCCACCATGGCGGTGGTGATCCGCCCGACATCGTAATGGGCCCCTAAGACTTAGATGTAGAAATGAAACAAGTAGAGTAGAGAAATGATGCAGAAGAGGAGAGGGCAGATTTTGATGAAAGAGCAGAACAGATTCAGACAAAGCTGAACAGGGGAAGGTAGATTTAGCTGGGACGAGGACAGGTTAGATGTAGGTTATGTGTTACATTTTTACTCTTTATTGAAAACACCAAGCTTTATGTGTTGACAAACTGCTTTTGCCAAGGCTTATTTGCTTGGTTTTGGATTATATAAGAGAATTTGCAAATATTAACTATTGATGTAGCTCTATGCTATTTTCATTCTTGCTTTATTTTTTAATCCTTCATAAATTATGATTGAAATCATGTGTGCCTTATTTATTAGAATAGGTAATCTTTTCTTTATGGAAAGTGCATTTCAGTAAAAAAAGTCACTAGTGATGTAAAAGTGACCACCCCATCCAAGAGTGTCAGCAGTGATCACATTGGTCAGGATTTTCAGCAGTAATGAAAAAAAAAAGCTTTCACAGTTTGAACTGAAATATTATGTAGGTTAAACATACAAACTATAGCTACAATACCCCTTGTACCAAGGAATAAATATGAGTAATTAATATCAACTCAAATAATAACTTTAAGTACATTTTCAAAATGTCACCTATTTTTCTGTAAATCTTAGAAAAAGCGTAGTGCTGGCCGTACAAATACTTTGTAACGTCTCCTTAATTGGAGTAACAAATCACCTATTGATTGAGGATTTGTATGGTATTTTTATTTATACCTTATGAATTATTCATTTTCAAACAACACATTATAGTTTGACGAAAAAGACATCCAATATATACACAATTATTCAAAAACTCAACAGTACAAAATTATGACACTACTACATAAAACATGAAGCAAAACATTTCATATGCACATTTCATATGTACATTTGCACAATATTCAAATTTGGTCAATATCATCCAGGATAATCAGTTAGTTATTGATGCCAAAGCACTGCTCGAAAAAAGTCGAAAAAGAGATTTTGGCTTTTAAAGACACTGCCATAAACAATAAAACAGCCCAATACGAAAGGGACTCCAAATCCTTCACTTTGGAGAAAGCCTATCTGTTCTTGAAGGACGATTACTATTCTCAGGCCGAAGCAAGGGGGGCCCTTTATAACTATCAGGGACGATCACGAAACAGGTTTAAAACTTTTTCAGAGACATCATCTTCATCTGACTCGTCCGGCCCTGAATCACAAGGTAATACCAACAAGAAACAGGTCTCTTTTTTAGAGAAAGGCCAGCAAAGCAAACCCAGACAAAAAATACCATGGGAAATGCGCACCCGGAAAAACTCCTACAAATCATAGAGGCGCCATCTACAGTAGTTAACTTGTCAACTAAAATTCTTACAGCGGACGAGCAATCTGTGCTCAACTTGGGACTGAAATTTGTGCCAAACACACGGCCAAATTTCACTAAAACTAAAATGGAAATGATCGCATTTTGCCGTAAGATCCGGCTCAAGGCTTTCTTTCACAACCAGCCACTCACAAACAACTATGAAACAACTGGGCTGAGGAACAAGTCCACATTTATTCCCAACCAGAATATTCCTAAACAGATTCGTGCTTTTGAGGAAGTGGTTCTTTCCTCAATTAACAATCTTGAGAAAAAGCACATGTTTGTCAAACCCAATTTGAGTAAAAACCAACGGATAGCACTGAGGGGCCTCAGCGAAGACGGCACAATCATAGTAAAGCCCGCCGACAAGGGCGGAGCAACGGTTCTGTGGCCGAGGGACAAATACTTGAAGGAAGGTGAACTCCAGGTAAACAACCAAACCTGGTACAGAAAAGTAACTGTGGACCCAACAAAAGAAATCCAAGGAATAATTGTGGACTTTATCCAAAAGGGATATGACGGTGGGTATGTGGGTGGGAAAGAAAAAGACTTTCTAGTGAAAAAATTCCCCCGCACACCAGTGTTATATCTTCTTCCCAAGATACATAAGAACCCAGCAGAGCCCCCTGAAGACCGATCGTCTCAGGGTGTGACTCGTGCCTGGAACCGCTGTCCAAATACGTTGACTATTTTTTGAAACCGTTTTTGACCACTGTTAAATCATACTTACAGGACACCACGGATTTCCTGGTAAAAATTGAAAACATGGAGTTCAACGCCTCCACCGAAATCATGGTCACAATGGACGTGACATCATTGTATACGCAAATCCCTCAAAGTGAAGCACTAGAGGTGATGGAGCTATACCTAGATAGGAGAATACGACAACACAGGGTTTCCACGTCTTTCATTTTAGAACTTGCTGAGCTCACGTTGAAGAAAAATTATTTTCGCTTTAACGATGAGTTTTTCGTTCAAATCAAGGGGACAGCCATGGGTTGTCCCTATGCGCCGGAGATGGCCGTATTGTTTATGGCTGAGTACGAGAACAAATTCGTGGAGAACAATAATCCATACAAGAAACACATTAAACAGTGGCTCAGATATATTGACGACGTGTGGCTCCTGTGGCAGGGGAACCACACCGAATTGACTGAATTCCATCAGTGGCTCAATAATAAGCATCCGGACATTAAGTTTTCAATGGAACAGAGCAATGCTACGATGACGTTCCTAGATGTTGAAATAAAATGTAAGGAAGGACGTCTCAAATCATCTCTTTTTAAGAAAGAGACTGACAGAAATACTATCCTCCACCATCAGAGTGCACACCCAAGGAATTTGAGGACTAATTTGCCCTATGGACAGCTGCTCCGCATAAGGAGGAACTGCTCAGAGATTACAGATTTTGATTCACATGCCAAGAATTTTTGCGAAGAGATGGTGACGAGGGGTTACCCCAGAAAACTGCTCAAACACGAATGCAAGAGGGCACGTTACACTCCACGAGAGTGCCTACTCGAACGCAAAACCAAACCGGAACTAGACAAAATGGTTTGTGTGACAACGTTTGGCCCCCATGCCCACCAAATTAGACAGACTATACTTAAGAACTGGCATTTGCTTGAAGAGCTGGAATGCCCATTTCCGAAGCCCATCTTTGCTTTTAAAAAAAATAAAAGCATCGGACAACAGATTATTCGTGCTGATATAAGGGTGGATAAACCTAAACATGACTTGCTATCAGCATGGGGCTTGAAACAGATCACGGGCCACCACAGATGTGGCACCTGCGTGTCGTGTGACACAACGATCGAGGGCAGTGAATTCACCCACAGACATACAAAATGGAAAAATGAAAACTTCAGCAATTGCAAAACCAAAAATGTGGTTTACGCAATTATTTGCGTGTGCAACAAACTGTACATAGGCAAAACGAACCAGCAAATTAATGCCCGAGTCACCCAACATAGATCGCGCATTAAGAATAAAGTCACATCTGCTCCCATGGTACAACATTTTGTGGATCATGGGCACACAGAGATGGACTTTAAATGGACAGTCCTGCACACAATTGGGCACAATAGAAGAGTCCTTGATGTTGATGATGCCCTACTTAAAAAGGAAGCTTACTTGATATTACGATTCAATAGCCACCAGACTGGGCTAAACTCTATGTCTGAAATTTCAAGATTATAAATGTAAATCTCCACTGCAGAAACATAATGACATATCCCCGGACTACATGTCCCACAATTCCTGAAGTCAGGTGACTTAATATAGTACCCACCCCCCTTCCAACATGGCGCATTGATGTTTGGTCGCCAGCACTTGGAAGGAGAGCCTTTAACACAAAGCCAAAAGGTAAGTGAACCCCAGCAATCGCTACCGCTTTGAATCAGGGATATTTTATAAATAAACCAGTCAGTGACTGAGCGCCCGTTTTTCCTGCAGATTTAATCACGATCTGACTTGGTCTTCAGGGATGCAGCCCTAAACTCGCAACAAGCAGTTCAAAATACATGACCTGAATTCAAGGTACAAACGTCTGCCTGTTGTGAATAATTGTTGCCTTGCATTATGATAATGTGAGTTTAGAAGTCAGCGCTTTTTGGTAATGATGGTACAAACGACCTATGTTGCCACTTGCAGGTCCTGCACTGCACTAAACCACGCTGATCTGCACGAAAATCATCTGTGATACACCAGTATAACCGACGGAGTTTTTGAAAACACTTGAAGCCAAGCGCAGGTACATGCGTTGCTCAGTTAAAACTTTGCATACCTGGTTCAGCAAAAAACGAGTATCTTTTACATCCCACCCCATTTTAACCCTTTAGGCTCGCAACCGGTCCCGGTGGGCACGTCACAAGTCCCCTGTGTAATCACCAGAGATGCCCCATGCAAACATCTTCAGGTAATAAATGTCACAAATGTCCATAAAATGGTGCACGCTGTTGGCATCAAAAACTGACTTTATCCTGGCACAAATTGTCCCTCTTTTCAGAAATCCCGGCAGGGACCACAATAAGCAACTGAACCCCCCAACTGAAACCCTATAGAAAAAGTGCGACGGCCTTTTGTAAGGTAACCCCATCATAATTACAGCTCACATTGGAGCTTTTTACAGAGGCTTTTTTAATTCAGGAACTCATGTATATATTTTTCTCTTTATTTTTTTGCACAAAATCAAACAGGAAAATCACTCAGCCCTGATGAGAACCCGTTAATTCATATCTCGAGTTCGAAACGCGTCGGCCTATTGGAGAATAGCACTTTTGAATGATTTAAACATTGATTCAGTGTTTTCTTTTCTTTCACTGATTAAGATTGTGCATGTTACTGATTCATCTGTTCTCCATTTGATTTCTTCTTGATTTTCTCTTAATTGTGTTCACCATTCCTTGATTGGAATTGCATCAATAATATGAACATTTTGGTAATGTATATATGATATTGACCAAATTTGAATATTGTGCAAATGTACATATGAAATGTGCATATGAAATGTTTTGCTTCATGTTTTATGTAGTAGTGTCATAATTTTGTACTGTTGAGTTTTTGAATAATTGTGTATATATTGGATGTCTTTTTCGTCAAACTATAATGTGTTGTTTGAAAATGAATAATTCATAAGGTATAAATAAAAATACCATACAAATCCTCAATCAATAGGTGATTTGTTACTCCAATTAAGGAGACGTTACAAAGTATTTGTACGGCCAGCACTACGCTTTTTCTAAGATTTACATATGGTCCAGCTGCCCGTACGTCCCAGGACCTAACTCCCTGTTTACAACACCTATTTTTCTGTAAGCATCAGCTTATGAGTTGTGAAAATGCAAAATAAATGTTGTCTTGAATGCATGAGTTTTAATTTTGGAATACAGGTTGGGCCGCACACAGGAGAGCTACTCCGAGGTACCTGGTGATCTACTGGTAGCTCACGAGCTACTCATTGGAGACATAGCAATACAGCAGAAGGTTGCAAACAGGATACAGTGAAATTATTTCATCACATAGTATCCTTGGGACATAAAGTATCTCTTTTCAAATTACTGTATTGTCAAAAGAAAGGTTACCTAACTAGGTCTCCTCCTGTCGAAGGGGGTAAGACGCTACACCCACATAGGATATAATTGGTGCAGAACTTGCAGAAACCACTGACTCAATCTAATTTCTGTGGGTTTATTACCAAATGTGTCACTAATTGCAAACCCCTGCTTGCTTTAACATTAACATGGCATATGCATGCCACGTCCTTGGACTAATCAGTGTGAAGCTGTCTTTTTACAATTGAAAAATGCTTTTCGTAATGCTTTGGCTTTAGGTTAAACCGTATTATTACAAACATCACTCTGAAATGCTGTAACATTTTGAATCCAGCCACTGTACTATCCCTCTCTGAGTCCCAACAAGATGAGAAGCATGATTGCATATTTATTAACCCTGGGCGTAGTTTGCAAAGTAGCGCTACGCCTAGCTACGCAAAGTGCACTTCGCACTACACGAGTTACACGAACTGCGTAGTGCACTGTGCAAAATGCTGTTCGCACTGATTGCACAGTGCCGGATTCTTGTACGCACTGTGCAATCAGTGCAAACTGCATCTTGCACACCGCAAGCGGTAGTTTCCTGCCGCTCGAGTAGATTTCTACTCAAGCGGCAGCTTTCTTAATGCGGACTGGTAGTTTCTCATCGCGAGCGGTCGCAAGCATACGCGACCACTCGCAATGAGAAACCTGTCCCCGCGTTGGGATGCTCGCCCGGAGGTTTATTTTCCACACTCGCGATAGGCAACTTGATGTTGCTGATTGCGAACAAGGAAAAAGTGTCGTTGGGATGTCATTTTGTTTGCTCGCAGTCGCCAACTTGACGTTGAGGACCGCGAGCAAGCAAAAAATGACTGCTGCACTACGCTACACGTGTTTGCACTGTGCTACGTGCAATTCGCATAGTGCGAAGTAAGGCAACTTGATGTTGCTGATTGCGAACAAGGAAAAAGTGTCGTTGGGATGTCATTTTGTTTGCTCGCAGTCGCCAACTTGACGTTGAGGACCGCGAGCAAGCAAAAAATGACTGCTGCACTACGCTACACGTGTTTGCACTGTGCTACGTGCAATTCGCATAGTGCGAAGTAGCGCAAACTTCACAAACGCAGCGTAGTGCTTTGCCTAGGCTTAATATTTATTACTGAAAAGGAGACTAAGGGACTGGTAGACCTGACAGATACCCCAATATCTGACCCCCAAGGGGAACTGTTTGTGAATAGTTCATGCTACAAACTACCTGATGGTTTTAGGCCCAGATCTCTGTACTGGGGTGAATGTATGACATTATTCTGCATTCTGTCCATCAATTGTTCTTTTTACAAACTACCTGATGGCACTACTATGGCAGCTTATGCAGTTACTACCTTGAAAACTGTGGTTGAGTAATGTAAAATACACAAAATGTCAATCCAATCTGTGGAGCTGACAGCTCTGAGTAGAGCCTGTGAAATAAGTAAAGATTTGACTGTAAATATCAATATATATGCCTTTGGACTTGCCCACTCATTCGGACACCTCTAAAAAATAAAAAAAAAAGGAGGCTGTTTGACTTTGCATGGTGATAAGATACAGTATGGGGAATTAATAGTAAAGTTACTGGATACCTTGATTTTTACCAAAAAGAGTCTCTATTTTTAAATGTTTTGCTCACAAGAAAATTGTAGATGAGACTACACAGGGAAATGTTTTTGCCAATAAAACAGCTAAACGAAAAGCCTAATCAGAGTATAGCTTAATGTATATTGTAGGGACAGCTAGATGGTTACCAGAAGTTCCTATGTTTAATCAGACTCTAGATTGCATTAGGGAGGTACAGGAAGAAGCTACGGAGGAAGAGAAGGAACACTGGAAAAGACATGGGTGTCATGATGCGACAGGGTGTTGGATAGATCTGTCAGGTAAGCAAAGCTGAATGCGAACATCAGTGCTAAAGGAATAGTGGCCACGTCAGATCATGTATGGTTTAATAACGATTCCCAGGGTGGCAGAGGTCTATGTCAAGAGACGCATGATATGCACTACTTACAACACAGAAAAAGGTACCCCATTTCAACAGGTCATTTTGCACCCCCAGATCTGCCCTTCGAGGTCTTGCAACCATTTGAGGTGGTTCTGGTGAGGCCAGCAAATGTATAGGGTGTACCAAGATAAAAGGACTTCTTGACATTGAATATACGTTTCTTGTTGATGACTGTGACCAATTGACTAAAGATTTGCATTTGATCCATTCACAGGTGAAGGCCAGTCTCACTCCTAGTCTTGAAGGTCTAGATCAAAAGCTGAGGCCTAGAGACTGTGTCTTTACCCAACAGGTTCAGAGGAAGTCCAGCCTTGAGCCATGCTAGAATGGTCCTGTTCAAATTCTCTTCGCCACCCAGACTGCTGTTAATTGCACAGGGCACAGACATCCATGCCAGTGATGTGGAGAATGCAAGTGCCACTCCCTTTGGCCATATGATTTGAAACATGGTGAGGTGGCACCATTGGAACAATAACTTGCTGCCATCATGCCTGACCCAGATGAACAGATTCTGTTTGAACATCCTGACATTGTTAAGCCCTGATACAAAATGTGGTCAAGGGCCGAACTGAACTATAGACTTTGATTGAAGTAACTTTCTCTGGAGAGGTAGCAACCCATGCCGGTGGTCAAAACCGCCAACGTCCGGACCGGTACATAAGCTTGCAAGTGAGGCTTTGAAGCAAAAGACACTTGGGACTTAATGCTCTTTGATGGTGTAGTGAGGGAATTTTTTGAGAATTGAGATTACATTGCTCTGTTCCTGGCTGATCATTACGCTACTCTGTTACTTGGCAATTAAACAACAAATACTAAAGGAAGTGGAAGGAAATTTAAGAAACTTGCAGGTTGAATATAAAGATCAGTATAGGGAGTAGTGTTAGGTGTAATTCTGAAATAGGTATTTGTATATAGATTAGGTTGAAATGGTTAGAGTTGAGGATCTGCTAGTAAGGCCCTTTGGGAAAGTGTTTTCTGACCTATTAAGAGAAATAGAAGTACTTGGCCCGAATGCCCCTGCTAAAAGCTGACAGTTTGAGACAAAAAGGAGGAAAATAGGGATACTTGTAAGTTCTCTATTGCTAGTATTGAGATTTTTGGGTCTATTGGAGGCTTGCAAAATATTATGCTGTTCATAGCTTAGTGCATCATACTAAAATTATCACTTCACCGTATCCTCTTTTTAAGAATTCGCACTGCCAAAATAATAAGCATTTTACGTTTGTTCAATTTTTACATAAAACGCCCTAATGTTATTCGAGCCACAAAATCTCCACCACTTCGTTGCTGAAATACATTAGGACTATGAAGTTGGACTTGGTCAGGATAGTTTTTGGGCCTAGTAACCACTTAGGGCTGGAAACTGTTCACTATAGTGCCACTGGTGGGAGGAGTTATTGTAGGGTTATGTTTATGCATAAAATTGCCTCCTAAAGTGTTTGACCATCTTCTATTCATATGATGCAACAAAAGGAAATATCTGACTTAGACTATTAAGATTACATGAATGAACTTTTAAGTTCAAGGGCCGTCTGTAAAATATTGGTTTTAGGACATGAATTATAGAGTGAACTAAAAGCGCAATCATTTCATATAATAGGCCTACAAATGACGTTCAACTCAAATACAGCTTCCCTTCAGGAGAAAAGCTTCTTTGCTTCTAAGTTTGTTCTAGTCAGCAACAATCTTTGTTCATTTAGGCAACTCTTTCTTGAACACGCTGGAAGATGAACCTTGTACCCTGATTTACTTATCTGTTTTGACATGTAGTTGATAGACTGCAGAATTAGAAGGTCTTTCCACTGATACTCAATTCTTATCTGCTGAGATGCAGCTTTGGAACTGACCTCCAGCTGATATGAGAAATTTCCACTACTAAGCAATTTTTTATGAAGTCACGTAAGCTCTGCTTTGAGTTGTGTATAATAAATATGCAGAGTAAACGCTGATCCTTGCTCTTTCTACAACTCGCTGGAGTGCGAGTTGTATGTTGTTCCTGCTGGTGTAATAAATGGCTTAAAAATAGTGCCTCCAACTCCTCGCACTTTAATTTGTTACTAAAAGCGTAAACATTTGCTTTCATCAGGAACAATGATTTCGAGCAAGGAATCCTGGCCCAAGTTAATGTAAAAATATGTTCATTAGGAATCTCTTGGCTTCCAGTTTGAAATCAGTTGTTGAGGAGATTCTACGTACTTCCGGTGGAAGACAGTCCATATCCTTAGGGCAGCACCGGAGAAGGCTCGGAGACCAGTACTCTTTTTGCTAGGGATGGGTGGTTTCAGGAGGAGAGTGATAGCGCTTCTAGCGACTCTCCCACCACAGGATAATGCAAGCTTTTGCGCTAGGTACCTGAAAGGTAGGGCTTTGTGTGCCAAAATGGCAATCTTTAACTGAATTCCAGCTTCATAGGGCAATCATTTAAGAGATTTTAGGATTGGGGATATGTGCTCACTTCATTTGGTACCAGTGACCATTCTGGCTGCAGCATTCAGTGATACCCTTAGGGGATTCAGAGTGCATTTGGGAAGGCCACAGAGCACAGCGCTGCCGTAGTCCAGCCTTGTCAGTACTAGTGCTTGTACCACCTGCTTGAAGTCCTTTTGTGGAAGGAATGGCTTGATGTTTATGGGTGTCCTCATAATGAGATTAGCTCCCTTACACAGATTACTAATATGATTTTTCTTATTGAGGTGTTTGTCCAGGGTGATTACGATTGATTTGGCTGAGTCTATGATGAGAGGGGTGCAATTGAAGGCAGTGAGGTGATTCAGTCAAGGGTCTAGTTTTGGGATGTGAATGGGAGGAGAGATGAAAAGGAATTCAGTATTGGAGGTGTTGAGCAGTAGATGGTTCACCGTTAACCAATTTTGCGTAATATTTAGGGTAGTGTTGAGTGAGATGATGTTGTCCGGGGATGAGATTTTCAAAAAAGTTGTGTGTCATCTGCGTACACATGGAAGAGATTGTTCATGGAATTTAGAGAGTTAGAAAAGAAAAGGTTGAAGAGGAAAGGAGAAAGGGGGGACCCTTGAGGGACACCCATGAGTACTGGAGAGGGCTGGGAGAGGGAGTGGTTTGCCTTGATTCTTTGTGATCTTTGGTGAAGGAAGGACGAGAATGATTGCAACACCAGACCCGAGAAACCCATCCTGTTCTTCAGAATGGAGAGAAGGTTGTCGTGATTAACCATGTCGAAAGCAGAAGAAAGGTCAAGGAGTATTGGGAGGCAGGAATCATTATGGTCAAGCATTTTAAAGATTTTATCCATAACGTGCATGAGAGCCGGTTTGGTACTGTGCCCCTTACAGAAGCCGGATGAATGCTGGTCTAGGAGTTGAGATTCTCTATGTCAGCACAGAGTTGGGGTTGTACATATTTTTTAAGTAGTTTGGCTAATGTGGGGATGTTGGCGATAGGGTATAAATTATTGAGGTCAGTTTTATCTGCGTTATTTTTTTTAAGTATAGGTGACACCTGTGCTGCTTTTAGGCAGTCTGGGAACCTGCCTTGTGATAGAGAAGCATTTACAATCCTTGTCCAGGTGGGGACAAGTACATTCTTGATTTCTTTGAAGATTGCCAGGGAAAGAGGATCAGTGAAGTGGTTAGATGGATTGATGTTCCGAAAAATCTTGTTAATGTCTTTTTCACTGAATGGGGTAAAGGTGCCTTATGTCGCATTGTTCTTGGTGTGCAGGCTGATTGGTTTGTGCTTTTCTGAGAGATCAGGGGATGGTGTGGATCCGGGGGATGGCAGTAGCGCCTTCCTAGTAGCGAGTTCGATGGTGAGGAGCCTTGATTTCTTGGTGAAGAAAGCAGCAAGATCGTCGCAAGGAGGTGGGCTGCCTCCGGAGTCAGAGTTTTTTGGGCCTTCCACTGATTGCTGTTTGACCAACTCGAAAAGTTTCTTGGGGCGGTTTGCAGCTTGATCAAGTTGGGGTCTGAAGTAGTCTGCCTTAGCGCTCTTGAATTTTTACTGTCAAAGCTTCTAACATCTCTAAGGAGTTTTAGTTGTTCCAAGGAGGGATTGGATCTCCAGGAACGTTCAGCTGCCCTAAGATTTCTGCGCTCCTTGTTTAAATTGTCGTTGTACCATGGTTTGGATATTTTTGTTGAGGTAATTTTTTGTTGGAGCGGTGCACAGACGTCCATGATGTTGGAGATGGTCAAGTTGTAGGAGTCAGTGAGTAACTGAACATCAATCAATCGAGGAGAGGGCAGATTTACAGTGGGCTGCTAGATCAACTGAGTTTATTGATCTGAAGTCCCTTTTCCAGATATTTGATTTTGTTGGTTGAGCCTTCATCAACAACACTTCCCTGTTTATATAAAACAGGATGCAGGGGTGATCGGACCAATCCCAAGGGGTAATGGTATCCAATGTGATGGTCTGCCCTTTCAAGATAATGAGGTCTAGAGTTTCTCCTTAATTGTGAGATGCTTGGTCACAGTGCTGAATCAGTTCTTGATCATTCAAAAATACTTTAAGGCAAGTTACCGCTGCGTCATTGGGGTTAGCCAAGTGAAGCTTGAAATCACCAAGGAAGATCTTTGCTTTGGCAAATTAGTTAGGAAAGTTACCTGTTTGTGTTACACCTGCTGTTCAATTCGAATGTGTACTTATAAAACCTTGGTTCTGCTACTCACCGTCGGAGGTAGGGGAGCAGCACACTAAACTAGAGTAGACAGACTAGCAGTGGTGTAGTTTCAGGAGGGGTGTTTGGGGTGTTACACCCCTAATAAATATATTATTTAATAAACAGTTGGGGACAGGAGCTTTCAGTAGGGTTTGGTAAAGTGTCATTCGGATTTCACCTGGGTTTTTTAAACTCTCTTTCGTCTTAAAACTTGATTTTCTTACAAAAGACTGCAGTTTAAGTACCACTGCACAATCTGCACTCTTTCTGCTGGCCTTTATGCCTCCCTCTTGTGGTGCTTCTCTTATAATGATTAACATGATATGCCAGCTTGATTGTCAGAAAATCTGAAACTCACACCACCCTTGTCATACTGACTAAGCCACACCTCTGCAGTCTAACAAATACACTGCAAAAGTTTAGAACTGCTGTTTACAGTTACCAGCAGGCTAAGGGGGAAGCCACATGGGTTAGTACTGCAAGATTAATCACATTAGACCCATACAATTTATTAATCCTTTGGAGGTATGTTGTATGCATCACGTTTCCACTTTATCAAAACTGAGTAAATGGAACAGACATATACTTGATAGGGGTGGGCAGTGGGTATTGCGGTGGGCTAGCCCCTGCAAAACCCATTGATTTTGCGCTGCCCCATATTTACAAGGGTGGGGTAAGTATATGGCTGCGCCAAAATTAAGCCCCAAAAAAACCTGGTGTTAACAAGGCGCAACAAGGAGAAATTCTTTACTTCTCCTCGTTTTTGCTGTTTCTATGTGTGCTGCATTGTGCAGCGCACATAGGAACAGCAAAATGTCATGCATGATTGTTTATAGCACTAATTACGCAGGCACCCTTGCACTATAGTGCAAGGGTGCCTGCGTAATTAGCGCCAGAGCAAGGGGAAACACAAGGCTGCACTGTATTGTGCTAAATACAGTGCAGCCCTGCGTTTCAGAAGTGGATGAGCACAGCGTTAAGCCAAGAAGACTATTGCCGCGCTCCATAATTTCTTTGTTAATATGCCCCAATGTACGGCTACCCCACTGACCATACTTTTCACTTTTTTATGCCAGTTGCATGTTTAGTTTACAACAACTTTGCAAAAAGCTATGCAGAGTCACAAAAACTGATGGAATATGTGAGTCACAGATAGTGCAAGGTGCATTTGAAAAATGAAGTGCATAGATGAAGTTTCTGCTACAATGTTTTATATCCTCTGCCTACCAACCTTTGTTGTGGACATCTCAAAAAAGAGAAATGATTGGGGAGTTCTTAGGAAAGGTCAGGGAAACCTTAAACATGGAATTCCTTTCATGTGGGTAATGGGATACAAGACACTGAGCAGAACGGATTGGAGACAGGGAACCTGGAGGATGCCTTGTGGTATTTGCAGAAAACAGAGGGATTTGAGTGGGTGCCCGGAGACACTTGTCTGAAGAGATTAAACATTAAAAAAATACAGTTTACAAAAAACCTGAAAGGTGCATTCGTCAAACTGCATTAAGCTAAAATTTGGTTTCCATCATAAGAAATGCACATGTTGCTCCCAATCCATGCAAATAGATGGCATGCCCACCTATTATAAAATTCTGTTTATATGTTAGAAACAGCAGAAGTTATACTGGAGCGAAAAGTGATTTTTAATAAATAAGTTTGCGTTTCTAAACAATTAAAATGATCCCTGGTTCATGTGTTCTCATTAAAAAGGCAGCCAATAATGCACTTGAGCACCTCAGTATAGAAGTATTCTCAACTCTAATGTTAATATATTTCTCTGCACACCACACATCTACGGTTGTTTCTAAGTGTTGTAAATAAATGATAGTGTGCAATTTACCTTACTCCTAAGGATAACAGGCTGCCGCAGTTCAGGCTGAGGATCTCCAGAACACACAGCTGGGATTATTTACAAGGAATTGACGTAGGGCAGTACCGCAACTCATTTTGCTGTGCTGCTCTACACAAATTCAAAAGGGGAGGAATGCACAGTATTTAGAAGATACGGGGGCATATTATCAAGGGGTTTATCTCCGCTTTTTTGGCTTTAAAAGCCAAGAAAGCTGAGATAAAATTATCTCCCTATTACCTAGCTGTCGCTAACACCAGTTAGCGACAGCTAGCAGGAGATAGCGATCATCTTGGGCCCCACTTTGTATGTCAGTGATATTTATCACTAATGACATGCAAAGTGGGCGTGCCAAGATGTTAGCGACTGGAAACAGTCGCTAACATCGCTATCTCCTATTACCAACTTTTGGAGATATTTGCGCTAAGTGCGAATATCTCCAAAAGCTAACACCTGCCCTGAGCAGTTCTTAGCCATGTTATCCAATGGGAGGTGGCTAACATGGCTAAGGGCATTAGCTCGGTAATGCATGAATATCGCGGACTTTTCAGCGATATTCATGCATTGCGGCCGTTTTTTATCGTATTTGCGATAAACCTTGGTAATACCAAGGTTTATCTGCGATAAAAATCACCGCAGCTCAGCGGTAAAATTTTGTCTCTATCCAAGCAATAGCGATAATTATCGCTATTGCTTGGTAATATGCCCCACGGTTCTTTCCTGTCCTTTCAGCTGGTGCACAATTAGCAGTTGTGCACCAACGCAGGCACCCATTGTGCAAGGGTTTCTGTGTTGTTGGCTTAGTTGTTTTTGTGCAGGAAGAGACACATTCTTGTACAAAAACAATAATTAGAGGTGTTTCCCCTTTCTTTGGGTGTTGCACAATACAGCACACATGGAAAGGGGAAAAAATGAGGAGAAATAATGTTATTTCTCCTCGTTACGCCACTTGTGGGGAGGCGCATGGTTTTAAAGCATTTCCAGATTTACGCTGTGTAGTAAATCTGGGAATGTGCTGAAACCATTGGGTGGTGCAGGTGGAACACCCAGTGCAACGCCCATGGCACGCCTCCCCGACGCAGTGTGAGTCAACGCAGAGTCTTGTGCTGCTTTCCCTCACTTCATATCTACAAGGCCATAAAAAGTTATGCAGGGTGTCTTTTTGTGGCCTTGCAGATATGGCTAAGCCCTGTGTGCCACTAGAACGTCACAAAAAGTGATATTCTGGTGGTGCACAGGGCTCGTAAATAAGCCCCGGCATTTGGAAGCAGCGAGTTTTCAGCTCACTGAGCCTTTCCAAAGTATAACGCATCGAAAGGGACTGCAAAGTGGACCCAAGACTAGTTATGAAAACACATATAAAGCATGGCTTCCTGGTGAGCTGGTTGTATTCAATTTTGAATAGTAAAATGTATATTTTGTTTTCGGCATGCGGTGCAGCCATTTCGCTGGCATTAAAATATCTGCTTCATACCCACGCGTTTGTTCGGTGGTTAGTTAGACATTCATTAATGATCAGTGATACATGCATTGACAGGCCGCATGTGTTTACATAGCTATGTGGTTATATCCAGGCTGTGGTATGTTTGAGTCGAAAATTAGATTGAGACGGAACGGTTAAAGAGTTCCTTAAAATCAATGTAAATAAACATTTGTTGGAGGGAGAGGAAGGTTTTGAGGGTGGATAATCACTTTGAAGCCGCTGGGAGGCATTAACTTTTTCGTAGGGTGAAGATGAGTCTAAGGAGGGTGTTGGTGAGTTGAGAGGTGTGTTATGTAAATAGATGGGGGTACACGGTTCCCCACACTTTTCCGTACCCTGTGTTGTACTGGACAAAAACATATAACACTGGAAATGCAGTTGCTTCATTGGCAAAATGTTAAGTTTAAAATACTGCTTGTCGTAATCAGAGCCTTGCATTAATTGTCATCTCTTATCACAATAAAGAACTCTCTATTGCATATCTCTAGACTCACCAAGCCCCACCCTGTAGGGGTCCGCTATATGCCGCGATGCGCCCCCAGTCGCAGCGCGATAATAACGACCTCCAGGACACGCTCTTGGTCTCCGCGTGGTCCGGACTAGTTCCGTGACCACGCCTTCTTTTATTTATAGCATACGCGACCGTGATACGTCACGATCGCGCTAGCGCACGGGTACGTGCGCAAACACTAGACCGCGTACATGCGGTCTTCAAACATTACACTCCTTTCAACCTTTATTAAATCAAAGGAAAATCAAAAGAAGGGGGGGAAACCACCAAGAGTACTCTGTCTCAAAGTCATTAGGTTAATCACGGACAGGTGATATATCAAATGGCCGGCAGGCCTGTTACCAGTCTGATGAGCAGGTGCCACAGTCCTAGCCCACGGCAAAGTCCGCTAGCTGCGAAGATGGCGCGGGATTTCTTCTTAACCCATAGCCAGCGGCCTCTCCTCGGAACAGGACCCTTCGAGGGGTGTCTTGTAGGGCTGGGGTTGACGACAGCCCGTCACCGGAGGGGTGAGGGCTATCTGCACTTGACCTTCCGGAATCCTGAGAGTTCGCCACAGTTCTTTCATCGGGGCTTCGTTGCTCTCTCCCTGGGGAGTCGATGCCGGACGCCATGGGGCTTGAGGAGGTTCTGTCTTGGTCTTGATCTTGTTGTCCTCCTGACTGGGTGACTGCTCGCTTGAAGAATGATACATTACGTGTGACGCTTTCGCCGTCGCGCTGGGCAGTTACCATCGTGCCCGACCGGCGCGTGACTGTCCATGGACGAGGCTCAAACGGGAGCCTGAATTTGCTCCCGGGGAACCGGTCTTTCACGTAGACCCAGTCTCTTTCTGCAATGGGTGATGGTCTGGCCCGGCGTCTGAAACTGGCATACTCATTCGATCGTCTTCTGTTCCGCAGTGTCTGCTGGGGGTCCGCCTCTTGAGGGGTCCAAGTGCGGTGATGAGGAATGGTGTCTCTGACGATTCTGCCCATTGCGGATGGTCCCGGGGCAGCAGTGGTTGTGCGGTGAGGTGTTAGCCTGTATTCTCTCAGGAATGTGTACAGAGCCCTCTCAACTGGTGTTTCTTCTGCCTGAGCGATCCTGATGACTTTGTTGAGGGTCCTCATGAATCGCTCTACTTCACCATTGGCTTGGGGCCATCTGGGGGTGATCTTCCTGTGTTGAATCCCCCATTCCTGTAGGTAGTCGGCGAGCTCTTGGCTTTGGAATGGTGGCCCGTTGTCTGTCTTCATTTGTTCAAAGATGCCATGGGTGGCGATTATCTTCTCCAGTTTGGCGGTCACTTCCCTGGCGGTCAACGATGTTATTATCTCTACCTCGGGATATTTTGTCAAATCGTCGATGACGACGAGCATGTGACGGCCGTCGGGAAGGTGTCCGAAGTCGGCGCTTACTCGTTCCCATGGTCTCGTAGGATCATCCTCAGTGATTACGGGGTTTGGAGGCTCGGGGAGACCTGCCGCTTGACACCAGTGGCATTCTTTTACCAGCTGTTCGACTTTATCATCCATCTCTGGGAACCAGACCTTCGCTCTGAGCCTGCTCTTCGTTTTCACGATCCCTTGGTGGCCGCGATGCGCCAGCTCGACGGCCTGTTGTGTTAGACTAGCCGGCATCACAATTCGGGGTCCGCGGAGAAGGTAGCCTTGCGCGTCCACCGATAGTTCATCTTTCACCCTGAGGATCGCCTCTAGAGCCCTTTTTGCCTCGGGTGTTCTTTGACCTAGTGAATTCTGGAGTGACTTCCAGTCGCTGTGTCGTGAGGCGCCTATTGCCAGCTGGAGGACTTCGTCACTGCGGGTCGCTTCCACGATCAGGTCGATGCCCATGGGCAGGGGTCGTGAGCGCTCCAGGATGATCTTCACGTACTCCTCCGTTTCTTCCGCATCTTCCCGTTCCTGCGTGGTTGCCGCGCGGGGATGCCGGGAGAGGTAGTCGGCCGGGTTATTTGCTCCGGGCTTGAATTCCAGTTTGTAGTCATATTCTTGGAGCTGCAAAATCCACTTTTCGATTCTGGGGGGGGGTTTGGAGACTGACCCCCGGAATAGAGGAAGCAGGGGCTTATGATCGGTGGATACGGTGAAGGGATGTCCATAGACGTACACGTGGAAGTGTCTGCATGCCCAGTGGATGGCGATGGCCTCCCTTTCAATTTGAGAATAGCGTTGTTCCGTCTCTGTTAGGGAGCGACTCGCGTAGGCTATTGGCACCCAGTCTTCTCCATTTTGGCTTTGTGTCAGTACTGCCCCGAGTCCATACGGGCTGGCGTCAACCGCGATGTCGGTTGCTTTGGTGGGGTCGAAGTATGACAGCGTGGTGTCAGCAGACAGGGCGGCTTTAGTGTTCTGAAATGCCAGCTCTTGCTCTTTTTCCCAATGCCATGGGGTGGTAGATTTTGTAAGTTCCCTTAGTGGTCTCGTGAGATTTGAGAGATCTGGGATGAACCGCCCGCAGAAGTTCACCATCCCGAGGAAGCTTCGCACTTCTGACGTGTTGGTCGGGGCGGGTGCTGCTTGCACATCTCTCACCTTTTCAGGGTCTGGCGCTACTCCCTTGTCGGAGAAAGTGTATCCGAAGAAGCTGATCGTGTTCTGTAGGAATTGGCACTTTTCTCTGTGTAGCGTAAGGCCTGAGTCTTTGATCCTTTTCAGCACGCTCCTGAGGCTCCGGTGATGTTCTTCCACGGAGTCGGCGTATATCAGCAGGTCGTCGCTGACATTGAGGACTCCAGTTATTCCACTCAGCACCTCTCGAATGGTATTTTGGAATACTTCTGCTGCGCTTGATATCCCAAAGTTGAGCCTCCGATAGCGCCGGAGTCCGACATGAGTGGAGAAGGTGGTGATGTACCTGGAATCCGGGTGCAGGGGCAGTTGGTGATATCCTGACCTCAGATCCATTTTGGAGAACCACTTCGCTCCATTTAATTCTCCCAGGATGTCGTCTATCGTGGGCGTCAGATGTCTTTCTCTTTTGACTGCGGCGTTGGGCAGGCGCATGTCGACGCAGATGCGTAATTGCCCTGGTTGCTTTGGTTTTCGCGCCACCACAATTGGCGATACCCAGGGGGTGGGCCCACTGACTTTCTCGATGATTCCTTGGTTCTCGAGGTTCTCCAGTTCTTGTTCCACTTTTTTTCTCAGGTGGAATGCTATCCGTCGATGACGCAGAGCCACCGGCTGAATGGACCGATCGATGTGTAATGATACTTCTTTTCCTCGGAGGCATCCAATGCCCCTAAACACATCTTCGAACTCTTCAATGATCGTCTCGAGTTCTTCCTCCAGTACTGCCATTGCGAAGGATATTAGATGAAGTTCTTCGGCTGTTTGGCCACTGAGTAGCATCCCACTGCCTTCTTTGGTGACGTAGATGGTGGATGGTGCTCTCTTGTCCTGGTGTTGTACATCCGTTTGGAAGCACCCAATTAGCGGTATGGGCGTCTTCTGTCCGTATGCAAAAACTCAGATTTTGGCAGGCTTCAGACTCGGCTTGTCTCGCAGTTGGGCGTAAACGTTTGCCGCCATAAGTTCGATGGATGCACCTGTGTCAATGGTTGCTCTCACTTCTTGGTTAAGTATCCTTATCCTGCACTTCGGAAGTCGTCGCTTCTTTTTCAGCGGCTGGTCTATGGCAAACACATAGTGTACTGGGTAGCTGTGTGTGTCATCATCCATGTCTTCGCTCTCGGGGTCTTCCCGTATGGTGTTAGCGGCTTCGGGTTTGGGCTTGGACGACCTGCACACAGATGTGAAGTGATTCATGCGCCCGCATGACCCGCACTTCCTTCCTCGAGCTGGGCAGTCCTGCGCTCTGTGTGGCGCGCCACCGCAGTATCCACAGTCCTTGCGGCATTCTAACGGCCTACCTCTCCCCGCCGGGCGTTGTTTGGGCCGCACCACGTTGACGTGTTCCGCCGCGTGCACCTGTTCAGTTTTGATTGGTCTGTGGAGTGCTGCTTCCATATGAGACGCCCTTGCCTGGGACAGTTCTTTTGGGCGGCCCAGCTTTAGGATCTCCGCCAGTGGTTTGCCATCTTCTTGGAGGATCTTCACCCTCAGGTCTGAGGAGTAGCAGGCTTGTATGAGTTGTCCGCGAATTTCTTCTTGCTCGTCGCGGAATCCGCACGTGCTCGCTAGCTCTTTCAGGCGGCCGTGGAAGGCGTCGAGGGATTCATCCGCTTCCTGTCGCGCTTGCCGGAAAATGAACCGCTCGTAGTCCTTACTTTGCATCGGCTCAAAATGGGCGTTGAGCACGTTGAGGAGCGTGACATACGTGTGAGGAGTAGCTTCCGTCAGGGTTTTGTAGATTCGATAAATGTCCTTCCCACCAAGATGCAGGAGGAACGCCCTGCGTCTCTCTCTGGCTGTGCCTGCGCCTTCGAAATAGAATTGTAATCTCTCAACCCAGTCCTTCCATCTTGGGGCAAGGGCTGCAGGCGCGCCGTCGACGGAGAAGGGTTCAATTGGCGGGATGGACGCCATGTTGGGGGGAGGTGATGTCACCCACTGCCTCAGGCACACAGGGCAGGTGGCCGCAGGGCTGATGATCTACACCGACCAGGCCGCCGGGATGCACCTGCAGGGTGCGGACGCTGATTTGTAGATATATTTCCTACCTCGTGGGCCCCTCACAACATAGGATTTGTTCTTTTGGAGAACTTGTTCACAAAATAAAATCCAGCCTCCTTGGTGGTGCAGAGAGCACGTGGCACCATAGTGCAATATTCACATTCAGGGCCCAGGAGCTTCGTGGTCGTGAATAAATCTAGTCTCCCCTCTGACCTTTCCAGCAGCTGGGAAAACATGCGTGCGCTGGTAGTCCCTTCGCTCGGGGCACTTCACCCCACGTGGTGTTGCTAGCGTGGCCCAGCCAGGCACGGGACTTCGCCGATCATTAGAGGGGCGGGGCAGGCAGTGCTCCAGGGCACGCTGTGGGCTCTTCAGGCCCTCGTCGCCATTGTAGGGGTCCGCTATTTGCCGCGATGCGCCCCCAGTCGCAGCGCGATAATAACGACCTCCAGGACACGCTCTTGGTCTCCGCGTGGTCCGGACTAGTTCCGTGACCACGCCTTCTTTTATTTATAGCATACGCGACCGTGATACGTCACGATCGCGCTAGCGCACGGCTACGTGCGCAAACACTAGACCGCGTACATGCGGTCTTCAAACATTACACACCCCTCACCCACAAACCTTTTAATATCATTCCTCGCAAAGGTGGTCACGTTAATGGCGTCTGCATCCCTAGGTCAGCCGTCCCTATGGCTAGTTTAGTGGCAGCTCGACCTCCAGACCCCTCAACGTTTGCAGCAGCATGGCAGGTGAAATTTCAGAAAGTGACACTCACTTTAGCAGGAGATTCCCATTTTCCCCCCTAAACTAACATAACATTATTTTTATATTTCTCAGCGTATTTGAACCCCAAATTTGATAAAACACTGGGCTTTGATAAATACGTTTTATAGGTAGACTTCGATCAGTGACATAGACTCACCGTTAATAAAGTAGATAAGTCTGAACGAAGATCAATCATCGAGAGTGTATTCATGTTGGATTGTTCTTTTTTAATAGTCTCGTGTTTGTGGGAGTAAAAGAGAAGTAATTTACTTAAACATTTGAGGCGGGAGGGAGGTATAGCATGATTAACAACAAGCCTTTTTTCCAACTTTAATAGTAGTATAAATCATCACAACATTGACAGCAGCTGCATATACTGAGTAACCTACTGCGATACATCATGATGATGTTTGCTAAAAAGACATGTGCCAAGAGCAAGTCACATTGAGATGTGGTAACAAATCTTATCAGGCTATTCTATAGTCAATAAATGGTCTCTCAACCCCAAATCAAAGTCACAATGGAGACGAAGTGTGCCACCCACAGCCCTTTTTTACTGGATCACGAACCTGATGCTTTAGACCCATATCTCGATGGTATCCTTTTAGCAATCTACTCACTGATGCAGGATCTAGGCTAGCTATTCACGGAGGCATTACAAGTGAGACATGTCATGGTAAGTACTTCAAGACTACCGTCTTGTTGCTACAATTGTAATGCATCCAGATAGACCCTGTGACTAGTGTCGACCCGAATCTGAGAGTTTATTTATTTAATGCGATTTTATATAGCGCAAACTTTACCTTCGGTTGGACTGCTTTCTTTTCAGTGTTGTGGGGAGCTGACTGTTCTAGGAATCTCTTGTGACTGGCATATTGTTAGACATTGTTCTGCCAATTGAAGTATGGAGCGTACCGGATATCAGGTTCCGTTTGGTTGCCATGAGTATGGGTGAGTCATTGCCCATCAAGTCTGTGCCATCCTTTACAGTAACTGCCCTACAAGGACTTAACTCAGCCGGTCAGTGAGCCCATAATAGGGATAAATGTTTTTTTTAAAAATGTGAGAGAGATAAGGGGCAGAGAGCCCAGAACTGGGAAAGTGATTCTAAAAGTTAGATTCCAGAGTGAGCCTGAAACCGGGATAGCGATTCCAAAACTGGTCATTGAGTCAGAATTGGGAGGGGACAAAGGTCCC
The DNA here is from genome assembly GCF_964261635.1 of Lissotriton helveticus. NCBI lineage: Eukaryota > Metazoa > Chordata > Amphibia > Caudata > Salamandridae > Lissotriton > Lissotriton helveticus. The sequence goes on from NC_136061.1 coordinate 479,076,891, forward strand.
AGAATTTGAACCGCGACTGAGAGCCCAGTCCCATAACCGGAGAAGGGAGGGGACAAAGGTTCCAGAACTTGAACCATGACAGAAGCATGGAAGGTTATTCTGTATGAGTTGGCGTTAAAGTGTTAGGCCACTCTTTGCTTTGCGGTCGTGTATGAGGACGCTGTGAAATGTTAAGCCACTCATTGCTTTCTTGTTGTGTATGAGATGGTTGTGGAGTGTTAAGCCACTCATTGCTTTCTTGTTGTGTATGAGATGGTTGTGAAGTGTTTAGCCATTCATTGCTTTCTTGTTGTGTATGAGATGGTTGTGAAGTGTTAAGCCACTCATTGCTTTCTTGTTGTGTATGAGATGGTTGTGAAGTGTTTAGCCACTCATTGCTTTCTTGTCATGTATGAGATGGTGGTGAAGTGTCAAGTCACTCCTTATAACATGTTTGTTTTTGGGATGAAGGTGCGTAAATACGTTACTGGGTGAGTTTTGCATTGTTTTAATTGGTTTGTTTGTTAGCGAGTGTGTGATGCACCATCATGTTTGCTGATGTGTGATGCTCCTTTACGTTTTGTTTTTCCCTGATGCACCGCTTTTAGGTTTGTTTCCTACGTTTTGCTCTTTGTGCCAGTATGACCAACTGGCATGATCCATGGCATGTGGGTTTGTAATGTGGGATGGTGGTCTAAATGAGGAAGAGATGTGATGTGATGTTTTGTTCTCAGCGTGATATGGTGTGATGTCTCTTTTACCGCTCAGTGTGAGATGAGATTATGGTTTAGTGCAAGATGCAGTGAAACTTTTTTATTATTCAGTGTGGTTATATATGTGGTATTTTATGTATCTAATTATGCATAGTTTCTTATGTATTGAAGTATTGCATCTTTTTCTTTGTCTTTAAGTACTTACACATGCATAGTTTCTCATATGTTAATGTATTGCATCCAATTTCTTGGCAATATGTCTATGTTTTATTTCCCATATTGTCATTCTTTTAATTGTTTCATTTAATTTATTTCACAATGCATTTGTTCCCTGTAAAGAAGGGGGATGTGTTGTACCTGCTGCTCAGCCAGTATGAGTGTGGTATGGAATGTTGGTGTGGATAGAATGTTGGATGTCTGTGAGTGTCAGTTGGGTATGGCTGAGCAGCAGGGAGGCTGCTCCTGGTGGGGTTCCTCCTTATAACAACTTAATAAAACAACTAATCTATGCTAGACGTTCGGATCTTCATTTGATTACAACAGTTACGTATATACAAGTTGCAAATGTACTTAAGATTACATTTTAATGAAAGTTGAAGTGGTTAGCGTTAGACAGATATAAAATACATATTTACACAGCATGATCTTCTCGCCATTGTTTGGGTTCTTGCTTTCAGCCAGGCCTTTAGGGTGTTGTTACACTCAGGTTGTCTAATTACTGGAACATGCTTCTTGAGAAAATACGTAGAGGCTTTTAGAGCACAGCACCATATGTATCAACACTTGTTTTCCTCTAGTGCTTCTGTAATAAAGGTGCCAATTTACATCCGAGCATAGGATGACTATCCCAGCAATGAATGCCATGGATCCCGTTGGGAAATCTGTTATTTAGACCAATTAGTATGAACCCCAACACTTCTCTTATGCAGATTTATACAGTGCACTGTCACCCTGAAGGATATCCTAGGGCTGTGCCTAGTGGGACTACTCAAAATGCCAGGCCTTGAGCTTCTTGTGCAATTTAAGGACTGTAGGATCCAGCTTTCCTTATGCATGAGATGTGCCAAGTAGTAGTCTGGATGAGTGTAGGTGTCTGGAAGGTTTGTGAAAGCAGATGCAATTGTTGTGGTATGCTGGGATAATGTTATGTTGTTGACCCGGTCACTCCACTACCGCACGGCCCCCGTGTGCCCGGATTCTGCTGCCGCTGCCTGCTTGGCCCTCTTGCTGCCGCCTCTCCTTAGGGCCCCTGCTCTCTAGGCTTGCCCTCGCACTCCAGGCTTGCCCAGGCTTGTCCTCGCTCTCCAGCGAGCTCCACTGGACCGACCACAGCTGCGTACACTTCAACTTCAGGAAAACAACGACCCCCCACCGCCCTCAACAAACCCCCCGAAGATGCTGGAGCAAGATCACCACTGACCGACTCACCACCTCCTTGAGCCTAAACCCTCCCACCAACACCACGGACCCCAACGAAGGAGCCCGCAACCTCACACAGTGGATCACCGACTGCGCCGAAACCCTTGCTCCACTGAAAAACCCTCCCAGCATCCGCAACAGCAAGAAAGCCGCGTGGTTCACCAACGATCTCAAAGACTCCAAGAATTCCTGCCGTGACCTCGAGAAAGCCTGGCGCCACAATCAGTCAATGGATAACATGACAGCCCTCAAGAACGCCACCCGCAAACAACACCAGCTGATCCGCACCACCAAAAGGGCATCCTTCAGAGAATGACTGGACAACAACACCCACAACAGCAAGGAACTCTTCAACGTCGTGAAAGAGCTCTCCAACCCCAACGCCAGTAACAACGACATCACGCCTTCTCAAGACCTCTGCAACTCTCTGGCCACCTTTTTTCACCGTAAGATCGTCGGCATACACGACAGCTTCGGCGCTCAGAACTCGTACCCCACCACCGAACCTACACCCCCCACCACCACCCTGTGCACCTGGACTCAGGTCAGCACGGAAGATACCACCCACACGATGAACACCATCCACTCGGGCTCCCCAGCCGATCCCTGCCCACACCACATCTTCAACAAAGCCGACTCCATCATCGCACCCAAACTTTGGGACATCATCAACAACTCCTTCATATCCGACACCTTCCCGGAGAGCTGGAAGCATGCAGAGATCAGCGCCCTCCTGAAGAAACCCACCGCAGACCCCTCAGACCTCAAGAACTTCCGCCACATCTCGCTCCTCCCCATCCCTGCAAAAGTCATCTAGAAAACCGTCAACAAACAGCTTACAGCCTTCCTGGAGATGAACGGCTCCCTCGACCCCTCGCAGTCTGGATTCCAAGCGAACCACAGCACCGAGACCGCCCTCATCGCGGCCACCGACGACATACGGACCCTGCTGGACAACGGAGAAACCACCGCCCTCATCCTGCTCGACCTTTCGGCTGCGTTCGACACGGTCTGCCACCACACCCTGACAACCCGCCTCCGCCACTCCGGGATCCAAGGAAAGGCCATGGAATGGATCACCTCCTTCCTCTCCGACAGAACCCACAGAGTCCGTCTCCCGCCCTTCGTCGCAGAAGCCACCAAGATCATCTGCGGCGTACCTCAAGGCTCCTCGCTCAGCCCCACCCTCTTCAACGTCTACATGAGCCCCCTCACAGCCATCGCACGCAAGCACAACCTCAACATCATCTCCTACGCCGACTTTACCCAACTGATCCTCTCCCTCACCAACGACCCCACCTCCGCCAGAGCCAGCTTCCAGGACGGAATGAAAGACATCGCAGATGGGATAAAGGTCAGCCGCCTGAAACTGAACTCAGACAAGACGGAAGTCCTCATCCTTGGCCCATCCATCTCCGCCTGGGACGACTCCTGGTGGCCCCCTGCTCTGGGCCCCCCACCCAAGCCCACGGACCACGCACGCATCCTGGTCTTCATCCTTGACTCCTCCCTCACGATGGCCAGGCAAGTTAACGCCGTTACCTCCTCCTGCTTCAACACACTCCGCATGCTCCATAAGATCTTCCGCTGGATCCCCACTGGAACCAGGAAAACGGTCACCCAGGCCCTCGTCACCAGACGTCTGGACTACGGGAACGCCCTCTATGCTGGGACCACCGCCAAACTACAGAAAAGACTCCAGCGCATCCAGAACGCCTCAACACGACTCATCTTGGACATCCCCCGACACAGCCACATCTCCGCCCACCTGAGGGACCTGCACTGGCTCCCCGTCAGCAAGAGGATCACGTTCAGACTCCTCACCCACGCACACAAGGCTCTTCACGACTTGGGCCCCAAATATCTCAACAACCGCCTCAGGTTCTACACGCCAACCCGCCAGCTCCGCTCCACCAGCCTCGCCCTCGCCACCGTCCCACGGATCCGCAGAACCACCACCGGAGGAAGATCCTTCACCTACCAGGCGGCCAAGACCTGGAACACCCTCCCCACCCACCTACGACTCACCCAGGACCATCTCTCCTTCAGGAAGCAACTCAAAACCTGGCTTTTCGAGCAGTAGCAGTCCCCCCCCACCCCTGCAGTGCCTTGAAACCCTAGCGGGTGAGTAGCACGCTTTACAAATACTCTTGATTGATTGATTGACTTGAAAGTGTAGGTGAGACGTTTGAAATGTGCTCCTCTGTGTATGGGGAGCTGCTGGAGCTCTTTCAGGTGTGGTGTAATTTGAGTGTGGTGTGGGAGGTTGAAACTGGTTCTGAATGGTCTGCAGCTTTCCACTGAGCTTTTTGTTGAACCGGACATAAAGAATGTTCCTGTAATCCAACTTGCCTGTAAAATAGCTTTCCGGTGCTGATTGGGAGCTGTTTCGAAATCTTCCACAACATCTGCAGGGTGTTGTTGCATTAGGTGGTGAAAGTGTTGACTTGGACAATCATGTCAAGTTTGCTCTCAATGGAGATTCCGAGGTTTTTGGGCTGGGTTGTTGGTTGCGGGGGTGGGTGTCAGTTCTAGCTCTATTGGCCACCAGGTGAAGTCATGGTGAGGTGTCTAAGGATACATAGGAAGCAGTACCTTAAATAGAGTCTTTATTAAGTTACATCTCTTCACCCCAACCTCATCTCTCCAGCCTCTGTATCTCCAACAGTCCTCCACTACCCGTTCTACGCAGAGAACGCTCATGGAGAATGTTGGAATATCATTCTATACTTAGAAGGATACCACAAAGTGCTCTTTCCAAAGATCACAATTTCTGTTTTGTCAGTGTTCGGACAGTTGGGACCGGATTCACAAAGGTAAACTTACACATTTATGCTATTTCAGTATTCACAAAACTGCAATTAAATAGTACATTTACAAGTGCAGAGACTCCGCAGTCAGTTGTAGAAACATCCTCACATAAAAATAAAGGCCTTTCCTAAATTTACTTTTGTGAATAAGGCCCTTGGTATTTATCCAGTAGGCTATTTCAGTCTTTCAGGCATTGAACTAGATTCTACTACTCGTCATTTTGTCCCTGAGGGAGACAATGAGTTGCATGTCTTCGGTGTAGGAATGGAAATTGATGTTGTGAGAGTGGATGATGCTGGCTAGAGGGATCAGGTATGAGTTAAAGAGGATTGAGCTCAGGGTGGCGCCTTAGAAAAGGAAGTTACGGGTGTCAAAAGTTTACAGTGCCTAGCTGACTGACTTGGTCCTTACAGTCAATAATGAGCAGGTCCAATGGAGTGCATGTCGTTGTATTCCACTATTGTGCAGGCATTGGAAGAGGATGGGATTGGAGACCATGTCATCCATGGTCGGGATGAGGGCAGTTTCTGTTCTATTATTGGGTCTAAATCCAGACTGAGTGGTGCCGATGAGTTGGTTGTTATTGAGGTATTTTGTGAGGCATCTGTTGATTTTCTGCATGGTCCACAGAGGGTTTCTTCAGCAATGCGAGGACAGATGTGTGTTTTCGAGCATCTGAAAAAGTTGTGAAGGAGGTAGGTATATGCAGACTTGATGGGTGTGAGCATGGCGCTGATGGTTGTAGTCCTCTGGAGTAGGCATGGTAGCAGTAGAGGTCAATAGTAGCAGTAGAGGTCCAAAAGGGCTCCTGAGTGAATACACTTAATGGTGGCAGCTGTTTCTTCTGGGGTGATGAAGGCACATGTGGTTTGCATTAGTTCTCTGGATAAGATCGGGAGGTATTTGGCGAGATCTATTGTGTCTGGTTATTGGTTGAAGTTGCTGTAATTAGTGCCCTATTTCTTGCTGAAGAATTGAGAGAGAGTATTGCAGAGATCCTGTGAGGGGGTGAGTTTGACACTGCATCTGGTGAGATGAAATCCTTCAGAATGGTGCAAATTTGTTTTCTTCTGCTGGTGCTAGCATCATGAGTGGCACGTTTAGATGTCTGGCTCATTTTGTGGTAGCATCTCAAGGAGGATTTGGATGTGCTCCTAAATACATTGTCCTGACTCATTCTCCATTTGCACTCCAGTTGTTTGCAATGCTGTTTCATTGGTCAGCATTCTTTCATATACTAAGTGGCCTAGGGTATACATATTGTATTAACACTGTGTTTAAAGGGAGCCAAAGATTTGGTGCAGAAGGTGATGCAATTGTTTTTTTTTTTTCAAAATTTTATTACAAGCAGTAGGTAAGAAAAATACATTGGTACATTATTTCTTCATAATTAGACATACATTAATCAAAGAAATTACAAAATCCAAGAGACAACCCTAGACAATAGAATGCCACAACAATAATAAGAAAATAACCAGTATTATACTTCAAAATTTAAACCTATCGATATAATACAATACTAATATCGAGAAAAAAATATCATTATCATAACCATACTTAAAATAATACCTCCAAAGCATATTAAATTACCCAATATATAAACAACTGTTGGTAGGGCAGCATCAAGAATAATATTATTTATATCGTTCATAAAGTACTAATGCAAGAGAAGAAAGAGAAGAAAGACCAGCACTTAAGGGTACTATTATGTGCAAAATTTGGCCTATATAAAGTGACTAGTGCAATAAAGTGCCAATGTATAGTAACACAATAATATTACTATACCGTTCGTAAAGTGCTTAAGCAAAGAGTAGAGAGACCGACGCTTGAAGTTGCTAAAGTTATTATGTGCAAACATTTTTGGCCTATATAAAGTGACTAATGCAATAAAGTGCCGATGTCTAGTAGCATAGATAGTAATACATTTCATAATGTTTAAAATACAATAACATACAATCATTTTACATGATAAAAATGCTTAGCAATTTGATATAGCACAGCAGATGGATACTTATATTTCCTCACATGTATCTTACAGCTAGCTAAAATATAACAATCACTTTCCTTTTAATAATTCAAGCTGGTTAAAATATTTCCAATTCCTTTCAAATCTTGCAGTTGCACCCACTCTACCTGCATAGGCTTTCTCAAAATCATATGTTCTTCTCATTTTATTAACCCACTTAACATGGCAAGGACCCGCCGTAGATTTCCAATTTTGCAGAATCAGCGACCGTGCCACAGCAGTGGAAACAAAAATAAACACTTCTTCTGATTCACTAAACCTATTCCTGTCCTTACTAATGCCAAAAAGGGCCACTTCCACTTCTGGAAGAAGAATTTTCCCAGTTGCCTTCTCCAAATCTGTGAAAATCTCCCTCCAGAAGGGTTCTAGCTTCGGACATGAGAAGAAGATATGATGCCAACCACCCTGTCCCCTGGTTTTGCATCTAAAACATTTATTCTCGTATTCAGGGAACATTCTTTGTAGGGCTTCCGGGGTATAATATGCTAACCAGCGACAAAGAAAAGACATTCTTTTATAATTAGCTGCACGGAGTGCCCTGTTTCCTAAATAACAAATTGTCTCCCAATCTTTGTCTGACAATACACACTGCAATGTGAGACTTATTTTCTCAAGATGTTTGCTTATTATATTAGATGTTCCAGAAGGGGGTAGCCTTTTATACCAAAATCCTATACCCTTATGTTTCTCCCCATATAACGCTAATAACAAAGCATTGGGTGTTGTATCAAAACTTCCTACAACTTTTCTTATAAAATAACTCAATTGCAAATATTGAAAAAACATAAGCCGCCTCGGATGTGCTCTATCTCTAATCGTTTGCCAACTAATTATCGAATTTTGAGAGAGAAGATGCCTTATTTCACAGAATCCGGCCGATTCCCATTCTGTCAGATGACTTGAAGAAATCCTAAGACCCATTTTAACACATTCTGAAAGTTTTAAATAAATAGATCCATCTGAGCCATGCTTTTCAAATAAAAGCCGTAATCTTGATGAATACCCCACGAGTGTCTTATATCGTGTTCTCTTTGGAAGCTTTGCAGTTTTTAGAAAAATAAAGATTTGAGAACCTGATTCCTCAAGCATTCTATTTAGAAAAAAGTTGTCTCTTATCTGTCTAGCCTTTAATAATCCTGCCATTATATCGAAAAAAGCTGCCTCATAATAAGTATAAAAATGGGGAAGAGCAAGACCACCTTGGTTAACGGGAAGTTGTATTACCGCGAGTTTAACTCTATTGGCCTTTTTATTCCAAATAAATCTTCCTATCATAGAATCTAGTTCGTTAAAAAAAGCCAAATTAACTTTAATTGGGATATTACTAAACAAAAATAAAAGCAGAGGTAGTATATTCATCTTTATTAATGCCACTCTGCCAATCAATGATAAGGGCAGTATATCCCATTGTTCTAAGAGGCTCTTGATTTTATTCCTTGTTTTTATATAATTCAATTGAAAAAGTTCTTGGTAGTCTCTGGTCACATAAATCCCTAGATATCTTATTGGTCCCTCTTTTCTGCCTGAGACTGAAGATCTGGCGGGAGGAAGTCTAAATTCGAATTTAAAATAAGAACTTCTGTTTTCTTTTCGTTAATTTTGTAGCCCCCTATCTTCTCATATTCCTTAAGCTCTTTCATAAGATGTAATATATTTTCTTTATCAGGAGCCATATAAAGGATAATGTCGTCGGCGAATAGTTTTAACTTCGACATTCCAACCATTGGAGAAGATATTGCATCATTGTTTCTTATTTTTATTACCAGGGGTTCGATAAAAAAGGTGAACAGCAGGGGGGGTAGGGGGCAACCTTGCCTAGTGCCTCGATTTATTTTAATCTTCCCCGCTTGCTTGGCATTTATTATCACCTGGGCTGAAGCTCCCTCGTAAATATTTTGTAGCATCTTAATAATAGGGGTGGGGAATCCAAAATAACTCAAGGAAAAAAATAACGTTGACCAGTTGACTAAATCAAATGCTTTTTCTGCATCAATCATAAGAATGCATGCAGAAATTGAATTAATATTAAAATAATCTAGTGCCTGTAATAAATATTCTGTGTTGGCAGCCATATAGCGTCCAGCTATGAAACCCATTTGATCTTGATGTATCACCTCCTGGGCCGCTAACACGAATCTTTGAGCCCAAATTTTCATAAAAACCTTGTAGTCAGAATTTAATAGACTAATTGGTCTATAGGAATTTACATCCTCCGGGTTCTTGCCTTTCTTAACAAAACTAATAATTGTAGACTCTTTAAACTCGGAGGGAATCCTACCACCTAATCTAATATAATTAAATAAATATTTCAAGGGATCCTCTAACTCTTTCAAAAAAACCTTGTAGAATTCAATAGGGAATCCATCAATCCCTGAAGCTTTTGCTCCCGCTGTGGCTTTTATGCTGCTCTGGATTTCCAAATTACTTATGTCACAGCCTATTTGATTAAATCTGGATTTGGAAATTTTGGGGATATTCAAGTTGTCAAAATATTCCCTGATTAATGTTTCCTCTATTTGAATATCAGTCGAATAAATTCTCTCATAGTGATCAAGGAATATTTTTGCGATTCCCTCACTTCTAGTATCTATACCGCCTGATGGATCTTGGATTATTAAAATGATGGAGGACTCTTGTTTTTTCCTGATTGAATTTGCCAGCAGCTTACCCATGAGTTGACTATCTTCATATAGCTTTTGTTGGAAGGCTTTTGAGCTATTTATCTCTTCCAGAATGAAGAAGTCCCTAAGCAATGCTTTAGCTTGTTCCCAGTTGTTCGGTTTTTGATTCAATTTCAAAGTATACTCATTTTCAGCAGCACGCTGAAGGGCAGATATTTTTCTTTTGCGATCATTAGCTTTATTACAAGAAAATACTATAATCTGTCCCCGGGCTGCTGCTTTGAATGCCCCCCATACTGCGAAAGGCTCTGCAGAGTCCTTATTTTCTAAAAAAAATTCCCTTATCCAAACTTTGAAACCCTCAACCCAAGTCGTATTCTGTAAAAGGGTGCGATCAAGCTGCCACCTAGGTCGCTCCCCTGTCGTGCCCTCTAATATTAATTCAACCTCAATCCTCCCATGATCTGAAAATGGATTGCAGCCTATCAATGCATTAGAGATGTGAAGTGATCTTGAGGATAAAGAGAAATCTATTCTAGAGGCTGTATGAAACCTATTAGAATAGCACGTGTAAGATTCTAGGTTGGGGTTTAGGGAGCGCCAGGAGTCACGTAAGGTGATGCAATTGTTGACATTTTTGATAGTTTTGGGGAGGCAGTGGCTGTGTTCAGGTCAGTGGGTGTTGAGAGCAGTGTTTCTGTCCTTGTCATTGATGCAGTTCCAATTTTGGAGGGCTGCTCTGGTAGTGATGCATGTGCATTGGAGTGGGACAAGGATGCTGAACTTGATTAGTGCAGTCCAGAAGACTAGTGTGGGCTAATTAACTCAGGTTTTGTCATAGGTGGTGAAAATAAGATTCAGGAGGTGTCCAGTGATGTGGGTAAATCCCTTTACTTGTTGGTTGAGGACCAGTAGTCATCTAAGCGGTCCAACCTACAGGGGAATAAAAAAACAGGATTCAGTAATGTTGCAAAGTCATCCCATGCCCTAAGCACCCCCCAACCTTTTGCTGACTGGTACTGGTGGTGACTGATTCTGACTGACCCTGGATGGCCCAGGGCCAGTGCTATGCTGAAGACGCACTTAGAATACAGTGAAACCACTACATACACTAGGGTACAGTATGGCTTAGGCTACCCCAAGGATTGATATGACCTCCCCTTTAAGGCTCTATTACATGATAGGGAAGAGGGATTCAAACTACCTTTAAGTCCCTAGTATATAATAGGGCAGGGCAGTTCAGAGGTCAGCAGCCTTTTCTGTATTTGCATGTGTGCACTGCTGTAGCCTGAGGTCAGTTTAAAAGCAGCCCTGTGTCGCAGGACTGCTCTTGAAATGCAAATTGCGCCCAAACTCGACTTTGGTGTCTGGGGTACTTCAAAATTAATAAACTACAATGTTTGGGCATATTAGGTACCCCAGGGTTTCCCTTAGGTGTCCCAGGGATGGGGGGTCAGGTATATAAAAGGGGGAGCCTTATAAAATGAGTTTTAACAGCCCTATATTAAGTGAAATCGCACATTTCACTCGCCACATTGTGATAAAGTGCAACGCAAAAATAAATTGTGTGCTAGAAGCACTGTAGAGGGAGGATCTGCAATATTTTTACATATTCAGAACCCCTAAAGTCTCCCCTCGGGGTGAAGAGTCCTGTTGAATTAGGCAGGGTTCTTATAAAATATGTTTTTATAAGCCCTGATGGTGTATAGCCATTTTTCCCATTACAAATTCCGAGACACATAGGTTAACATGGCAAGAAGTTATTAACTAATAATTCCAACTAGGAGAATCATAAAATTTGCATCTAAGGACTTCCTAAAATGGTATTGATAAATCCTACAATATGGTATATCTGAATTTCTCCTAAAATGTACAGACAAGAAGGTATAGGACTTTTTTGTCTGTAAGCCAACATTCAACCTTCCAGTGGTCTGTTGTTATAATTCAGATTTAAGTCGATTAGACAGGCTCCTTTGATGAGGTGATAAAGAGCCCCTGGGGTTAGCCAGCTCTTCTGGTAGGGCAGGTTTCTGCTACACAGTAATGCCAGAGAAAACATGCTCTGGGGTGTTGCCCTGCACCTCATTGGACAGGAGTGCTCTCCTGCTTGACTCCAGAGAACACTGAATGAGTATCTGAGAGAAGCAGTGCCTCTCAGATCTGCTGAATGAACCTTAGGAAAGTAGAAGGGTCCCTGCAGGGTGCTTGATTTTTGCAGCAACCAGGCCCTGCACTCTGACTGGCTGTGCCTGCAGCACAATCTGAAACTATAGCCCTGTGGAGCGAACCTGCTTCGAAAGGACTAAAGAGTGGACTCCCTGCAGCTACAGGTTAGGAGAGCTCACCTGGACCATCACCACAGGGAATCCTCAGCCTGGAGTGGATTTGTAAGGGTTTTGTCCAAGTTGCTTGTGAGAACTGAAGTCCCAAACTTTCAAGTGCCATCTTGGAGATTCCAGACAATTGCATTGTGTTTTGAACACTTTGGACCCGCGAGAGGAACTGCAGGACAGAGTTCCTCACTGAGTCCGGCCTGCTGGAGGAGGCTGCACGACATCTGGTGAGAGCTCCTCCAGAAGAGAGGGAATTTTTTCCCGGTGTGAAGCAACAAATGTCCAAAAGTGGCACTATTGTTTTGTATGCACTAGAAAGTGTTTAATCGGTTTGGTGTTGGATTTTTATTGTGTGTTATCTCTTAATTGTTTACTGAATTGGTGTTTTTAAATGCTTTGCATACCTGTCTTTGAAGTTTAGCCTGCCTGCACGGAGCCACACTACCAAGGGTTAAGCATGTTATTAACTTCCTAAGACCTATTCTCAGCCCTGTATTTTGTTAGTGGTATTACAGGCCAGTGGTAAAGGCATATCTGTCACTGCTAATGATCCACTTTCCAACAGTTAAGGATAACAGTGCATCATCTACATAGAGACAAAATGGGTGACATCCTCAATCTACTATCGCCCACATCCTATTCTGCACCACAAAACCCATGCCATAGTTTTCATCCCAAAAACAACAAACCTGGTGGGTATGGGCAGACCTGATCAGTGCCCTGGCATTGTTCGTGTGGGGTGTGCTGGATTTTCCTTCACCAGCCATTTTTTCCCCCCTGATAATTTGTCGCCATCTTGTCATCTAACCATCTTGTGGTGCTTATGTATTATGTGGACTATATGTATGTGTGACGTATGAGTTATATTGACTTGTGGAACGTTTGATGGTATGATTGTGAGATACGAATCAGGTGTGTGGGACTGGATTTAAAGAATTATGTTCTTTTTTATATCGAAGAAAATAATGATGGTATGACTTGATATTTATTAGGCCAGTTTATGAAGAAAATGTTTTTGTCCTGATAAAAATAAAAAATACATTTTTACATGTATCCTTTCTTATTAATGTGATTATTTGATCTCTCCTTTTTTCGCTCTAATGTCTTTCTATTAATATAAGGACCCTTCTATAGGGCCTTTCGTGAAGTCATTTGGCAGGTTTCTTTCGTTTCCTTTGGTACTGATCAGTGCCCTGCTCTAGTGTTGAGCTTCCTAAAACCATCCTCCTAGGTTGGTCCCTCATTTGAGGGTTGTAGTAAAGGAGTCTGAGCTAACTGAGGATATATGGCCCGAAAGTAAACCTCATATGGACATGCACATGAAGTCTCACCAAAAGGTATGGAAGACCTTTTTCCTATAAAATGAGGTAACTGTAAGATCCCTTCCGACATATCTAATTAGTATTTGACATGGGACAGTCATTTAAGTTTATGTGCAGTATTGCAGCAGGGGGTACATTCTGATTGATCATGCTGCAGGCAACTTGCAATAGCACCCAGCAAATATTTGAGTCTTTCATCGTGATGGAACATGGTTTGTAGAACTTAAAGTTCTCCATGTATTTCCTAATTTGGAAACCATGACAATCTATGCCTCTCTTATGGAATCAGTGATTGGTGATCTTTTCAAGGCCCTCATTAGAGGATACTAATGAGGGCCTTGAAATAAGCGGATCAGAATATGCATCGTACATCTCCAGTGGAAGTCTTCCCTGTCCAGTTATTTCCCCCATCATATGTTCTAGCATAGACAGCATCTGCTCCTTGGGCAAGAATTCCTCTGTCATCATGTTTTGTTTCAGGGACAGCCTTGAGCTTACATGTCTTTTGCAAGTCAGAGGATGTTTGTCTTGGACAGAATTTTTTAGTAGTGTTTCAAAATAGCATTGATTGCTAGCTGCAGTGCTTGAAATTCTTATCTTTGATGGGTTACATGAAGCACTGGTTGTCTTTTACTTTCATTCTCCAGCAACCAACCTAGCATTCTTCCCGTTTTATCCTCCTCCCTGTAAGGTTTCTGTCTATAAGGTGTTTATGAAGATATGGCCAGTGATGTACTTAATTCAGCATCTACATTTCTGCAATCTAGTTGTTATTCCTTCATGTCCGCCTAACACTACTTCTTTCTTCAAAGAGGTGTTCTTCCTCCCCACAATGTCTAACTTTATCCTTTCCTCACTTCAAAACGTTTACCAGCACAAACACCTCAAGCAACCACCTTCATTGCATTCTATCACTCTAGAAAAGGGTTTGCTCCTTTGTTTAGCCGATGTCCTTTCAACACATCTACCTAATCTCCTACATCATAGTCTTCAGCTCCTTTGTCATTCTCCACTGGCACCTCCTTCTTTCCCACTCCCTTGGACAATAGTGCACACAACTTGCACCCCCTCATCAAACCAAAGACAGATTTCTCAGTCACAAAGTGAGGCATAAATCAATAGGACCATAACAAATTCCTCACTGCCTTTTTCCATTCAGCTGCAAACCCTCCTTAAGAATCCTGTGCCACATTTCAACCATACTGTTGCTTTGAAGGTAATACACTGCTGACCGCATATACTCCACCCCATGCTTTTTCAGAAATTCCTTAATTTCTTTAGAAATAAATTGAACTCCATTGTTCCACACTATGATCTCAGGCACCCCTTTCAACCTACTCTTGACATCAATCATAACATCATTGCTGACTCACTCAATGAACTTCACTTCAGGTCAGCGTGAAAAATACTCCACAAAAACTACAGCATATTTGGGGCCTTTCCCCAACACGTACCACTGGACCAGTGACATCTATGGCAATCTTTTACCATGGTCCATCTGACTTACCTGATACTACAGGTGGATACTCCACAATCTTTTGAGATTTGCCATTCTAGGCACATGGTACACACTGCCAAATCCTACACTCCACCTCACAGTCCATTCAATGCCACAACTATTCTGCTCTTATGTACCTTTTGTTGTACTCATCCCACACAGCCACCACTAGCAACGTACCTCAATCGACAACTTTATCTACAACAGATAACTGTCCTTTCATCTGACAGAAACACAGTCTCAGAAGCTTTCCCTCTAACAGGCTTTACACCCGTAAAGTATTTCACCCCTTCCTGAATATATTTATTATCCTGCGCTGCCTTCTTCCATTCTTCATGCGAGATTCTCCCGTTAGTGACCACACTCACCTGGGCCACCACTAGCTCTTCCTCTCCCCCTTCCCCATATACTTCCTCACTCACTGGCAACCTGGACAAACAATTAGCCATGCCAGTTTTGTTTCCAGGGACATATTCCATTCTGAAATTAATTTCCAATAACCTCATGGCCCACCATGCTAACCTGGCAGACCCATGACTGCTCCCTTGCTGGAAAACATGTGCATCAAAGGCCCGTGGTCCATACAAACTATAAAGTTGGTTCACCGCATATCTCTGGAATTGGTCCACACCCCACCAGGAAGCCAAGGTTACCTTCTCTAAAGTGGAATAATTCCTCTCTGCATCATTAAAATGTGTAGAAGCAAAAGCAATAATGACCTCCCTTCCTTCACAAATTTGTAACAGCACTGCACCGAATCCCTCGCAACTGGCATTAGTTTTGATGACAGAAGAACCATTGGTGTCAAATGGTTTCAGTACAGCAACAGATGTACTTTAGCTCACTGAACTCTCTCTCACAATTTTCGCACCCCACAAATTTCTCATTCTTCAACGCGAGCTTCCTCATACGCCTGGTTTTGTCAGCAAACATGGAAATGAAACACACATAATATTCAGTTAATCCCAAGATTGATATCAGCTTATCCTTGTTCACAGGTGAAGGAGCCTTTTCTATAACGGTGACTAGTTTCATCCTAGGAGAAATACCTCTTTCATCAATCCAATAGCCCAAATACACTACCCCACTAACATGTATCTTTCACTTCTCCATCTTGATCGTCAGCCTACTCTTTTTCAATATTACCAACACCAACAACAAGGTATGAATTCGCTTACCTCACAACCTTTGTCACACCTGTCATAATGGCTCACGCATAACAAGTGGCACCCAACGGGGCTTATTCACTTTAGGTGGTGCTCCATCCTTTAACACAATTTTGTGCATGAACCCCATAAGCTTGCCCAACTTGTCATCAAATACAGAAAAGAACTCCAATTCAATGGATGTATCCTGCTTCCCCAATGCCTGCTTGTTTGCCCAAGATTTGATCAGGATGGTTTGGGTCCAGGCGTATCTTCAAATCTTTTTTTCTGGGGCCATTCCAAAAGACAGAAACCGTACTTTGCAAAATAAGCCTTTGAGGGAACCACTACCCCCTAAAACTCTAAATTTGCTCTGATGAACCCCAATAGGTCTATAGCCATGTGCCACTAGTTTGCCATCTTGTGGTCTGAGGGTGCACACTCCAAATGACAGCGTTAAAGTCATGTAAATCCATACATGGGTGCAAGCCACAATACCTTCTTTTGCCAGCAAATCTGGGGCCAACCACTTTGATGCTTTAGTTTTTTCTAGAATTCCCTTACCTCACAACCTTTGTCACACCTGTCATAATGGCTCACGCATAACAAGTGGCACCCAACGGGGCTTATTCACTTTAGGTGGTGCTCCATCCTTTAACACAATTTTGTGCATGAACCCCTTAAGCTTGCCCAACTTGTCATCAAATACAGAAAAGAACTCCAATTCAATGGATGTAACCTGCTTCCCAAATGCCTGCTTGTTTGCCCAAGATTTGATCAGGATGGTTTGGGTGCAGGCGTATCTTCAAATCTTTTTTTCTGGGGCCATTCCAAAAGACAGGACCCATACTTTGCAAAATAAGCCTTTGAGGGAACCACTACCCCCTAAAACTCTACATTTTCTCTGATGAACCCCAATAGGTCTATAGCCATATGCCACTAGTTTGCCATCTTGTGGTCTGAGGGTGCACACAAGATATTTATCAAGGTATTCTTTACCTATGAGAGTTTATCTGGCAAGAGAATCTGCTATTACATTAACCCCATCACCATCAATTTTTATCAAACAATATGGACAATCCTTTCCGTTACCTCCCAACTGTTGCATTTGCAAGATGATATACTGAGCCACCAGTGACTCTCCACAGCACTAATTACATTCTTAGCTTGCCTGAACCCAGTGATTATTCCACGGCACACTCTGGCAAAATGCCCCTTGAGTTTACTCTTCCTGCACACTTGACCAATGACTGGAAAAGTTTACTATTGTCGCCAGCTGTCCCTTCAAAAACATTTGTAGCAGGTTTTGCCCCCCAATTTGAACGAGACATTATTGTCTTCCACTTTCAACTTTTTGACTGTTATTTTGAACGACAACCGCTCTCTCCTTGGAAGCCTATTCTTTCAATCTTTCGTCTGTAATTTCTGTTCTCTTCATAATACCAATTGCCATTTGCAATGTTATTCCATTGTTGTTTAAAATGTTCTCTTCAACTTTCTTGTTGTTGACCTTCAATACCAACTGGTCCCTGAACATCTCATCAAAAAAACATTTGTAGTTGCATGTGGCTGCCAGTGACCTTAGACCTGCCACATGACTATCCAGATTCACCAGGAATTTGGCATCTTTTAAGAAACTTCAACCTTTCCACCACTACATTTCTCTTTTTACCAAAGTTTACATCTAACTGTTTCAATGCCTTTTCATAATAATCCACATCTTCATCATCTTCTTCTTCCTCCACTTCCCTGGTGGAAAGTGCCATAAAATTCACCTTCTGTCTACTACAAAACAAGGTTCAAGTGTGGCTAATTTCCTGGATGCCATGATTATGTCTTCTCCATCTGCTTAAACATAAGGCTCAAACCCATCTTCCCAGTCCTTCCATGGCACATGGGGTTCACCAGGCATTTATAAATACACTGGGGAGTTATACAATCTTCCATGCCAGTTTACTCACAATTTTCAAAGATAGGAGAGGAGCTAGGTGTGCCTTTAACACATTAATTCACCTCTAGTCAAGTTTTCTGCTTTGTAGCTTATTGTAATGCCATTCCTTAGTTTTGATGCCTACATTAGTTGCATTCAATTACTTAGTTCACTTTATTCTGATTTTACCTCTATATCCTGCATACAGATGCTTCTGGCACTAATCTTATATTGTTGGCTCAAACTTGTTACAGGCAACAGGTCGTTTGTTGCTTTCCACAGAACAGCCGATGCCCCTCCAGGAACCGGCATGCTGGGCACACACAAACCTAACTATGTTGCTAGGCAACAGTTAGTTCTGTTGCTCTCCTCGCGCAGCTGAAGCACATGGAGGGGCCAGCATGCTGGGGAGTGCAGGCATTTCGATGAAGGCAAAGTGCGTATGGGAACCTTGAACTACCTTCACACACATAAGAGTGTTGGGCTCTGATGTGCTCCATGAACTTGCTCTGCCCCTATTATATTCGCCTCCAAAGTCTCTCCTGAAAAGACATCAACTGCTCCAGCCTACCCCCCTTATGGTGGGTTGGTTACTGTTACCACGCAGGACCCTCCAATTCACCAACACTGTCTTCCACCCAGCAGAAATGGCAGAGATGCCAGAACTTGCTGGACATCAATGCCCACCTCCTTCGTAGCTCTCCTCCCTAGTCAAGGTGGGTGACAGCGTCCTCATCGCCAGTGAAACGAAGCGGGTAGTCAGGTGAGAAGAACAAAATATGCTTTATTTAATTTCATGCCTGAAAAGGAGATAGCCTGCCAGTCCTGACAAAACCAGGCTCTCTTCTATTCTAGAACAGAATCCCAAGTGCACAGAGTCACTACCATCACAGAATACCAAGTACCATCACAGAATACCAAGTGCACTAGTCCAGTTGATAGAGCCACATAAGCTACGTAGCCTAGATTTACAGATGTAACATATGATACCCAAATATGACCAGAGAATGACGGGGTGATTATGAAACTAGGTTTCAAATTCTCTCGGCTCACACAATGAAACCGTTTTTAAGATGTACATGCTTGTGCTTGCAGTTTGGCAACATATCGTCCCACTGGAGTGGTTTGACGAAAATTGTTGTAACCACACCTTTTTTTTTAACCTTCAACCTAAATTTTCGGCTGGCACAAAGAACAGAATGCCCCTTGTTAGTTAAGTGACTGAAGTCCAGGAGAAAATCGCTACATCTCTCAGCAGCACTTAGTGAAAATGCATTCTTTCCCTCCTCTTGTATGAGAGTAATACCTCAGCCTTTGCTTTCGATCCTTTTCTGAACAAACTGAAGGAGGCAATTCACACCTATTGCTACCAGGGTGATATTTTATGGGTGAGCCAGCCGTACATTCCATTTGCCCATCACTTTAACCTTACGCTCGCTGTCAGCATTTCATATCTGGGCCTGTAAGCTGGCTTCAACAAGATAGTGGCTATGCCCACTTGTTTATGCTATTGTTGTTGTCAAACAGCAGTTATCGAACACTTAACAGAAAGACAGGTTTTGCTTGTTTCTCCTTTCTTTCATCCACAGCGAGAGTAAAGTTCTTGGAAGTTCCTCTTCATTTCATAGTAAGGCCATATCACCTGAGTGTGCAGGTGGCCTCGTATGAAATTAACATGGTGGTGGTTATCATTCTTTTGATGCACCGACATCCTTGGCTTGCGTAAAGCTGTAAAAGTTGTGGATGAAGGTTACTAGGGGTAAGATTTGTTTACGTTTGTATAGAGAATTGTTTTTGGTTGTCACTATTGTACTTTAAAAATTGACACATAAAGAATTTTGAAGAATATCATTAATGAAGTACTATGGTCAATGAGGGAAAATTTATACTTTTGTGTTTACTTATTCCCCTCTTTCCCAGACCTACATTAACTCTGAGGGGGTCCCTTAATTTCTGCTATTTGTACAGAGATTTCAGCCATTACAATGGATATTTCCTTCCAGCAGCGTGTTTGCACTCTGGGATGGCTAAACACATCAGTTTAACACCAATATTTAATATAGACAGATGTGCCGCAACAGTATAAAATATGATTGAGATTGCCTGTCTTCACATTCCAGCAGAAAGAAGGGACTCTTTTCTCATATACTTAACCCTCTTTCATCAACAGCACTTGTGTTTTTTTCAGAGTTAAATGTGCTTCCCAAAAGCAGTGTCTTGCCTTGTGGAGTTCCCCACATTGTTTAATATGTATGTGTGATGCCTCAAGCATGTCTGATTTAATTCATTCAGCTATTTTTTTTTACTTCCTATGCCAACTATACCCAAATTACTGATTCCTTCTCCAACTCTCTTCATAATACCATCCAAAGACTTCAAAACTGCATGCTAGCTCTTAGTGAGTGGATGGACTGTAACTGCATCAAATTAAATTCCAGCAAAAAGAGGTTCTACTCCTGGGATTGATACTTCCTTCTGGATGTCATCTTGTTGGCCTTCAAAGTTAGGAACCTCCCCTACACCAGCTAGCAAAGGTAAGAATTTGGGTATCCTAATGAATAACAGACTTGCATTCAGTGATCAAGTGAAGGGACTACATCTGCATACTTTTACACTCAAAAATTAATCAAAAAAATACTGCAGTTCATTCCCTCTACCTTACAAACAACTGTAGTAACTTATTTTAGACAAATTTTACTTCTGTAACAGTTTATATTTTAACTTATGTTTACAACATTGCAACAAGCAACACATTGTCCAAAATGCAGCAGCCAGGCTGTTATTGGGAAGTCATAAAACTAGGTCAGCCAATCGTGCCTTATGGAAGCTACATTGGCTTACAGTAATACATAGAGTGAGTTTCAAGGCCATGTGCATCTCTCATAGGGCCTTACACGACTCTAATGATAACAGCCAGAAAGGTTGCTATGCTCAAGCTCGGCCTTAAATGTTGTTGTCCCAAAGGTTAGGCTTTCTGCTTGGGGTGAAAGGTGTTTTTTAATGAGGATGAGCAGTGAGCGAAAATTGAATTTCATCAGCTTGAAAATATATCTCTGTATCTGTTTTGATCTTCCATTTCTATGGTGTCCATGTTCGCAAATTGGCAATCCGTTCTGGCTGCGATCATTATTTTCCTTCATAACTCTTTGCTGAGAGAGTTGTTTCATGTGGCCCTCACCCATGTATTCTTTATGACTTGCCCCTCTGTCCGTCTTCAGGGATCCTTTCTAGATGTACATAGCTTCGGAACTCTGGCATCCCCAGTGTCTTAAATGTATTCAAAGAGGATTCTCCTAGGCTGTGCTATGTAACAATTCGTAACTGTATTTCTCCATTATCAACTCTGACTTTTCTCCAATTGAACTGGCAGACGTGATTGGAGTATGCGCCATGTTCGTATTTACTCCTTACTATAGCAGCTACTCAAAAGTTAGAGAGATAAAAGGAAGAATTTCAAAGCATTTTCTCCACTATTATATGACCACACCTGCCAGGATCTTATGGCATGATCTCCTGTCTGAGATGATCTCAAGCACACTGAAATAAGGAAGATAGCATGAAACACTACTCTGAAGAGGATTACCTGCTCCTCTGTAATTGTCCAGTCAGCAAATTCTTCTTACGAAATACTTAGTATAAGTATATCCTTTACGCCAGACAGACATTCTCACATAAATTAAGGATTACCCAGTAGGTGTTGGTGAGAAGCAAAGGACATATATTTTGTGTACTATCATGACATCTTTGACAGGTGCGTTTGAAAGGAACATCTTACTTCATCTCGAAACAGAAGTTCTACTTTTGACTGTTGACTCATTCCACGATGGCTACCCTGGGTCTGCCTCTGTGGTAACAACATAAAGGATGGCTGCTGGGATGGTCTTTGTTTCCAAATGTACGCCCATTTTATGATCTGTGTGAAATGAATGGGATGTGCTAACCACACTTTACCAGATAAATTGCCATACAGCCCAAGAAACGAGAGATTTGTATAATTATAAGATAATTACTCGGTCGTCCTGCTCTCCAATTTGACATTGAAGATGTCATATATAGCCTGTTAGCGGGTTGGAGAGAGTATTAGGAAGAAAACAGATACACAGTACTGTAACACATGGTGATGGCCAAGCACTGTAGTAGAATAAGAGAAGGGAGAGCAAAACAAAACTATGGACTTGTAAATGCCATAGACAGTATAGCACTATTACAATCTGTTCAGCAGTGCAGGCGCAGCACGAAGATCTATGGAGAAGAGTGGGCACCTAGGGTGGGAAAGTACAACACCACTCAGGCGTGGACGTCTGAGGTAACAAGAGTACATTAAGACACTGAGAAATGTGGGAGTGCAGCACAGTGTGAGAAGAGAAGGGAATGCAAAGGTGAAGAGGAGAAAGCTTACTAGGACGTGCGGTGGTGGAGTACTAAAAAGATTCTAACCAAAGTAGTCTGAGACGAAAGTGATAAAGGCAGAGATCGCTAAACCTGGGCGTAGTTTGCATAGTAGCGCTAAGCGTAGCCACACGAAGTGCACTTCTCACTACGCAAGCTACCCGTAGCTACATGAACTGCATAGTGCGGTAGGGAAAATACTGTTTGCACTGATTGTACAGTGCCGGATGCTTGTCCGCACTATGCAATCATTGCAAACGGCATCTTTTGCACATACTGTAGTACATATCTATGTTTAAGGTAAGCAGGACCTAATCTCTGCTACGATCAGCAGTAGTGTTTGTTTCCCTTTCAGTTGCAAATGTTCCAATAAAACTTTCTAAACCCAGCTCAATGGAATATCCTTACGTTCCAGTTTGTCAGTAGTAAAGTTGATTGATAGCTGCCACAACACCTCAAGAAGCCTACCTTGGATTTAGTCTGAAACACATAGATGTTTGTTTACCAACAATGAGTCCAAAGATTGAATAAAATATCTTTATACATTGAAATACAAAAAAATAGAAGCAACATTGAGGGGGCACAATTGGAAGGCATGAATGCTGGCGCTAGTACCATAGGCAGAGTCCACTGCAGGTTTCAGAGTTTTAACTTTTCATTGCAGAAGATCACACCTGAGTTTCAACCTGAGTAGGCCATGTCCCTATATGATCGGAACATTAACACCGACAGACTGACTTTTATTATCAACCAAATTGAACAAGCCAACAACTCTCCAAAAACCATCTTCAGTATAGTTCAGGATTTTATTTCCCCACAAGCATACAGACAATGTCCCGTAGAATCTCAGGAGCTCTGCAACTTGTTGGTTAATTACTTTCAGGAAAAATATCTCATGTCTACTCAAAAATTCCGGCTGCCTCTCTGCAGGTATCAGAGACCACCACCACGATAAGAGAACAAGAAAAAGTAATTCTTTGTACACTAGACTGCTTTCAGACTATCACCTTAAAGGAAGTTCACAATTCCCTGGCCACATCCAAATCCGGATCCCCCAAGGATCTATCTCCACATAAGACAATATCCCTTCCAGCCACCTGTTGCGCCCCCCATGATCCAAAAGATCTTTAACTGTTCTATAAAAATAGGAATCATTCCGGCAGAGTGGAAGGGAGCATGTGTACGGCCCATACTAAAAAAGTCTAAAATGGACCAACAATCACTCGGCAACTATTGCCCGATCTACCTGCTCCTGGGTAAGCAACTGGAAGGTATAATTAATAAGCAGCTGGGATTATTTGTCATTTTCACTAACATCTGGATCCCTCACAAACTGGTTCTGACCAGGGTTCAGTACAGAGAAGCACTCCTGGCTGTAACCGATTCACTGAGACAAGAGATGGATGCAGGAAGACCTGTGGCACTGATATTAGATTTGTCTGCAGCCTTTGACACCATCTCTCACTCAAGGCTTGTGGAAAGACTGCAGGCAATCGGCGTCTAGGGGACAGCACTAAAATGGCTGCAGCATTTTCTGTTAGATAGACAGCAGACGATCATCCGAGGTCCATATTCCTTAGGCAAAATGTGTTTGGACAAGGGTGTACTGCAGGGCTCATGCCCACCCTGTTTAACATTTATATAGCCCCAATAGCAAGGATTGAGATCATATCATACGCCGATGATACCCAGCTGATGTTTACTATGTGCCAAGATCTGGATCAGGAGAAAAACTTTTCTCGGTAGGAATGCTAGTAATCTCCAACTGGATGACTAAGAACTGTCGCCAGTTAAACGGAGATTACGCTGCTTGGAAAAGCCCCAGCCATCTGGTCGGACAACTGGTGGCCGCACCACTTGGGTGCTATCCCCGTGCCCAAATAAATGGTAAAAAATCTGGGGATAAAATTAGATCAAGCCTTAACAATGAAAGATCAGATTGCAGCTACCACCAGCTCCTGCTACATAGTATGCGCCTTTTGTGCATAATTTTCCCCCTCCTCCTTACAAATTTCCATAGAACCCTGGTTCAAGAATGGTGATAAGCAGACTAGACTATGGGAATGCTCTCCTTGCTGAAGTTAGCAAAACATTGCTCACCAAGCTCCAGGTGGTCCAGAACACTGTGGCCAGACTTGTTCTGCACCATCCTTCAGGCACTCCCTCTGCGCCTCTGCTGAAAGAACTGCTTTGGCTACCTGTGAAGAAGCGCTTCAGTTTTAAAGTCTGTTGCCTCGTGTACAATGCCCTAAGAGGCAAAGGCCCACTCTGTCTCCAAAATAAACTGACAACTTACGCAACCAGTCGCAATCTCAGATCCAGTACTCAAGCCCTTCTTTGCGTGCCCCGAATTTGTCGCACTCGCACCAGGGTACTTTTTCCTATCTTGCATCCAGGTACTGGAATAAATTATCTATAACCCTCTGAGAGACTCCCACATATAGCAAATTCAGGAAAATACTTATACTAACCTTCCTTGGTCTGCTCGTCCTGCCAGGATCCGAAACAGTGCTGAGATGCCCCCTGGGTGAGACGTGCGCTATAGCAAATATTTTTAACATAACAACATAAAATAACAATCTAGAAAGATTTTAAGGTGTAAAAAACCAGTGGCTGCACCTTAGAATCCCATATTTGATATTGGAGATAATCACACTTTTGTGATTTCCTCTTGATTATCCCTATGTGTCTTTCAGAGTGTTATGAGCATTTTATATGAATCTTTTTTTGCCATTTGCATCGCTGTGCAGCTCTCTCGGTAGTCTTCGGGTGCCCTTATGCTCGGTTCTGGGTTTTTCCTCTTTCACCATGGAAACTCTGGCACAGTATATCGTGTTTTGCGTGTATGTGTAATAGATCTGTTTATAAATGCGTTAAATTGTGGTGTGCGTTTATTTAAATGAATTTCCATAGTTTTAGCTAAAATGTAGCCTTGAGGTGTGTTTATAAAAGACGAGTGTGCTGCAGAGCTTACTGTCTATTCCATTACACAAGGGCAGTCAGTTGACCATTGACTTGCTGGTTGTTTAGGTCGAGCATAGTGCAGCTCTAGGAGATGACATTTAGAAATTGGTCTGCTTTTTTCCACACACTCGTGCATGTGGCGGCATCCACCTTGCGGGAGCGAGCAGTGTCGTCCAGGGGCCATCTGTTTTCAATTAGCGTGGCCGCGCATGTTTTACTCTTGCTCCCATACCTGTGCTCCTTTAATCGTGCTGTCTATATACAAACACGCATATTCCGTGTCCTCAAGAATAAATGTGTCTGGTGAGCGTACTTGTCTCTCTGAGAATGAAACATCTTTTAGAACTTAATTTGATATGTACAAACTGTGGGGGGTGGTGAGTATTTTTATTTGTTTGTAAAATAATAATAACACAAGGCAGAGAGGAAATATTATTCTTTAATTCCAGTCCTTGTCTATCATACCACACACAGAGTCTAATTTAAGATGTCTGTCATTGTGCACTGTGTTACCCTGCATACTCCTGAGACTTTCTTTGTCCACACATGTACAGATTCTTTCTGGAAAAGTGCTCGGCTATGGTTTTCTGTAGTTCACCCTGTGCATCTAACCCCTGCGATTCCCCTCTACATTTTGAATGTGGCTGTAGCGTCTTTGCGGCTTTGGCAGTCTCTGTGCTACAAAAATGTTGGATTTAGTAAGTGCAGGCTGAAGTGAAAGTGCAGGAACGGTGCAAGGCCGGACCCCTGTGATGATAATTGCAGGTTCGGAACGTCAACTTCCTTTGGGTCCGCTCTCGGTGCAGCAACCCGGTGAGATAACCACACTTATTTCACCACAAAACAAAATATCATGGGATGCAGAAAGCACTGAGTCACTCTTTCATGGCTCTTCTGGAGAGCAGCCCTGTGAACCCACCATAGGGCGGTCAATGGGAGGTGCAAGCCGGGGTCTCGCCTTCTTTATCGGCGCTATTCGCTCTGGTGGGTGCTTTAATAACAGCCTCTGTGTAAAGCTGCCCTGGGAGGACTAGAGCAAACAGTCTCAGACATACACAGGTATACTGAGTCCCCACAAAGAGTCTCAGGGGAAAACAAGTACACTCAGTTCCCGCAAACAGCCTCAGGAGAAAGCAAATCAACTCATTCCCAGCAAACAACCTAAGGGAAAATCAAGAATACTCAGTCTCTGCAAACAGCATCCAACACAAGCATTGGCATAGCCAATAGGTCTCGTGTTTAGCCATGCAACAGTTGATGTTTTTGCACCAAGGATATTGTACCGCATAACTAAATATTTATGAGGTCCCAAATGCGAAATCTATTGGCTATGCCAATGCTTGTTATATATGTAAATGTTTACTCACTAAATACCGAAATGAAAAAAAACACGACCCAGACATCGGCCAATAACGCAATTATCACATATTCCCAAACTATGTATCAAAACAGATAGAAATCAGATAGAAATTCACAACAAATGAGGTTTCTTTTTACTCATGTAAATGTTTAACGGGAAACGCTTTATCGATTCAGATTGAAGCATCTAGGTTTATCCGTGCAATTCTTGATGAAGCTATTCTGGGGAAAAATCGGCATTACACAGAAAATTTAACAGTCCTCATTCAGAGAGCCTTAATTCCAGATCATTATGCACATTAGCAAATTCATTTTTAGCACGATTGCTTTCGAATGACTCGATAAAAGCCTTTCTTGGTGTAACACACAAAAACAATTGTGTACAAAAAGATGAAAGAAGGATAGAGATATCGAGACACAGTATTGCGCCGCGCAGACTTCTATTCGCTGTGACAAAGATTCTGAAAATATGGGTGACTCGAGTCCAGACAGAGAGATAAAATAAGTTGACGCTGTTGATAATTGTTGCCCAGACTGGCTCCTTTTCCTGAAAAGCAAGAACATGCCAGACTCCGTCTTAAGTGGTCTCCTCGGACTGTATATAATATTTATTTCAAGGCTAGCGGAAATCACACCGGCTGGATATAGGTGTTGAAGTCGCCTCCATATTCTTCCCTTTTGGGATGCTGTTGTGCAAACAGTATGAACGCAGTATACAAATCATGTCTGAGTTGAGACAGCAAAGAAATATGAAGCATGTTTTACTTTTAACTGAGTCAGCCTTTTATCTGTCGTGTGTTATTCTGTTTCTGGTTCATTTTCTGACACACGCAATTCTGTCAGGAGGACATAATTTAAAAGCCCTCTTGCATTCTGTATATAAAAGGGATTTTACATGTTGTCTTGTTTAAAGAAAAGCTAAGCGGGGAGTCAAGATGTAGTGAATTTTCCAGTCAGCTGATGCGTTTCTTAATGGGAGGCTACGAGCCTCTCCAAGGTCACTTTGAATTCGATATCTGTGCCATTGTGCAGGTATGGTGGGATAATATCTATAACACACACTGCTTGGAAACGTATGGATGTCTAAAACCAAGACCTCAGCGACATTTCCAATCCTATGTTTCCTGGCATGCTGATATGTCCTTTCATAGACGTTAGCACCAGATGTACTACTTTTTTTCCATGCAGGGCAGGTGTTTGAACTTGCTGTGATGTGCAAAGGGGTAAACGCATTGAATCGTCGAATCTGCACAGATTGGCCTGCTGCTGGTGTCATCTGTTCTTGTTTTGTGACGCAACGCCTTGCACTACAGTGAGAGATGAGTAGTCTGAGCTGTTTTACAAAGGCTGTGCACTGGAGGCATAACCTTGAAAGACAAATTCCCATGTGTTGACAAACTCAGATGGTTCTCTCCCATTTGTTGTCTTACAATGCAGCACACATACTGGGGCTTATTTACAAGCCCATTGCTCCGCAGGTGCGTCTCTGTTTTTGATACACCGGTGGTACAATGGGCTTACCCATTTTTCAAGGCCAGGAAAAGTCTCTCTGCATGACTTTTCATGGCTGTGTAAAACATGGGGCCCCTTTCATGCATTTCCCACGCAGCATCCATGGAACTTTAGGCATTCCAAGATTTACAATATTTTGTAAAACTGGGAATGCGCCAGAATCTTATGCCTCCCCAAGGGAGGCATAGGAATGGTGCAGCGGGGAGAAATACTTTTATTTCTCCTTGTTTTTTCCTCTTTCTGCACAAGGAAAAGCAAAGGGATGCTTTGTATTGTTTTAACAATGCATCAGTTGCATTGTTGTCAATACAATGCATCCTTGTACTTTGAAAATGACGCTGTACTGCACAGCTACTTGGCTTGTAATGCCGCAATACGTAATTTTCTTGTAGACGAGACCCACAATACGTTGTTTTTAAGTAGTGAGCACGTCACCTTGTTTGCACTGCTTCATGGAGTCTTTCGTTTTTTATGCAAAGCCCAGTCTGGTTATCATACTATATGTTATACTATGATATGTTAGGTTGATTTTATAAGGCGCACACCTACCCAAAAAGGGTTTATATCAGACTTTGCATCAAAATCTATGGGTCCTTGAGCTGATCTGACCCAGTAAAGCTCTCTTGTTGCAAAGCTGTGCAAAGGCTTTGAAAAGTGGAAAGTATACTCTTCCAGTGCAAACCTACTTAATAAATGTGGTCTTCTGTTGCATAAAAGCAGATGCACAATTGTTTATAGCTAATTTTATTTCCATCCAAGAACGTTATTATGGCATCCCAACATCTGCTTCATATTAAATTAGAACTGTTTCGAAGAGTCCCTACCATACAAGTGTCGATGAATGAATATTCATTTTGGAATCAGGGCTTCAGATAATGTATCATCTGGTAGCAGCTTTTATTTGACCCCAGACTTTAATTAAGGGTTTATTAAGAGAGATACGCTAATGGAAGCAGCAAATATGTGAACTCAAGGTATTAAAAGCCCCTGTACAAAAAGTTAGTGCGGTAATAAGTGATGTGCTGAAGAGGCATGCTAAAACTGAGCATGTATGTGAGCTAAATTTAAAACATTAGGGCAAGTGTATCAGCTAGGGTTTTCTGTAACATGAAGCTTCTTGGATGAATTGGAGAAGGCTGCAGCTGGGTTAGGTCCCAATTTTGTTTGAAAGTGAGAGGAAATTTGCATAATATTGCTGCAGTGTATGTTTGGGATACGTGCATTTGGCTAGGGTTTCAGGTTTGTGTTTTTGTGAATAATGTGTATGCTTTCACTTGGGAAAAAGTTCTAGGGCCAACATAACAGAAAGTGTGAGGCTCATTTGAATGGAAGTCATTTTTCAGGTGCAGATTTTCTAAGGGCTCGGGTTGCACCTGTATGACACAAGTTGCCACAAGGCAAGGTAAGTCCTTTAGTGGGACTTGTTAAGTCACGCAAAGCCACCTTCCATGGCACTGCATACTTTGGTAAATCCAAAGTAATGCAAGGCAGTGCATATTATTGCCTTGAATTAGCTTCCAATAGGGAGACGTTTTAAGGGTGGAGCAAGGTCTTTCCATGGCCACGCATCCATCCAGGGATTCTAGCACATTCTCATATTTACAGAGAGTTGGAAAACCTGGGAATGCATCAAAATGATACACAGACCCAGCCATAACGAGGAGAAATATCTTTATTTCCTCTTCTTAATTCTTTTTTCTATGTGTGGTGCATTTGGCATCACACTGTGGAAAAGTAAATTTTGCCATGTTCTGTGTCCCTACGTGTCATCCATCATATGTTATGTGTGCATGATTAAATATGCATATGCATTGCCCATGTCCGATTAATGACGCAATTACAGTTGTGTCCACCTCTAGTATGCCAGTTTCCAGTCCTCGTGAATACTACGAATATCAGGCCTATGTAAAGATACGTTGCCACGTTTCTCAGTGTGCACGTTATTCTATTATAAAGTCCCCGTTTCTAGGCCTCAAAAGGGCCTGGACACCAGATTCAGCTCCTGTCTCCTGAAGCCTCGCTGAGGAGCGATACAGCCCCCACCTGTATCCTCGACCCTTCACTTACTTCCTGCCTTGCAGTGCCCGGCCCAGCCTGGCTCAGCCTCTGAGTCTGCCAAAAGTATGTTATAGTTCCAGTTATCAGTTCAGTCCTCCTTCTCTGCATTCCTAAGCTACTGAACTGCATCAATAGTTTCCGTCATTGTCTAGCCTTCACGTCTCCACGTTAGAGAAATACTGCATTTAATGGTCATTTAATATTCTTCATCACGCACTACATGTAGAATAATGCATGGTCCAGTCTTAGAATCAAGTTAGCCTTTCCTCTCCTGACTTCTAGTTTATATCAACATGTTCTCTAAACATCAGATACTAGATACTGTTTAGGTACATGTCGCCCTGACTCTCCAGACTTCAGTCTCTGCTCCTAGCACAGAGTTCATAGCCCCCAGCTTCTCCTAGTGATACGTCATTGCCAGTTTGCGCGCACCATCAGGTTAGAGGTCCCGGCTCCTCAGGTAGCCCCCTCCATGGTTTCCGCCCCATTCATGACATATTCTGTTACGTTTGCATCACATGTCTATGTATACGCCCTGTTACACCTCTTTTCCCCCTTATCTTTCGCGACTACTACGCGTCACGCCTTCTGCTCCACCCACTGCTACGCCTACTGCAATGTAATGCTATGTGTTCACGTTATGTATATATGCTCATGTATTGTTATTAAAAGTCAGCGCGCTCATCCTAGATCGAGCCCCAGCAGCTGCTGGGCCCTGCCATCCTATTCCTATGCAGGTTGTCCTGTTCCTGTCCTTATGCTGTATTAAACCTGCAAAACTCCTACTACCTCGAATCTTGACTCTTATTTATTGAGCTATCTGTTATGATATATGTCTAGTCAAAAATAGGGTATTATTTATTTATTTACCACATAATGGCGCCCGAACAGGGACTTGCCCTTTCCCCACGCGTCGGTGAAGCCACGCCGACCCCCTGACCCTCTGCAGTCGTGACGGAACTCTTCTGTGCACCGGCAGATATTTCTGCTTCAAGTATCCCTCAGGCCCACGGAGGAGACGGAGGAGGCGGTCCAGCATCCAAACGAGACGGTGGAGGAACGCGGCGAGTCCCGACCAGAGCCCAAGCCAAGAGTCCAAGGTCCGAGGTATCCGGAGGCCCACCCGTAACTGAAGTCCGAAGTTCGTCGTCCGTCGTCGTAGCAGTCCAGTCCGATCCGAGGCTTTCCGTTCTTGCTGCCCGGTGAGTACCATTACTGGGGTAGTATCTTGACAGGGTCAATCTAAATTGACTCTGGTCCGTGGGTTGGTGGTACACAGACTCACAAACGAAGTGTTCATCTAGGTGGATACGGGTCTTGATGCGTCCCTTTATGGGACCGGTATGTTCCGTACTGTTTCAGCAGTGCATCCAGTAACTCTAGTCTGTTCCGTTCTCGAGAAATTCTTGTGTTTCTGTTCTCAGTATTCCAGGTAATATTCTGTCCGAACTGTTATGTTATGATGTTGTTCAATGTATTTCCAATGTCGTGGTATGCCTGAATTGTTTTCCAAATTGTTATTGTTTCTCGTGTATTGTATTGTGTTCCGATTCAAGTTTACAATGTCTCTCTTTTCGAGATTACGTCAGCTAAAAACTAGAAAGGGTTTGTTAGAAGAAGCAGTTCCTGTTCCGCCGAGGGACAGTCCAGGTCACTTTATGTATCAGAAGCATGGCATAAGCGCCATATTGTATCTAGATTTATGGGTAGAGTATACCAAACAGTTAGAAGAAAAGTATAGATGGCCCGTATCGGGTACATGGGATGCCGAGTGCATCATGCGAGTAGAAGAAGCATTATGGAAAAAGAAAGCCAGACAGTCACAGAAAGATGCCATCGAGTTATGGCGTAAAGAATCTCATAAAAGAACTGAAAAAGAAATCAGAAAGTCAGAATTAAGTAGAGAATCCTTAGAGCGAGCCCAAGAAAAAGAATTAATCGAGATAGGTGAACAAGTCAAAGCCGAACAGTCAGACAGACAGAGGCATGCCCTTATTAAGGGTATGTATCCTCTTCTTGCCGAGGGCTTGCCAAAAGCGACCCCGGAGGCATCCAGTAATTTCCCGCCACCACTAGTTCCGACCAAGCTACGTCACAAACCGACCGCAGCTGATATTTTTATTTCGTCCTATCTGGACGACACAGTCCCTGAATATGCAGATCCTGTTCGCGCTCCGCCAGTCCCTGTAAATCAGGCACATCCTGCTCCTCCAGACACCGGGGCACCCCATGCAGTACCTGCTACGGTACCCCCGGTCCAGCCAGCATTTCAATTTCCCGCTCCGCCACGAAGAATATCAGTCGACGATTCTAGTCTAGGGGCCGCAGGAGGAGGTCCTCCTCAAACCCCGCCGCCACGCAAGCGTTTATCAGCACTCGAATTACATGCTCAAGCATCACAGCGTACTCCCAAGAGTAATAAGTCTGTTGCAGAAATCAGGCAAGCCCTTGACGAATGTGCCTATGACCCAGTCCCAGGCGAGAATAATATGGTTTTATATTCAGTACGCGTAAGGAGGGTGACCGAGTATCTAGTCACCCTACCCAATATGAAAGAAGATCTAGACAGAATATATCGTTTCATCCGTACAGGGGATGATCCAGAAAGTATTAGTGATGCCATGTCTCAAAGGAAAGCTGAGATCCAGCGTATGATATTAAAGTTTTTAATTAACTGTCTAATAAGAGAACAAGATTACCCGTCTAAAGATCCGGCCGAAATGAAAACCCTGACAAAGTGGAGTGATAATATAGCCGAGGGTAAGCACAATACCATTGGTGCCATGGAGAGTATGTACAAGAAAATCCGTAGAGAAATAATAAAGATACACGAACAACGTAAAGCAGCACAAGTAAGCGAGAAAGAAAGTAACTCTGATACTGAAGAGGTAGAGGACGAGAATCCCGCCAGAATAGCGTATGTAGGAAAATCTAGATTTCCAGATCGCCATTTACGCCTAGAACACAAGTCAATTTTCCATCATTCCGCACCAGAACAAGGTTCCCTAGAACAAGTATTCCAAGCTACCGATCACATTCTGAAATCAAGAATCGGTTACAGTGAGTTAAGTACCATGCATGAACAAGAACTAGCCCGATCAGCAGTCCGATGGATTACTGATTCTACCACTTTTCCAGACGAAATAGTGGCACAAATGTTTCTGAAATTGCCCCCAGCCGAGCAGCGACTGGCGGGTATGTATATGATTCAGCACCTCATTACTTTGTATGAGGGTCAACACTCTGATCCAGGTCCGTTACATGATATCCTGAACGAGTTACTCCAGTATAGATGGAGAGGTTTAGGTACCGATTTAATTAGTGTCATTCTAGAACAGCGCCACAAATATAGAACGTTTCTGAACCCGCATTTTGTTCATGTCTCACCCCCAGAAAGTAAACCATTTTACATGGAAAGACAGAACCCGTTACGAGAAGTGCATCCAGTTAAGACAGAGGACGGTGAAATGCAACGAGTGTTTGTTTACACCCCGATTACAAAGATGGAACTCCTCGAAATGAAGAAATTAATTCCCTGTCATGACAAAGATCCAGCAGGGTTCCATAGAGAATTAAAAGACATGCTCCGTATGGGAGAATACACATACCCAGATATAATCAAAATGTTAAAGGTTCTGCTGCCCGCAGGGGTGTATGAAAAGCTCAAGGAAAAAGAATGGGAGGTGGGAGAGAAAAAGATCGATTGGGCAGTTCTAGAAGCCGAAGACAAGGCACGAGTACCAGGTACCGGTCTTGGAGATAAATGTAAAGAATTACCAGAATTATTAATACAAGTTTTACCTAGATTATTGACAACGAGAAAAGAAGACTGGGATGCAATCTCAGCCTGTAAACAAAAACAAGAGGAAGATATTAGTGATTTTTATTCTAGATTTGAAAAATGTTTTAGCATCAACAGTGGCCTCAAGACAAGTAGTGAGTCATACCCTCACCTTTTTGTTACTAAATTAGTCGAGAATTCAAGTCCACAAATTAAAAATCGAGTTTTGAAAGTCGAAAGTACCTGGCAAGCTAATACCCCGTCCCAGATGTTGCAAATGCTTCAATACCACCAGAATAGAATCAGGGAAGAGCAAGAACACGAGAGAAAACGTATGAAAGACACGAAAATGAAAGTACTAGTTGCACAATCTGTTCCTCAAGACAGTCAGAAGAGGGGTCCGAATCAAGCCAGTCATCCTGCAGCTCCCGTTAAAGGGAACTGCAATTATTGTAAACAGCCAGGTCATTTTATAAATGAGTGTGCAGTTCTGAAACACAACATAGCTACTGGTAAGACTAAAGAAAGACCACGTCCGCCTAGACAAGAACAAGTTTCACAGATTCCTCAGCCACAGAATGCACCACAGACAGTTACCGCACCGCAGCCTATTGCTGCAACACAGCATGTTACATCGCAAATGTACCAGTATGCACAGTCTGAGTATCCAGAGTACCAGCAGTATTCATGAAACAGCCTAGAGAGGGAGGTAGGCTTGCCTCTCATCGAGATACCTGTAGATCAAGAAGGTCCCTATGTTCACAGTCAAGTATTAGGGAAAGACAGAAAGTTTTTGATTGATACAGGGGCAAGTAGGACCACAATTAGTCACGCCGAAGTTCCAGGGGCTCCGCTCTCAGGCTCAAGAAATGTTTCCCTTGGATTTTCAGGAAAACCTATCGTAAATGAGATTTCAAAGCCAGTTACTCTAGAAGTAGGTCCATTGTCCCGCACTACTGATCTGTTACTTACTAGGTCATGTCCAGAAAACCTATTAGGCATTAAAACACTGAAAGAGTTAGGTGCAGTTATATGCTGTTCCCCAGAGGGAATACGATTGTTCCTACGTGACTTCAAGGGTCACTATGTATTACGAGATTTTGATTCAAGACTGTCCAATGTTCCACAGCATTTATGGGCGCAAGGTCCAACTGATGTAGGTTATATGCAAATCACACCCTATCGTGTGACTCTCAAACCAGGTGTAGTGTTACCACGAATCAGACAGTACAGATTGCCACCTGAGGCTGTAGCAGCCTTATCCAAAATTATTGACGAGCTCATGGCTCAAGGAGTGGTTGTAGAAACTGACTCCAATGTATGTAATTCTCCGATCATTCCAGTTATGAAACGTACTGATCCAAATGCACCCCCAGTATATCGATTAGTGATCGACCTACGAGAGCTTAATAAATGTATTATTCCGCAGTACCCAGTTGTCCCAGACATCTCTTCCCTATTGACAGCCATTGATTCCGAAGCCATGTTCTTTACAGTAATCGACCTCAAGAACGCATTTTTCAGTGTCCCTATTCATTCAGACAGCCAGTTCCTTTTCGGATTTTGTTTAAATGGAAGGAGCTATATGTTTACACGAGCTCCTCAAGGTTTCACAGAAAGTCCTAGTATTTACAGTCAAGCACTCAAGAGACAACTAGACAACATTCACATGCCAACTGACACTGCCCTGCTCCAGTATGTCGATGATCTACTGATCACAGCCCGTTCTGAACGTGCTTGCGAGCGAGCGTCACTAACGGTTCTGTATTTCCTGGCCGAGATGGGGCACAAGGTGTCCCCTTCGAAGCTTCAATTCTGTGTCCAGCAAGTGGTATACTTAGGACACTTGCTGTCCAAGAGGGGTAGGCAGTTGACACCAGACCGTATCCAGTTAATAGCGAGTCTTCCTCAGCCCAAGACCCAGAAGGAGGTACGTGCTTTTATCGGCCTCACTTCTTACTGCAGACAATGGATTCCCCAGTATGCATTTCTAGCCAAACCACTGATACAGTTAACGACACAGGAGGCAGCCGTATCGACTGTCCTCCCTTGGACATCTGAACATACACTTAGTTTCAATGAGTTAAAGAAAGCCCTATGCCAAGCTCCAGTTCTAGCTACACCGAACTACAGTAAGCCTTTTACACTTTTCGTTACTGAACGTGAAGGTACAGCATTATCTGTTCTCACACAAGATCAAGCAGGACAATACAAGCCCTGTGCTTATTTTTCGAGCACATTAGATCCTGTAGCCCAGGCTCTGCCTGCGTGCCTCAAGTCAGTTGCAGCCACAGCACTAGCTATCAGACAAAGTGATTCCATAGTCTTAGGACATACCTTGACAGTACAAGTTCCACATTCTGTGGAAGTTCTTTTAAACCGAACACAAACTCAGCACTTGACAATTGCACGTTTAACAGGTTATGAATTGACACTGTTCCAGCCACACATAGAAATCAGACGCTGCAACATTTTAAATCCTGCTACATTGTTACCATCAGTTAATTCAAATCCTGACCCACATGACTGTGTGGAAGTAGTTAACATTACGACAAAGCCAAGACAAGATCTGACAGATACTCCGTTACCAGACCCCGACCTGACGCTTTATGTGGATGGTTCATGTATGAGAACAAGTACAGGAGAACTAGTAGCCGCGTATGCAGTGACTACTGACACCGAAGTTATTGAGACACACCGTATTGACACTCTGTCCGCTCAAGCAGCAGAGCTAGTTGCTCTGACACAAGCCTGTATACACGCCAAGAACTTGAAAATTAATGTTTACACAGATTCACGTTACGCATTTGGAGTTGTACACGACTTCGGAGTGCTCTGGCAGGAGAGAGGTTTCATGACCTCTCATGGAACCAAGATTCAGCATGGTCTCCTTATTCAAGCTCTGTTAGATGCCATACATTTACCGACATCTATTGCTATCATGAAGTGCAAAGCACATACGAAAGTTACTGACATTATTTCCCAAGGTAATGATCTAGCAGACCGCACAGCCAAGCTTACAGCACAGACTCCAGACATTCCAGTTAATCAGACACATACTCCAGATCCGACTACATGTATGACAGTTAAGGACCCTACTCAAGATGTCATAGATATCCAGTTACATGCTACTCCCGATGAAATCAAGAAATGGTCCGAACAAGGAGGGGTCCAGACAGATCAAGGATGGTTAACGAAGGGTAGAGCCACATGGTTTCTCCCCGACTCGATGGTTCAAGTCATTATCAATACCGCACATAGTCCAGCACATTTAGGAGAAAAAGCTATGTTAGACAGTATCCAGAACATTTGGTTCAACAAGCATTTACGAGCTGCAGCCAAACAGAAAGTCCGTACCTGTATGATATGTTGTCAGTTTAATCCAGGTAAAAGTGTCCCGGTGGAACAAGGTGGTTTCCAGCCTCCTGACCACCCTTTTGAAGTCCTCCAGATGGATTATATTCAGATGGAGCGATGTCGAGGTTTCAAGTATGTCCTTGTAGTTGTATGCGCTTTGTCCAGGTGGACAGAGGCATATCCAGTCCCAGATTACACAGCCGCGACCACTGCCAAGCAGTTGGTTCGTGAGTTCTTCCCTCGTTATGGACTCCCTAGAGTCGTATATTCTGACAACGGCCAGCCATTCTCATCTGAACTCATGAAGCATGTTTCCCTGTTGTTAGGGTACCAGTGGAAGTTTCATTGTGTACGCCATCCTGAAGCAGCCGGTCTCGTTGAGAGACATAACCAGACCCTGAAAATCCGTATTGCAAAAGTGTGTAAAGAGAAGGGTGTGGACTGGCTAGTAGCTCTGCCAGTCGCTTTATTTTATATGCGCATGGTCGCACATTCCAGATCAGGTCTGTCCCCGTACGAGGTCGTTTCCGGCCGCCCTACAAATATGTGGGGTACTCCTAGACCCCGAAGTATTACCGATGTTTCAAGTAATATGCTGACAGATTACCTAGCTTCCTTGATGTCTGCCCTCAACTCATGTCGTTCACAGGTTGCCGCCGCATTTCCAGACAATACCGAGGTGGCACCGCATGAAATCGTTCCAGGATCCATGGTAATGGTCCGCAACTTTGACAGATCAAGTCCGCTGGAGCCTCGATGGAAAGAGCCCCGACAGGTCCTCCTCACCACCCGTACAGCCGTGAAGTTGGAAGGACGCAAAGGCTGGGTGCACCTTTCTCATGTCAAACTTTTTAATGGACTGAAACCCGTCTTAAAGAACATTTCCCAGGATTTGAAGGATTGCCAAAATATTGTTCTCAAGGACTGTCCCGCAAAAGACATTGCTACAACCCCTCCCCTGTTAGAGAAAACTCCACAACAGGAGTATAAACAAAAACTCCGGTCTAGTAAAATTAAGTCAGTCAGTTTGATTGTCTAAGTCCTCCCCTAGGTGAAACGGTTAGACTGTTTCTGACATGTATAAAATAGACCCCCATAGTGAGAGAGTCAGTCAAAACTCAATCCGATGTATCGTTTTTCTATGTTTCATATTATTTCTCAGCATTATGATTTCCTGCACCAGTTATGCATTTTTCCTGTATCTCCCAGTTCTTCGTGTAAATAAGTCTGCTAATGCTACAGCAGAGCACACGTTTAGTGATCTGCCTCCTCATGAACTCTCTTACCGCCTCGCCATGCGTAATAACTCATTTATCCACATGTTACATTACTCACACCAGACCAGCAATGCCACTAATTGTTGGGTGTGTGGTCGACTCCCCCCTTTCCAGACACCGAAGGGAGTTCTGCCACTTTTTCCTTATCCATTTTCACATAATGGTTCGTGTGGAGCATGGTCCACGTTAACGTCATCCTTAACAGATATGTCTTTTCTTAACAGTACATGTTTTCCAGACAAGCAAGGTCTTCCCCACAGAACAGGTTTAGATCTAGAAAATGAAGTGTATAATTTAGGTAATTATTCGTCGAATTTCATGGTCTTGAATGTTCAGTCTGATACTACTCCAGACTTACCCGCTATTTCAGTACTACCAGTCAAAGGCGAATTATGTGTCCGAAATTATGGTTCTGTACATGTAGGACATAGTGAATGTACTACTATTGTCAAGTATAGTGACAGTGGGAAATCTATCTTTAAAGCTTCACGTCATTCTTATTTTATTTGTGGTCAAACCGCATATGTTCGTCTGCCCCTCGATTGGGAGGGAACCTGTTACATTGCCTTCCTACTGCCACCAGTTTTTCTAGCCCCACCTGATTATCATAGAAATACACATCTAGTACACATTAGACATAGAAGGGAGTCCCCAATTGTCGATTATACTGAAACTGCTCTAGAACAGTATACAGATTTCAACAGAGGTTTCTTTTTCTTTATAGGACCTATCCAGAATAGTAAGCTAATCCGTAGGTTAACCAGAACCCTCGAAGCTGTAGTAAATGAGACTGCCTCTGCTCTAGGTAACTTAACCGAAGAGCAATCTGCTATGAGATTTGTCGTTTTACAGAATCGTCTCGTCCTTGACGTCATACTGGCCGATAGGGGCGGGGCCTGTAGGGTCATCGGATCTAGTTGCTGCATTTTCATTCCAAATAACGCGCCGTCTGTTTATTCAGCTATAACCAGACTCCATAAAATTGCCCATCTGATACACCAAGACCCAGGCACCTGGACATGGTCCGGTTGGTTCTGGAATATAATTTCCGCATGGGGATGGAAAATATTGTCCTTTCTAGGTATTGCAGTAGCGATCATATTCAGCTGCTGCCTCTGTATACAATGTGGCCCTGCGATTTGCGGCATTTGTGCTACCTCTTGTATTCCTAGTCCCAAGCCCCGTTCTAAATCCCGTTCCAGGATAATTCGAGACGAGCAAATGATACTGTATGAAATGATAGACGGTATCATGAAAATTGATGTTTCCTGATGGAAACGTAGTGACAAGGAGGGAATGTGGAAAAGTACATTTTGCCATGTTCTGTGTCCCTACGTGTCATCCATCATATGTTATGTGTGCATGATTAAATATGCATATGCATTCCCCATGTCCGATTAATGACGCAATTACAGTTGTGTCCACCTCTAGTATGCCAGTTTCCAGTCCTCGTGAATACTACGAATATCAGGCCTATGTAAAGATACGTTGCCACGTTTCTCAGTGTGCACGTTATTCTATTATAAAGTCCCCGTTTCTAGGCCTCAAAAGGGCCTGGACACCAGATTCAGCTCCTGTCTCCTGAAGCCTCGCTGAGGAGCGATACAGCCCCCACCTGTATCCTCGACCCTTCACTTACTTCCTGCCTTGCAGTGCCCGGCCCAGCCTGGCTCAGCCTCTGAGTCTGCCAAAAGTATGTTATAGTTCCAGTTATCAGTTCAGTCCTCCTTCTCTGCATTCCTAAGCTACTGAACTGCATCAATAGTTTCCGTCATTGTCTAGCCTTCACGTCTCCACGTTAGAGAAATACTGCATTTAATGGTCATTTAATATTCTTCATCACGCACTACATGTAGAATAATGCATGGTCCAGTCTTAGAATCAAGTTAGCCTTTCCTCTCCTGACTTCTAGTTTATATCAACATGTTCTCTAAACATCAGATACTAGATACTGTTTAGGTACATGTCGCCCTGACTCTCCAGACTTCAGTCTCTGCTCCTAGCACAGAGTTCATAGCCCCCAGCTTCTCCTAGTGATACGTCATTGCCAGTTTGCGCGCACCATCAGGTTAGAGGTCCCGGCTCCTCAGGTAGCCCCCTCCATGGTTTCCGCCCCATTCATGACATATTCTGTTACGTTTGCATCACATGTCTATGTATACGCCCTGTTACACCTCTTTTCCCCCTTATCTTTCGCGACTACTACGCGTCACGCCTTCTGCTCCACCCACTGCTACGCCTACTGCAATGTAATGCTATGTGTTCACGTTATGTATATATGCTCATGTATTGTTATTAAAAGTCAGCGCGCTCATCCTAGATCGAGCCCCAGCAGCTGCTGGGCCCTGCCATCCTATTCCTATGCAGGTTGTCCTGTTCCTGTCCTTATGCTGTATTAAACCTGCAAAACTCCTACTACCTCGAATCTTGACTCTTATTTATTGAGCTATCT
The DNA here is from genome assembly GCF_964261635.1 of Lissotriton helveticus. Taxonomy (NCBI): domain Eukaryota; kingdom Metazoa; phylum Chordata; class Amphibia; order Caudata; family Salamandridae; genus Lissotriton; species Lissotriton helveticus. Next base: position 479,117,837 of record NC_136061.1, read on the forward strand.
GTTATGATATATGTCTAGTCAAAAATAGGGTATTATTTATTTATTTACCACAACACAGAAAAGGGTAAATGCCATTAAGGATTGCTCAGAAAGACAGCAGAAATGTGGAATATGTTTGTTAATGTGGTGCTCTTCTGATGTCACCCTTTCACACATCACAGTGAAACAAGTTGCCTTGTTGCCCTGCACTCCATAAAATGTTAGTAAATCTGTAACTTAGATGAGGGATGCTCACTACAGTGGGGGTCAGAGGAGAGCTGTTACTAGGTTTCCTGTGATGCCTGTAGGAACTGGTCTTAGGGTTTTTAGAAACCTACCCGTGACCCCTGTAATGTTAGATGATATGATGGTTCCTGGCTACTGCATATCAACCTTAAATTGAGAGATAATATTCTCTAGATTAATGTGGCACTGTTGAGGTGAGAGGTAGACTCATTCAAAAGGCATTAATGATAAAGAATCCTTTAGTCTTGGACAGAAAAATCAGCAAGCAGGATGGAATGTTTGTGTGGGGAATGTTTCTGTGCATGAGAGTTACCAGAAGCTCTCTCTCCATTTAGCTTTTAGGAATACATACACCCTAGATGTCAATGTTCTGGGATGCAGAATGCATGACTTGGTGGGTCTTGAACAGAGACAGGAGCGTTTACTGGTACTATTGCTCTCTCCACTGCAACATTGCTTGACATTGAGTTTGCTAAAGGCCGATACCAATATAACTAGCTGAGATATACATAACATGACTTGTAACTATACTGTGCATTACAAAGAAGTGTATAAGCATCTTTAAATTGGTGTTATCAATCACGACTAAAGCTGGTGCAGTGTTTATCTCATATTAACGGTGCAAGCTTGCACATCAAGTATACAATGATCTTTACCTCAGGATGTGTCTGCACCATACAATGCAGAGAATCTTATGCTAGTCAACAGCTATAGTGCGATGGAGATGTTCACCTCCTGCTCGCCATAACTACAATGCAGAGGACTTAAACACCTTATCCAAAATGCAGAGCAGTAGAATTGTGTTCCCTGGATGCTAGCCAAGCTTGGGGTCATACAATGCAGCTACCCACCTTGGCAAAATAGATCAATTTGTTAAACAAGTAAAGTAGCTTGGACTCCGCTTTTTGTGGCCGCGAAGTACTGATTGACGGAGGTGCATCGCAGAGCATGCAGAAAGTGTTGGCGTGGGCGAGGTCTCGCCGAGTGGGAGGAGTCGGGCGAGCCAGCGAGCGGGGCGGTGGCTGTGGCGGCCTGAGGCTGTGATGGGTTAACGCCGAGGTGCAGGCTGCAAGCTGTCGTGACCATTAAATGAATGGCAACATACCAATAATAGCAGTATGCATTCCTTTTGTGCACCATCGTTGAATGGTTTAAAATCTTTTACCCTTTTGGACTACTTCAAAAAAGCTACGGGTGGGGCCAGGTTCCCTCCTTCCCCTCAATCCTTAGAGGTAACTAAGCCTTGCAAAGCTGATCAACCTGCAGAGTCAAGCACATACTCGCTACAAACGTTGTCAACATCAACTAATAAGCCTGCTCCAGCTCCGGATGTGTATATTTTTGGGTCTGCATCCGTCGATCAGAACATCGTCCTGGAGGGCTTTGTGAGGGTTACTCAAAACCCTCCACCAAGTTACCAATCTTCACTAAGTCAGCTTCTCCCCCTCATGACATTTATAAGCAAGAGGCCTGCTCCAGCCAATTACCCCCAGTGAGCCTTACTCATAACCCAAGCCCCCAAGCACTGCAACCATTGTAATCAGAGAACCTTTCAACACCGCTACCTCAAAACTCCTATGTGCCTAGGGAGGTTACCCCTGCACCTCACTCTCATTTAATCTTCCTACAAATCCATGCACAAAAGGATCCTGCACCCAACTTTGACATATTTAGTCCCCCCTTAATACATGTCCCAAGCCCTCCAGAGGGGAGCCCAGACTCGACCAATCCCCAACAACGCTTACACTCACCATCAGCAGCAATAATAACTTTTCCAAAATTGTCACAAAAAACTGATCCAAATGACCAACTGTTAGCGGACTTGTCCTTTTTCTTCAAAAACTCTCAAAATTTACCCAATCCCAGACTAAAAACAGAGCCACATCAAGATGCCTCCACAATATCGCGCATTTGGTCTCAACTACTTCAAACCTTTCAATCGACAGTTACTGCTTTAAATTATCACTCGGACAAATTAGACACACAGGTTGACCTACTGAACACTTTAGCACTGTTCACAACAGGGATCGATAAAAAACTGGACAAATTGAACAACTTAATTATAGGAGCACAATCATCCTCAAAACTAGCACAGTCGGTTTGTTGCTTCTCACCCATCATTGACTCACTCTCCTCGCTTCCTGCCTTCTTATCCACCGTCATAAGCGAGGTTAAGCAATTGAAGGGAGGCAGTCTATACTAGCTACCCCAAAAACCAACAACTTCGAACTCAGAATTACCCAACCCTTTGTTTACACCTGCAATTGGGATTCAGCCGAGTGGGGAACCAGAATCTTTAACAATTCAGATCGACCATCAAGATGACCCCCACCAACCCAAAGGCTCAGCAGTGCCGACTGCATCACCGGGCATAAAAGTTTGGTCAGCAAGCGGGCAAACACACAATATCGGCATTAACGTGGCAGGGTTGCCCATCAACCCAGCCGCTGCCGCCGTCCCCTGCCCTGAAACACTCCCTGCTCCCCTGCCCCCCTGCAGCAAGAGAGAGCGCAAACGTCAGCGCAAGCAAAGAAATAAATTAAGATTAAATCCAACAGTCGACCTTCCTAAAGTATTTCCGTTGTTCGTAACTGCTGCCAATAAAAAAGTCCTAGGTGTCCCACAATCACCATCAATGTCAACAACCCCCTGTCAAAGCCTACCTACGGCAGACTCAACTTCAAGTGTCTGCCAACAGATTTCTGTTTGTAGCCACGATTGCAATATCACATCTGCTGAAGCAGTGGCACTAGAGCCTCAGCCTGTCACTGAAAAACTAAGGATCAAACCCAACGATTCAATTACACCGATGACCACAGTCACGACAACACAATCTCAACCAGTTTCTCCCTCAAGTTCACCCTGGTTGGGAAAACTAAACACTGGACCCAATCTTTCAAAAGTAATTTACAATAAGAAACCAACCCCATCTATAAACACCCAGACATTGAGGCGAGGCCCACGAGACCCCCCCCAACTCCAACTGGGATCAGACGTAGGCTCCTCAATTGACAAAACAACTCAGCCTAATCCAAGCTCAAGCAGCAAGGATGCTAAATGCGATCCACAGGGCTCTAAAATACTCTATGCCCCTGAATATAAATCAAAAGGTCGGCATGACACCCTCAATAGGTCAAATATAATAAAACTAGTGAATGGTGCCCCGGGTTTTGAGTCCCTGATATCGGACGATATTGAGTCCATTGAATTCCTTCCACCAAGAGGCACACAACCCTCCGAGGTAACTCTGGTGTCATTCATGTCCCCAACTTGGGCACGAGCATTCTTAGAACATAAGGTTACCTTTCGGGAATGGTGCATCAAAATGTATCCCTATTCCACTCCAGGTTACCCTACAGTGCTACTAAATCAGCCAGCCACCCTGCTAAAAGCCGAATCCCTTAGAACTGGAGTCAAAACCAGGCCTTATTCAATCTTAAAAAATGCCTTAGGAACAACAGAATTGAAAATAAGTGTAGACCTTAATCCTGACAAAACCCAAGAATGGGGATGGCTTCCGGCTGCCCTCTCTTGTAAGAAAATAGATTGACCACGCGAAGCACATTTTGCAGACACAAACTGCAAGTCCCTGGCCCAAGTAAGACCTCAAGCATCTCCATCCGCAAATCTCTTAAACCCCGAGCCAGATCCCTCTTTTACATTGTGTTCATGAAACATTAGTGGTCTCCAACATAAAATTACCAACTTGGAGGCGCACTCCTTCATATTTGGGCACACTGTAATAGCCCTCCAAGAAACATGGGCTACCCAAAGTTGTCCTGTGACTGACTTTATTGAATTTTGGAAACCGGCAATTAGAGACTGCCCCTATGGCCACCCTAAAGGTGGCCTGTCGATCTATGTCTCAAACAACCTAAAAGGTCCGATCGTGCCACTAAATTTTGACAAAGACTGGCTACTTGGTGTTAAAATCGACTCATGGAGCAAACAACATCCACTCCTACTTCTCAACATCTACATGAACCCAAGTACGCGCACTAAAAAGGACCATCTTACTCGTTTAATGAAGATTGTGTGCGACCTGGCTGCGCATCAACCTTATTCTGACTGTATAGTCTCAGGGGACTTTAACACCAACCTCTTTCAGGGTAACACTGCTGATCACGAAGGGCTTTTCCCATTTACATTCACTGAGGCAGAGGCACAGTCCAAACCACCAAACCAAGCCTAATGCGGTCTGGGAGAACTTTCCATGCTGCAACTTTACAGCGCCGGATTTCTGGTAATGAACGGCAGATCCACGAATGATACTCCACCAAAATGGTCCTGGACAAATGGCAGCAAGCAATCTTATCTAGACTATACCATCTGTAATTCAGCCCTGCTCAAACACTTGGGCAACTTCAGTATTCATGCTCAAACAGAAATCGACCACCGTCCCCAGATCGTCACCCTCAATGTAAAGCCAGAGTACCATAAACCTGCCTCAACAACATGCACAGGAACATAAGACATAAGCCCTAATGTCATGAAGGCAAGTTTGGTAATCAGAACAGGCGGAACTGACCTGGTGCTTTCCCCTACTGTTGCATGGTCGACGCTCTGTTCACAATTGATAACTCGCTTCCAGCCAAACAACATTCCCACAAGGCTTCTTCCAGTCGCCAGTTTTCAATCTCAAGCCAAACAAGGATGCTGAAGAAATCCAGAAACAATGCCTTGCGGTCTCTTTCAAAATCCCCAGGAAACAACGAGCTCCTGAATGCGTACAAAACTGCTCAAAAATCATTTAGGCAGGCTCTACAAAAAGATAAACAACTCCACCAAAGTCAATTCTGGTGCAAACTATTATGGGAGAGTAAAAACCGCAACGCAAGAAAATTCTGGTTTTTAATCAATCGCCATAACTCTAGCTCATTCGGATCTGGGTCGGCAAACATTCAAGAAGCCGACTCGTCCGTCTTCCTGACAGAACCTTTTAGGTCTCCAGAAGGAACAGTGACTACATAAACATGTGCTCCCAATTTTACGGAAATAAGCCCGAGTAAAAGCTGGAGCAGGCCCACTGGTCATTTAGACCCCTGCAGTGAAGATCTGCAGGCCACCCAAGAAAAGAAATGGTTATAAAAGTGTTGACTAAAGCAAGATCAGACGGAGCTCCGGGTCCAAATGGCCTACCACAGAACTTGTTTAAATCAAATATAGCACTTTGGTTGGGATATCTAACTAACCTTTTCAACTTTGCACTAAGCACTTCAATCATACTGGACTCTTGGCGTGGCGCAATAATTCATCCAATCTATAAATCAGGCTCCCACGCCTCTCCAAACAACTACAGACTAATTGCTCTCCTAGACATCGAGGCTAAGCACTATGCAGGTATTCTTCTGAAGGAGCTGAGAACATGGGCAGAACAGAACAACCTGATTCCAATGAATCAAACCGGCTTCACCACCAAATCCGGCACTCTGACTAACTTACTGACATTGTCCATAATTGTTGACAAAGCATTTTCTACATCCTGGGCTGTTTTTTGTTGTTTTGTTGATTTTAAAGCCGCCTTCGACCGGGTTCCCAGGGCTGTCCTATGGGAAAAGCTAAAAAAATGGGGGATCCCAGAAAAGCTTCTGGAGGCGATTATTCAATTACATTCAGGCACATGGGTTTAAGTGAAGTTGGGGTCCGGCACACATCTCTCTCGGAAAATCATGACAACTAGAGGTGTCAAACAGGAATGTGTGCTGGCCCCACCTCTTTTTAATCTGTTCATAGCAGACTTGTCGGCTGCCCTAGAAGAAACAAACAGTCATCCACGCAAGATGGGAGGTTCGCCAATAAGCAACCTTCTATACGCCGACGACTTGATTCTTTTTAGTCTTATACGGGCAGGGTTGCAAAGGCTTCTGGACAAACTATACAACTACACCACCGCAAATAAATTAGAGGTTAACCTAAAGAAAACCCAAGTGGTTACCTTTGGAAGAAAACGCAACGTCGGTGGTGGCTGGTTGTATAACAATATGAGCCTTGCAACAGGAAGCACATATAAATACTTAGGGGTCAATTTTGACTGTAGGGGTAACTTTGCCAAACAGCGCAATGAGATATCAGTAAAAGCCATGACCCTACAGGTGACCCTCTCTAAGCTCTCAAAAAATCTGTCTGGCCCAAGTTTATCACCTCTACTGGAAGTTATGAGAGCAAAATTTGGGCCGTCCTTGTCATACGGCATTGAGATTTTTAGGGGTAATCCAAACACTAACTTCAACCAACTCGTGACCAAAATCTATAAAAAAGTCCTCAATTTGCCTAAAACTGCCTCTGCTGCCCAGATCAGATTAGAACTGGGCTTATTAAATTATGAAGTCTCTAACATCCGCATGTACTTAAATCTTTGCCACAAACTTAGACAAGCAGACTCAGGCTCACTAGAGTCACTAGTTTGGCTAGAAATTACCCAGAAAAATCCAGGGGGCTCGTATGGTCGCCTTTTTTAGGATTCCATCCGTGACCCTAGCGCGACAGCATTCAAAACCAGCATTAGGAAATGTGTCAGAATGAGCTCCCTTATTATTGACAAAGCCAATTTTGCCAAACGCAGACACGCATGGGCAATTATGAATTATTACGGGCGGATATCTCCTGCTACCTACCTGTCCTGCACTTACTCCCTGTATTTAAAACTTAGCTTTATGACTATCAGATTGGGTGACTGGCACTTCCTAAAAGATTTGCCCTCTTGGCGTCGTACGTCAGAAGTTTTATTGTGCAGAGGATGCAGCAAGACGGCTGAAACCTTGGAGTACGTGGTCTGTCTTTGCCCCGCCCTTATGTTACAGCGCAGACGTAAATTGAAAACGGAGTGGAGTAGGTTGGGTATTCGGACCTGCAGACAGGCAATTATTGCAGCTCTGAGCCCTGAAAATACAGCTTTAAATATAGGCCTTACAACTTATATACGCTTTGCATACCCTAATTTTACGCAGCAACCGGAAGGGCCTGCCAATGCTTATCCCTTTTAAGCAATAGTTTAAATTAAACTGCACTTCATCTCTAAGCTGCTAAAACTGTTTTTTATCTGATCACATTTTATCATTACCCGCTGCTATTGATCTGTTTGCTGCTGTTTTTTATCTGATCGCATTTTATCATAACCCGCAGTTATTTGCTGAACATCAGACTGTTTTTACAAGCCCAACATTGCTAATTGTTATTACCACAAACCTCTTCTGTTTTAATGTTATGCTGACCCTGTTGTTCTGCATATTATATTTTTTAAATCATCCATATGTAATAGTAGCCGCACAACTTGATTTGGAAGATTCTCATTTAATCATTGTTGTTTAATTGATTTTCTTTTTTTTTCTCAAAAACGTGTACTGTTGTTGGAATCATTGAGGTGCTCTTTTAAGGATATTTTACATCCAAATAAAGATTATTATTATTATTATTATTATTATTATTATTAGATCAATTTTTATGGCAAAAATATGATGTCTTCACATTAGGTTGTGGGGCCTACTGTGCCATTGGTGATAGGTCCAGCCATACAAGTGGGGTATTCTTTTTGTTGAAAAAAGTGTAAGGATGTTGGATGGTTTCAGAAGTTTTCATCACAGAAATGTTAAGAGAATGTGTGATTTTAGACAAAGGTTGACTTTTGCACTTCATTCTTGGTAAGAAAATCCCGTGGACTCCTCCTATTTTTCATAAATGTCTGGGTGTGGTAGATTTCCTGTCATGGCGGCTCAGCTCAAGCCCAAATTCAGTAGCCACCCACATTGCCAAAATGGGTAATTTTCAATGGCGATCATTTGATGTCTTCACCTTGCATTTTGAGGCCTATTGAGTCATCAGTGATAGGCTCATCTTCCCAATTGGGGCATCATTTTTATGAGGAGAAGTATTAGGACTCAATAACAACAAAAGAGTGGCTGAAATAAATACGTACTGGAAAGAGAGAAACACACAAATGTTTTTGAAGGACCCTCACTCACCAGCCTGGGGTGACATGCTTCATCATAGGATCCCCACCGGAACAACCGAATGTCGTTCTGGTGTGCTACGACGCCTGCAGTTGCAGCGGAGCAGGTAAAGTGATGTGTACAGGTGTAAGTGGTAAAGTGCAGATTTAAGAAGTAGCGAGAAAATACCCATAAAAAACTTTTATTTCTAGGTGACCTGGTTACTGATTAAAAACGAGTGGCGGATCAAACCCAGCAGAGTAATGAAGCTGGAAGAACCGTAAAAGTATAGTGTTTGGTCGACATGAACATATTTCAGCTTGTATAACGGTGCATGTTCTGCTAAGCATTCATCAGGACCTAAAAAAGTGTGTGACCATGGCGGTAACACCATGAGTTTTTATCACTTACACATGACCAGAGGTTAGGGTACGCCTTAGCGTGCGTATACCGCCATGGTCACACACTTTTTTAGGTCCTGATGAATGCTTAGCAGAACATTCACCGTTATACAAGCTGAAACATGTTCATGTCGACCAAACACTATACTTTTACGGTTCTTCCAGCTTCATTACTCGGCTGGGTTTGATCCACCACTCGATTGTAATCAGTAACCAGATCACCTAGAAATAAAAGTTTTTTACGGTATTTTCTGGCTACTTCTTAAATCTGCACTTTACCACTTACACCTGCACACATCACTTTACCTGCTCCGCTGCAACTGCAGGCGTCGTAGCACACCGGAACGACATTCGGTTGTTCCGGTGTGGATCCTATGATGAAGCATGTCACCCCAGGCTGGTGAGTGAGGGTCCTTCAAAAACATTTGTGTGTTTCTCTCTTTCCAGTATGTATTTATCTCAGGCACTCTTTTGTTGTTATTGAGTATATTCCCCTCGGGGATTAAGAGTGACTTTCCCTCACTCGCTTTTTGTTTTGAGAAGTATTAGGACACAGAATAAATGAAAAAGTAATGTTTGGATGTGCTCACTGTGGACTGCAACCCACTAATGGGAAGTGAATCAATTTTTGTGGGTGGTGAATGTCCAAGTAATAAATAAAGATGCCTTTAAATTCTGTATTTATCATATCATTTTTGCTGCGCTTTAAAGACAGAGATCAAATGTAAGGCAATGTCTTCTGACAAATTACTGCTTACATTATTTAGCATGGGGTTGGTGTTTACAAACTCCTCACTTTGCAGTCAGAGAAAGCAAAGTAAAGTGTCAGTCAGTCAAAATTATGTTTATTCAGATCATAGTCTTTAAACAATGCAAAGAAATAATTACAGATTAAGATATTCTACAACAATGCAACGAAATTATTACAGGTTAAAAAATTCCACAACGCTATTTATACACAATTCACAGAATAAATACGTGGATTAAAAGGAGGTACCAATAAGAACATCACTTCTTTGTACGACCACACCATTTAAGAGTTACAAACACTTAGGATCAACAGTTTCTCTTACAACAGCTATATAATTCATTTATTTGTAACATTTCTAAAAATTGTTACTCATATATCTTTAAGAATCTTTGTACTACCTTTATATAATTCTCTAGCGCAATTGCAATTTCAATAGTAGGCATTTCTGTGAGAAAATTGAACGTCTGGGCCCGTGTTCTTATATCATATTTAAAAAATATTGGACGAAGACATAGTATGCGCTGTTCTAGAATAGTCATACAGTCTAACAGGATGCGCACTAAGTCACCTTTTGTACCCAGTCCACACTTGCAACACTATTTGTGGTCCAATATTTTTGATTTTAATTCTTCGTTTACCAGCCACGGGTTAATACCAATTTGCATTCTTAATATCTCCTGTCTATACCAATGGTTCGGTAAGATATCCAGGTATGGGAAACAGTTTTCATTAGACCAAGAGTTCATCATATACTGTACAGATTTTTTCTTAGCCATATATTCCATGTCAGTTCTTCTAGACACTTCTTGCCCATGAAACTTCAAATCACTTTTAGTGCATTCTACGCGTAGGGATTCTTGGCAGATAGCCACCTTTATACACTCACAGGCCTGCACTATTTTCTTCCTACTTGTATTTGCTCATTTTAGATTACTAGATTGTATCTCTTTTCTACACCATTGTGCTACTTTCTGCCGTTCTAATTTTCCAGACGTTTCCAGAATCTAATCACTGCTATTTGGGATTGGACCCCCAAGGCAATTATCCCTAATTCAGTTATTATTGCTTGAACCATTGATGATCGTGGCAGGGACAATAGAGTTTTCAGGCATTTCCCTTCCTCCCGGTCCCAGACACCCTTACCGCTCAAATAAAGGACTTCTGCACCATAGAGTACTTGTGGTGGTATCATTGCACTGAATGCCATTAGCAACGATCGGTGAGACATATCCCCATAGTCATGGTTAAAGATTTTCTGTCCAGAAATCGATATAAGGGCTTTCGCTTTCTGAGCTTCACGATGAGTATGTCACTTTAGGAACTTATCAAACCACATTCCTAGGAAGCGATATTCATTAACAGATTTCAATTTAAGATCACCTAAAAACCAATTAAAGTTAATTACTTTTTTTCCGAAACATAAGATTTTCGTCTTGTTCAAGTTTACTGTTAAAAATTTCCTTGCACAATATTGATTAAAAGATTTCAACTTTCGTTGGAGGCCCAATTCAGTCTGATCTAATATTACCAGGTCATCCGTGTATAGTAGACAGGGCACCTTTTTACCATTCATTCTTGGACTTGCACTACCTTCAACTTCTAGGCAGGCAGGTGAATCAGATAGAAATATAGAGAATAGCTGGGGGGCCAAGACGCAGCCCTGTCTCAGGCCATTTTCGATGGGTATTTTTGGCGTCAACGACCCCTCAGTATCCTTAATTACTTGCGCCCAATTACCTCGGTGTAGTTAATTTATTATTGCCAGCAGGTCTTTCGGTATGTTTTTATTTATTAGGGTTTCCCAGAGACAGTTCCGATCTACTGAATCAAACGCTGACCGAAAGTCAACGAAACAACAGCAAAGTTTACCATTTTGTTCCATCGACTTTCGCGCTATTGCCCATAGGGCAAAGCATTGATCTATCATGGAGTGCCCTTCTCTGAAGCCGCCGCGGTTATGGCGTTAAACATTAATATTAATGTAGGTATCTTCCCCACAGAATGGAAATAAGCTTCCATTCTTCCTCTTCTCAAAAACCCTCACTTAAACCTATGGAAGAGAAAAACTATTGACCCATCTAGCGCCTACCATTTCTGGTGAAGGTCCGTGAGAAGTATCTAAACAGCACTGTTTCTGAGTATTTAGATAAAAACGAGATCCTGGACGGAGCGCAGTTTAGTTTTAGATCAAGTTACAGGACTGAGTCAGCTCTGGGTGTAGTTTCCGAAGAGATTAGACACACTATGAAATATGGAGGGAGCGCTGTGGTTGTCCTTCTGGACCTTTCCACAGCCTTCGATACTGTGAGCCATGCTGTCCTGTTGGAGAACCTAGCAGAAATTGGGATCGCTAGATCAGCCCTTGATCTCCTCTCCTCATTTTTAACAAGTAGAGAGCAGTCTGTGACCATTGGCGAGTATATCTCAAAATCTTTCTCTTATGCCTTGTGGTGTCTCTCAGGGGTCATCATGGTATCCAATGTTTTTCAACATTGGCCCCTTTTTGCTAAGTTGATTTCTTCCTATGACTTTGCCACAGTGTCTTATGCCAAAGACACTCGAATTGTAGTATCGGTGTCCAGCAATTTTGACAAGATCACTGACTGCTTTAACAGATGCATGTGTGCAATTGTTAACTGGATGAGTAGCAACTGCCTCAAGTTGAAGTTGATACCCCAGGATGCTTGTCTCCAGTCAAGGGAGGACCTGGCCTGGCAGTTCAGGCAGGGCTATTCCCATGGTGAGAAGGTTTAAGATTGAATTGCATATGGGTGGGTCCAAACTGGGGAAATGTGGTGACCTACAAAAATGTCCCTTCTATTCACCTCAGTGTCCCAAATTTCCAGACATTGGGTATTTACGCTGTTGTTTAATTCTCCCCTACAAGACTCATTTTTTTCTTCGTATCATCAATGTGGATGGTCCTACACTGGAACTACATGTCTGGGGTCTATTTGTTATTAAAGAAGACAGCCCCAGGCCTGCTAAGAGCCACCATGATGCCACAGATGGAGGCAGGAATTGACATATTTATGCATTGGTGAGGCAGTTTAGCTACCTCCAAGAACCTCTTTTCTGTAAAGTCTTGGGGCCAAACAGTGTCCTTCCCTACGGAGCCCCTCCTGTGCATCCTATCTAGCTCTGTTTGAATGTTGCTAGGCTTGGTGAAAAGGTACAATGCTGTGGGATTGGTCTCATACCGGGCCAGGCTTACGAATACTCTATGGGGTTCTACTATGTTGGGGTGTATCTTGGCACTAATCAAACATAGATATAGGTAGAGAAGGTATTTTGCTTTTTTGAGGGCCATCTCTTAAGCCAAGTAAAGCCTGTCTGCGCCTACTGCGTATCAGTGAACAAGTGTAACATGACCTGACTGTTAACTGGGAGCCCACAGTGGTTAGGTGCGGATACCACATATTTTGTAACAGGGCTCTATGTATTGCATGTGGCATTTAAGTGTTGGGTTCGCTGTAATGATAAATGATGTGGGAGAGGTCCCTAAGCTAGCATGGTGATCGGTTCGGGGTTGACTCCATCAGACAAGGCAGTGCTTTGATGATGAATTGAGGCAAAACACACATAGCAAACAGGTAACATAGGAGTGCAACAATACAAAATTATGGAACATTGCAGGTATTGGAACTGGATCCAGGGGAGGTGTTATTGATCATCCTGCAAATGGGAGTGCCTTTAGTCAAAAAGCTTGAGGCAAAAGTTCACTAAACAGTTCATAGTCCTTGATTTGCACACTGTTCGGGTGCTGATGTTGCCGCTGAAAAGGTTGTGAATTTAAATGTTTGAATGCCAACCTGTTGAATAAGAGTTATGTATATTTTGTTAGTTAAAAAACAGGGCGTTATTGCATGAGTCTTCATTTTCCCTTGGGGTTCCTGTACTTTTTTCTTTTTCAGGTATGTGTCTTTTCGCTATTCATTCACGTATTTTTTATTGGGGAACTAGAAGGTGACCCCTACCGGGATTTCTTATTTTGCAAAGTGCGTTGTTGTTCATAGGACACATTAATTTCTAGGGGTTGTCGGACCTTTTAATTTGTATTGGATGCCAGGCCTTCCCCCTTTCCGTGCCTAGCTTGCAGTTAAGCTGGTGAAACATTTTTATGGGGTGATCTCATGAATATGGGGTGGCATGAATCTTAGCTAGGATTCAAAATGATTCACCAGTCTCTCTTTCCAAGGTGTACGTCGTATATGCTATCGGTATGGATGGTAGTTTTTACCTACACGTGTGCAAGGTGATGTATACATCACTGATTTACTTGCTACTTTAATGACGCAGGTAAAATCAGGCTCCCCCAGTGATCCTGCTCCACCGAGCTCTCTGATGGCCGTCGGCCACACGATTCTTCCTGTTATGCTGGAGGTACTTAATGCCTCAATCTCTACCAACACGGTCCCACCAGCATGGAAAGAGGCTAGGGTGAGGGCACTCGTGAAGAAACCCAACATGGACATCAATAACTTTAGTAATTACCGTCCCATTTCCTTGCTCCCTTGGGTCAGCAAGATATTAGAGAAATACATCAATAGTCTTTTGACTAACTTTCTAGAAAACAGTCAGTTGCTTGACTCTTCACAAACGGGCTTCCGCCCCAAACATGGAACGGAATCTGCTCTGCTGGCAGTTATGGAGGAAACTAGAGGAATCTTAGATTGGGGAGGATCGGTGGCAGTCATCCTCCTCGATCTAAGTGCCGCTTTTGACACGGTAAATCATAAAATCGTATTGCAGCGTCTCTATGACATTGGGATTCAGGGAGGAGCGCTGGAATGGCTTAGGTCATTCCTGAGTGATAGAACCTTTCAGGTTTTTGAGGGAAATACCACCTCCACCAGCAGACCTTTGGGCTGTGGGGTCCCGCAGGGCTCTTCGCTCAGCCCGACGTTGTTTAACGTTTATAAGAGGCCGCTGGCTGGGATCGTCCGTCCATATGGTATTAAGATCGTTACCTATGCGAACGATACCCAGCTGGTGGTCTCTCTGATGCGGGGTGAGGGCTCTGCGGCCATGGTAGATCTGGCGGGTTGCCTGAGTGAAGTGAGAAGCTGGATGACCCTGTCTTGTCTCAAACTTATTGGGGACAAGACAGAGGTCATGCTGCTGGGACGATCGGCTCCAGCCTCGGTTGACTCGGTCTGGCCCGCCTGTCTGGGTCCCCGTCCAGCTCCCAAGAGTGCCATAAAGAGCCTTGGCATTTGGCTGGATAGGTCCCTAACGTTAGATTATCAGGCCGTCAAGCTATCTGCCACCTGTTTTGGCCTTTTCAGAATTTTAAGGAGGATACTCCCTCTGCTACCATTCAAGGCCAAACAAATGTAGTACAGGGATTGATCCATTCTAGGCTGGATTTTGGAAACGCACTTTATCTTGGAGCCCCTGACTCCACATTGCGGAAACTGCAAGTTATTCAAAACTGCGCAGCCCGCACCCTACTGCAAATTCCCCGCAGGTTCTCTGCCAAACCTGGACTAATAAGCTTGCACTGGCTCCCTGTTAGGGACAGGATCAGCTTCAAGTCCCTCTGCATTCCCCATCAGTCATTCTGGGAAACTGGTCCAGCAATTAATCTTCCTTTAATTACCCCTTACCTCCCCAGCAGATAGCGGCGTTCAGCTAACGCATTTCTTGCTGTCGTGCCCAAGGTTAAAAGAACTAGAGTGGGAGGCCGTTCCTTTACCCTAAATGTGGCCAGGCTGTGGAACACTCCCCCCCTCCACTTAAGGTCCAATCCAGACCTAACTTCCTTCAGGAAACAACTGAAAACTTTTTTGTTTAATAAGTGGGCCCCCTCCAACCACCGTGCCATCTGCCTTACTCTAAGAACACCTTTTAGTCATAGCGCTTGGACGCCTCCGGGCAACTATTTGCACTTTACAAAACGCATTTTCATTTCATTTAATTTCATGTATAAGAGGGGACGTGTTGCAAATGAATACAGGTGGTGATTGCAACATGCCCTGAGGGCACGTGCATACCCCTCTAGTACTGGCATGTGGCATGCAATGTGACCCTACCAGTGGTGACAAGTGTCTTGTCTATGCCCCTTCTTTTCAAAACTCATTTTTTGGTTAGCTTTGGGATTTTTTTTTGTCTTTTGTGCTCTTCCCTAGATCTCATGGGATTTGGCTATCACATTTTATCAGGAGAGAATGGATGTGGTTGGAAAGTCGTCCTGTGGCCTCCATGTGTTTCTCATTTTACTGTGTCTGAGATTGGGCTTACTGTCTCCTTCCGGATAGTGTGTGTAAGGCCTGTGATGTTGGCTGACTGCTAGGCCTGATAAGGGGGTGAGCACATTCTTGATTTCTGATATTGTGCATAGCTGTGATAGATCTTTGTGGACTCCCTGTTTCCCCCCACACCAACTGTCCCTTAGACCATTCTCTTACTGGCTATTTGGACCTGCAGTTCCTAGCTGTGGCTAGGGACCTCTTAACTGGTGGCACACTGATTTTGTTATTGTGGAGGAGCCCGACCCAGTGGTCAGGCTTTCGGATGCTTGGAAAATTTTGAGGGAGAAGGGTGAAGAAGACATTGCTGTATGGAGAATCAGGACTTTAAGTTCAAGAAGTTGTAGGAATTTGTCCAATGAAGATGGTGGACAGGGATAGTTGGCTGTTTAGGCAGAACTCCCCTCCTGACTGACTCGGCACCTCGCAACTTGTTGGATCCTATGCTATTGAGGTGTTGAAGTCTTCACTATCCTGAGCGTACGGGAACCATGGCTCCCAACACCAGAGGATAGCTTCATTTTAGAACTCAAATGGGGCCTCCATTGGCTGGAGGCTGCTAGCTTTTGCAGCTGCTGTTGGAACCTCATGCCATGAAGGAATTTCGGTACCGGCTGGGGGCTGAGAATGGGGTCCTTTTGACTTGGTAATCGTAACCCGTCCCAATTGACTTGTAGGTGTGGTGGTGTGGGTGCCTTCTTTTAAGGTCTGATGGGAGCTGCCCTGCCCCGTTAGAATGCCTTCTCCCTGGGGTGAGGTCAGCCATCCCAACCCTGGAGGATCAGCAGCAGAGTGCTGAGTACTAAGAAAAGTTCTGAAGCTCATTCCTCTCTCAGCTAGGAGAATTATTGTCCAGGCTCTAGTACTAGGACTGCGAGACTATGGCAATGTTTGAGACCTCGGCTCACCATCTTATGTTGTAAAAAGGTTACAAACTGTACAGAACATGGTGGCTCAACTCCTCAAAGACACACTGTTAGACCTGGCACCATTGGCGTGGGTCTCCCTTCCATTTTTCGCTGTTGCCTCCTATGTTTTTGCTGTATGTTTGACTCCGTTTTGCTGGTCTGGATGCTTTGGGCACTCTACCACTAAATTGTGGGTATTGGTCAGTGTTTCCAAAATTTTCTTTGATTTACTAGTCAGTCCCTTGTACCATGCACCTTGTGGGCCCAGGGCCTGTAAATCAAATGCTGCTAGTGGGCTTGCCGCGCTGATTGCGCCACCAGCAGAAGCAGCTTGTAAATGTAACTCAGGCCTGCCATTGCAGAGCCTGTGTGTAGTCTGGGACCGCCATGTCGACTTGGCAAGTGCACACTTTTGCCAGTCCCAAACATTCCCTAATCTACATGTTAGCCACCCCTGAGGTAGGCCCAAATTACCCCTGTGGGCAGGGTGCAATGTATGTAAAATGTAGGATATGCCCTGGTTTGTGTGGCATGTCCTGATAGTGAATTACTGCCCATTTTGTTTTCACTATTGCAAGGCTACCTGTTCCCATAGGACAGAATGGGGAGTTTACTTATAACATCTTATAAACATAACTGGCCCTAGAAACAAGGTAGAAAAATAAAGTTTAATATGCCTCAACTCTGAATGTTAACATGCATCTTTTAGTGAGGGTGATTTTTACATTCTGTGTTTGAAAAAAACCACTTTTAGAAAGTAGGTATTTTCTTGCCTAACCATCCAGTATGCCTCTGCTATGTTTGTGTATTGCACGTCTGGCTTTTGGATGACAGGCGCTGGAGAAGGGCAGTCACTCCAGAAGTCTGATGAGTCAGGATTGGGCTGAATGGACGTGGGCTGCATTTAGAATAGGGGGAGAAGATTTTCTTTTCACCTGAATGTGCCTGGTCTACCTTCAACAATGCGGTCTCCACCTCCTGTCAGGAAGCGGCACCAGTGAGGACAGAGCAAGTTTTGGTTGTGAATAGACACTCTCTGCCTTCAGAGAACAAAGGACTTATGTGTATAAAAAGTGGGGCCCAGACCCCAGACTTTTAGATCAGTTCTGGGAAATCAAGAGGAACCTTTGCCAAGGAGAAGTGCCGGAGAAACTGAGGAGGAATACTGCCCCTGTGCTGTTTGCTGTCTGGGGTTGGCCTGCAGTGGCTGCTTGCTGCCAAGGAAAGGAGAAAAGGACTTTGCTTTTTGCTTTGTCACCTGCTTGAGGAAAAGATCTCCAGGGGCTTGAAACTGAGCTTGCCTCCTTTACTGAAGTCTCAGGGACACAAAGACTTCACCCCTTCTGTCTCTCTGCATCTGGAACTGCTGTTTCAGCTGCCACAGAAGGAAATTGCAACACTGACACCGGGGAGCAATGCTTTTACCTGCATGGAAGCTGTGGGCACTGCCCGTGAAGAGCACAATGCACATAGGCCCGAGCCTGCTGCCGTGCCGTCATCGACACCGGTGCTTCTCCAATGCGGAGCCGATACTTGACATGGGTGACTCCGGAATCCATCAACATCGTACCATCTTAGGGGACAGACGCCTCGCAGCCCTCGTGATGACTCTTCCCCGACACAGTAAGAAACCAACGCCTTACCTCCCCTGCACCGCATTAAGGAACAGAGGCTTCACCTAGGCTGGGGTCATAAGGAACTGACGCCGCTCGGCACCAATGAAGCATCACCTCCCGATGCCGTGCACCGTATTTGTTTTCTTCATTTCCAAGATACTGTTCTTTATGGGGCTGACGCCGAGCACCTCGCGGCCAGCGCCGTACTTTGGGATTTTCATCTGTCACAACGTCGTTATAACTCTAGGAGGAGTTACTTGTTGCTATAAACTGTATTTGAGTGAGTAACCTATTTTTAAGAATATCTTGATAACTGTATTGTGGATTTTTGTCGTTTGGTCTTGTTTAGGTTTAGATAAAGATCACTTATTTCTTTTAACTGGTGTGGTGTCCACTTGTAGTGTTTTCACTGTATTACTGTATGTGTTCACAAATGCTTTATACACTGCCTCTGGGACAAGCCTGTATACCCATGCCAAGCTACCAAGGGGGTGAGCACTGGTTATTTTAGGAGTGTATCCCCCTTACCCTAACAAGACGCAAGGGTCCCTAGTTGGTCAAAGATGCTAACCATTGTCAACTAGAGACGCCCATTTCTAACACACGCCTAGATGTCAGCCAGCCACTATAGCTCTTAAGGATCTCCACTGGTTTTCGGGGGAGCGCAGAGTGCAGTTCAAGTCCCTATGCATCATCTACAGGACAATCAATAGCAAAGGTCCCCCACTGCTATGCTCACTGGCCTCCTCCCATGTACACACTAGGCATCTCAGGTCAGCCTCTGCCCACATACTAAAGGTCCCCAGGATTCTGAGATCAAGCTGGGGTGAATGCTCTACCTTCTTTCTGGCACCAAGCTCTGGAACTCTCTCCCTCAGAAGCTACATCAGCTGGAACTCTAATTCCTCAAAGCCTTGAAGACCTGGCTATTCAAGGAATGGTGTCACATTGGCCCACTATTTGGTAGCAGCGAAAAGCGCTGGGAAGCCTTCGGGTAGCCATGCGGTATACTAAAACTACAGCATAGAATATAATAGTGGGGCTTAGGCTCCCAAGGGCACCTGGGGTGGTGGACTCTGGTGAGGACACCTGGTCACCAAACCACGTCCAGCAGTCCAGAGTTTACTGAATGTAAGAAAAGGCTTTGATTCCTAATCTCTCATTGGTCCTTCTCTTAAATTTTGGTACTGTTAATTGTGAGGTGCACATGAAATGGATGGTTCTTTATGAGGGCTTTTGACTTACTGCAGACTAGGGCTCTGCATTTACACTGTCTCTTGTCCCCATAATTCTCTTATTCTATCCAGAAACTCAGTCATGGTCTCTTCAGATTTCATAATCTCCGCCATTAACCCTCCTACAGTTAGGGAAAATTTACCTCAAGGCCATCCAGATTTGGTGCCTGCACAAATTTAATGTGGCCTCATCATTCTAGGTGCTTATCAGCGTGACTGCTGAAAATGTAAATTTGGGCGAAAACTGTGTTAGTCTGTTTCTCCAATGAGGCTTCTCAGCAGAATTTTAACATCACCTATTGCAAGATTTACTCCCACTGTGTTCTTCTCAAAACATAAGATCAATTTCCCCGCTCCATCTAGCAAGGGTCCTTAGCTCTTCTTTATCCATCTGAGACCATGGCACTTAGATGGTCCCAGATGTGCCCTACTGTAGTAGAGGGTACATGTTGGCATGGGGGAGCTGCACTGGTTATTCATTAACGTAGTGTTTGCATCTTCTTAGAAAATCCTGCATGTTGGGGAATTTCCACTTATGATCTCCTCCTCTATACCGGATGCAGTCTTTTGCAAAAGTCACGCCTCTGGTTTGAAGGAACCCTCTTCTGGCTGGGGCCTATTACACTGGTATTTTCCCTGCTGGCTAGCAGGTGGCAAAATGGCCGCAAGAAGATCTCACCTTCCTATCTGAACACTATATCACTTGGGGTCTGTCTATCTGTCCCACACGTATGGGAGAAGCAGCAGATATCTTTGTCGCTGCTCCCCTCGTGAGCATGCATAGGTGCCATCCTACTTTTCCTATGTCTCAGTTGAGTTTGTACAGGCTACCTTGGTCCACTGGCATAAAGAAACTTAAGGGGGCATCCCTGCAGGGTGTGTTGAGGGGCCCCTTCCAGACCCATTAAGGAGCTCTCTGGGCAGAGTATGGTGGGGCCCCCTGCACCACGGGAGCTGCTGGCCTGTGTTATGCCACTGCCTTGGTCTCCGATTTCCTGGTCAGTCCCTATCTTACACTGCAAATCTGGTGAGGCTTGGGTCCCAGCCGGATGACTCTCCTCTAGTTCTGCCTCAGACTCTTCCTTGAATGGTGCTCTGTGCCTATCCCCGCACTCCTCAGGAGGAGGGGGCGCACTGCTCTTTGTTCTGGCTGAGCTTCTATGGTGTAGGCTCGCTCTCGCTGTCTCTCTCTCTCTCTCCTTAATTCATGCCTTTCCTCTAATTCCAGCCTAGATAGCTTCCTTCATTCTGAGCTCTGCACGGTTCTTTTTGGTCAGAACTTGCCTTCAAACTCGCTACACGTCGTTTCTTCAGCTACTGAAGCAAACTCTGTGGCTCCCACCTCGATGTCAGACCCCTGAGGACTGTAACCCCATTCCTAACCCCCGCTAGTTGTATTGTTGTCCAGAGCCGCTATGGATCTCCCTGTTACCTAAGTGTGTTCACCTGACCCATTGGGAGTGTGTGTTCTATGTGCCACTTGGGCATGATGGGTTGCACCGGATGAATGGCGGTTTGAGCTTTGGGTAGCCCTAGCACAAGAACAGAGTGGTGCTTGGCCTACCGGCCTGTTAGGCCCTCCTGCCTTTCCTAACAGTCCGTTGTTCGGTAGAAGATCCTCCAGTCCCCTAAACTGATGTGTTGGTGTATCCTAATTTGGGGATGGCTGGCTGCATATGGTGGGGGAGGTTGGGACGCTTTTCTTATTGTCTGTGGAAAAAGATTATCAGCCTGGGCCTCCTCCAAGATGGCTCATAGTTCTAGCAGTTCCTCTCTCCTTTCCTCCTTCTGTCCTACTTATGTGTGTCCTTGTATGTTCTATTATGTTAGTTTTTAAGGTTGGGTACTTTTTAAGGAACTGACACACCCTTTTTTCTAGTGTTTTTTGGGAATTTTTAAGTTTTACTCTAGTTGTGGAGAAAATGCTGGTCCTAACTATTTATAAGGAGTTCAACACTAGGTACAGATGTATCAATATACACATTATAACTTCAATTGTTAAGAGTCAGAAAACTGCCACAAGACAGCAGACTTTACTGTCATATGAAATAATGTTTCAGAATATAGAAACACCTTCATAAAGCATATTAAGACATTGAAAAAACACATAATTCGCACAAAACACCAATGCATTAATCTACCTGCACCAGAGTATCAAATCATCACAACAAGAATCATTGAGAATTTAAGGAGGAAACTAAACAATATGAGATCACCTCCTAGACCTACTGAATTTGAGGCATTAAGTATTTGGGAACACATATCCCATCAAAAAAAGAAAGAGAAATATCAGAGAATGTATAGGAGAACCATAGATCAGTATGTGGAAGCTAATGGGACCCAAAACTGGAAGTATGGAGAGCAGATTTTATTCAGGGAACAAGAATATATCCTTTGATAACTGAGGAAGGAAACGTTAGGGGAAAATGAAAAAAGAAGTGGAACCATATTGAGACAGAAAAGAGTGATGCAAAAGGAGAAAATAGTGACATAGACGATGATTACTTGGATGGCTTTTGATGAATCGTCCACCACCATACAATGAATCCCAGAGTGAGGGTTTGACAAATGGAAATACAGCTTATATTCCAAACACCCATGATATGCCTAAAATACCAAAAGAAATACCACACTAGTTTCTCCTTTTAGGGATGGGGATATTGGTCCTGTTGTACCTCTTTATAAATACGTGGCTCATACTTTGGCCACACCTGCTTGGGTTCATTTTGCACATGGAAATCCACTAGATTTGACTACAAGATATTTGCTTTAGACACCTATGGTTCTGACTCGAAGCAATACTACAGGTACTAAGAGTACAGGTTTCATTTTAAATCAGACACAATTTGAACCTAGAAGTAGAATGGTTCAGAGGTACCAGCTTTTTCCGTCCCCAGAACAAGTGACCCTCTAGAAATAAGTTACAATGCTTCTGAAATTACTGTGCCAATGGGAATTCCAGTTTCTGTTGCATCTGCATTAAACATGCAACCTGAAACAAGCATAAATCTAACCAATGAACATTGACATTCAGATACTCCAAGGGGCCAATCAGGATTTACTCCTCAAAAATTTGATGAATGGCTTAAAGGGTTTAATACCCGTATTAATAATCAAAGTCCTGAAACTGTTCCAGTCACAGGAAAGGGAAGAACATTAGATGTAGCCAAGCTAAAGGTAGAGTTGATTTTGGGAACTCTTAGTCCATCTCGATTAGATACCTAACAGGAAGACGAAGTATTGTTTCTCTGTAAAGGCATTACCCGACAAGATAGACAGACACATGAGAAGCTAGTTGAATTAGCTCAGTAATATGAAATTTATGCTCAGAGATCAAAGGTTTTGCAAAAGACATACAAATTAGACTTTAGCAACAGAGATGTTGCTAACATATGACCAGCTGGAATTAAATTACAGAATATGGAATTAATGACACTGATCAAGAAATCGAGTGAAAGAGAGAAATGGGAAAGTAGTTGGTCGAAAAAGAAGGAACCAAAGAAGGTTAGAATACAGACACCTTCAGTTGTTATCAACGGAGGAGATGAGGAAATACAGACACTTACTATGAGGGAAGTAACCAGTGGAGGATATATACATATGCCTTGGACTAGGTCAGATATTTTGTCATTCACTTATGAATTCCCAAAATTGGGAGAAAATCCAGTGGAATGGTACAGACAAACTAAAAGGTTGGTGGAAATATTCATTGTTCATTGGATTGATTAGAATACCTCGTTCGACATTGTGGTTCCAGGTGATTTCTGTGGATTACCCTGATGCAGTACTAGGTAGGGATCCCAAAACATGCACACCATCTCTATTGGTATTAATCCTTATGCTGCGCACGTTCCTAATAGAACACCAGCACCGCAGCGGAATTTACGCCGTGCTAAAGAGGTTAAAGAAACAACAAAAGATAATAAATCACCTGAAAACCAAGATTTCTCTTAAAGAAATTGATTGATTAAAGAATGACAGAATGACCCAAGAACTTAAATAATCAGTTTGTGCCTATTACAAGAGATTGATGTAGGTTTTCACAGAGTACAGTGGAAGGGAAAATGTGGCTGACAAAGATGTGTGACATTTTGTTTGTAGATTCGAGAATGGTTTGAGACCCGAAATTTCATTTATGATTCATCAGCATTTAATCTGTGTTCAAAATTGACCGCTTGATGAGATCTTGCATTAAGCCAACTATTGCGGAGATTATATTGAAGTGAAACACAAGAAGTTGAAAGAAAAGCTAATGATTGCATAAATGAAAGCGGTGCAGAAAAGTCCGAATCAATCAGTGATTGAAAACACAGTTCTAGTACAGGGAGGATATCATTCTGTTCCAATTGTTCAAGGTGTTAATGGTTCTCAACAGCAGAATCTTCAGTCACAGGTTAGAAGTCATGTTGTTTCAGTAGACTCTAGAACGGTTGTTGATGAGTCAACTTTGAAGAAAACAAATCAATTTCATGTGTTGGGGAAATTTGGGCATTGGAAATGCAAATGTAGGTTTAATGTGAACAGTGCTAGAAATCAGATACAGAATAGAGGGTATGCAAGGTCTTGGGGAAATACCATGATCCAGACTCAACAAACAGAAAGACAGAGAGTTCCAAATCCTAATATATCCCAATCAATGCAGATACGATATGCTCCTATGCCTCAACGGAATATTCAGGTACAAAGTTACAATATTAATCAGAGTAAGCAGACAAACAGAAACTCTTTTCCAAATAAAAAGGCATCACATCAGGATTTGATTCAAACAGACGATTTCAATAAGGACCCGTCAGCCTGACGGTACCTGAGGGAGGATGAGAACTGTGTGCTTGGTGCAGCCTTAGAGGTAGACCGAGTGGTCCATAAATGGATGGGGTGGTAAATGGGAGTACTGTCTCATTCCTTGTCATCAGAGGTGTAATCTATTGCACTTCAAAAGGTATTGAATTTCATACCAAGGATGAGGATGTTGTTTTTAAACTAGCTCAGCAGAGATCTGACATGGGAACGTACCCTCTCTAGATGAGAGATGAATTTCCCATTGTATTGAGAGACACTGTGGAGCATATGTATAAGAAAGTGGCAGAGCAAGGGTTAGCTCCAAAAATGCTAATGCCACACTCCATCACTTTGGAAATGCGGAAAGGTGTCCCTTTCTGCACATAAGCAATCCAGAATGGCGATTTGTAACTTCTATGTGTGTTGCATTGTGCAGAACACATAGAAGTTGCAAATCATCATCTTTTAAATGATTGTTTATGTGCAGGAAGGGAGACTTTCTTGCACATAAACGATCATTCATGGTAATTTGCTGTTTCTATGTGGGCTGCACAACGCAGCACACATAGAAACAGCAAAAACAAGGAGAAAGAAAGCATTTCTCCACATTTTGCAATGTTGAGACCATGTTTTCCCAGGTCTTAATTTTGGTGCTGCCTCATATTTACTCCCCCCTTGTAAATAGGGGGCAGCGTCAAAATCAATGGGTGTTGCAGCGGATCGCCCACCACAAAACCCATGGAAGGCCCCTTTCACACAAAGGGCCCCATTAGGATGGCGGGCGGATCGACCCTGCCGGACCAGCGGTAGTCACCGCCTGCCCGGCGGGGGCGATTCGCCCGCCATCCGTGCAGATGGAAAGACCATCCGCAAATTTCTGCCCGGTCGACATGTCTACCTGGGCGAAAAAAGGTTCAATATGGTGGCGGTGTCTGAAAGACATCGCCAGCCATATTAGAATGTGGCCTTGGAAATAACTTTCCGTGGCGGCATTTCCAGCACGGAAAGGCATGCGAAGTCTGATTGGGGGGCCCGTTGCGGGCCCCCAGGGACTCCGGGGGGTGGGGGGATTGCACCACCCGCCGCAATGTTACAAATGTGGGATGCGCCCGCCAGTGTGGCAGGCGCATCCTAATGGGATGTGCAGGACCGCCGTACCCTTAGCGGGTGGTCCCATTTCCCAATGGTATGGCGAGCGGACAAAGTCCACCCGCCATACTAATGTGCCCATAGTGCAGCATGGAAGGGGGCTTTATTTACAAGGCAGCCTTAAACCACATTAATAGACTTAATGCTGCCTTTTTATATAAGGAGAAGAGTTTATCGCCACAGGAGTGTCACTAAAAGTGACGTTTCTGTGGTGATAAGGGTTTGTAAATATGCCTCTGTGTTTCTTAAGGTCTGACACATTACAGATAAAGATATTGGACTAGACAAGTGTGTTGAACAAGTCTGTATCACTGTCAAACCAAATGCGGACTTTCCGAGAATCCAATAGTACAATTTGACCCCAGATACTATTGCCAGAATTACTCCTGTGATTGAAGAAATGATTAATCAAGTGATACTAAAGTAGATAATGGGAAGTCCATGTAACTCTCCCATTATGGGCTTGGAGAAGCCGAATGGCCAATATTGTATTGTGCAGGGTTTATGGAAAGTGAATGCTTTTGTTGTCCATTGCTGTCCTGTGGTACAGAATCCCACGGTGATACTATTTCAGATTCTATGAGAGACCAAATGGTTTTCAGTCATTGACTTGTGCCAGGCCTTTTTTTGTATCCCTTTACACGAGGATAGTCAGTTCCTTTTTGATTTTCCTTTCGGCAATCATGTTTTGACATGGTGCTGAGTCCCACAAGAGTATACGGAAAGCCCCTCAATATTTATCCAGATTCTCAAAAAGAATGTTGAGTCTTTGGTAATGCCAAATCATTCAGTGCTAGCACAGTCTATTGATTACCTGCTGGTGACATCAAACACTAAGGGACCCTTTAAGGTTGATACTATTGCACTTTTAAATAAATTGACATAAAGTATTCCTGGCTAAGATATAGTTTTGCCAACCTGAAGTCCTGTACTTAGGACAGCAGATTGAAAAATAAGCTAGGAAAGTTTCACAAAAACAAAATTCTGGGGGCCCAATTCTCAGAACTAATTTAAGACAAAATCCTAAACTTACTACCATTTTGGAATTCACAGAAGGCCCTTACTCATTTTGGTATTCACAGAAGGCCCTTACTCATTTCAGAATGTTAAGAGTCCTATTTTTAGGACTCCTAAATGCCTTCTGTGAATACCGAAAGTCTTAAAGTTAGGATTTTTCTCAGTTTAGCAGTATTAAAGTTAGGACTCCTCACTTTAGGACTCCTAAATGCCTTCTGTGAATACCAAAAGTCTTAAAGTTAGGATTATTCTCAGTTTATGAGTCCTAAAGTTAGTAGTCCTAACTTTACTACTGTGACCAAAGAAGTTGAACATGATTGGTTGGTTGTAAGTTATGCACAAAACCCTGATCTGATATCCAAGATGAACCTTTGCCTGAATCTGAGCATGTGTTGTTTGTTCATGGTTCCTGTTTGCGAGACAATGAAGGAAATCTTACAAGGTGATTATGCTGTTTATACAGTTGCCGATGTTTTTGAAGTGTCATGGTTGCAAGGAGTTTATTTAGCACAGGTTACTGAATTGATTGTCTTGACACAGGCTTGCAGCATTTCAGAACAACTCAGGGTGACAATCTTCACTGATAGTACGCCTTTGGAGGCAAACAGGACTTTGGGCAGTTGTGGTCAAAGAGTGGGTTTATAACTTCCTCCAGATCACCGATATGACTTTTGCAGGCCCTAGAATTACCTGCCCAAACTGCAGTAGTTAAGTGCATAGCTCATAGGCAAGGCACCAACTAGTGACAGTTGTGCATTAAAGGCCCACCTCTTTAATGCGGAGCTGATCAGTGAAATATCAAACATCACAAATTGCAACTTGCTATTGACTGCCATTGATACATGTGACGAGGTTAAGCGATAGTGGGAAGAAGTGACAAAAACTGAACAGCAACGTTGGGTGTGAGCAGAATGCACCAAGAGGGAAGACAAAATTTGGGTTTCTACTGATGGCAGACCCTTATGACCTGATAGTTTGTTACTACCTATGGCTAGACATTATCATGGTATTGCACATGTAGGAAAAGATGCAATGGTGCCCCTCTTTCGACAGGTAGGGTTCAATCTCAGATTCAGATTGATTGCTGAAAATGTGTGCCATTGAAGTCCAGTGTTTCAAAAACAAAACGCTAGAAGAAAAACACAAGTTACAATGAGTCATATGGGGAGATCGGGAGGTCCCTTTAATGAATGCAAATGGACACTATAGAAATGCCCCTTTGCAATGGTTTAAGATATATTTTGGTCATTGTTTGCATTTACTCAAAATGGGTGGAAGCTTATCCAACACGAAGAAATGACAGTCTTACAGTAGCTAAATTGTGGTTGAGGGAGTTAATTCCACGGTTTGGATTCCTGAGGAACTCATTTTAACAATGAGGTCCTGAAAATTATATGTGCAGCATTATAAGTTAAGCAGAAGCTCCATTGCAGTTACCATCCAGAGGCTTCTGGATTCATGGAGCAGATTAATGGTACATTGAAATCCAGACTGGTTGTAGATGTGTGCTTCAGCATCTGTGAAGTGGCCCAATGAGTCTTAGAAGCACACCAGAAAGGGGGACAGGATTGTCACCCAATGAGCTCATCATGAGCAGAGTGATGAGACAGCCAGCTGTTCCTGAAAATGCTCTCGTCAAAATGACAGATAACATAGGGCCCGATTACACATTTGGCAGTTTGAGAGCAGGCCGCCTCAGCACTGCCCCACTGCCATCCACCAAACAGGGTTGCAGCCAACTGCCAGATTGTAATTTTCCTTGTAGACTGGTGGACTGTCCTTTGGCGTTCCCAAGGTAGTGCCTTTCAAAAAGGCACAGCAAGGGGAACATTATTGCCTGTTCCTGCATGGCATGGACTGTGAAGTGCAGGAAAGGGGCTGCATGCAGACAGGGGGCACACCATGTGCCCCCCTGCATGCATCCCATGGGCCTAAGGAAAGAGTGGACCATGCAGGGCCCCCTTTGTTTCCTCAACACCACCCGTTCCAATGCAGACTCATCGCCATGGTTAGGGTCGCAGTGGGAAAACACGTAAGATGCTTGGAGGTGCCGCAGCAGCACTGTCAAGCATATTATGGCCTCAAGACCACTGTGTCAGCACCAGGCATCACGGATTCCTGGCAGCTGCTTTGGTCCTCTCTTGGTGCGACAGCTGTACTCATAATATTGCAGTCAGAACACTGGTGCGGCGGTCCCCGACCACCATCTCACCTCCCCCGTGAGTTTGCCCGTCCTTTGGACAGCCAAACTCATAATTTAGCCCTTAATATTGGAACACTGTAAAGGTTTGCCTGATGTGGTAAGTTCTTTGTCGCATTATGTCAGAGACACTGTCATTGCGACTTAACAGGAGCAGTGCCATTACCTCAGTCCTGGTGACTGGGTAATATGTGAAAACGCATGTGCAGAAGAGGTGCTTGGAACCCAGTTAGAAAGGGCCCTACCAGGTGATCCTGGTCACCAACACTGCTGTAAAGTGTAGAGGTCTTCCACATTGGATACAAGAGAGTTACTTTTTCCCTTTCCCTACAATAGCACCTGTTTCCGATGTGCAGGTTGGAAGCAGGTTGGACAGTATTTCAGCACAAAATTTCAGAACATCGTTTGTAAGGATGTAGAAAACTGCTTATAAATGAACAATAGACATTAAGCTGTTTTATATGCTTAGATTGCTTATTTTTAGACTCATTGATTGTTGTTTGTGTTTAATTTTTGACAGGTTTCTAATTGATTATAGGTGTATTATCCTCATACCTATTATATTTTGTTGAGATTCTACAAAATTCTGTGTCTTTATAAAGATGGCGATATATGAGTCCAACAAAACGCGTCGATGCATAACTGAAAAATACACAATCTGTATAGTGGCTAGACCAAAGAGTACTACATAAATTGGACAATACCTGGCACTAGCCTGAAAAAAGTTTTTTCTTACGGATGTGTATGCCACTGATGACATAGGATAGCGTGTCTTGTGAAATGTACTCTCTCCTTATTAATTTTATCTTTTACCATTGGTTTTTTATTACATGTAATTAGGCCTGTCTTAAGACTTTGACATAGTTGAATGTTAGATATAAATGATTTGATGCATAATTGTCTTTTATACTATATGTACTTTTTAATTAATTTCTATCAATAAATTGATTGTGTACCTTTCTACATCTGATGTTGTCAAGATTGGAACAGATTGATGTAGCAGGTTATTCTTTCTCCAAAGGATACAACTTCTTGTGATATTTTAATATACTACCCTATTCCTTTGGACAGAAGGGGGTTCCTCTTAATTCTTAAATATATACGGGACTTCATTTATGAGGCCTTGCGTCAGTTTTGCGCTTCCGATGCGTCACTTTTTGTGACGCATCGGCGGTGTAAAACATGCCTCCTGTTGTACACTATTTGCAAAGTGACGCATCGAAGCAGATGTGTCACTTTGTAAACCCCTGCGCTACATTATACCTGCGTCAGGTATAATATATGCAGGGGAATGGTCCCCCCGCAAAAAGCCTCGTAGAATCTTGTGCCTGCCTCACAGCAGGTGTAAGACTGTCGCAGGCGCTTTCACAAGGGGCTTGCCCCATGTGAAAGGACTTATTGCTGGAGTTGCGTCACTTTTGTGACATACTCCAGCAATGCGTCACTTTTGCGCTTACAGATACGTCAGAAATACTGGCACAAGGAGTGCACACTGAGAAGTGACGCATCACTGCTTTGATGCAGCGATGCGTCATTTCTCATAAATGAGGCCCACAGACTCTTGGGGACCAGCAAGCAGCCAGGACAGCAGTCGTTTGACCTGAAGGGGTTTTGTGAGAGTAAACTATTGTCGGTGCTGAAGGGTCCCAGCCAGTAGAGTTGACTACAAAAGATACAAATCCTAACAAAGGGGGTTAGTGGAGAAAGAATTTGAGTTGTACCCAGAGACCGTTGGCTCAGAAGAGGGAAGATACTAGGAAACGACCTGAAGGACGAGTACCACAAACCATTCCTAAAAAGCTCAGAGCAGTCCGATGAGAGTGACAGTGATGATGAGCGATAAGCTGTAAAGAGATCAAAAAGAGCAAGAGTACCCAGTCAAAAGTACTCATCTCCTGCATGGATTTATCTGGAAGCAATTGAATGGGAACAAGAATTCTCTGCCTTTTGCTTTAACATTATAAACTTTGTTTTTGGATTTGAATTTCAATCTCGGTGTACAACTTGAAGGATTGACACAATTCATCGTAAATATACTTATCCACAAAGCTGATCTGCATATTCCTCCATACCGAACAGAAGTATTGAACTCTGCCTTAGCATTTTTGTACCGAACTTTGTTGAACTGCTCATTTTACTTGTTGCTATTTAAAAAATGTCTTTAGTCAAACGGTATGAATTAGGAAAATCCATGAAGCCTAAAACTGGAATCTCTTGTAGTTGCAAATGTGTATATGCAGGAATCATTTCTGTTATTGCATTGCTTATTATTTTAGCTTGCCACCTTATGTACCCAAAGGTGATTCTAAGATTATACCTTCTTCCAAAACTGCCTAAACTAATATCACTGATTCTATTTCTTTGATGGATAACACTTTACATATTGATTTTCCAAAAACTGATCATTCACTAAATGTCTACAATAGTTTACTGAATTAGTACATTGACACAATGGATGCTAGTGATTGCTGTGTATGTATGCAATTACCTGTATCAGTTGCTGAAGGGGTCACCTGCCATAGTTTACTGTTAACATATAGAATTTCTTGCAGTGTATTAACTAGTTTGTTTGTTTTATGGTACTGATCATTTGCATTATTATTATTCAAATGAAGATGTGATCTTTTACGAACTTCCTGTACTAAAATATTTAAATCCACATTCTGAAGTTTCCCTAACTGAGACTATAGACTATCAATTTAGACCAACTGAGAATATTGGCATCTGTTTAGACTAACTAAATCCTTGGTGTATGCACATAGAATAATCTATTATGTGAACTAGGGAGAGCTGAAAAGAAATTTATAGATTTAGTAGAAGTTAGACTTAGATAAAGATACAATTAAATCTACTGTACCTCCTAAACTAACTCTTTAGAATTTACCAGAAGTACATAAAATAGTAGAAGGAATGGCTACATGAGCTTTAGACTGGCATCATAAATGAAAGCATTGTATATAGAGAAAAAGGTCATATTTCAACATCAATTTTGTAGGTTTTAGTGAATGTGGAATTGTTTTCTAAGAATATATTATGTGAAACAAATTGAAGGAGAATTAAAAGAGCACAACAGGAGAATGAAGAGAAGTGTGAGAATGAATCAGATAGTGGGTGATATTTTTGGAGCTTTAATGCCTTCTATAGGAGAAGCATTAAACTTACATAAACTTAGAAAACGTTCTACTACAGTAGTTAGAAAGACACCAGTACAGCTGGAGGATTTTCTGTTGTATATTAATGAATGATTTCAATAAAATTGATGGTGATGCAAAATCGACTTGCCCTAGACATCCTTCTCGTGAAGGAGGGCAGAGTTTGTTGGTTGTTAAAGTTTAAACAACATTGCACCTACATTCTGGACAAGAGCAAAGATTTAGAAAACTACATTAAAACATTACTTACTTAAATAAAGACTTAAAAGGGTTGACATCTGATGGTGCCGGGTAAACAATAGGAAAGGGATTGTGAACTGTTAGCAACTTGTTGGGTAACTTAGGTAATAGACTTGTGATTTCTATTGTAAAACTATTAGTTGCATTCTCTTTGTGCATAATGCTGATGATATCATCTATACAAATCTTCAGGTAGAAAAAGAATATTCAAGAAGTGAAAAGAACAGGATCTGATCTTGAACTAGTTGAGGACCCATTACCATTAACTTGGTCGGATCACTGTTTAGTCCCTTTCAACCTGACCAGTGTCTCCCATAATAATAAGACCAGGTCGGTATATGAGGACAGGAGAAATTGGAGGAAGATCTCACCTGATTCTATGGGCCCTAAGTTGCACCCTCCCTCGGACCACAGGTGAACCCAGCTATGACGCTCTTGCTTTTAACTGCTGGGTTACTTCTGTCCTTGACAAAATAGCCCCAATTAAGACCATGAAATAGTCGAGGAATAAACCCTCGGCCCCTTGGTTCACGACGGAACTCTGTATGGAAAAAAGTCTTTGAAAGAGACTTGCGGGCCCGGTGGAAAAAGTATGAACCAGAGGCTAAGTACGCATACAGAGCAGTGCTGAATAAATTCCACAGGCTAAAATATATGACCATCAGGGACAACGTCGCTAATCGGATTAAGTCCTCTGACAACTCTGCCAAAGAGGATTTTAAGATTGTCCATGGCTTCAATAAACTGAAAGCCCTGGAGAGCACCAATGCCCCCTCAGCTACCCTCTGTGAAGATTTAGCCACTTTCCTCCAGACGAAATTCAGGCTTACTCTTCCTTCTCCCTGTCAGGGCCATCAGACATACCACCCTATATCTCTCACCACTCTGGCAGGTGGTCCGGATTTCATCCTTTCTGTCTTAAAGTATCCATGCTGGAATTGAACAAAATCTGTCTCTCTGGCTGACCCCTGCCCTGTTAGATTTTTTAAGCTATTAGCCCCCTGGTTTAATCTTATATTGAACTCTTCCTTAAAACTAGGCATCTATCCAACCAGTTGGAAAACTGCATTTGTCCAGCCAATTCTCAAAAAAGAGAACGTGGACCCAGCAAAACTCAAAAATTTCAGGCCAATCTCTCTCCTGCCAGCTCCGGCCAAAATCCTTGAGAAGTAAGTCTAGAAAAAAACTT
This sequence comes from Lissotriton helveticus, assembly GCF_964261635.1. Taxonomy (NCBI): domain Eukaryota; kingdom Metazoa; phylum Chordata; class Amphibia; order Caudata; family Salamandridae; genus Lissotriton; species Lissotriton helveticus. The sequence continues at coordinate 479,150,875 of NC_136061.1, forward strand.
CCGGACTTCCTAGAGTCTAACAATAATCATCTTCACGATTCCCTGACAGGATTCAGATCTGATTATAGCACGGAGACAGCTCTGCTTGAAGTGGCAGAGACAATGCGTAAAACCATAGACCAGGGTAGTTTTGCAATGCTAGTGCTGCTGGACTTTTCCGCAGCTTTTGATACAGTGTTTCACCAGATTCTCCTACAAATACTTGAGCACCTGGGAGTAACGGAAGCTGCCTTGGCCTGGTTTCGCTAGTTTCTGGAGGATCGGTCTCAGCAAGTGTCTCTCTGACCCCATGTCTCCTCCACTAGTCTTCTAATGTGCGGCATCCCCCAGGGTCTGGCCTTGAGCCTGAACTCTTTTTAATATCTATCTCACCCCGCTCGCTGCGCTAGTCGAACAATGTGGGGTGAAAGTTGTCTCGTATGCCGATGACAAGCAACTGGAGTTCTCATTTAGGGAACACAAAGAGATGCCTTTTGCCAATTTTAAGCAGTTTCTTCCCAACATCTCGATATGGATGAAGGACAACTGCTTGAAATTGAACACTGATAAAACTGAGGTACTGTTTTTTTAATCAATCCTCTGCTCCTCGGTCGGTACTCTGGAGGCCGTCAGAGTTAAACCCCCCTCCTCTCCCAGTTGCTTCTGCTAGGATTCTAGGGTTCAAGTTTGATTCTAAACTGTCAGGCAAGGCCCAGATTTGTCAAGTCTCCGCATTGTGCTTATGAAAGTTGAAAGCCCTGCAGAGATTCTTACACTTCCTGCCTATGGATTGTAGAAAAACTGTGGTTCACGCACTGATCATGTCTCATCTTGGCCATAGAGCAGCCTATACCTGGGTCTCCCAGACTCTCTGCTTAGAAAACTACAGACTATTCCGAATGCGGCAGCTCGTCAAAAAACATGCCTTTGTGACATCACATCTCCCCCCATTTGCGTAGCTTACACTGGTTGCCTGTAAAAAGAAGGATAGAATTTAAGGTTCTAACCCTGGCCTACAAAGCAACTAGAGACATTGATCCAAAATACTTGAAGTGAAGACTCCAGAAATATAGCCAGATTAGAGTACTGAGATCAAATCACCCGGAACTACTTGTGATCTCCTGCTTTGCAAAAGCCAGGATTGGTGGTCGAGCTTTCTCGGTGAAAACTGCCTCTCTGTGGAACTCTTTGCCTGAGCACCTGTGGAAGGCCAAGTCGGAACCTATGTTTAGGAAGGCACTAACAACTTGGCTTTTTGGCCTTCCCTAGAGGTCTCGGCCCTGTCTTTAGACCCCATATACTGTATGCGCTGCTAGCACCGGGACACTTCCGTTGGAGGTAGCTGTGCGCTTTATAAGCTATAATATTAATAATAACTAGTAGACAAGCAGTGTAAATACATTGATGACATTAAAATTCTGGAGGAGTCCAAAAGAAAGAGGTTTAAGACAACAAAACCATAATTTGTGATGATCTGATGTTGATAAAATGTGATGGATTGATTTGCCAACTGAGGGGGGCGTGAGGAAATATAAAAGGTGATCATTCTTTACATGACATGAAAACCGATTCTGGAAATTAAACACTAATGTGCAGTTTGCAAATGTATAGAAAAATAACAGTGAAACTAAGAAAAGCTGTGTGTTTGGATTTATAGAAAAGGAAGATTTTGAGAATAATGAATTTAACATGTTCATCAACGTATTACCTTATATTTTAACAAAATGTTATGAAAGATTACTGATGAAAATATTTTTTATGATGCAAAAAAACACAAAATATTAAAATGAAGAAGTATATCTATGTAACAAATGCATCTTTCTTACAATTGTGCAAATATTAATGATGAGACTTGGCATTTTTTCCTTCATTGTAATGCACCATAGCAAATAAAAAAGTGGTGCACATAAAACATGTTAAATTGTATAGGACTGAAACATAAATGCTTGACATTGTTAGAGTCTTAAGGCCAGACGTAGGTCGCCCAATACCGGTCGGTAACGGCCGAAATTCGGTAATTTCGGCCGTTACCGACCGGTATCCATGAAATGAGATGTAGGAGCCTATTATTTACTGAATCGGAAAACATGAGTCGGTATAATTCCAACTCTGTAAATATGAGTTGGTATAATTCCGACTCGGTAAATATGAGTCGGTATTTTGACCGAGGCGGAATTTACCGAATTCATATTTACCGAATTCTTATTTACCGATTCGGTAAATAAGAAATGGTAAAAAATGGCCATGGTGATGTAGGAAAGCCCAAAAATACCCATTTCACGGAAATTCGGTATTTATGAGTCTGTATTTACCATGGATTGAATGCAGGTGGTAACCAGGTGAAGGCTATAAAAAGAGTCCCAAAATGCAACAGTGGAATCATAATGGTGGTGTTCTACGTCATTGCAAGGAGGCAAAGACTACAGGCAGCAGAAGAGAGGGAATGGCAAAGGGAGGAACAAGTGTACAGGCAGAGGATAACACTGTTCCAACTGACAGAGCCTGAAATACTCCAGAGGTACAGGCTACATACCCAAATTATCCGGGACTTGATCAGGGACCTATACCCACTCCTGGAGCACCCAACACCCAGGGCCCACGCCATCCCACAACATGTGCAGGTGCTGTGTAGATTACACCTGCTTGCCTCCGGGAGCTACCAGAATGTGATAGCTGGAGTGGGTGGTGTGTCCCAGAGCTGCCTGTCCCGCTTCTTCAGGAGGTTCCTTGACGCCATTATGCAGAGGATGGAGCATTACATTTCATTCCCTGATACACCTGCGGAACTTGCAAAAACCAAGACTGATTTCTATCAACTGGCACACTTCCCTCACGTGATAGGCTGCATTGATGGCACCCACGTACCACTCTGTCCACCTGCAGCCACAGAACACATATACAGGAACCGCAAGTCAACACACTCCATCAATATACAGGTCATATGCAACACTGGCAACATCATCACAGACATCGTTGCGAAGTTCCCTGGAAGTACCCATGATTCGTACATATTCCAGAATAGTGGAATATACACACGCCTAGTTGCCGGAGAATTTGGAAACGGATACCTGCTAGGTAAATGACATTGACACACCGTGACACTCACAGCAGATTAATGTATCATGTACATGCAAGTAATGTCAATCTTTCTCCCCCCTAGGCGACAGTGCATATGCCCTGCGGTCCTTTGTGCTCACCCCCTACCTCAACCCATCCACCAGGAGTGAAAGGCGGTACAATGTGGCTCACAGATCTACAGGCAACATTGTGGAGCGCACATTTGGACTCCTCAAGAGCAGGTTTCGCTGCCTCCACAAGAGTGGAGGGGCACGCCAGTACACTCCAATCCTGTGCTGCAAAATCATTGCGACCTGTGCAATGTTACACAATCTCGCCACCAAGGAAGGCACAGAGGTGGAGATCACACATCATGAGGGCATTGATGATGACACAGAACTGGCAGAGCCCCATGGTACAGTAGCAGCAGCAGCTACAGATGGGAGACTGAGATGGGCAGAGGTCACGCAGCAATATTTCTGAGTGAGTAATGAGACACAGACAGGCAAAGATTATGACGTACGTAGTTAAATTTTCACTACGCAAGTGCAATGATACCACACATTGGTTACACAAAATATAAATGTCCATGACTGTGTTGTCACGGTTAACACCACCGTGACCTGTTCCTTGGGTGGAGGGCATAGTCAATGTTTACGTCCACGGATCACAGGGTGGGACTGATGTGGCTGTGTGTCAAGGTTCTCGGTGTGGCCTGTCTCAGTCGCATGACGCCTGCCGCTCCTACGTATTTCTTGTACAGGAGTGCTTGCGCCGCTCCTGCTGGTGGACTGCTCACTTTCACCAACACATGTGTCGCCTCGAGTGGCAGTCTGTTGTGCGAGCATGAGCTCCATGGCAGAGGTCACTCTGGCCATTCCCACTGATAAATTGGTGCAGCACTGAAAAATACATCTTGCATCGCCACTGACCGTCTGCACAGCAGGGTGGTTGCAGTCGCAAATCTGTTCAGGGCTTTTGTCTGCTGCCGCACATCAACACGAGCCTTGTGTCTCTCCAAATGGTCCCTGTCCAACTTGTCGCACAGGACAGTCATGCACTGTGTCATGTCTGAAATGCCAGATGCCATTGACTGCATGCTCTCAGAAATGTCTCCTATGCCCTTGCCTATGTCATCCAGCTTGTTGTTGGTGGTGCGTGCCTGCCTCTGAACACCCATCATTGCTTTCGCCTGCAGGCACTGGACTTTGACCATGGTGGCCTCCAGACCGCAGAAGACCCCCTGACCGTGACGCACTTCATCTGCCTCCCGTGGCCTTCGTTCTCGTACACTGGTCCGCACAGCTCTAGGAGTGGGCAGCTGCTCAGCGTTGGCTAAATCCAGTGAGTTGATTGCCATGTCACCTCATCCTCTTCCTCCTCAGATGTTTCCAGTATGCGGGGGGGGCACATCAAGCCGCCTTGCCCTTTCCAGCACTGGGGACGGAGTTGTCGGGGTGGGGGACTGTGCAGCCGCTCTTGACTCCTGACTCCCAAATAAAAGAGGGGACTGTGGCTGTGGTGGTGTTGTCTCCTCAGGTGACTTGGCTGCCTGCTCTTTGTCCTTCCCTCCGTGTACTGTGCTGGGACCAGCTTCTTCCCTCCTCTTCTCCCTATCCTTTGCTGTGCTGCGCGATGACTCTCCTGTGGACAGACATGGACAATGTGTCAGTGGAGTAGTTCACCTGTGTCTCTTGATTAAACACACTACAATAGCGCATTTGCCTGTCCCTCATTTGCTTATGTTAGTAGTGTGTTGCATCCCTTGCTGCATGGTATGCTGACTGCATAGAGGTATCTACCTATGACGACATTTCCCATGATGCATTGCTGGACATTGGTAAAACCTGTTCTGGAGTGGGATGTAGGCACACAGAGTGTGTAAGGGGAATAGGTAAATGGGTTAATTACAATGTACATGCATCTTACCTTGTTTCTTTGCAGCTCTTGCAGAGCTGTCAGCGTCCCTAATGCCGTGGATGGATTCAGGCTCAAGGGTGGATTCCACCAGCTCTTCAATGTCGGTGAGTCGTGGTGCTCGGTTTCTTCCTCCCCCTGTTGCTGCAGCTTCCTTGCGGTGGGCAGCTAGTTTCTTCTTGGTAATGATGCGAAGAACATACCACCTTTTTTTCAAATCGTCTATTTCACGGTGGGTGACACCAATGGCATTTACCTTTCCTTGTATGTCAATCCAGGTAGTGCGCTTGATGGACTCAGCAACAAGCAGTGATTGTTTCCCAAAGATCTTGCTGTAATGTCTGACAACCTCTGCAACAAGCACCTGCAGTTCTTCAGGGCTGAATTTCATCTTTCTTTTGCGCTCAGTAGCATCCCTCTGTCTATCCTGACTCTCCATGGTGCTGTACAGGTGAGCTCAGGGAAGCCTGCTCCTCAGTCTCTCCTCCTGCTCTCCTGAGTGTTGGTTTCTGCACCTGCATGGGCGTGGCCACTCCCAGGTACTGGGGAGGGGTGCTTGATTCTGATTGGTTAATTCCACTGTACCTTTGGGTTTGGGTGTGGTTGGAGTTCCTGATTGGTTCACAGGCTCACATGTTTGTCAGTTTCAAATATCCGAATCCGTATTTACCGAATCGGTATTTACCGATTCGGTAAATTCCGAATCGGTAAAACCCATTCATTCCTATGGGCCATGGGCCCGTTGGAATGTATGGGTTTTACTGAATCGGATTTTACCGAGTCGGTATATACCGATCCAGTAAATACCGATTTCAGATTCCGAGTGATTCCGAATCGGTAATTTTTACCGATTTTTTACCTACATCTCATTTTCCGATTCTGAAATACCGATTCGGTATGACTCGGTATTTTAGAATTGGTAAATTAATTTTACCTACATCTGGCCCTTAGATTCCCTAAAACATTGTTATTATAATCATGTTTAAGAATAGTTCGCACATAGGTACTTTTAAAATGGTGGTGGTAAGCCATATTTAGAGTTGAACATTTCTATGTAATAGTCACTAACAAATATTACAATTATTTCTCTGTATGATATACTTGATGTTAGACCTGGCACCCTTGGCAAAGTTTCCCCTGACTTTTTTCCTCTACCTCCTATACTTTTGAATGTGCTGTATTTCGTTTTTGCTGGCTTACATACTCTGGGCACTTTGCCACTGCTGATCAGTGCCAAAGTGCAAGTGCTCCGTAGGTAAATTGTGAATATGATTGGTTATCTAAGATCGCCATACTTGTTTTACTGGTAAGTCCCTAGTAATGTGCACTAAGGGTGCGAGGGCCTGTAAATCAAATGCTACTAGTGGCAGCACTGATTGTGTCACTCACTAAAAAACGGTGATGGATTAAAACCATGATCTCTTGACTTGGTAAGAGTATTCTGCATCATTCAGAAACTCTGTCCATCACCACCCCCCTTTTCCAAAATCGGTTTTATCCACACCATGTGTGGGAGGGTATACTCAGACGTGAGTCCCTTGCTCATTGCACCATCAGGATTCAAGCAAGCCGGGCCGAAGAAGGCTGTGATGCCAGAAACCGGTCCCCGGAAGCTTGTTTCCTTCCCAGTATAAGAATTGGCTTGGTAGTTTGGTTTGCCCTGTTCCCATCATGCACTGGGACAGGAACAGACTAATTTGCATATAGCCAGGTTCTGAGCTGGGATGGTGCAGTGAGCTAAAAAACGGTGATGGATTAAAACCATGATCTCTTGACTTGGTAAGAGTATTCTGCATCATTCAGAAGCTCTGTCCATCACCACCCCCCTTTTCCAAAATCCATTTTCTTGTTTAACCATCCTGTGAGCCTTTGCCTGCTTGTGGATTCACCTCCTGGTTTTAGACTGAAAAGGGGCTGTTTGTGCATTCACCGCAGCTACTCACACAAAGGGTGTTGAGGCACCATGCCTATGCTGATGGGCAATCCTGGGCAATAGAGGTGGGAGGAGTTGTCACTGCACCTGAATAGACTGTGGCTGCTCTGCACAGTGCTGTCTCCATCTCTTGTAGTGAAACTGAACAATGGAGAGCCAAACTAGTTTTATTGAACAAGAGAGAATTTTCTAACATAGACTTCAAAGGGAAAAAGGGGTATAAGTATAAGCCCAAAAAACCCCGGCGCTTTAGATTACTTCTGGAATCAAGAGGAACCTCTGCCATGGAAGAAGAGCTGACGATCATCGTACCTGTGCACAAAATCCACTTCAACGCTGAGACTGCATTAAGAAACCAACGCATCACCTCCTTTCCAGTAGGGAACCAATGCATCACCTCCCCTGTGCGGCAGTAAGGAACTGACGCATCACATCCCCTGTAGCAAGGAACCGGCACATCACCTTACCTGCATGTAAGAAACAGATGCCTCACCTTCCCTGCGCCTGTTTTGCTTCGGAGTTATGACGCATCCCAAGTACTTAGCAACAAAGAGTGATGCATCCATAGTTTTCTAGGGACATTTGTTGCTATGGGTTATGTACAATGGCTTTACAGATTGCCACTTCAGTTTAGCCTGACTGCTCTGTGCCAAGCTACAAGAAGGTGAGCACAGGCAAACTTAGGTGTGTACTCTACTCATCCTGATTAGAAAGAAAGGTCCCTCCTTGGACCGGGTGTATATTTCTGCCAAATGGATACCCCCATTTCTAACACTTTGATTATGCTTGACCCTAATTATGAGTTTATTTTACTAAATAGGAAGTGTTGATTTTAAATGCATTGAATTGCCTTTTCCCTTAGGCTGCAATATTTCATAGCCTGTTGTGATTGAATTGTGTTACATTTCCTAAAATGTTGCTATATCTGTTCTGTTCACACAACATTCTAAAATCAATAGACATTTTTCTAATACTTAGTTTTGAATGAATTGAACTAATACATGAAGAGAAACAAAGTAAATAGACGCCTTGTCAACTAACCTTTGAGGATGGAATGGGCATTCCTTTCTCATGAGCAACATGGGGAAATATTTTGGAGTATCAATTTTGTAGCTGATGAGCAGAAGAATGGTCACATGATGATCAGACCATTGTATGGTGACAATTGATGTCGCAAATGAATTTCTGGGGGTATAAAAACTGACTATTCAAGGAGGAGTAAGGGAATCCCTCTTGATTGCCTACCTACCTACTATAGCATTGGACTTCCCATGCCCTTTCCATTTTTTCCTTTCCTGATGAACTTGCCTGCTGGATGATTTTGAGCTGTCTGGTGAGAGACCAGATTCAGACATTCCTGATTATAACTGCATCCCCCTTGCCCATGAACATTTCCTTGGTGGACTCTAATCTGATTCCTTTTTACCTCTTTTGGGTCATTCTCTCGCCTTTGTAGTGGTAGGAAACCTTAACCTAAACCATTCTCTTTATGTATTATTTTATTCAGCAATGTATTTACTTTGATTAAGTGTGTGGTTTTATACCGCGAGCTGTGAAACTCATCAATGAATTGCTTAACATTTTACTTATATTAATTGATTTTGGATCTTTAATAGAATAACTATATGACTTAAATTTGTCTGAGTTTTTTTTTAATTGTAATTTAATTTTCTTTCCACAGAAACTGTACTTATAAGAGTAGTGTATTTAAACTTGATCGCTAATTTGTGAGTTAATACCAATTATTGTGCTTCATTAGGTGGCCAACAGTTCGACTCACTGATTTCTCGACCCTCACTGCGACGCAGCAAGGTCCATCAGATGACCAATGCCTCTGAGGGTGAAGTATAGAATCTGAGTATAAGACTACGTTGTAAAGTCATTGATGCACCCTGAAATCGAGAAAGGAAAAAGCTTCCTTTGCAACAGTAGGATAGGTCTTTTGCCATTCAGCCAGTTAAGACAAATCTACAGGCCTGTAAAGGACAATTCCCTAACAGGTAATGCACTTACATGTACACGTTAGTAGTAGGCTGTGCTGTAGGATAAAATGGAGGTAAGTCCATTGGTTTGGCTGCAACAACTCTTGTCTAATAATTCTTCTGTGGATGTGAATATCTTTAAACAGCTACATATATAGAGGATTTCTGACAAATCTGCATTGCCCCTGTCTGGGTTGCACAAAGGGCTCTAAGTTAATGGCTATGGTTCTCATGAAAAATATTTTACATACTCGAAAAAATGTCCAAGATAAAAAAAAAACATGCTCGGAGCAATCATCCATGGAATAATTGTCCTTGATCTGCTCTGCAAAAATCCAGGGCTCAAATAAATTCACCATCCTTTAGGCGACCTTGGAGGTAAGGTTTAGAAGTGCTGCTCCAAGGTAGCCAAAGTCTAGAATCTTTTTCTGTGTGACAATGTAATAATTTGAGTTTCTCACCACAGATAATTGATGGTGTCAACTTGATACACACCTTAGTTTGATGACCAGAACCTTTGTCGCCCCAGACAACTTTCAGAAAAATATTTTTGCATGGACCATGTAAATGGCATACCAGAGTCCTGCAAGTCGTACCAAAATGTTATTGGTGACTAGGGCAGTGGATGCATTTGTCTTTTTTCTGCAACATTACAAGTCCTTAACTTGAATCTTGACAAGAATATACTGTTAGAAATGGAAAGACATGGTGAAGAGAAACTAAGTGGACAGCCCAGAACATATATATTTAAAGAAGAAACTGTGTTTCCTATTTTCTCGTACTTCAAACCACTGAAATAAATAATCAGAAATATCCTGCAAAGCAAACAATTTTTGGGGAATGGAATCCAATTACACAGATTTGAAAAAAGTGTCCCATGCATTAATTGTGTCTCTATGCCTATTCCTCGTGGGATATCCAGCCATCCTTTAAATGACACCAGATATGGTGTTCTTCCCTATCCAACACCATTAACACAGGGACACATATCTAATCTCACCAATTTGGGGTATTTTAACACGAGAAAAGCTTACTGCCCATTGGCCATTCAATAATTTATTATTGCCAATAAGTATTGAATGCAGTGTCTTTGAGGAGCGTAGGGAGAGGACCCTAGTTCTCTCCTCCATCAAGGCTTACCCTTATAGATGCATGCTGTTGTTCTTCAGTCTGAATTCATTTAACAGATACACATAAATATGTTTCAACATAAGCTAACAAAATAAACACATTTTACTTGGATTTGAGCATATTAATAACCTCAGTGCTTTCCAAATTAATAGAATTACATGGCTTGAACTTCAGAAACAAGACTATTCTGGGGTTCACACAATTTTCCTCTCTCAATATTAGGTTTCTTAACAACAATTCTTTTCTTCTTTTAGTGTGTTCTTCTGTTTTGTGTTGTTCTTATAATTACACCACATCTGCAATGTATACATTCCAAAACTCGATGTAGGCATATTGTACAATGGCCAAAATTCCCCCCAAAAACTTAATTTCTTTCCAAACAATCTCTCTATTGTAGAATGGAAAAAAATGATAAGTAGAACCAGAGATTTACAATTTCAATGCTTTAAGGTAATTATAGCCCCTAAAAGCATGTAACGCCACTCGCTGTTCTCTGGTTGTGTGAGACCGGGTGAAAGTCACAAATTCCGGCTTACCACAATGGGGTGCAGGCCAGATACAGGGTACAGATTAGTCTCGCTGAAAAAAATACCTTTTAGATTGGCATGAATAGTCCAGTTTGCATTGGAGGGGGCTGCGAGGAGCAGTGAGAGTGTTGCAGATGGTTGTTGATGTAGCGCAAAGATCCTGACAGGCCTTGCTTGAGATTCACATTGGTGGTCACTGAGGGCTGTCGATGCTGTAGCATGAAGTGCAGATCTCACATTGTCAGTAATCGCTGGAGGCCGCTGCATTGCGAAGAGTCAGGTGCACTCTAGATCTTCATTGGTAGTTGGTGTAGGCAGTAACATCTTGATGGGAACACACCCGTTTGCTGTCTTAAAGTTCCCAAAATGTCAGGATTTCTTCCTTTCTTGAAGGGGTGTTCACTGATGCCACACCAAGGGTCCAGGGCCAGAGGGGCACCTCTTGGGGATCAGAAATGTATTCTAGCGGTGGAAGCAGGACTCAGGCAGTTACAGATTTAGTTGCAAGTCTAGGCAGAAAGTCAACTCGGCAGCTGAAGAGTGGCCTCTGGAGATGGATATAGCCCTGTAGCTCATGACAGGAGGTTAGTCAGCTGACCCTTGGAATCACTTCAACCTGGGATGCAGGATTCAGGTTCAGTCTTCCTTCTCAGCAGCAGGGCTCGGCTGAAGTAGCAGGGCAACAATGTGGTTTTTTTATAGTATCCACAGGTCCAGTAGTGTACTGAAGAGTTGGGTATGAGTGTCCAATATTTATAGTTAGTGTCAGCTTTAAAGTAGGAGAAGGGTCTGTAGGTTTCCACCCTCTGAGGTGTTTGGAATTTCCTCCCTCCCTGCCTTGGCCTCAGCTTGTCTGCTGGAAAAATAGACTGGTGCGAAACGCTTTGTGAATGTGCTGAAGCAGAGTCTTTGTGATGTGCAGTTGTGTAAGGTGACAGCTCTAGCCCCCATTCAAGTCAGAAATGACTCCTCCTGCCAACATCTATTTTCCCCTTAGTCTTGCAGGCTGGGAGCAATACACAAAGAACAACTCCCAGCTACACCTAGTCATGTGACCCAGGATACAGGTGGCATCCACCAAATGGTTGGCATTTTCAGACGTGTGACAAAACAACTTACTTTACCATTAACCAGGGTCTTATACTACAATAATTTAAACTCCAAAGTTGACATTCCTACCTACTCCCAATTGAAAATTATTTGCATATCACAAGCAATAACCCAGTGTTATCCTATGGAAGAGGTAGGACTTGCAGTAGTGAGAAATTAATTTAAGAGATTTGCATTACCAACAAAGGAAAAACATAAAAGTACATATTCAACCTTTGAAATTCACTGTACCCAGCCCTAATGGCTATGCAGGTCCTACCCTAGGCATGATATATATGAATTAGAAAGGAAGGTGTAGGCCTGTCAAATGTTTTATTTTGCCACGTGGAAATGGCAGTTTAAAACTGCACACACAGGCTGCATTGACAGACCAGAGACATGTTTGACAGCCTATTTAAGCAGGTGTTATAATTAGTGCTAATTGCCCACTATTAGTATTCACTTTACAGTCCATAGGTGTATAGAGTACAACATTGTTACGGAAATATAAGTGAATTAAATGTTCCACTTGGTTGTAAGCCAATGTTACCATATTTTAGAGAGAGCATACATACATTTTAGCATTGGTTAGCAATGGTAATGTGATCAGAGTCCTAAGGCTAGCAAAAATGAGATCAAGAAAAATGCAGGAGTAACGCAAAACTTTTGGGGGAAGACCATCGTAAGGCTGACAGGTCTAACATTACCCATCTAAATGTTGTAATTCATTAATGCACCTAACCTGAGCCTTTCTTTTTACAATTAATTGGTTTCCAGTTTGCTATTGAATCAATCACCCATTTCCACCTTGCATGGATTTCCTAATATTCACTGAATATGCATTCCTTGAAGTCTAATCTACGCAAAACTGAACTAGTCATAAAAAAGCTTTGGAAAGCCCCAGAAGCATGAATGACAAGGAGCTACTATCACAACTGGATGGGGTTAGATCCTACAGCCCTTGCAACTTCTAGTAACAGCCCTGTGGGATCAGCTCACAATTTTCCTGTGGGTGCAGATGGAATTAGCAGCTACAGAGGAATTACATGTCTGGATGCATTGATAAACTTTTTAATATTTGAATATTTTATAGGTTTCTTTAGAACTGCTATAAGAACCTGTGACGATTTAGCAGGACAATATTCAGGAAAATTAAGCCTTGATTACTCCCCCAATTTTGAGCCAGTATTTCAAGCTTATAGGTTAAGTCTGCAAACACTCAAGTGTTGGCTCCCAGGTGACTGTCTTGTACCCCCTTTCCCTAGAACCAGCTCAATGTGCTTTTCCGAAAAAGTAATAACTGTATTGTACTTTCGAGTTTTCACAGAAAGTTATTAATATGAACATGGGTAATATACCTGGGTAATCTTTGTTATACAGTTGCAGCACAGTGAAGCAGCTGCATCTCTCTCTTCCGTCGCTTTCTTAGGATTTCCAGTCTTAAGGTGTGTTCTGATCTTCTATTTCCGCCTTTATTCCATCCTCCACAGTTAACCACAGACTTGACAATAAAGGTGGAAATACAGGTGATGGTTGGCCCTTACCACCATCCTTCTTTGGATTCATGCAGCCCAGAGGGGAAGGAGTGGGTTTCTGATATGCTGAGAGTAGTTCAGTGTGACAGCTGCTGCCATGCCTTGATCTTTCCTAGACAATGGAAGAAAGGTGCATGGGGAAAGTGGAGGAGAAAAGAGAGACAGCTTTTGTGGAGATTTTCTTGGTTCCAGATATTTCTTTGAGATATAATGGAGGACAAACCTAATAAAATGCATTAAAGTGTCTAAATCTTGGGTAATGTTATAAAGAGGAGATAATAGGTATACCTCTGGGAAGATTTATGAAGAATTCATGCAAAGGGAAGGAAGGCACATTGGTGTGCAGTGCCAGGCTATTATGTGTGAATGGGAGAGAGCTGAAAAGGACTTCATCTACTACGATATGGCACTCTTCATCTCTCTCACTGGTTCACTATGTGCTGCCTAACCCCAATGCAGACACTCCTTCACCATGGTGCAAAGGTGGTAGCATTACAGGCAGGATTGTTTTTGTGCATTAAAAGATACATTCCTGCACACAAACAACCTAACAAGACATTTATTATTTCAAAATGTAATCCAAAATGAAACACACCTAAAAAGAGGAAAAAACAAGGAGAAAAAAATATTTTCTTCTGGTTATGCCTTTCTGTGGAAGGCATACAAATTTCAAATTATTCCAGCTTCACAAGCCTTAGTAAATCTGGCATTGCTTGGAATCCATAGGTGGATGCATGGGAATGCCCATGTTCTATTCAGGGAGGGTCTATCACTAAGGATTGCAACCCAACACAGCACAAGCTGCTGCCCTTCGTTACATTTATTTACAAAGTCATACAAGGCCATGCAAATCAAGTATTCAAAAAGTGATGGATGGAATGTTTGAATTAATCTCAGCCACTGGTAAGTACTCGGGCCTCATCGCAGTTCGTTGTTATTTTGCTCTAGTGCAAACTGTCCAGCCCAAACTGCCAAGCCAGATCCTCCCTGAATGGAAACATCAGTGACCCAGGACCAGTTTCACCTGTGTATGGGCTCTTCAGCCCGATATAGCTTGTTTCCAGTTGCACAGTGTGCATGGGAACCATGGGGCATATTAACAAGGAACAGGTAAAATTAACGTTAAGGGCGCTTAGCGTTAATTTTGTTAACGCCCGCTATCGCTGGATAATATCGCCTGGTTATCGTGATATTAACAACGCTAACCCCCTAGGCGATAAAAAATCCAGCGATGGCTGCATTTTGGGAGGTTATTGCTGGTAATGCAGCGATAAAACTACAAGGATAGGGATATCCTTGTTGATAGCCGATGGTGGACTTAGCTATGTAATCCACCTCCCATTGGATTACGTGGCTAAGTCTGAAAATTAGCAGACGTAAAAAAACAGCGTTAACCGTGGTTAGCGCTGCTTTTTTGTCTCTAACAGGGTTAGAGTGAAGCTTGATAATAGGAGAAATGTCGCTTATCGACATTTCTCCAAATATTTTGCTCTGGAACGACCACTTTGCATCTCATGAGAGATGCAAAGGGTAGCGTAGTGAAAAAGCGTGCTAACATGCGATTTTGAATGTTAGCACCCTCTTGTTGATAGGGCGATATTTTCACCTCCGCTTCTTTAGCTTTTAAAGCCAAAAAAGCGGAGATAAAGCCTTTGTTAATATGTCCCTATATCTGTCCATACCCAACTCACTTAGGGCGTCTTGATAAGGTATACAAAAATGGATGGAGGGAGTGCTTGCATTAATCTCAGCCACTGGTAATTACTTAAGCTGCATTGCAGTCCACCATTATTTGGCACACCATGCCCCCTCAGTTTAGACCCAGCTATAGGCAAATCAGTCTTGACACTGTTCCAGTGTGAACAGTCCAGTCAAAATGCAAATCAGGCCTTGCATGGCTTTGGATTTTCCAAAATAGGCCTTAATGGTGCCCAGTGTCACCTCGCACATACCAAGGGCTGCACTAAGGCTTAGTAAATGTTTTCCTAATTCTTATTTATTAGAAAAAGTCAATCTTAGGATATAGGAGAATGTGGAGGAAGAAGAGTAGAACCAACCCAGGTGTGTTGTGCTATACATTTGGTGGGAGGGAAAAGGAAGCTCCACGATGAATATGAGAAATTAATCTATTTTAATGAATATCAAATTTTTCCAGCAGTCCTGCATAATTTAACTCCTCCTCACTTAGGGGTAACCTACTAACTCTAGGTCATTACAGACTGAACCTTTCACCTACAAATCATTAGATTCAAATGTGTGAGTCTAATTAGCTCACTGGAAACAAAACAAGACTACGCATTAGAATTTGCATTAGAATATCACAAAAAATTCCAGGAAACAGTGTCCGTTATGACCTAGAAGCAGGAGGTCACTCCCTCGTTACCTTACGGACGCTGCTCTGTGGCATCAGTTTATATCAAAGATCATTGAGTCCGCATCATAAAACATATTGTACATGGGAAATGTATCAAACCAATCAAAGGGTATTTTCCATTTCAATGGCAAAAGTTACATTATATCTTTATATATATATATATACATTCACTGAAAAAAACATAGGCTTCAGGGACATTATAGTTAGTTGGACATTTGACTCTTTTAAAACCAGAGAAATTTGCCTGTTATAGTTAGTTGAGCTAACTATAACTCTTGCGCCCGCTATGCACTGCTGATGATGTCACATATTACATCACTCATGACATGGTCAGTGACATCACTGATGACATCACTAAGGTTTTTTAAATGCTAATTCCTAACTATAATGTCTCTGAAACCTATGGTTTTTTCAATGAATTACAAAGGTTTTTTAAATATCGAACTACTATTGTGCATTTGTCATTAATCATTTTTTTTCAAAAGTACTATGTAATGTAATACATTTCACAAATTACAATGAGTTTTTAAATAATACAAAACAATTTAACATTCAGATAACAATTGTTCTCCCTTTTTTTCTGCCATCAGCTACTACTTAACTTCACTATTCACAGTCATGCCAGTGTAGTTTCATCATAAACAGCAGGAGGAAAAGTAAACACTCAACTAGATTGTTAAAAAAAAACGAATTCTTTCAAATATAATACAAAATCAACACAAATAACACATCCAATAGTACTTTAAATGTTCAAAGGTTACCTTTACTCCGTAGATTGTCTGCAAATTCACCAAATACACCAGATAATGTATCAAACATTTCACTTTGAAAGCATCCAATATGAATTCCTTAAGGATCTTATGTCGGTTCTCAGCACAATTTTTCCAATACAGCACATAATGTATCAAAAATTACGCTTTGAAAGCATCCAGTCTGAAGTCCTTAAAGATCTTACGTAGTTTCTCTGCACAATTTTCCCAATACACCAGATAATGTATAAAAAAATTCGCTTTGAAAGCATCCAGTATGAATTATTTAAAGATCTTACGAAGTTTCTCTGCACATTTTTCCAATACGCCAGATAATGTATCAAACATTTCACTTTGAAAGCATCCAGTATGAATTCCTTAAAGATCTATACACCTTCCCATTAAAACCGAATAGTGTATCTAAAATCTTTGTTTCAGAAAAATTAAGTATGAGTTGGGTAATTCATAAGGCAATCTCAGCTTAATTTCCAAGTATGTATCATTACAGTGACACCAACCATTATCACACTTTAAATAAATTGTACCTCCAGCATGGAAAACAATAGCAACTGTCGCAAAAGTTCTTCTAGAAATAGATACTTGATTAGCAACAACATTTTTAATTTTGGTTTCCACTTTTCTTCCATTTGGTCGACAGCGTTGCAGCATTATAATCAAATATTTCCATATCTTTGTAGGCATAATGTAGATAACATTCTTGATTTAAAATGAGAACACATCATCTCATGATCAGCTTCTTTTACTAATTTGGAAAATGGTACAGATTTGCAGTTAGGTATTGTTAAATATAAAAATAGTTCTCTGTCAACTATAGTCCTTGAAGATAATAAACACTCTTCACATTTATGTAACTGAGTCCAAATAAACTCTCAATCTGAATTCCTTAATCTTCCAGTACTCCAAGCATAACCATCAGAAATTCTTGTGCACTTTGCTGTATATTAGCACTGAACGTTAAAGATCCAGTACATGTATCCAACAGTTGACGAATACCAGAGGCAAAAGGAATCTTAGTTCTATAAGTTCTCAATTCTTGAAATAAAGTGTAGAGTGCAGAACATAACGTTTTTTCCTGACTTTCCATAATTTCACCAGAAACATCTTCAAGATAAAATATAACATTTAGAATAACATTACCAGAGCAGTTGACACCAGAAGCATTTTCTAATTGGTATCCAACAACATCATCACTTGTTGGTATTTTCTGCTTCTTTACATCTTTTCTTTACTGTTAATTTTCTTTCTGCTTTTCAACCATAGTTGACTCTTCAACATATTTGTGTTTTGAACACACAACACATTCTCATAAATAGGATATTCCCCTGAATGGGGCGTATAAAGCCTTCTCAAATGATTATATTCTCTTACACAATTAACATCAGCACTAACCTTGTTCTCATCAAAATCAATTAAATACAAACCAGACAATGTTCTAACTCGAGATAATGCAACATATACCATTCCCTCTTTAAACACAGTTTTTCCAACATTTACCAAAGCATTATCTACACTTAAACCTTGTGATTTGTAAATAGTTATTGCATATGCTAAACAGAAGGGAAACTGTTTTCTACGAAAATCCAAGTCTTTTACAAGCATGAAATGTGAGGCTGAACGTGCAATCTGTCTTACCTCTGCAATTTGATCAAAATTAACTTTAAAAAATGTCAATTCCATTTCTATTTTGATATTTTACAAAATCAACAACTTTCCAGATTGCTGCATTCACCAAACCTTCTTCTACATTCAGATTATGCTTTAAAATTATCCGACAGCTTAAACATACATCTATATTTTTTTCTAAGCCAGCAGTTTTTGATACAGACTTTTCTAAAGAATCCAATTTAGTCTGTAGTTTTTCTGAAAGAACAATTGTTATTCCTTGATGCTCTATTTTATCAATAGCTTCAATGTGAACTATTTCTTGATTTTCCAATTTCATAAGCTCTCTATTAAATGCATAACACTCTTCCACTGTAGGCATTAAGCAAACTACAGACTTTTTTTTCTTTCATTTTCTTTTACGTAACTTCTGCTGGTGTGTTTTCATTTCTAAATAAGTTCTTTAGTAGACGACTTTGAAAAGCTTGTTTACCATGTTTGCTTAGAACACCAATTCTTACATCTATTAGAATATTTGCATAATCTTCATCTCTTGCTTGTCGCCTATTCTGAGTGAGTTCTTTATATTCAAAATGTAACCACAGATTCAAATTTCCAATACTTCCCAAAGATTTCTTAGTGTCTTCATGTAGAAGAGTTTTAAACACAGGTTCCCCTTTTACAGGGGTTAATGGGTTAGTTGGAGCAGATCTCCAAATACAATTAAATGTTTTCCCCCAAAGAGAACGTCGTAATCTGTTTTTAATACCTGTTGCATTGTTAAGTGCACAAAAGTAAGCATTAAGTTTGAGACCATGCTCACCTCGTCAATAATTAAAAGTTTCATTTTCTTCAGCACTCTTGACATTTCATAAGAAGCTTCTCCAGACAACTTCTGATATTCTAATTTATTATCATGCTCCACTGGTAACATCAATACTCTATTCAAAGTAACTCCTTAAACATTTTGTGCAGCTAATCCAGTTGGAGCTGTTACCACACAACATACATGTGAATCAGTGTTTTTTTTAATATAACTGGTCAAAACTTTAAATAAATACTTTTACCTGTTCCAGCTTGAACACTGATGTACATCAGAAGAGGTTTAAAAGATGAACACAGACATTCTTTTTTTCATGCAACAAACCATGCTCTCTCCGTTCTCTCACTTACACATATATTTCTTTCTGTTCAACATTTACTTGTTCTTCCAACTTTTCCAATGTTATATTCTACTTGTGTGCTTGTTGCATTGCAATTTCGACTTCATGCATAGCAATCGCTGCTTTATTTTCCAGCATTGGTTGTCCAAGAGGATCTTGACTACTACTTTGACTATCTTGAGAACTTTCATGAGCTATTTAAGCTATAATAGTGTTTTTCTGTTTAACTTCATCAGTCAACATTTTTAAATATGTAGGGAAAATTGGACATTGAATGCTATCTTTACAAGCATTAAAAGAATCTTCGTAGCAGTCAAACTCTACAAGATATTCACTTTCGCTATGCCATGGTTTAAACAGCTGCAGAAATGCTAAATAGTAAAATTCTTGCTTATCTGCAGTTTCACTTTTCTACTTTTCTTGTGGTTTATAAGATTACCCTTTGCATGTTTTACTAAACAACCATGACATCCAACTGCTGCAAACGTTCCTTCTTTTAAATTCTCTCTAACATTTCTTTTGAAGCTGTAATGTTGAACTATTTCATACAGACATGGTGCCTGCCGCTTTGTGCATGTAAATGTTAAACATGCATTTTTAACCTTGCGGCGGGTGCTGTTTTAAGCAGCACCCGCCGCAAGGTTAAAGATACAGGATGTGACTGCCAGGGTGGTGGTCACATCCTAATTGCACCGGAGGGATCGCCGCTGCCCTTTCTGACGGTCC
Organism: Lissotriton helveticus; assembly: GCF_964261635.1. NCBI lineage: Eukaryota > Metazoa > Chordata > Amphibia > Caudata > Salamandridae > Lissotriton > Lissotriton helveticus. Next base: position 479,170,660 of record NC_136061.1, read on the forward strand.
CCCCACCTCGGGGTGGCGGACGGACGCAGGTCCGTCCGCCATCCTAATAGGCCCCATAGTTTACATTAAACTTTCCAACTTCTTCTTCAAACTGATCAGTGTTAGTCACTTTCTCATCTCCTCCAATATCTGTAATTGTCAAACTTTCACTTAATATGAACTGCTCTTCTGAACCAAAATATCGCATTTCAATATCATGACACTTTTTTTCAACATCTGATAAAGAACCATATAAAAGACTTCCATTCAGTTTACTTAACCTGTTAACCGCGGTGGTAATTCTGCCGTGGTGCGGGCATTTCTGTGCGCGGGTGGGGCCGCGTCGCCCGTTTGACGTGCGCAGCACTATGAAGGTAGTGCTCGCGACGGCCAACGGGCAATGCAGCACGCAAGGTGTTAAAATTAATGCAGGACTTTTTACATAGTACAGTTTCTTTACAAAGTTCCACATTTCTGAATGGTTTACTGCTAACATCCTCAAATAATGAAAAACATTTTTACAAACTTTTCTTGAAAGGCAAGCCAGAGAATGCCCATACTTCTCAGCATATTTTCTTACATTACATGGATCTAGTCCTTGTAACAAGCTAATCTTCTGTTTTATTCTTTTCTGAGTATATTCTCGTAGAACATTTCGCATTAGATCAATGGATTCCTGTTGAATACTACAGATGCTACTACAACTCCACTTATACACAGGAGCTCATGGACGTTTCCCTTGCACTTCTTCAGCTATTAACTCTTCTGCACTTTTACCAACCATTTCCTCCTTTGGATGAGGAACCCCATCCTAAACTTTGAAGCATCAACCTCCAGTATCAACTGCAAATGATAACTATTTTCCTGGAAGTAGCTTTCCTCATTAAAAAAAAGCTCAGTACTAGAAGTATGTCTCCAATGTTCACCAAAGATTTTACAAAAGTTGGTTCTGTTCACAAGTCTTTTTTTTCTACTTTTGTCTTTCAATGCTTTGACTATTTTATCCAATACTTTCATTCTCTTTAAAATCAAAATGAACAACTTCTATTTTAAATTGAAAGCAGTATCCACTATACTTTCAATACACTGCTTCTCTTTGAATTGGATCATTCTTCCTTTATATTTGCAGCATGTTTTCAATAAATTCTGAATCATTCTAGAACGAAAGAATCAAATTTCTTGAAATAGTGTTTGTCTCCGAGTACCAGATAGCAGTTCTTAATTATCTTTCCTTTTCCTCGTATTTGAAATTGAACTCTGCTTCACCTTATTTGAAAACTTCTTGTTTTTGCTTTGTGTGATGTTTTTCTCATTAAATGTTCGTAATATTTTTTTCACAAATTGTCTTTTGCTTTTACTCGAACAAACAGTTTCTGTACTGCTCGCATTTTTTTCTACTTCAAGATATTTTCTTTTCATCAAATATATATTTTTCTTCTTTTTTTTTTTACTTCTTCTAGGTATTTCCAAATTTCAATCCTAACGAAATATTTTTCTGAAAAACAAAAAATAGATTCAATTATTTTTCACATTTGTTCACTATGTTAAAATAATAAAATACAATTACAAAAATTCCACTAACAACTTCCAGACCCAGTGTTGCAACGTGATGGAGCACAACAGATGAGCCCTAGGATGACAAGTAGTGCCATAGAACATACAGCAAGTATTTATTTAATTATTTACATTATCCTTTTCAATTCATATATAACTGCACTACCTCATACTTTTCACCTCTCTGCCACACCCCCTCACTCCACACCACTTTCTCTGCAACCCACCTCACAAAATTTTATAAATAGTATTTTTTTAAAATTTTAATCTATGTACTTAGAATGATATTATTAAGCAAACATCACACATAAAAATTGCCATTATTACCAAACAATTTTATCTACAACTTCGCAAACATAACACTGGACCCAGGGTACTAAGTGGAGGGGTGTCTGTGGGGATATGACCACCAGCACTTTATTTTTGGGAGCCTCAAAACGGGTCTTTATAAGGCTCTATTTTCCGACCTCACAAACGTAATCCGTTTTTTTCTTTATTGCACTGCAGTGACACTGTGAGAGCATGCACATTGCTCACTACTTAGAAGTGCAGACATCATGCCAAGTGACTCACATTGTAGGAGAAGGGAAATCCTTTAAAGAGAGCCATTTTCCCTCAGTATTTCCCTTCTCTTTTTTGCAACGCAGCAGCAACATCATTGTGGGGTGATTAGCAGATTAGCAGACAGACCACCAGGCCCGCAACGCCCATTGCCCCGGACTCTCTGACACAGATTCCCGGGCGCACACACAGAGCCGCACCCGAGTACTTCACCTGTCTTCAAAACATCATTTTTTTGTAAAGGAGACTCTGTTCTTTTTCACCCCTTTTTACAACTCCTACATCCCCACTCTGCCTATTGCTGAAAGACTTAGGCTCCCCGAAATTTCCCTTTGGCTGCACCTCTGCAAACGACCACAAAAAGGCAAAACCAGCACGAACCTGCTCTCACCTTCTTGTTTTAGTGCTACGAAAACACACACTTTGCTAGCCTCACTAAGTTCTCACACACCCTCTTTAATATGAACATAAAAGCTTTCCAATTACTTTTATATTCCTATACTGTAATTCACATGGAAATATAGAACTCAAGGTTCTCACCACCCCAAATTAGCTCTCTGGTCTACTTTCTCAAATATAAGAAGTACAGGTATTCAGTATCTGTCAGTCACGGCCACTTTAGAACAGTGTACCTATAATCAACTCAACAAAAAGTTATGTTTCTAAATTAACGTATTACACTTAAAAGCTCCTTTACATTTCTTTTGCTAGATGTACCTTTGTTTAAAACACCACCAGAGAAGGGTGTTGAAGTAGGCTCCACAAAGGGTAACTTAAAGCTTTGTTATTCTTTATTAAAAAATCTGCCTGTCAGTGCTTTTCGCAAACCTTTTCAACGCCATAAGAGGGTAGCTGGATGAGTATAATACTTTGTATTTAGGATCGGGGCGGACGATGCACGGAAATAAGAATGTATAGTTGAATAAAGGGCGAGTGGGTGCATGAATACTACACAAAAAGGGGGCCAAAGGGAAAAATATTTTATGGACCAATCAAATTTAAATCCCCTATTTCTAACAATCACAACAACAATGAAATATGGTGGTCTTGTGATATATACATATCAGAAGTATAGTCTATATACTACTGTACCCACTGTCTATCTCTTGTCAACACAGTATCCCATCACTGCACCTAAATAAGTGCCCAGTGTCATCATCTGGGTTTTACCAATCAACTATGTCTAGCTCTCCCTTCAGCATTAGGGAGAAACAAGGACAATAGTTGTATCCTCTTGTGGATACTCACAAGAAAGAGAAGTGCAAAACTAGAACAACCTTTCTTCCAAAGTTACTGTGAAAAAGCAGTGTATGTAGTGAAAACTGTGAGATAAAATAGGATAAACTCCTAAGGTATCTGATACACCTATTTCTTTAGTATATGTTCAGCGGAGTTTTCCAAATTAAAATCAAAAGTGCAAGTAAAAGACAGTTATGACTTAATCACTGTCCTTGTGGTCAACATGTGTCAGCCCTTGGGACGGTGCTCCCATGGCTTTCGTCAGGACCTCTAAGAATATAATGTCACTGCAACATTAGATATAGGATACATACATACTTTATGTCCTCTTTCAAACACTTGGAACAAGTGTGAAGATTGATGGAAATCTAAGAGAAAAATAAAAATACAAGAAAAATAGTCTCTGCAGTCATCAGTATTAGTGCCAACATGTCAGTTTATAAAAACATATAATTCCTGGAAAACAAAGTGCTTACCACTACTTGTTCCGGTCTAGATCTCACCTCTCTCGGATCCCGCTCGAGTATATATGTCTGAGGCCCCGCTCTAAAAAATAATACAACTCTGTGAAGTCTTAAATATAGACTCTCCCAATTTCTTAAGCTTTAATCAATCAGCCCTCACTCTGTGGTGAGAATATCTGTCTAAAACTCTCATCCTTAATACTAAGACACACGCTGGAAATAACGGCCAGCCCAAACTTTGAACTGTTGTATGTATTAGTGCTTTCAATAAACAAATGCTGTCGAGTATGTCCTGTCTTTAAGCAGTTACTGAAAGCAATGCAATTAATAAAAATGTTACAGGATCACTGGGCGTAATGTTAACACCATACATCAATGTATCAATGTATGGATGGATGGACGGATGAATAAATGCAGAGACTAGTACTTACGATAGACGTGTAGGCTGATAAATGCTTAGGATTGATTCTGGGATAGATATATCTATGCATATATTGGCGTATATCTGTATGAATGGCACAGTGCTTACTATAGGCGAGTGCGCTCATAGATGCTTAAGATAAGCGGACAAACAGATTTATGTATATATATATATATATATATATATATAAGTAGGAATATATGCATCAATCAAAAGATAGTTGAATGGCGCAGTGCTTAGGATGCATTGATACTGTGCTTTAATTGGGACGGGTCTGGGGACCGGTACTTATTTTCAGGCAGCCTCCAAACGACTCTCTACCAGGCTCTATTTTCGGCCCCCTCGAAGATAGTCAATTTTTTTTTTATTACTTTGCTGTGACAGCATGCACATCGATGTACGCATGCTTATTTTGTTCACTACTGAGAACTGTAGACATCATGCTAGGTTACCCACATTGTAGAATAAAGAAAAATCCTTTACACAATGTTTTTTCGGAACCTACCATGATTGGAGAGGATTTTCTAAAGCACCCAATATACTTATCTTGATTTAGACCATGCCCCAACTTGCATAGCCCACACGCCTTTAAGAGCTTTGCCCCACCTTTTAGAGCACCCCACTTTTTTCCTCCCACTTAGAACCCCAACTACACCATAGTAACAAACAAACAGTGTAACCTTCCATTAAAATCTACAATAGCACCAAGTTTCATAATTTTCCATCGACGCTATCAGCTTTCTACCACAGTACAAGAGTGTCTATCAGCATGAAGATGTCTTATCCAGAGAAATGTTGTGTAATTTCTGTACCTGTATGCTGGAACACTCATCACCAAAACGTATTAAAACATAGGAATTTGCCAGAAAAACATATACCATACCATAAAGCGATTCATAAATGAGCACACTGCCACTGCACCACCCTCTTCCCCATCCTTCTATAACTTTACAAAATTAAAGAAAGAGCCACTCCAAAACTAGTAAACACACCATACCAATACAAGAACTTAATCTCAACAACCGTCTACCAGAACGCTCATAAGCAAAGCATATTAAAACATACAAATTTGTGGGTAAAACATATACCATGCCATAGGGCACTTTGTAAGTGCTGCCAGTGATACTACATCACCTTCAGTAGCTCAACATCTGCATGTTACTAAATTCTGTGTTTTAATCAGAAACATATCCACCTCCCGCACACCCACCCCCCCCTTCCTTAACCGTACAAAATCAAACAGACTCCCCCACTATTCCTAGTAGCACCACTAAACCCATACACAGGCTTAATTTGAACAGGTGTGTCGGAACACTTATCAACAAAAAGTATTCAAACATGCAAATTTGCAGGAAAATCATAAACAATACCATAGCACGGTTAATAAATAGGCACACTGAAACTACATGACCTTTACAAACTACACATGCTCACATTACAAATATCCGTCTTATAATCAGCAACATACGCACATCCCCCACCCCCACCCATACCCATGCTTAACCTTACGAAATCAAACAATGAGCCCCTGCACTCCCATTACCGCAACTACAGCCATAGATAGACTTAATGTCAACAGGTGTCTGCCTGAACGCTCATCAGCAAAAGCTATTAAAACTTACAATTTTGCAACTCAAACATACACCATACCATAAGACGGTGTATAAATAGAAACTCCCCATTCCTAGTAGCGCCCATATACCCATTCACAGGCTTAAAAGTATTCAAACATGCAAATTGGCGGGTAAAACATAAACCATCCCATAGCACGGTTTATAAATAGGCCCAGTGAAGCTACATTACCTTTACTAGTTACACATGTCCACTTTACAAATGTCCCTGTTATAATCAGCAACATACCCCCACCCATGATCTTGCTTAACCTTACGAAATGAAACAACAAGCCCTAGCACTCCAGTTACCGCCACTATAGCTATACATAGACTTAATATCAACAGGTGTCTGCCTGAACGCTCATCAGCAAAGCTAATAAAACTTAAAATTTTGCAACTCAAACATACACCATACCATAAGATGGTTTATAAATAGTCACAGTACCACTACACCACCTCAACACCCGTCCTTGCTTAACTTTACGCAATAAAAGAAAGAGCCCAAGCAAACTTAGAAGCGCCACTATAACCATACACAGTTTTAACTTCAACAGATGTCTCCCAAAAAGCTCATCAGCAAAATGTATTAAAACATGCAAATTTGTGGGTAAAACATATACCATGCCATAGGGCGCTTTATAAGGGCTCCCAGTGATACTACATCACCTTTAGTACCTCCACATCTTCATGTTACTATATTCTGTGTTTCAAACAGCAACATAACTACTTCTCCCACACCCACCCCTGCCCTTGATTAAGAGTACGAAATCAAACAAAAAAAAACCATTCCTAGTAGTGCCACTATACCCATATACAGGCTTAATTTTTACAGGTGTCTAGCAAAACACTGCAGTGAAAAACTACTCAAATATGCAAATTGGTGGGTAAAACATAAACCATCCCATAGCCCCAGCACTCCCATTACCGCAGCTATAGCCATACATAGACTTAATGTCAACAGGTGTCTGCCGGAACGCTCATCAGCAAAAGCTATTAAACCTTCAATTTTGCAACACACAAATACACCATACCATAAGACGGTTTATAAATAGTCACAGTACCACTACACCACCTCAACAACCGCCCTTGCTTAACTTTACGCAATAAAAGAAAGAGCCCCAGCAAACGTAGAAGCGCCACTATAGCTATACACAGCTTTAACTTAAACAGTGTCTCATTTGCTGCTTATTAATCGCCTCACGGAAATCGGCGTCGTTGGTACAGTCTGGGAGTGGATTAGCTCCTTCCTCGATGACCGAACGCAACAGGTCTGGCTCCCACCGTGTATGTCGGAGCCTCAGCAGCTGTCTACTGGTGTTCCGCAGCAGTCATCGCTTAGCCCCCTCTTATTCAACATCTATGTTACTCCGCTGGTTTATCTGGCGGAGTCATTGGGGGCTAAGGTGATGGCCTACGCTGACAACTCACAGCTGCTGTTTTCTTGGGGTAGGGATGATTATTCGGTCCAGTCTGCTCAACACTGTCTCTCCTCTGTTTTCCAGTGGCTGGCTCAAGCACAGTTGAAGTGCAATGAAGGGAAGCCTGAGGTTCTCTTTTATGAGTCCTCCCAGTCGGCTTCAGAGCAAAGCTATGGTCCCTGGTTTCCCTATGCCTAGTGCAGGGAATACGACGGCAACAAATCTCGGCATTTGGTTGTCTGAGAATTTGAATTTCTCGACACAAGTTAAGAAACTTGCTGGGATGTGCTTTGGCACTTTGAAAACCTTGAAAAAATGTCTTCCCTTTCTTCCAAGACCAGGTAAGGAAACAGTGGTCCGCGCACTGATTCTATCTCGCTTGGACTACTCGAATGCCCTGTATGCGGGCATTCCTGGATATCTTTTGGGCAAACTGCAAGTTGTTAAAAATTTGACTGCCAGACTTGTATTGGGCCTGTCCAAGCGTTGTAGTGGGCGTGCGCATCTACGATCTCTGCACTGGCTCCCTGTTGCGTCTCGCCTTCAATTCAAGATGCTTTCCATTGCTCATTGGGCCCTTTATGATACAGGCCCTAGTTATCTTCAGAAAAGATTTTTCTTTTACACTCCTGCTAGACAGTTGCGCTCCTCTTCGCAACTTTTGTTGCAGATCCCCAGATTTAATCGCCACAGGCTGGGTGGCTGCTCACTCTCTAGGAAAGCTAGTCTGGCTTGGAATGCCTTACCTTTGGCGCTCCGGAGTATTCAGGATCATGACATGTTTAAGAAAAAACTCAAAACATTCCTCTTCTAGTCGCATCCTGGGGACCTTCTGCCTTTGCACTCGCCGGGACACTCTTCTGAGTAGCTGTGCGCGTTACAAATTTATTTACCATAACAGATGTATCCCGAAATGCTCATCTGCAAAACTTATTAAAACATTCAAATTTGCGGGTAAAACATATACCATGCCATATGGCACTTTATAAGTGCTCCCAGTGGTACTACATCACCTTTAGTACCTCCACGTCTCCACGTTACTATATTCTGTGTTTCAAACAGCAACATAACTACCTCCCCCACACCCACCCCCGCCCTTGCTTAACAGTACAAAATCAATCAGAAGCCCCCCCATTCCTAGTAGCACCACTATACCCATATACAGGCTTCATTTTAACAGGTGTCAGTCGGAACACTTAGCACCAAAAAATATTAAAACATGCAAATTGGTGGGTACAACATAAACCCAGTCAAACTACACCACCTTTACTAGCTAGACATCTATATGTTACAAAAGTCGTTTAAATACTCTGTAGAGTGTGTAGCAGGGCATGGGGAGAGTAAACAAAGTTCTAATTCCCAAACTTTTGATATACCGTCCCTTTACTGTATCTATATTAAAGATATTAAATGGAATGAATAATTTGACGAGTATCTCAAAAGGGATAGTGAAGCTCACCATCAGTAAAACACAGAACGCTTCAACACCTACATATATCCGCCACAGGGACACAGCCTGACTAATAGTATCACTTATAATCACATGTAGTTCTCTAATTTCAACAAAGTCATACAGAATATATATTGCACATTTGCATTTTTTATCTCTCACACATTTATAAAACATCTCTTCTAAACAAGCACTTCCCAACTACTTCTATTCCATAGGAACAGACACTTATTAATACGTTTACTACCATATATTTTAGTGTATCTACCTTTTTATTATTCACTAGTCAGAAACTACAAAAACTATTAAGTATACCCAAATGCAAATCAGAATCCATATTCCTATTATATCTCAACTTAGGATCACATGATTTAAACTATGCGTACATATAAAAGGAACGTACCACTTTTCCTGTCTCCACCTCCTCTCCATGTAATCTCCAAGCACTGTTTACGGCCCCACTGTACAACAACCTACCCTGACTTACATTCAAACCTACCTCTCAGTATCAAAAATAGGACCACAACCTGCCTACATAACATTTCTGCATTTCATTTTATCGCTTTTAACTTAATAACACATACGTCTCCTACCACCACCCTCACCCCACTATTTCCACAAAAAGTATCAGTTGCAAACGTGCAACATTTTATTTATCTCCCTGAATACATTACGAACCCAAATTAACTCTGTACCTCATTTTCAAACCCGTACAGTCGTATACTACACTTCTTTGTGAAAAATTCCTAAACACATATAAAGTACTTAGATAACAACAGCTCAAGTTTTATGCATATTTCATAACCAATATCAAACACCACACTTTACTAACACTATATTACTTTGAAATAAAAAATAATTTAAAAATTAAAAACACCTCAAATACTTAATCACTACTATAAAACGAATGTCTGACAAAATATCGATAACACAAATATCGATATACAAAAATATCGGAACAAAAATATCGAATTAAAAAATATAGGAATCCTATCCCTAACAAGGTAAGTACAAATATATCGAAAAAAATATATAGAATGACAAAAATATCGTTTTTTGTAAAATATCGTTTTTTTTTATTAAATAAAAATCTAATATTAACAAAATAATACTTATAAATGTAATAAACATATTTAAAAATGTACTATAATATTTAAAATTAATACATAATGTAATACAAATTAATATTAATAAATATATAATACATAATATATTTTTCATTAATATTAACTCTAAATTAATTATTTTCATAACTTATAAAAAATAAAAATATAATAAATTACTAATACATTTATATACATAAAATAATCACATAAATAACAATTAATAACAACATAATACTAATAAAAAAGCTAAATACATTTTAGATAGTGTATGAGTAAAAATTACTATTCCCACTCCAGAGAGTGCAACAGTAGGGAAAGTGTTGGATAGCGTAGGGGTAACAATTACTATTCCAACTCCAGAGAGTGCAACAGTAGGGAAAGTGTTGGATAGCGTAGGGGTAACAATTACTATTCCAACTCCAGAGAGTGCAACAGTAGGGAAAGTGTTGGATAGCGTAGGATTAAAAATTACAATCCCAACTCCAGAGAGTGCAACAGTAGGGAAAGTGTTGGATAGCATAGGGGTAACAATTACTATTCCCACTCCAGAGAGTGCAACAGTAGGGAAAGTGTTGGATAGCGTAGGGGTAAGAATTACTATTCCCACTCCAGAGAGTGCAACAGTAGGGAAAGTGTTGGATAGCATAGGGGTAACAATTACTATTCCAACTCCAGAGAGTGCAACAGTAGGGAAAGTGTTGGATAGCGTAGGGGTAACAATTACTATTCCAACTCCAGAGAGTGCAACAGTAGGGAAAGTGTTGGATAGCGTAGGATTAAAAATTACTATTCCAACTCCAGAGAGTGCAACAATAGGGAAAGTGTTGGATAGCGTAGGGGTAACAATTACTATTCCAACTCCAGACAGTGCAACAGTAGGGAAAGTGTTGGATAGCGTAGGGGTAACAAATACTATTCCAACTCCAGAGAGTGCAACAGTAGGGAAAGTGTTGGATCGCGTAGGGGTAACAATTACTATTCCAACTCCAGAGAGTGCAACAGTAGGGAAAGTGTTGGATAGCGTAGGGGTAACAATTACTATTCCAACTCCAGAGAGTGCAACAGTAGGGAAAGTGTTGGATAGCGTAGGGGTAACAATTACTATTCCAACTCCAGAGAGTGCAACAGTAGGGAAAGTGTTGGATAGCGTAGGATTAAAAATTACAATCCCAACTCCAGAGAGTGCAACAGTAGGGAAAGTGTTGGATAGCGTAGGGGTAACAATTACTATTCCAACTCCAGAGAGTGCAACAGTAGGGAAAGTGTTGGATAGCGTAGGGATAACAAATACTATTCCAACTCCAGAGAGTGCAACAGTAGGGAGAGTGTTGGATCGCGTAGGGGTAACAATTACTATTCCAACTCCAGAGAGTGCAACAGTAGGGTAAGTGTTGGATAGCGTAGGGGTAAAAATTACTATTCCCACTCCAGAGAGTGCAACAGTAGGGAAAGTGTTGGATAGCGTAGGGGTTGAAATAACATACTTATAAAAAATAATTAATTATTACTTAATTACATTAAAATTAGTTCCCACCATATTCCCCTATAAACACACAACCCGCAACAGAACACATTTATCAATTAATGAATTATTTAAAATTAATTACCAATTAATTATAATTATTTACCAATCAATAACAATTAATGTATGCTTCCTACTAATTAATAATTAATTCTACATAATTAAATTACTTCCCACCCTATTCCCCTATAAACCCATAACCCGCTACAGAACATATTTATCAATTAATCAATTAATTAAAATTAATTAAAAAGAATTCTCAATTAATTAATTAATTATTCCTACTAATTAATAATTAATTTAACATAATTAAATTACTTCCCACCCTATTCCCCTATTAACCCATAACCCGCTACAGAACATATTTATCAATTAATCAATTAATTAATATTAATTACAAATAATTCTCAATTAATTAATTAATAATTCCTACTAATTAATAATTAATTTAACATAATTAAATTACTTCCCACCCTATTCCCCTATAAACCCATAACCCGTACAGAACATATTTATCAATTATTCAATTAATTATAATTATTTAAAAATTATTCTCAATTAATTAATTTATAATTCCTACTAATTAATAATTAATTTAACATAATTAAATTACTTCCCACCCTATTCCCCTATAAACCCACAACCCGCTACAGTACTAAAAGACATTTAATTAAATTACATTAAAAATAAATTATTAAACATAATAAATACAATATAATATACACAAAATTTATTAAAAAATCGATATTAGTAACATCGAAATTATTTACTTCGATATTACTGACATCGATGTTTAAAACTTCGATATTACTAATATCGATATTAAGAGTGTCGATATTACTTACCTTCTATATTATGTCCCTCGATATTTAAACTTCGATATAATTGTATATCGAAATTTAAAACTCGATATTTTGTCTGTGTACCCTATAAAACACATAACACACCTTGTTCATTTCTAACTCACCTTTGTAGTTGTTATCCAGATTTCAAATGACACACGCATACATTTCTGTCTTTCTCACATAGTACATGTAAAACTCCAACATCATCAAGAATGAAACCAGGAATGGCACAAAAACTGTGCTCACACTTAAATACATATAAAGGACAAATCAGAATACTTCATTCCTTCAACGACATTCCAAAACTTATCTCCATTGGTTTATTTGGAATTTACCTTCCGAAAAACTACTTAATATTCTGCGCGACATACAGGTCACAAGTTAAACCTATTTTATCAACACACTTTCTGGAACCTTCTACGACACCTGCAGGTTAAAAGTTCATAATTTATTTTTAACCTAACAATATACTTTTGCAACATTTTATCGAACATTTAACGGCACATGCAGGGTAAAAGTTCACAATAGGGATCAGTAGTTCATCAGCTTTATTCCCAACTCCAGCAGCACCTCACTCTACGCCCCAAGCACTGTAGGAGTCAGTGCTTTCCACTTTCCAAATATCAAATTCTTTTCATACACACATATTTACCTTCGCACTCCCTACATAACACCCCCTAAGCGCCATACACAAGTTACAATGTTCGATACAAAAGTTCCTCCAAGTAGCTATAGCTACATGCTGACACTACTTGAACAGATGTGGCACAGCGGCCGGAGCACATGACTTCACAGCATATGACACACAGTTTGGGCTCACGCTTTCATCCTCGAGTCCGGCAGCAGCTCAGCTTAGCAGCATGAGACTCTACACACTACCTCACATATTTTCTATACCCCAAAACTTTCAGACCAGTACAGGTCAGTAGTTTTTCCTACTAGTTATAAACACATGCTGACACTACTTCCATAGCTGTACTGCAGCGGCCACGGCACATGACTTCAGTCGCCAGTAGGTAGTTATAGTTAGGACATATTTTCCATAGGAAATCCACAACATTCTATTTGGAGTAACTTTGGCGCCGGTTGACGAATCGTCACGAAAATTTCAAAACTTATGGCCCACTTGGGTCTGCTCCTATCCTGAAAGTCTCGGGGTGATTCGTCAAGCGGGGGACAAGAAAAAGGTGGGTCCCAAAATGTGTCTTCCCAATGCAATTTCCCATAGGAACATTTAATCGCAGCAACAGCCCGGACTGCTGAAGGGAATTACACCAAATTTGGCAGAAATGTAGACCTTGGTTCAGAGTTGTGCCTGTTCAGTAGTTCCTGGGAAAATCACAATTAAAATCAGATATATATCTATGGCCGCGCAGGATCCGCGCACCCTCCCGAGCATGAGCTGTATGCTAATTGGCTGTCAACACTCCAAATCAGGAAGTGATGGCAGCCATCTTGTGCCTTGGTAGAACCGAGGCACAAGAAACCTAAGAGAAAAATTTGAAAAACGCGAAAAGGGGGCAGGGTAGAAACACTCTGACCCCCTAGGCCTGCTATTTTTTTTTAAATCGGCAAAATCCACGCAGGGTGCGCCGATCCTGCTGATAAAAAAAATGAAGGCCAAGTCCTGGGGGCATGTGGAAACTAAAGTGTGGGGGGCCAAATCTCCCCCACACTGCCTTGGGGACCGCCAGCCCCGGGGCAAAGTATGAATAATTGCGGGGAGCACACAGCCCCCCATCAGCCCCAGGGACCGCCCCACTGGGCTTAATAGTTTAATGTGGGGGTCCTCTAAGTCCCCCCAAGCCCCGGGGACCACCACCCCGGAGGCTCAAGTTTATTGACATTGCGGGGGACCACCACCCTTTTGTTTTTTTAAAAGGAAGATATACCCTGTGTGGGGGGCTCAAGCCACCTCCCCAGGGCACTAAAGATTCAAATTGGGGGGTCCGTGATGGACCACTACCCCCGGGGCTTTGAAAAATATGGGAGGGGTGCTGAGTGGATCCCCCTCATGGAGCCTTGTCCTGGCCCTGGGGACCGCCACCCCCCAGGGCCGGCTCCTGCAGTGTCCCGGGGTGCCCACCCTGGGACACTGCTGTTTGCAAACTGCTTTGCTTCATTGAATCGAGAGCAGGGAAACCTGCTCTCACTTCAATGAGGCTAAGCAGATTGCTTTTCCACATGGAGAGCAGCATGTTAGTTGCTGCCCATGTTGAAAAGCAATGCTGGCTCCCGCAGGATGTGGGGAGCGAGCTGGGACCATGGGGGGATTGGGGACCTCCCCACGGTCCCAAATGGGGAATGGGGTCCCGGGGGCTACAAGTGGCCCATAAGGGGGGCCACGCGGCCCCCCTCCCCAAAAGTGATAAAAAAACAAAAACAAAGAAATGCCAGCCCCGGGGGATGGGGTCCCCTAGGCCATATGTGGCCCGGCAGGGGGGGCCACGCGGTCACCCTCCCCACTTATATATATTTAAATAAAAAAAGGAAAAGGCCATGCCCCGGGGGATGGGGTCCCCGGGGCCGATTAAGGCCTCAGGAGGTGGCTACGTGGCCCCCTTCCACATTTTTTAAATAAAAAAAATAAATTAGGGCGCAGGCCTTGGGGGATGGGGTCCCGAAGGCCAAAAAAATAGAAAAAGAAGGGGGCTACACAGCCCCCCTTCTTCAAAATATTTTTTTTTAAAAGACCGGCATCACACTGGAGGCCACGCCCCCTCCTTTCATCACTCTGCAAGCGTGCCCCATGGTGCGTTTAGAGTGGGGGAATGAATTCCCCTTGAATACTGGGGAACCCTGTGGGCCAACTAGCCCACCAGGAACCTCCATGATGCGCCAGGGGGTTGCGTTGGAGAGAGGTTTTCTGAGGCCTCGCCCCTTTTTACACCTCTCTGCAATGCAGCTCTGTGGCGCTTAGTGGAGGTAGATGGGGGCTAGTTGCACCCCAGGGACCCTTGGGATTCAAGGGGAGTTAATGCCCCAACTTAAAACGCTCCACAGTGGGTGTTTGCACAATGGTGAAGGGAGGGGATGGTGTAGGAAAGGAGCTCTATATATACTGGACCAAAGTAAAACCAGCCGAACTACGAATTCCGATTTACTCACCTGTTATCAGGAGAGACCTCAGTGCTGCATCTTTGAGCCCAGTACTGATCCTGAAAAGTAATTCTAACAGTACTTACCAGTAAATTGAATTTCCTTCCATAGGCTAACATTGACAGGTTTCACTTGGAAATTATTTTAAGTGTGGAGTTTTGGAACTTTAAAATATTGATCTAAAATCAGCCGAACTACGAATTCCGAATTACACACCTGTTATCAGGAGAGACTTCAGTTCTGCATCTTTCAGCCCACTACTGATCCTGAACAGTAAATCTAACCATACTTACAGTAACTTGAATTTCCTTCCATAGGCTAACATTGACTAGTTTCACTTGGAAATTCTTCTGTGTGTGGAGTTTTGGAACATTAAAATATTGATCTAAAATCAGCCAAACTACGAATTCCGATTTACTCACCTCTTATCAGGAGAGACCTCAGTGCTGCATCTTTGAGCCCAGTACTGATCCTGAAAAGTAATTCTTACCGTACTCACCAGTAACTTGAGTTTCCTTCCATAGGGTATCATTTCCTGCTATATAAAATATATATAAATATATTTAAAATAATATAAAATAAAATAAATAATATTACAATTTCAATATTTTTCAAAACATTTTTTCCCAATTTATATTAAAAATATGTAATGTAATTTATAAAATAAAAGATCTAAAAATACTTAGTTTAAAAAATGTACTAAATCAGTAACAAAAATAAAAAATATAACAATTAATCTATTTAAAAATTGTCATTTACAAAACCTTAGAAATTAAAACCATAGGTTTTAGGGGTGTTATAGTTAGCTGGACATTTCATTCGTACAAAACCATTGAAATTCCTCCTTTATAATTAGTTGTACTAACTATAACTCGCGCGCCCGCAACTCACTGCTGATGATGTCACATATTACATCATTCATGACATGGTCAGTGACATCACTGATGACATCTCAAATGACATCACTGATGACATCACTGATGACATTATCCACGTGACAATCTGATACATCACATCATATACTAGTATAACCTTTCAACACTCATTATAAAATATGGAGTACCATATTTGAAACCATTGACACACAAGCTTCTAAAAACCAACTCAGTGATTCCTATATCTACACACACATCTAAACACTTACCTATACATTCACTCATACATGCTAACAAAGATCAATGGAACACTATTAAATATACTTAGACACCTACATCGATATTACACACCAGCACACATCCTATTCAATTATCCAGTCATCCTACTCACTTATGCAAACAATAGATCATACTTACATTTAGTAAGCTACACAATTATACAAACACCACTTTATTTATTCATATAGATAGTAACTCATGCTTAGTGTGTTATAAAACCACTATTACAAGTATACAGTTTTCGATACAGTCACTCATACAATCACTGAGTCTTATGAATACTTATTTATATACAACAACTGTCACATACACTGCCTTTTATATTTCTACTTTGTTGGACATGTATCATTGAGAAATATATTTACTCATCACTACACCCATAAAGAAATTCACTCACCCAAGCAACTGTTTCCACATACAGTCTTAACCTCATATTCCTACTAAATCAACTATTTACACATCTTTGGACAGTCACACACCTCCCACCCAACCACACACACATTCACTATCCCATACAAATACTCACTTAACTAATTAATAACTAATATAGACTTTCACATAGCTAGTAACCAACTTATGTAGTAGTTTGCACAACAAGAGATAGAGTGATACAGATATTCACACAGTTTAATCACTATCCCATATATTTAGTGAGACACTTTAAATTAGTCACTTAGACAGTCAATCACAGTGCTACTAAACCCTCCATCCATACACTTATATATCCACTCAGTCTTCAATGCAGATTGCTATATATATATATATATATATATATATATATATATATATATATATATATATATATATATATATATATATATATATCTATTACCTACTGGCGGTCGCCAGTAGGTATATATAGTTAGGATTTTTTCTCTATGGGATTTTTGAAAATTCTATGTCTAATAACTTTGGCGTTTGTGGACGGATTTGGATGAAATTTTCAGGAAAATGGAACATTTTGTTTCTGAGCAGCCACTGAAAATTTGGGGGGGGTTCGTCAAGGGGGGGCCGAGAAAAAAGGGGGGTCCCAAAACGCGTTTTTCCCATGTTAATTTCCATAGGGCGGTTGGCCTCACTTTTAGCCCGAATGGCTGAATGGATTTGCACGAAACTTGGCAAAATTGTAGGGACTGTTAGCCCGATGTGCCTTTGCTAGGTCTCAAGATATGTGCTCCAGTGGATTTTTAGAAATTAACGTTCAAAAAAATATATATATCTGTAAGCGCTCCGGGCAGCGCCCCGGTTCGCGTACTTGACGCGTAACGGAACTTCGCGAAGCGAAGCTGATTGGCTCTCCGGTGTCTGTCAACATTCTAAACAGTCCGGAGCGGCCGCCATCTTGTCTCTCGGTAGGATCGAGAGACAAGAGGAGGCCAAAAGAAAGGGGGAAATGACCATAAGGGGGCATAGTAGATCCTTCCTGACCCCCTAGGTTTGATGTGGAGGCTTTAAAAGGGCCCCGCGGGGCAAAAAAAAATAAAAAATAAATTGTTTTTTTTGCGTGGGTAGCGCCCGGTATGCGCACCTGGAAGCGGTCCGGGGAGCGTACTATAAGGAAAAAAGAATGATAGACTATGATATTTTTAAATATTGTATGTTTATTGATTGTTCTTTTTGTTGTTTTTTTTTATTTAAGTAGCAGTATTAATGATTATTAAATATAAATGTATTTTTGAAATTGTGCACAGTATACTATAAGTCTGACTTTACTTTATAATCAATTTGGTACTAGTTTATGAAATACATATAAAAATGATTAAAGACTCAAACAATTTTTAAATATTAAATATAATTTTATTTTTCTGATTCTTTTTCAAAATGTAATAGAACGTCTAACATTTGACTGTCCGATATGTCCTCTTGTTGAGTGAACATAACTTCCCACATTTGACCGTCATCATAATGAAGTAAATGATCCACAGATTCTACACATTGTAGAAGTTCATGGTCTCGTGATTCATCCATGAATTCCAAGTCAATGGGTTCAATTATTTCCTCATTATTCATGTCTAGGACAATTTCAAAGGAAACGTTCTGTTCTCCTTGCATTTTTGTGCTGAAATTTGAATAAAAAATAAATATATCAGTAGAGATAGGGCACTGTTGGGTTTAAGTTCAGACAGGTAGTTTTGAGGCATGAAGTAGTACTATTAAAAAGTGCCTGTGAGAAAGCCTATGTAAATTCATAATAATACCACAGAAACCTAAATCAATCCATTATTATAATAAACAAGCCTTTCTCAATGTCTAACTCTTACAGAGGGATAGTATATAACTATCTGAAAATGTTTTCAAATTTATAAAATAATATCTTACCTTTTAAAAACAAGTTTAAGTTGTGAGTGAAA
Organism: Lissotriton helveticus; assembly: GCF_964261635.1. NCBI lineage: Eukaryota > Metazoa > Chordata > Amphibia > Caudata > Salamandridae > Lissotriton > Lissotriton helveticus. The sequence goes on from NC_136061.1 coordinate 479,189,436, forward strand.
ATGATCTTGCAATGTAGTTCAGGAAGTAGTAGTCAAAATGGCTGTGTTTCTCTCTCTTTTTTTTTATATATATTCAGGTACATAACCAATCAAATGTCAGGTAAAAAAAGTAGAAAATGAAAGTAACATTTTAATTGGTTGTCAATTCCAACACTTCAGATGTGTTTTGTGAAGTAATTTACCTCAGGGTATTTAGAGAGGTCTACAGGCTAAATGGCTAAATGGAATTCCAACCAAATGTGTGAAAATGGTAGGGATTGATATGTAGTATGAGCTAATCTATATTTGGTGAAAGTGTCTCCAGGGTTTCTTCTGTAAATTACTTTCCCACCTTTTTTAATGGAGCGCTTCCCGGTGAGCGCCCCGGTACGCGAACCGGCAGCGTTACGGGAGTCCACCATTTTGTGTTTCGGTCGAATAAAGATACAAGATGGATGGCAAATAATGTTCAGAATGGGTAGAAGGGGGCACGGTAGACGTATTTTGACCCCCTAGGTTTTCTGAGGGTGGCTGAGGAGGCCCATATGTGTGAAAAAAAATCATTTTTTTTAAAAATTTCGCGCGGTTAGCTTCCGGTTCGCGTACCGGGTAGCGCTCCGGGGAGCGTACTTTGTTGAAAATTAGTGAAAAAAAGTTAGAGTAAAATAATAATTGTGAGTGATCAGATGTAGGGTAGCTCCGAGAAGAGCTTTTGGGTTTATGGTACATTTAGGTACTTATAAGTAGGTACCAATGCACATTTTTAAATTCAGAATGAAAACTCTGGGGCATATTACCAACCAATAGAGATAATTTTTGTCTCTAACTTGTTTAGAGACAAAAATTATCGCCGCACATCGGCGATTTTTATCGCAGGTAAACCTTGCTATTAGCAAGGTTTATCGCAAATGCGATAAAAAACGGCCGCAATGCATGAATATTTAAAGCCAAAAAAGCGGAGATAAACCTCCTTGATAATATGCCCCTCTGTTCCCTTCATCTGAGAAGTGAACTCCATCTCCTCTGTAGATATCTTGCATGTAGTAACGTAAGTTATTGTTGTAGATGGAGCCCATTCCATGGTCTCTCATGTAAGCTGAAACAGATTTGTCTACATGCTTCCTCGATTTCTCAATTTGTGGACAAAATTGGTTCGACCACCTCCATTTCTGTCTTTGGCATATATTTGAATATACCAAGGCAGTTTGAGGAAAAAGTGCCATCAATTGCTCAAAGGTGTCCTTTAAAAGCATTTCCAGACCTACCCCAGTCAAAGTGCCCAAGTCATTTCCTCCACAGTGCACAATTAACAGGTCAGGTTTAGGCAAATGCATAAAGGTTTTCACCAATGGTATCAATTGGTGACATTTTAATCCTCTGTGGCCAAACCACTTAATTTCCACATCTTGTAAATTGAGGTTAGGTAAATTTCTGTTATCAGCATACCTCTGAGCCCAGTAGATGTAACTATGTCCAACAATCCAGACAGAAAACATGGTGAGAGGAGGTTCTGCTGCAGTCAGATGAAGTGTGGCACTGAAATGGGAGTTGAAAAAAAAAGAGTTTAAAATGAAAAAAACTGTAGAGTTTCTGTGTTAATGAAGCAGTAGCAGTGATTGGTGGATTTTGATTGCTGAAAACAGAAAGTTAGGGTGCATGGATGAGTTCGTTGAAAGATGTAATTTGAATGGTCAAAAAAAAATCATTTTATGAAAGATTGCACTGGATACGCAGGTGTACTGAGAGTTCAGAGTTCCATTGAAACATTGTTGTGTGAACTTGCAAACATGAGAGGTCTTTCAGGAGGTGGTTGCTATGCAAAAAAGGCAGAAAGGGCAGAGGGGGGAAGGGTGTTGATTTGAAAAAAGTGAGGGAAGAGTTTTGATTGGGTGACATGAGAGATATGTGTGATGAATTACAGGTTTTCTGTGCTTTTTATGGCTGCAGACTCTGGAGTGCATACTCACTTCCCCATGAATGTATGAATATAATTGCTTTACAAGTTGTGTTTAAAAACGTTTTTTGAAATCAATTACGTTTCTTGATATGTACTGCTAGAGCTTCATAGGTTGCTTGGGGCATATTTATAAGGCCTTTGTGTCTCTCTGATGTTATTTTTCCCATTTTAATTTATGACCTTTCCCTGTGGTGCAAGGTCCTTGTAAATACGCCCCCATCTGTGCTTGGCAAATTTAGATCTTGATTATTTGACTTACATAGCCATGTTAAAAGTGATCTAAAAATGGAGCAAGGGCTTAAAAAAAACTATTTCATGTGTCTTAGGGCATTTTAAGTCACTTCCCCTTGAATGTAGGTATATAATTTATTTAGATGATGTGTTTAAAAACGATTTTTGAAATCAATTAGGTTTCTTGATATGTACTGCTAGAGCTTCATAGGTTGCTTGGGGCATATTTATAAGGCCTTTGTGTCTCTCTGATGTTATTTTTCCCATTTTAATTTAAGACCTTTCCCTGTGGTGCAAGGTCCTTGTAAATACGCCCCCATCTGTGCTTGGCAAATTTAGATCTTGATTATTTGACTTACATAGCCATGTTAAAAGTGATCTAAAAATGGAGCAAGGGCTTAAAAAAAACGCTTTCATGTGTCTTAGGGTATTTTAAGTAACTTCCCCATGAATGTATGAATATAATTGCTGTACAAGCTGTGTTTAAAAACGTTTTTTGAAATCAATTAGGTTTCTTGATATGTAATGCTAGAGGTTCAAAGGTTGCTTGGGGCATATTTATAAGGCCTTTGAGTCTCTCTGATGTTATTTTTACCATTTTAATTTAAGTCCTTTCCCTGTGGTGCAAGGTCCTTGTAAATATGCCCCCATCTGTGCTTGGCAAATTTAGATCTTGATTATTTGTCTTACATAGCCATGTTAAAAGTGATCTAAAAATGGAGCAAGGGCTTAAAAAAAACCGCTTTCATGTGTCTTAGGGCATTTTAAGTCACTTCCCGATGAATGTAGGTATATAATTTATTTAGATGATGTGTTTAAAAACGATTTTTGAAATCAATTAGGTTTCTTGATATGTAATGCTAGAGCTTCATAGGTTGCTTGGGGCATATTTATAAGGCCTTTGAGTCTCTCTGCTGTTATTTTTCCCATTTTAATTTAAGACCTTTCCCTGTGGTGCAAGGTCCTTGTACATACGCCCCCATGTGTGCTTGGCAAATTTAGATTTTGATTATTTGACTTACATAGCCATGTTCCATACAGTTCTAACCTTCTGCGTAGTCTTTGATATGCTAGACTCCATCTGCACTAAGCAAAGGAAACACAGGTGATGTGATTGTGAAATGAGGAAAAGAAACTACACATTTTTCAATTACATCACATGTGTTTCCTAAGTTTACGAATGACATTGTGCAGATGAGGTTTAGGTCTGTCCACGGACACAGAAAAGGCCCGGCCTTTGTTCAAGAGTGAAGTGGACATGACTTACTTCATTGGTAGGCCTTCACATGTATTATCTCCTCTGTACTCTTCAAAAAGCGTAAATTTCATCTGCAACCCTGAGTAGGCCTCACCTCAAACAAACCTCTGGATAGGCCACACTTTATCGTCATCCTGAATCAATCATTTAAAATGTTAGGGACAGATTTATGATAGGTGTAAGCTTATTTTGCGTCGCTGTGCGTGACTTTTGTGACGCAGCGGCGGTGCAAAAGATTTGCTATGTGGCGACATATTTACAACTTGATGCATCTAGGCAGATGTGTCATGCTGTAAAGTCCCGTGCCACATGAAACCGATGCAGCAGTGATGCAAAACATGCACCATGTTGCAAGACAGGCCTCATTTCATCTCCAACAAGATAAGAAGCTGAATCTTCTGTAAATGTGAAAATTGTTGTATACACTGCTCAACTTATGTGTACTCTTTGATATGCTAGAGTCCATCTGCACTATGAGATACCTAAGCAAAGGAAACACAGGTGATGTGATTGTGAAATGAGGAAAAGAAACTCCACATTTTTCAATTACATCACCTGTGTTTCCTAAGTTTACGAATGACATTGTGCAGATGAGGTTTAGGCCTGTCCACGGACACAGAAGAGGTCTGGCCTTTGTTCAAGAGTGAAGTGGACATGACTTACTTCATTGGTAGGCTTTCACATGTATTATCTCCTCTGTACTCTTCAACAAGCGTAAATTTCATCTGCAACCCTGAGTAGGCCTCACCTTAAACAAACCTCTGGATAGGCCACACCTTATCGTCATCCTGAATCAATCATTTAAAATGTTAGGGACAGATTTATGATAGGTGTATGCCTCTTTTGCATCACTGTGCGTCACTTTTGTGACGCAGCGGCGGTGCAAAAGATTTGCTATGTGGTGACATATTTACAACTTGATGCATCTAGGCAGATGTGTCATGCTGTAAAGTCCTGTACCACATGAAACCGATGCAGCAGTGATGCAAAAGATGCACCATGTTGCAAGACAGGCCTCATTTCATCTCCAACAAGATAAGAAGCTGAATCTTCTGTAAATGTCAAAATTGTTGTATACACTGCTCAACTTATGTGTACTCTTTGATATGCTAGAGTCCATCTGCACTATGAGATACCTAAGCAAAGGAAACACAGGTGATGTGATTGTGAAATGAGGAAAAGAAACTCCACATTTTTTAATTACATCACCTGTGTTTCCTAAGTTTACAAATGACATTGTGCAGATGAGGTTTAGGTCTGTCCACGGACACAGAAAAGGCCCGGCCTTTGTTCAAGAGTGAAGTGGACATGACTTACTTCATTGGTAGGCCTTCACATGTATTATCTCCTCTGTACTCTTCAAAAAGCGTAAATTTCATCTGCAACCCTGAGTAGGCCTCACCTCAAACAAACCTCTGGATAGGCCACACTTTATCGTCATCCTGAATCAATCATTTAAAATGTTAGGGACAGATTTATGATAGGTGTAAGCTTATTTTGCGTCACTGTGCGTGACTTTTGTGACGCAGCGGCGGTGCAAAAGATTTGCTATGTGGCGACATATTTACAACTTGATGCATCTAGGCAGATGTGTCATGCTGTAAAGTCCCGTGCCACATGAAACCGATGCAGCAGTGATGCAAAACATGCACCATGTTGCAAGACAGGCCTCATTTCATCTCCAACAAGATAAGAAGCTGAATCTTCTGTAAATGTCAAAATTGTTGTATACACTGCTCAACTTATGTGTACTCTTTGATATGCTAGAGTCCATCTGCACTATGAGATACCTAAGCAAAGGAAACACAGGTGATGTGATTGTGAAATGAGGAAAAGAAACTCCACATTTTTCAATTACATCACCTGTATTTCCTAAGTTTACGAATGACATTGTGCAGATGAAGTTTAGGTCTGTCCACGGACACAGAAAAGGTCTGGCCTTTGTTCAAGAGTGAAGTGGATATGACTTACTTCATTGGTAGGCCTTCACATGTATTATCTCCTCTGTACTCTTCAACAAGCGTAAATTTCATCTGCAACCCTGAGTAGGCCTCACCTCAAACAAACCTCTGGATAGGCCACACTTTATCGTCATCCTGAATCAATCATTTAAAATGTTAGGGACAGATTTATGATAGGTGTAAGCTTGTTTTGCGTCACTGTGCGTGACTTTTGTGACTCAGCGGCGGTGCAAAAGATTTGCTATGTGGCGACATATTTACAACTTGATGCATCTAGGCAGATGTGTCATGCTGTAAAGTCTCGTGCCACATGAAACCGATGCAGCAGTGATGCAAAACATGCACCATGTTGCAAGACAGGCCTCATTTCATCTCCAACAAGATAAGAAGCTGAATCTTCTGTAAATGTGAAAATTGTTGTATACACTGCTCAACTTATGTGTACTCTTTGATATGCTAGAGTCCATCTGCACTATGAGATACCTAAGCAAAGGAAACACAGGTGATGTGATTGTGAAATGAGGAAAAGAAACTCCACATTTTTTTCAATTACATCACCTGTGTTTCCTAAGTTTACGAATGACATTGTGCAGATGAGGTTTAGGCCTGTCCACGGACACAGAAGAGGTCTGGCCTTTGTTCAAGAGTGAAGTGGACATGACTTACTTCATTGGTAGGCTTTCACATGTATTATCTCCTCTGTACTCTTCAACAAGCGTAAATTTCATCTGCAACCCTGAGTAGGCCTCACCTTAAACAAACCTCTGGATAGGCCACACCTTATCGTCATTCTGAATCAATCATTTAAAATGTTAGGGACAGATTTATGATAGGTGTATGCCTCTTTTGCGTCACTGTGCGTCGCTTTTGTGACGCAGCGGCGGTGCAAAAGATTTGCTATGTGGCGACATATTTACAACTTGATGCATCTAGGCAGATGTGTCATGCTGTAAAGTCCCGTGCCACATGAAACCGATGCAGCAGTGATGCAAAAGATGCACCATGTTGCAAGACAGGCCTCATTTAATCTCCAACAAGATAAGAAGCTGAATCTTCTGTAAATGTCAAAATTGTTGTATACAGTGCTCAACTTATGTGTACTCTTTGATATGCTAGAGTCCATCTGCACTATGAGATACCTAAGCAAAGGAAACACAGGTGATGTGATTGTGAAATGAGGAAAAGAAACTCCACATTTTTCAATTACATCACCTGTGTTTCCTAAGTTTACGAATGACATTGTGCAGATGAAGTTTAGGTCTGTCCACGGACACAGAAAAGGTCTGGCCTTTGTTCAAGAGTGAAGTGGATATGACTTACTTCATTGGTAGGCCTTCACATGTATTATCTCCTCTGTACTCTTCAACAAGCGTAAATTTCATCTGCAACCCTGAGTAGGCCTCACCTCAAACAAACCTCTGGATAGGCCACACTTTATCGTCATCCTGAATCAATCATTTAAAATGTTAGGGACAGATTTATGATAGGTGTAAGCTTATTTTGCGTCACTGTGCGTGACTTTTGTGACGCAGCGGCGGTGCAAAAGATTTGCTATGTGGTGACATATTTACAACTTGATGCATCTAGGCAGATGTGTCATGCTGTAAAGTCCCGTGCCACATGAAACCGATGCAGCAGTGATGCAAAACATGCACCATGTTGCAAGACAGGCCTCATTTCATCTCCAACAAGATAAGAAGCTGAATCTTCTGTAAATGTGAAAATTGTTGTATACACTGCTCAACTTATGTGTACTCTTTGATATGCTAGAGTCCATCTGCACTATGAGATACCTAAGCAAAGGAAACACAGGTGATGTGATTGTGAAATGAGGAAAAGAAACTCCACATTTTTCAATTACATCACCTGTGTTTCCTAAGTTTACAAATGACATTGTGCAGATGAGGTTAAGGCCTGTCCATGGACACAGAAGAGGTCTGGCCTTTGTTCAAGAGTGAAGTGGACATGACTTACTTCATTGGTAGGCTTTCACATGTATTATCTCCTCTGTACTCTTCAACAATGTTAGGGACAGATTTATGATAGGTGTATGTCTCTTTTGCGTCACTGTGCGTCACTTTTGTGACGCAGTGGCGGTGCAAAAGATTTGCTATGTGGCAACATATTTACAACTTGATGCATCTAGGCAGATGTGTCATGCTGTAAAGTCCTGTGCCACATGAAACCTGCGTCAGTTTTCATATAGGTGTTTTGTTGCAAGGTATGCATTAATTTGCATGAAAGCCCTGTAAAACTAACACAGTGAAATTTGGAAGATTTCACTGAGTCAGCTTTATAGCATTGCTGAATCAAATCCTTACGCCTGTTTGAAACAGGCATAAGAAGTGATGCACCATGCAATGTGAGGCTTCCTCCTGTGCATTGCAGTAGACATGTCGCGCTTATGACGTGATTCCTGCAATGTGCTGCTTTTGCGGCACAGATGCGTGACGCATCTGTGCTGTTTTTGCTCAATGGTGCTCCACATTGTAAATGCGTCACACTATGGGTGGCAGAGCAGCGGTGCACATTAACTGGTGCATCCGTGGGGATGCGCCACTTAGCATAAATCTGCCCCTGTACATTTAAGTATGAGCAGGGGACACAGAGTCGGTGAGGCTTATCCAAGGTTAAGAAGAGATGAGTCCTGTTCACTGAAAACTTGGACATAGGCCTCACCTCCTCAGCATCGCTGGACATGGCTAAATAATAGCTGCAAAATGTTACTCTTGTTAGACAATTTTATTATTATAATCTCTGAGATTTGTCTCTTACTCTGTAACATCTCATTGTTGTTCTCTTTCTTTAAAGATAACGACAACATCAACCATGAGTGACAATCAGCAATCAGTTGATCTCGACCTTATCATTGAACTTGTAATTGAAACGTCAGTGGAAGTAGATCCCTTGGATGATTTAAATCCTGAGGATGATGAAGAACATGATGAGGATGCCGATTTGTCAGAATTGTATGACATAGGGTGGGAAGCTGACCTGCTTGAGCCTAAGGAACTATAAACATTTATTTTTAAAATTTACAATAAATGAAAAGTAAAAATGTAAACCGTTTCATTTAAAATTAAACACACCTTCAAAAACAGGTTATGTGTAGTGTCTTCAATAAAATATTAAAATATGCTCATAAAATTAGATCAGATTCACATATAAAACAGGACAGGTAAAATGAAGAAGAATTCCATTTCTTTTCTGCTATTTGTGTATTCTAAATTTGCCAAAGCACTAAAAAATATTCTATGTAAAAATGTCAAGTAGTGTGTTAAGTTTTTGATGACTGTTATTGATTTACTGTTTGGTAATAGTGGTTAATAACATTTTTTATTATATTTTACCACAGATTCAACTGCAGATCATTTCAAATTTTGAGAATGCCGTCTAAGGATAGAATCAGAAATGCTACAAAACGTCAAAGACAGCAGGTTCATCAATTAATGCAGCAGTCCTCTACAAGAAAAAATCGTCAAGTCACCAAGAAAGCACCGGGTAAGACCACGAAATCATTCATAAGAAACATTTGTAAAAAAAAAGTAGTACTACAGAAAATGTTTTAGTCCAGAAAAAGAGAAGCAATTTAAACGGAAGGGAAAGGCCAATCCAAAATGTTACTGCTAGAGCAAGAGATAACTCTGTGCATGATAGTAGAAGGAAACAACAGTTTAGGGACATTCGTAAACGAATGTTCGCAACAGGATAATTGGCAATTTGTTAAAAAATATTAAGAAAGGTCAACAGAAAGTGGTTTTTTATAAGAGAAAAAAAAAGTTGAGAAAGTTATTGATCAGGCATTTGAAATTAAACGAAAGTTATTTATTTTGATAATCAATAGAATTAGTAAGCTAAACAAGGCAATTTATGATTTCAAAAGAAATAGTAGATGGAAGAGAATAGTTAATCGTAGTAATTTTTGTGAAGTTTTTTCCGGAGAATGGATGCATAGTTCAAGTTGTGAGGCATTTTTTAATGAGGAGAGTTATTTCCAGGATAATGATTTGGTGCATGCAGTTGACACCAATGGTCGAGCTTATGAGGTGAAAGATGGTTGTCCAGTTGAAAAAGAAAAACTTGTGACAACAGAGACAGAAGAGGTGTTAGGTAATGAGGTTTTAGGAAGACGTCCTAAGGGTCCTGTGTACACCTGGAAGTGTAGTAGTATTTGCAGTGTGCGACAGGATTCCATCAATTTGCTTTGTGATTTTGTACGGACATTTAATAAGAAAAGTTTGAAGCAGAAAATGAAGTTGTTGCAAGAATTAGATCCTTGCAGAGTGAGAGAAGTGACAGGTTTGCATGGTCATTCACTGGCTTGTCTTTCCAGGAGAGTATGCCAGAGTGTTTTTCATAATTTCAGGATGCTAGCAGTGCATCATAATGAAGTGAGGAAATTAGTTAGAATGTTGTATTATGCTAAGAGTCCAGCAGTTATGCTTAAACAATTATGCGCTGCTCTTTTGCATGGTTCTGAAATAGATGTGAAGAATATGTGTGAAGAAATTGAGTTTTGTTACTTTGGAAGTAAAAAGGAGAATGTTGAAATTGACCCACAAGAAGAGGGTAATGTGGAAGATAGTGTACAGGTTTCCAGTACAGATAATTTTCAGAAGGAAATTGCCACGTTTCAGGTGAAATCAAGTGAGAGGCCTAATTTCACTTGTGTGTGTTGTCGACGCACTTATTATAAGAATCAGACTAAGTTAGTGGATTTATATGCAAAAAGTGAAAGGGAAAATAATAGTGAATGGAAGGATTTTGCAACATACTTGATGGTAGAAATTTGTTTTGATTTGGGATTGGATCAACGTGTGTGTACTTATTGTTGTAACAAATTAAATCAAAACCAGATGCCTGCTAGAGCGGTTCATAAAAATCTGGAATTGGTTGAGATTCCTTCTGAATTGAAGGATTTAAATACTTATGAATCTATTTTGATTCAAAGTATCCATCCCTTTCAGGCTATTGTAAGAATGGAGCCAAAGACAGGGAAATTGCCTCCATCAGATTTACAGAGAGGATTAAAGGGAAGAGTTGTTTATTTGCCTCTAGATTTGAAGAAAAACATTAACACAATTGGAGTAGAAAAAGTGGAAGAGGAACCTCTGGTTATCTTAGTTAATGGGGTTCCGACAAAGAATAAGAAAATATGGCAAGATTTAGTGGATGTTAGGAAAGTCAAAAAGGCAACATTGTATTTGAAAAAAAATAATAAGTACTATAAGAATGTATATGTTGCAGAAGAGGAAGTAAGTGAGGAAGAGGATAGCGATTTGTGTGCTGGTCAAATTGAGAAAGTAGAACCCTCTAAAAGTGAAGAAATATATGAACATTATAGTGTTCATCCTTTGCATTCCAAGGAAGTCATGGGGAATGCTATTGAGTTGTTTCAAATGAAACAAGCCAAAGGGAGTCCCATTAGTGTTTGGGAGGAAAGTTTGGAAGCTCGGTGTTTCCCACAGCTATTTCCAACAGGTCAAGGAGGAAGATATGATGAGCGACCTCATCAAATTCCTGCTTCTGAATACCGGACTTTACGATTGTATGCAGAAGATGCTAGGTTTCGACAATGCATTCCCTATTTGTTTCATCTCCTGTTTGAAAGCGATCTGTCTGGATTGTCATATGCAGTGAACCACATCTTGAAAAGTGGTATACAGATGCAAAACATCTCTGCAAGTGACTTTATGGATAAAGTCAATGTGCAAGACAGTATTTTGGATTGTCACCTGATTAATCTCATGGCGTGTCAGCGTGGTACTAATGAGTACTGGTACCGTCGTCATGGTGATTTAAAATGTATGCTGAGGAACTTAGGAACTCCCACATGGTTCCTCACTCTGAGCTGTGCCGAGTATGGCTGGGAAGACTTACTTGAATTTCTACGAGAGGCAAATGGAAACATTGAAAATATCGAATTCAAGACACCACGAGAACTGTGCTCTTTGGATCCAGTGAATGTATGCAGGTACTTCAATCATAGATTTGAAGCTATGATGTCTTTCATCATGAACAAGAGAAATCCACCTCTTGGAGAGGTGTTGGATTTCTTCTGGAGAAAGGAGTACCAAGCAAGAGGTGCTCCTCATATACATATGCTGCTGTGGATCAAGGATGCACCTAAATTTGGAACGGATCCAGAAGACTTAGTGATGAGTTTCATAGAACAGTATTCTACATGTGCTGTTCCAAATGCAAAGGAGGACAAAAGCCTAAGAGAACAAGTTCTACGCTTCCAAAGCCATCGTTGCGGAAAGTACTGTCGTCGTAAATTCAGAAACAAGGACAAGTTCTACACCAAATGTCGTTTCGCCTTTCCACGACCGGTGATTTCTAAAGGAAGAGTAAACAGTTTGATGTATTCGCTGCGACATAATGTGATGAAGAAATCACCTAAAACACATACAATTTGAAAAGGAACGAAGACTCCAAGTACATCAACGACTACAACCCAGTGATTTTGTCCATGTGCAATGCTAACATGGATATACAGTTTGTGGCTGATAACTGTATGGCTGTGGCTCGGTATGTGACATCTTACATCACCAAAAAAGAAAAGACAGAATTGAAGGATATGTGGGAGGACATTTCCCATGAAAAGAGCCTCAGTAAGAAGTTGTACAGTTTCAGTCTGAAGATGTTGTCGCATCGAGAAATCGGAGCTTACGAATGTTCTGACCGGTTGTCTTCAGCAAGTCTCTATGCCAAATCTAGGAGTATCGTTTGGGCGAGTCTTGGTCTTGCTGCAACGCATAATCGAGTTCTGAAACCTGTGCGGGAAATTGAGTATTTGGCGGAAAAGGAGCCAAACAGTACCGATATTTTGAAGACCAACATGTTGGATACATATTATCCAAATCGAAGCAGTCACCTCGAGAATGTTTGTCTGTATGAGGTTCTACAAAATTACATATTCAAGAGGAACATCAACGAAGATATTGATAAAGGAGTGTATGCTGTATTTGGAAGTGAGGGATGTCTGGTCAAGCAAAGAAAATGCCACTTGGTAAACCATCGAAAATTGAGTGGCGAATCTCCTGAAAAAAAGGAGTTTTTCTATTTAGCACTTTTGCAACTTTTTAGGCCTTGGCGTGCAGAAGAGGAACTGCTTGGAGATTTCCTCTGTTACGAAGACTCTTTCACTGCCGCCAAGGAGACCATAGATTGTCCTGCTTTTCCCATATATCTTGAAATGTTGAATGCGGAAATCGAGCAGGAAGCAACGATTGCAGCCGAGATTGCCAGAGACAGTTCTCAGGACAGTCAGAGTTCTGTTTCATTGAGTCAGGATCCACTAGGAGGACCTGTTATCGAAAATGAAGCTGCCACTGCCATGAATGAAGTGGAAAGAGCCATGGCACATGCTCAGGAGGATGTGGTTAACTTAGAAGACTTGGAAAGACAACTCAACGTTGAGCAGAGGAAAATATATGACGAAGTTACCAAGCAAATTGATCATGGATTAAGTCATGAGAAGAAAGAGTGCTCATGTACGTCGTTGAAGGCTGTCCGACTGTACGTGAGTGGAGAAGCGGGAACTGGAAAAAGTTTCCTCATTAAAGCAATTTCATGTTATTTGCAGGAAAGGACTGAGTCATCGCTGTCTTGTGTTGTCACCGCTCCAACTGGACTGGCAGCACATAACATTAAAGGTATTACTTTGCATCGTCTATTGATGCTGCCAGTGGAGCATGATAACAAATTACAATACCACAAGTTATCTGGAGATGCTTGTTGTGAAGTTTCAAGAGTCTTGAGGAAAATGAAACTTCTTATCATTGACGAAGTAAGCATGGTTTCTAATGTCATGCTTGCCTTTGTGCATTTGAGAATGCAAGAAGTTCTTAAAACAGAGTATGATGTGTTATTTGATGGCAAACACATCATTGTTTTCGGAGATCTTCTGCAGCTGACACCAGTGAAAGGACAACCTGTGTTCAAAATGCTCACGCATGAAGATACCAGGAAGTGCCTAGGGAGCATTGGCAACGTCAATATATGGTTAAACTTCAATTATGCTGAACTGCATGAAAATATGCGTCAGGCGAAGGATGAAGTTTACAAGAATATTCTACAAGATGTTAGAATTGGAAAAGTGACCGAGCATGGGAAAGAAGCTTTACATGCACGATTACTGTCAAATTTATATCCAGAACAAGACGTTGTGCCTGAGAATATTTTTCAGAAAATTACTGAGAAGAAATCTGGAATATGTTTGATGCCAACTCTTGCAGAATGTGCCATCTTCAACAACAAAATGTTGCATTTAGAAAACCAAGAGATTGTGAAACTGGAAGCTATTGACAGAGTAGAGCATATGGGATCAACAATTATTTTGTCTGAGAATTTGAAAACAAAATTGGATTCATTAGAGAAGACTATATCTAAAACAGCGGGTTTTGAAAAGACTCTGAATGTGTGCTTAAATTGCCGTATAATTTTAAGAAGGAATTTACATGTTGAAAGAGGTCTGGTAAATGGATCAATGGGTAATGTTGTTGATTTTGTGAAATACAGAAATAGAGATGGAATTGAATTTTTAAAAATTAAATTTGATGGCATTGAGGAAGTACAGCTAATTGGTCGTTGTTCTGCTAGATTTTTGCTTGTAAAAGACTTATATGTTCGCCGTAAGCAGTTTCCTGTTTGCTTGGCATATGCGGTGACAATCCATAAATCGCAAGGTTTAAGTGTAGACAGTGCATTGGTGAATATTGGCAGTTCTGTGTTCAAGGAGGGTATGGCATATGTGGCATTGTCACGAGTTAGAACTTTATCGGGATTGTACTTGATTGAGTGTGATGTCACAAACATTTGTGCGGATCTAGATTGTGTTAAGGAATACAATAGGTTAAGAAGAGAGTATGCGCCACATTTGCCTCAATATCCTTTGTTTGAGAAACGTGTGGTAGGCCAGAAACGAAGAAATGTGACCAATAGTAGGGAGGTTGTAGCAAAAAGACGAAAAGTCGATGAACCTGAAATTATAAGCAGAAAGAAAAAGGATTCTGTTGAAGATGTTGTTGGTTTTCAATTTGAAAACAGTTCTGGTGTCAACTGCTATGCTAATGTAGTGGTTAATGTTTTGTTTTCTCTAGAAAATGTAAAAGAAGAGATTGTGGTCAATTCTGATCAAAGATTTTGCAGTTTGTTAAATTCTGTGTTAGAGAAATGTAGCACTGATAGAAAAAAATTGAAAATGTGTCTGAAATTCGAAATCTGTTAGACAGATGTTCAGGTCAAACACAATTCTCTCAAAATATTCAGCAAGATTGTCAGGAGTTTTTAATGTATATGCTTGATGTATTGCATGCTGAAGGTGTAGATGTAGATCACCTGTTTGGGCTTTCTTATCAATGGCAGCATGACTGCAAGAACTGTAGGGTATCAAGTACTACTAGTGTAGACTCACAAAGATTTATATATTTAACTTTGCCAGAGAGTAAATCAGTGTCCTTTAATAAGCTAGTAAAAGCAGCTGATCACAACATGGACTGTAGCCAATGTAAGTCTGCAATGTTGTCAACATTATTTATACGAACATATGGCCAGTATGTCATTTTAATGTTCCAACGATGTAGGCCTGATGGAACAAAATTGACAACTTTAATAAAAAAATTTGTGGCTTCACAGTTGTCAATATCAGGAAGGACTTTTGTAACTGCAGCAATTATATATCATGACGGTCCTTCAATAACATCAGGACATTACACAGCTTATTTAAAGTCTAGAAATGGCTGGTCATTCTGCAATGATTCTGTTTTAACTTTTAAAAAAAAATTGCCTTTTGACCTTAAAAATTCTTACCTGGTGTTTTTAAAACCGAAATTTTAGGGAAGGAATCTCAGGATTTGCTCTGAGGAATTTCAAGAGGTTCTAATGGCTCCTACACGATTTGGCCTTGAGGATAAGTGTAGTACAGAGTCAAAAGTTATTTTTGAGTTTTAAATAGTTCCTGGAAAAAAAGAAGATTTTCTTACAGAAAGTGGTGGGCAGAGATTAGTTGAAGGACAACAGAGTATTTCCCAAAGCAAACGGTGTTCTTACCATAACACTTGACGTCATGGAAAAATAACTGCACTTTGTATGAGTTCAGAAAAACTGTTTCTTTTTATAAGCTAATTCAAGCAGTCAATCAAAACATGGAGTAGAGGGAATGTAACTCTGCAATGCTGTCTAGATTATTGGTCCAAACTTTTGATTATAATGTCATTTTGAAAATCCAACTATATAAACCTGATGAAAGTAAGTCTTCAACTTTAATTACAAATGTTTTGGCTACACAGTCGTTGATTTTAGGAAGAACATTTGTAACTGCAGCTATTATATGGCATGATGGTCATTTGACAGATCCGCTTATTACACAGCTTAAAATGTAAAAAAATGTGCTGTTTCGGAAATTATTCCCATTTGACTACGATACAATGTTGCCTTTTTATTTAAAAATATTCTTACTTTCTGTTTTCAGAAAAGAGAATTTAGGGTAGGTAACTGGCGTATAATGATTCTAGGGGTTGATATAATTTTATCTACTGTTTTATATTGCTTTGTGATTAAAAGTGATGTAGAAAATTAAATAATTGTAGTAGTCATAGAGGTAGTGTAAGTCTGCTTCATAGTAAGCAGTATCAGTGTCATAGGAAATGTAGAACATGAGTGAGCAAGAAGGGTAAGATATTACTAGTCCAGGATTGTGAAAGTGATCTTGAATGTTTTCTTTCTGAAAGTTGCGGAAATACAAAATGACGGGATTTGCTTACAAGAATTCCAAGAGTTATAAATGGCTCTTACATGATTTGGCCTTGTGGAAACATGTGGTAGAGAGCGAGAAGTCATTTATTGTATGTAACATATTTTTCAAAACGATGGAGGTTTTCTTTCAGAAAGTGGCGGGCTGAAAATAAAAACAGCACAACCGAGTGTAAGCTGTTCATAGGACATCCTTCGACGTCATGGAAAGTAAGTTACTTTTGAGGAGTTCTGATTTCTGATTGGTTATGTTATATGGGTTTTTTAAACACAATCATTTTGATTGTGTTTTTTTTCCCCGCTGTTATATGATGAAAACCTTCAAGTCACTGTTTTTAGTGAAATTTGATAAATTCTGAGAACAGCAAAAATAAACCATTTAACATGTATAATTAATTCTGTACTTTTTGTACTTATGATCTACATTTAGAAATGTGTAGTAGACATGGAGAAGCTGAGGCTTCTGTAAGTGTCAAAGTTGTTGCACACAGTGCTCACATTCTACATAGTCTTTCATATGAATGACTACATTTCCACAATGAGATACCTAAGCTAAGGAAACACAGGTGATGTGATTGTGGAATGAGCAAAAAAAATTGCACGTTTTTCAATTATATTACCTGTGTTTCCTAACATTACACATCACATTGTGTAGATGAGGTTTAGGCCTGATCCAGGAGACAGAGGAGGTCTGACATTTGTTCAAGAGTGCAGTGGGCATGACTCACTTTGTTAGTAGGCCTGCACATGTATTATCTCCTCTATACTCTTCAACAAGCCTAAATTTCATCTGCAACCCTGAGTAGGACTTACCTGAAACAAATCTGTGGATAGGTTACACCTTATCAGCATCTAGAAACAATCATTTAAAATGTTAAGGGCAGTTTTATGAAGGCTGTGTGCCTCTTTTACGCCGCTGTTCCGTCACTTTTGTGTAAAAGATGCACCATGTTGCAAGATAGGCCTCAGTTCTTTTCCAGCAAGATACCGTCAGTTTAAAATGTATATAATTAGGACTGTGTAGGGGGTATGGAGAAGCTGAGGCTTCAGTAAGTGTCAAAGTTGTGGCATGCAGTGCGTACTCTTTCATATGCTGGACTACATCTGCACAACGAGATACCTAACCAAAGGAAACACAAGTGATGTGATTGTGAAATGAGCAAAAGAAATTGCACATTTTTCAAATACATTATCTGTGTTTCGTAACATTACGAATCAAATTGTGCAGATGAAGTTTAGGCCTGTCCAGGGAAACAGAGGAAGTCTGAACTTTATTGGTTGGCCTGCACATGTATTATCTCCTCTGTACTCTTCAACAAGGCTAAATTTGATCTGCAATCCTGAGTAGGCCTCACCTGAAACAAACGTCTGGATAGGACACACCTTATTGCCATCCTGAAACAATCATTTAAAATGTTAGAAACAGTTTTATGATGATTGTGCACCTCTTTTGCGCTGCCATTGCGTCACTTTTGTGAGACAACAGCAGTGCAAAAGATGCACCATGTTCCAAGATAGGCCTCACTTCATCTGCATCAAGATACTGTTAGTTTAAAATGTATATCTTTAGGACTGTGTAGGGGGCCTGGAGAAGCAGAAGCTTCTGTAAGTGTCAAAGTTGTTGAAAAACTGTTTGTCCTTCAATCTTTTCCCTTGTCTTTTCTAATTTTTAAATACATGTTTTAATATTTTTCAAATGTTTGTTCTCTCTTTCACAGATTGAAAGTATAAAAATAACAAGTGACTAAGTTAACGACAATTATAAGGTAAATGTTTTGTACTCTTTTCATTACATTTCTATCACATTTAACTACTATTAGTTCCACTGCTTCATTTCTTTAACCCTCACTTTCCTGCCTTTGCTACTTCCCTCATTCCTTTCTCTATTACTTACTTACTCTACTCCTTCCACTCCTTTTCTCAGTCCCTCTCTTCTCATAGTTCCTCACTCTTGTTCACTCACTCCGTCTCTATTACTCTTAGTGTCTTTGACTGATCACTCTTTCACTACTTGTTCATTATGCTTTCTCTGTGTAGTTGAAGCACACCAAGGGGCATATTATGAACAGAGCCAATAAAATTATTGCTGTTTTTATCGGCAGAAAACTGCTGCAAAAGCGGTTTTAGCGGCAGTTTTCTGCCGCAAAAGCGGCTTTAGCGACACATTTCTGCCGATAAAAGCTGCAAAACTTTTATTGCCTATGTTGATAATATGGGCCTATCTTATTTACATTTCTTTGCTGTTTCAATTATTCTTTTTCTGTTACTTCTTCTTTTCTGCTTTCTGTTTTTTCTCTCTGTTATTCCACATGTTTTAATCTTATTTTGAACATTCACTCACATTCTCTAAGAAACTCTTCTGTGTTATTCTTCTACTCTCCTTTTTTTCTTTCATTTCCTTATCTATTTTGTTTTTCACAATTATATCCTCTTCCATCTTTTCTTCGGTAAATAAATCTATTAAACAGTATCTCTGATTTAGTCCCCATAGCTGTCTTTCTTTTAACATTACTCTCTGTTTACTTCCCTTATACTTACTCTTTTTTTAAAAAAAAAAAATTTTTGGGTTCGCTCCCGGTTCGCGTACCGGCGAGCGAACCGGGAAGCGAACCAAAAGAAATAGAGCTTGCCAGAGTGCTAAACATTCTAGCAATTTTTTTATAAAGGGGAGGTAGTTCTGAAAATAACTTTTTTTTATATATTTTTTTTATTTTTCTGAACATTTTTTGTTTTTTTTGTATTTTTTGAACAATTTTATGTTTTTTTTGGTTTTTTGGGGGGGGGAAACAACAAAAAACAGGCCTTGGAAAGGGCTCAACAGGAGCAAATTTTTTTTATTTTTTGGGGCGTTTAGAGCATTTGTGGTTTTCAAATGCTCTGTTTATTAAGTTAATGCTCATATTGGCACATGGGAGTAAGGTACCACAATATAAACAGACAATCTTCATGTGGACAAAGTTATCCTGAATGTTTGGCACTGTTTCCCGTGCCTCTGGCCCCGACAGAGATACCTGTGCCGATGTCCTGGCCACAGGAGTTGGTGGGTTGTCCTGGAGGTCACGCATCTCTGCCCGGCTGTAATTTAGTGGATGCCACCTCAGCATGTGACGGTGCATAGTATAGTTGCCGTAACTATACTTCTTATCTGTGCCTCTAGATAAGTCCTCTTTGCATATGAGGCACGTCACATACCGAGCATTAACTTTTTTCTGTCCTTCAGGAAAAGAAAAAAACTGCCAAATGAAACTATTTTTATGATGAGATACCCGGGGCCCCTCTTGTAAAAACTGTGTTGCCTGTATTTCCTCTTCCTCTTCTTGATCCTCTTCCTCCTCTGTGTTGGGAAGGAACTGTGGAGGTGGTCCTCTCTTCCTATGAGGAGGTGGTGGTGGTGGTGGGGGTGCACCAGCTGCAGCTACTAGTGAAGCCATTTTACACTGAGCAAAATAGGTCTTCCTTTCACAAAGTTGAAAGTCAGAGTGAGAAAAAAGGTGGGGGCTTTCATCATTTGGGAAAAAAATTGTTCTAAACCAATGAAAAGTGTTATTTTTAGGTCACCTGACCTAGCCTTACATCATTAGGAAACCAAAAGTGAAATGAACCAATGAAAAGTTGTATTAACAAGTCACATGACCTGTTACGCTTATGTTACGCGCTGCGGAACGCGCCCCGGATCGCTTCCGGGGAGCTGCGCTTCGCACCTCGGTTCGCGCTCCGGAGCACTTCCGGGTGCGCTAACGCGGCGTGTCATAAGACGCATTACACGGCAACGCGATACGTCGCGCTTTCGCGACGCGCCCCGGATCGCTTCCGGGGAGCTGCGCTTCGCGTCTCAGTTCGCGTACCGGAGCACTTCCGGGTGCGCTAACGCGGCGCGTCATAAGACGCATTACGCGACAATGTGAAACGTCGCGCTTCCGCGATGCGTCACAATGTTGATTTCTCACGCGGCAGTTGCGCAAACGGAACGTTTACCGGTTCGCGGACCGGGTCGCGGCACCAAATTGAGCTAACGGGAAGCTTCCCGGTTCGCGAACCGGGAGCGAACAAAAAAAAATAATAATAAAAATAATTAATAATAAACATATAAAATATATTTTTTGATTTAAAGAAGAATACATTTTACAGCTATAGATATTAGCTTTTAAAAAACCAATGAAATTCACTGAAAAAACCATAGGTTATAGACCATATATAGTTAGGAATTAGCATTTACAAAACCTTGAAAATTCACTGAAAAAACCATAGGTTATAGACCATATATAGTTAGGAATTAGCATTTAAAAAACCTTTTTTTACTCACACAAAACCATTGAAATTCCATATATAGTTAGTTGTACTAACTATATATCGCGCACCCGCAATCCACTGCTGATCATGTCACATATTACATCATTCATGACATGGTCAGTGACATCACTGATGACATCTCAAATGACATCACTGATGACATCACTGATGACATCTCAAATGACATCACTGATGACATCTCAAATGACATCACTGATGACATCACTGATGACATCTCAAATGACATCACTGATGACATCACTGATGACTACATCCAGTGACTGTATGTTTCCGTAAAGTTAAAATATGTCTTACATATTGAAGAATGAGTGGAGGTATAAGTGTCTGGATAAAGGATTTATTAGGTGCATGATTGACTGTATGAGTGAGTGAATAAATGTGTGTCACTGAGTGCATGAGTTAGTGACTAAACTGTCTTAATTTGTGCATCATTATGTCTGTTGTTCTGTAAACTGCTGCATGTGTTGATCAGTAGCTATATGAGTAAGTATATGGGTTATTAATTGGTTGCCCAAGTATTTGTATGGGAGACTGAGTGTGTGTGTGTGGGTGGCTGGGATGTGTATGACTCTGTGCATAGATGTGTGAGCAGTTGATTCACTAGATGTATGGGTTCAAAAGTGCATGTGGAAACACCTGTATGGGCGGTTGACTGAGTGCATTGGTGAGTGAATGGATATCTCAGTGCTACATGTCAAAGTAAGTACATATGTAAAACACAGTACATGTGACATTTGACATATATAAATAACTGTGCATAAGAGCCAGTGAATGTGTGAGTGGCTGTATGGCTCATTGTGTACTTGTATCAGGCATTGTAAAAGACAGTGAATATGTGTTAGTATATGTTTGAATAAGTAAGGTGTGTATAACTGTATAGTTGAGGAAATGGAGGTGTGATTGATTCTTTGCATGACTGACTAAGTGTGTGAATAACTCCATGGATGAGTGACAGTCTGTGAGTGTCTGTTTACACTGAGTGTATCTAAGGTTATATTAGAGTCTGAAGAGGTTCATCGTATTATCACATGAATGATGTCATCAGTGATGTGATCAGTAATGTCAAATGAGATGTCATCAGTGATGTCATCAGTGATGTCATTTGAGATGTCATCAGTGATGTCATCAGTGATGTCATTTGAGATGTCATCAGTGATGTCATTTGAGATGCCATCAGTGATGTCATCAGTGATGTCATTTGAGATGTCATCAGTGATGTCATCAGTGATGTCACTGACCATGTCATGAATGATGTAATATGTGACATGATCAGCAGTGGATTGCGGGTGCGCGATATATAGTTAGTACAACTAACTATATATGGAATTTCAATGGTTTTGTGTGAGTAAAAAAAGGTTTTTTAAATGCTAATTCCTAACTATATATGGTCTATAACCTATGGTTTTTTCAGTGAATATATATATTACCTACTGGCGGTCGCCAGTAGGTATATATAGTTAGGATTTTTTCTCTATGGGTTTTTTGAAAATTCTATGTCTAATAACTTTGGCGTTTGTGGACGGAATTGGCTGACATTTTCAGGAAAATGGCACATTTTGTTTCTGAGCAGCCCTTGAAAATTTGGGGGGGGTTCGTCCAGTGGGGGCCGAGAAAAAAGGGGGGTCCCAAAACGTGTTTTTAACATTGAGTTTTCCATAGGGCGGTTGGCCTCACTTTTAGCCCGAACGGCTGAATGGATTTGCACGAAACTTGGCAAAATTGTAGGGACTGGTAGCCCGAGTTACGGTGAGGCAGGGAGGCGGGGAGGGGGAGAAGCAGGGTGGAGAATACAAGTACACATATTATCAGTAGCAAAATTACCAGCATAGTTACTAGTACATAAAAAGCGAATGGTGACAGTATGTTAACATGCTGTAAATGAATAAGAGTTAGCAACACTTATAAGCAGCCGCGGGCCGTGGAGGGAGTTACGGTGGGGCAGGGAGGCGGGGAGGGGGAGGGGCAAGGTAGAGAGGGCTCCGCCCTGCTTCTCCCCCTCCCCGCCTCCCTGCCTCACTGTAACTCCCTCCACGGCCCGCGGCTGCTTATATCTCACCCTCCCTAATACACATATTATATTATTTGCTAAGAAGGTCTCTTTGTGTTGGTTTAGGGCATGCCCATACTTTAGTGTCTTAGATTTGAAGGAATCACATCAGCATACACCAGCTCTCTCTTCATGTGAACCGCATCAACTGTTGTGTATGTGTGTTCGGCAAAGCAATATAAAACCTGCCTCATGCCCAGAATTGGCAGAAGTTGCACTTATGTTATGAGTATGAAGTCGTGGAGATCAGACCTCATAACAATTCTGTATCGTGTTGTTCTTGAAACTTTAGCACTCGCTGTACAGATATAGTTTAACAAGCAAAGCAGATAGTAGAGCAATAACATATTATTCTCATGTAAACCACGATGAACTACTAGGTGGAAAGCTAAAGCAACAACTAAGTGTCGTGTGCAGAAGTTGCAAAAAAGGAAAAATGGCGTTTAAACCGGTAATGAGCCCATGCTAACTTAACACGGTGTAAAGATATCCAGGACCTAGATGACACCTCCCCATGATCCGGAAACGAACTGAATAAGATAATAGAAGTGCCATCTCATGAGAGTAGATTGCAAGTTTATATGTGGACGGTCCGCAAGGTAAAGCATTAAAAACTAGGAAAATTTAATCCTAAAGAAAAATAAAACAGCCAAGTACTTTATCGAGTCTTAAGCCAATAGGCAAGGTAAATAATAAAAACTTGACAAATAAGTCAATGAATTGTCAATGAAATGCTAGTACTCAGCATATCAAACATGAAAAAGGTCTATGACATAACTGTGTATGCAAAATAAGCTGCAACAGCCTCCAATAGGAAGTCACCGTCTTCATCCGAAAACAGTTCAGCCATCCAATTTAAAAGCGGAAAAGAACATACGTGCTCTCCCAGCACCGGATCCTCTATCACCATCAGAGGACAGCTCGGTGGGTTTTCAAGAAAGCTCTGTTCCAAGAAAGACTGTGCTGCCGCCAGTAAATTCCAGGGACCAAGTAGTCCATGCATCAATGCCACAGCCATAATCCTTTCGCCAGGACAAACCAACTCGTGAGTAATGATAGGAGTCATCAGCTGATTAAAGTCGACGTCAGGAGAAACCGGTCCGCAGAGACACAAATCAATGGCCCAATCGAAATCACAGGTCAGGCAGTGAAATACAGGCTGGACACAGGTGAAGTAGGAGAATCGAAAAGATAATCCATATGCCGTGCTTAATATCGCCAACGGCATTGTGCCATAATATTCTAGCATGCGATTGCGGAACAGTGTCAGCAGCTGCAGGGTGGGAGGTTGCATAGGAGGGACATCCATATTTAAAAATGTAAAAAAGCACAAGAGCGTCCGCTGGTAATGCAAGTAAAAATGCCAATCCACGAACCAGAGTGGAGAAAATAGAATGAAAGGAAGCAGGGATGACTCCAAAGATTTTCTCAAATGAAGTCACGAGACCACTGGTAACAACTTTAAAAAAGTGCGCCAGGGTCTTTGTGGAGGATGCGTTAAAGATAGTCGGAACCATCTTGCTGAAATTGAAAGGCAAATCTGAATTAAAAGTATTCCTTTTATCGTAACAGTAAGTGAACGGGTTATTTGCTGCAGAAATGTTCTATTTCCTCCCACACATGAACATAGGGAGTTTTCAATCTGGCCACAAATACCAACCTTGGGACAGATTTCAACGGCATGGCAAGAATAAGAGCTCTTTTGTCTCAGAGAGAGGTGGCCTTGAGTTCGGCCCGTGAAACTTTCGTGCTTCACATAGTGAACACCCGTACAGAGGTGCAGACCCTTTTCAATTAACTCAGAACAATCTTCATTATTGAGCATCAAATAACTACCATTTTCCAACAACTTGAACGTGGGGATGATAGCAGGAACTGGCGTGCCTTGCAACACGCAAGCCATATTTGGTCGGTGTTTGTTGCATGAACCGTGTAACTGTATGTGCCTACACATTAGTGAATGATCTGGCGTCTCAGTGCATTCCTCTCCATTCAGATAAACTTCTTGATCATCTTTGACACATCTGTATGTGTATGGAAGCGACCAGACCTCATGAAGAAAAGCACTACCTAAAGGTTCATAACGACCTATTGGTATATATTTCATACAATTTGAAAACTTATATAAAGCAAAAGGCAGCGTTATTAAACCGTGGATAAGGCACGTTGCCAAAAAACCCGCAATCCTCTGCTGATGATGTCACTGAGCATGTCATGAATGATGTAATATGTGACATCATCAGCAGTGGATTACGGGTAATAGTATCTCTAGTTTACTCCCCTATAGCTGTCTTTCTTTTAACATAAGTGTCTGTTTCCTTCCCTTATACTTACTGTTTTTGGTTCGCTTCTAGTTCGCGTACCGGCGAGCGAACTGGGAAGCGAACTAAGAGAAATAGAGGTTGGCACAGTTCCAAATATTGTACCAATTTTTTAATAACGGGGAGGTAGTTCTGAAAAGAACTTTTTTTTTTATTGTTTTTGTTGTTTTATATTTTTTTTATTATTTTTCGGAACATTTTTTTACTTTTTTTGAATTTTTCTGAGGTTTTATATTTTTTGGGGTTTTTCTTGGAGGGGGCAATGAAAACGATTCATTGTAAAGGGCTCAACAGGAGCAACAAAACAAAAAAAGAAGTATTTATTATTTTGGGCGTTTCGTACAAACTTGCATATGATAGTCAATAGCTCTGTTGATCAGAGTGATGCTTTTTTCTCCGTAGGAAATGAATCCATCGCAAAATACGCAGGTGTGTTTTACTTCACCAAATTTCATTTGTATATTTGGCACCATCTCCCTGCCCTCTGGTCCCGTTACTTCCGGTACAACAGATCTTCTGGCCATAATAGGGAGATTATCTAGGTCGTTCCGAAACTGTGCAGCACTGTAGTTGTTAGGATGCCACCTAGTCATATGGCGATGCATTGTGTAGTTTCCGAAACTGTATTTTTTCTCGGTTCCTCTGGACAGTCTATCTTGACATATAAGGCAAGTTACGTATCTTGCATTTACTTTTTTCTGACCTTTGGGAATTTTAAAAAATTGCCAAATGAAGTTTTCTTTCCGGTGAGACGTCTTGGGCTGCTCAGGCAAAAACTGCCTCTCTTCGTGCTCGTCGTCCTGTTCCTCTTCTTCCTCTTCTTGTTGAATTATAACTTGAGCAGGTGGTCCACTCTTCCTTGGATGTGGTGGAGGTGGTGGGGAAGCACCAGCTGAAGCTACTAAAGAAGCCATTGCTCAGTGATCACAAAGGGTCTTTCTCTCACAATGATGAAAGTCAGAGTGAGGAAAGAAGGAGGGATTTTCATCATTTGGGAAAAACAAGAGTTCTCAACCAATCAAAAGTGTTCATTTTAGATTATATGACCTAGTCTTACATCATTAGGAAACCAAAAGTGAAATGAACCAATGAAAAGTGTTATTACCAAGTCACATGACTTGCTGTGTTTACGTTAAGCGCTTTGCAGGGCCTCACGGTTTGCTTCCAGAAACCTGCGCTTTGCGACTCGCTTCGCGTACCAGTTCGCTAACGTAGCACGTCATATGACGTATCACGCGACAACGTGGAACGTCATGTGGACGGGAGGCGTCACGATGTTGTTTTCTAACGCGGCACTTGCGGTAAAGAAACGTTTACCGGCTCGCGGTCTATTTCGCGGCATCAAGGTCAGCTAACGGGAAGCTTCCCGATTCGCGAAGCGGGAACGTAGAAAAAAAAATATTAAAAAAAAAAATTATTCATAAACATATAAAATATATTTTTGGATTTAAAGAAGAATACATTTTACAGCTACAGATATTAGCTGTTAAAAAACCAATGAAATTCACAGAAAAAACCATAGGTTATAGACCATATATAGTTAGGAATTAGCATTTACAAAACCTTGAAAATTCACTGAAAAAACCATAGGTTATAGACCATATATAGTTAGGAATTAGCATTTAGAAAACCTTATTTTACTCACACAAAACCATTGAAATTCCATATATAGTTAGTTGCACTAACTATATATCGCGCACCCGCAATCCACTGCTGATGATGTCACATATTACATCATTCATGACATGGTCAGTGACATCACTGATGACATCACTGATGACATCTCAAATGACATCACTGATGATATCTCATTTGACATCAATGGTCACATCAATGATGATATCATTAATGTGACAATACAATGCATCTCCTCACACTTTAATATAACCTCTGTTACACCCAGTGTTAAATACAGAGTATAATTTTTGAAACCATTGACACACCAATACTAGTTACTACATACGCACTCACTGATTCCTACGTCTACACACACATTCACTCATTCACCCATACAATCATTCATACATACAATCACTCATCTTTACAACACTATCATATGCACTCATACACCTATACAGACACTCACACTCTGCCACTCATCCATGGAGTTACTCACACACCTAGTCAGTCCTGTAAAGAATCAATCACAGTTCCATTTTCTAATCTACACAGTTAAACATAGAGTACCTTACATTTTCAAACATATACTAACACATACTTACTCTCTTATAGAATCACTGATACAAGTACACATTGATCTGCACAGAGTCACACACCTCCCAGCCAGCCATACACACACTCAGTCTCCCATACAAATACTTGTGCAACCAATCAATAACCCATATAGCTACTTATATAGCTACTGATCAACACATGCAGCAGCTTGCACAACAACAGACATGCTGATGCACACTTTCAGACAGTTTAGTCACTAACCCGTGCATTTAGTAAGACGCATTTAATCACTCACTCATACAGTCAATCACGCACCTACTAAAACCTTCATTCAGACACTTATACATCCACTCATTCTTCAATATGTAAAACATATTTAAACTTTACAGAAACACATAATCACTGGATGTTGTCATCAGTGATGTCATTTGAGATGTCATCAGTGATGTCATCAGTGATGTCATCAGTGATGTCACTGACCATGTCATGAATGATGTAATATGTGACATCATCAGCAGTGGATTGCGGGTGCGCGATATATAGTTAGTGCAACTAACTATATATGGAATTTCAATGGTTTTGTGTGAGTAAAATAAGGTTTTCTAAATGCTAATTCCTAACTATATATGGTCTATAACCTATGGTTTTTTCAGTGAATATATATATATATATATATAATACTTATATGAATATTGAACCAAACCACATTCACTGGATGATGTCATCAGTGATGTCATTTGAGATGTCATCAGTGATGTCATCAGTGATGTCACTGACCATGTCATGAATGATGTAATATGTGACATCATCAGCAGTGGATTGCAGGTGCGCGAGTTATTTCAATGGCTTTGTACGAGTGAAATGTCCAGCTAACTATAACACCTCTAAAACCTATGTTTTTTCCAGTGAATTTCTAAGGTTTTTGTAAATGCTAATTCCTAACTATAAAATGTCTGAAACCTATGGTTTTTTTCAGTGAATATATATGTATATATATATTCACTGAAAAAACCATGGGTTATAGACCATATATAGTTAGGAATTAGCATTTACTAAACCTTATTTTACTCACACAAAACCATTGAAATTCCATATATAGTTAGTTGCACTAACTATATATCGCGCACCCGCAATCCACTGCTGATGATGTCACATATTACATCATTCATGACATGGTCAGTGACATCACTGATGACATCACTGATGACATCTCAAATTACATCACTGATGACATCTCAAATGACATCTCAAATGACATCACTGATGACATCATCCAGTGACTGTGTGTTTCTGTAAAGTTTAAATATGTTTTACATATTGAAGAATGAGTAGATGTAGAAGTGTCTGGATAAAGGATTTAGTAGGTGCGTGACTGACTGTATGAGTGAGTGATTAAATGTGTCTCACTGAATGCATGGGTTAGTGACTAAACTGTCTTAATTTGTGCATCATTATGTCTGTTCTGTAAACTGCTGCATGTGTTGATCAGTAGCTATATGAGTAACTATATGGGTTATTGATTGATTGTCCAAGTATATGTATGGGAGACTGAGTGTGTGTGTGGCTGGCTGGGAGATGTGTGACTCTGTGCAGATCAATGTGTTCTTGTATCAATGATTGTATAAGAGAGTAAGTATGTGTTAGTATATGTTTGAAATGTAAGGTACTCTATGTTTAACTGTATAGATTAGAAAATGGAAGTGTGATTGATTCTTTACAGGACTGACTAGGTGTGTGAGTAACTTCATGGATGAGTGGCAGAGTGTGAGTGTCTGTATAGGTGTATGAGTGCATATGATAGTGTTGTAAAGATGAGTGATTGTATGTATGAATGATTGTATGGGTGAATGAGTGAATGTGTGTGTAGATGTAGGAATCAGTGAGTGCGTATATAGTAACTAGTATTGGTGTGTCAATGGTTTAAAAAATTATATTCTGTATTTAACACTGGGTGTAACAGAGGTTATATTAAAGTGTGAGGAGATGCATTGTATTGTCACATGAATGATTTCATCAGTGATGTGACCATTGATGTCAAATGAGATGTCATCAGTGATGTCATTTGAGATGTCATCAGTGATGTCATCAGTGATGTCATTTGAGATGTTATCAGTGATGTCATTTGAGATGTCATCAGTGATGTCATTTGAGATGTCATCAGTGATGTCATCAGTGATGTCATTTGAGATGTCATCAGTGATGTCATCAGTGATGTCACTGACCATGTCATGAATGATGTAATATGTGACATCATCAGCAGTGGATTGCGGGTGCGCGATATATAGTTAGTGCAACTAACTATATATGGAATTTCAATGGTTTTGTGTGAGTAAAATAAGGTTTTGTAAATGCTAATTCCTAACTATATATGGTCTATAACCCATGTTTTTTTCAGTGAATTTTCAAGGTTTTGTAAATGCTAATTCCTAACTATATATGGTCTATAACCTATGGTTTTTTCAGTGAATTTCAATGTTTTTTTATTAGCAAATATCAAAAGCTTTAAAATGTCAAGTACGTCGTAGGTAAAAACATTTTCGTGTTTATGCACGCTGATATGCTTTGAACGCTGCCCCCCCCTCTTTTCTTTTAGGAGTATTCTCTCTTTGCAGATAGTGAAGGGTAGGTAACGCAGGCCTTTGCCCCCGTTGTAATCCGTCGTGCCTGCTTCCCTCTCCATTTGATTGATTGTTATCCAAGCATTTACTGTTTTGGAATTGCTTCTCTTTGGTTCATTCTCTATTTACAAACAAGCACAGAGTCGCAATACTCTGTTTAGTCTTTGCAGATAGTGAAAAATCGTTAGAAAAAACAAAAGGAATCAAGCAAAATCAGTAGGCCACTAATGGGATCTCTTTTTGACCTCGCTAAAATAGAAACATTAGGAACAACCCCTCATGAGAAATATGAAACTAGTGAGAGGAACCGAGCTCGACGCCATGATGGCTGCAAGACAGCTCGGCTCCGCCACCCACCCCGCCCAAAATAACGACAAACCCTATGCAAATATTATAAATATATACAACACACCAGCAAAGTAACAGGGTAAAAAGTTTTATTAAATAACTATTTACATGGCAGCCTGCTGCAACATCGATCCAAATGCATGCCGCCGTTCCCGGGATTTCTCCCCGACTACTCTGCAGCCTACGAGATGGAGAGGCCGGGGCGTTGACTAGGCGGGGCCTCCGGCCGCAACCACAGCGCCAACGATCGCTGCTGACGGAGGGGAGCCTTGCCGGTGAGAGCCACTGATCTGAAGAACCGCTGCCTGCGGTGCCTCCCTGAGCTGCTTGACGGAGGCCCCCGAGGGGCGGTGTGGTGGCGCGGACTCGGAGGGGGCGCTTGGCTCCTGCCCCCTCCCCAAGTCTTGTTGCCCTGGTGTGGCTTGAGATCTCCCCCGACATAGGCGGCCGGCTCCCGGGGTCCGGCGGAACTTTTTGCCTTTTGGTGACTCTTCCATTCTGGACCTTGTCCCACAATCCGTTTGACCTGAAGACACGTCCTGCGGTGCCCTGGTCCGACCATCACATATACCTGCGCCAGGAGACGGCGTGGGGTGCACTGGAAGGGAGAGGCGGTGCGAACGAGCCTCCCCCACCTCCCCAGGTGGAGGTTTCACAGCTGCACCCCAGCGCTTCACTCGACGTAGGCGGCCGGTTCCCGGGGTCCGGCGGAACTTTTAGCCTTTTGGTGACTCTTCCATTCTGGACCTTGTCCCACAATCCGTTTGACCTGAAGACACGTCCTGCGGTGACCTGGTCCGACCATCACATATACCTGCGCCAGGAGACGGCGTGGGGTGCACTGGAAGGGAGAGGCGGCGCGAACGAGCCTCCCCCACCTCCCCAGGTGGAGGTTTCTCAGCTGCACCCCAGCGCTTCACTCGGCAGCTGAGTTACGCCCACTCTTGCGGCACAGTGCCTCTCTCGGCCAGCTGAGTTGCGCCTGCTCTTGCTATTACAGCGTCTCACCCGCCATCCGGCTGAATTGCACCCACTCTTGCGGTACAGCGACAGGCGGCTGCCACAGAGCTCACAAAATGGCGGTCGGCTCCACAGACTTGGGCCTGGCCTGCAAGGATGGCTCTGGGCAACCCTGGAACTCGGACGCTTGACTGCTAGGGCATGGGCCCCATTCCCAAAAGCGTCCCCTCAGCCTTGAAGATTCTACAAGAGTCACCGGGGCCCCCGACTCCCGCAGACTTCCGGTGGGGAGCGACTGCCATGATTGCTCGCGGAACGGTCACGACGTAGCCACGGGGTGCTCTCATGCTGACGCCAGCTTCAGTCTGAAACATCCAGAAACTCTGTAGTATCGCGTTGTCGCGTAATGCGTCATATGACGCGCCGCGTTAGCGCACCCGATGCGCGAAGCGAGGCGCGAAGCGCAGCTTCCCGGAAGCGATCCGGGGCACGGCGCGGAGCGCGTAACGTAAGCATAACAGGTCATGTGACTTGTTAATAAAAATTTTCATTGCTTCATTTCACTTTTGGTTTCCTAATGATGTAAGGCTAGGTCATGTGACCTAAAAATGACACTTTTCATTGGTTTAGAACTATTTTTTTATCCCAAATGATAAAAACTCCTCCTTGTTTCCTCACTCTGACTTTCATCTTTGTGAGAGGAAGACCTACAGTGCCTCTCTCGGCCACCTGAGTTACGCCCGCTCTTGCGGCACAGTGCCTCGCTCGGCCAGCTGAGTTCCGCCCACTCTTGCGGCACAGTGCCTCGCTCGGCCAGCTAAGTTCCGCCCGCTCTTGCGGCACAGTGCCTCACTCGGCCAGCTGAGTTCCGCCCACTCTTGCGGCACAGTGCTTTGCTCGGCCAGCTGAGTTCCGCCCGCTCTTGCGGCACAGTGCCTCACTCGGCCGGTTGAGTTTCGCCTACTCTTGCGGCTACAGCGTCTCACCCGCCATCCAGCTGAGTTGCGCCCACTCTTGCGGCCTACGACATGGAGAGGCCGGGGCGTTGACTAGGCGGGGCCTCCGGCCGCAACCACAGCGCCATCGATCGCTGCTGACGGAGGGGAGCCTTGCCGGTGAGAGCCACTGATCTGAAGAACCGCTGCCTGCGGTGCCTCCCTGAACCGCTTGACGGAGGCCCCCGAGGGGCGGTGTGGTGGCGCGGACTGGGAGGGGGCGCTTAGCTCCTGCCCCCTCCCCAAGTCTTGTTGCCCTGGTGTGGCCTGAGATCGCCCCCGACATAGGCGGGCGGCTCCCGGTGTCCGGGGGGACTTTTAGCCTTTTGGTGACTCTTCCATTCTGGACCTTGTCCCACAATCCGTTTGAGCTGAAGACACCTCCTGCGGTGCCCTCGCAATGCGGCCTGGTCCCTGAATGTGTGCAGGGGGACGGTATTGATTGGATCAAGATGGCGGCTTCACACAAAGCTGACTCAAGTGTTGCTGCTGATGCTATGCAGACAAAAACTGGTTTTCAGTTTGTACATTCTTCAGGATTTTTCCATCCATCCAAGGCTGGTTGAGAGTTTGTAGAACGATGGCTTCAGATTTTCAACATACTACTCTTCAACATTCTTCATAAATGTAACAATGTGAGACTCACTAGGAGAACGGCCGTTTATCTTTCCTTTCAAAATGCTGCCAACAATATTTTCTGAACGGAAGACACCATCTTGTAGCATAAAGTGCTGCGTCAAGGGTGGTATTGCCCAGAATGTCTTGTTTTCTAGTGCTCGTAATGACGAAGCCAGAACTGCCGAAAGGGATTCTGGTCCTGCCGCTACTTATTGGAGACATTGAACTATACTCTGGACCTGCCTGGCCTCGACCAAAATGGCGCCAGTATGGGAGCGACTTGCAACTCCTTATGACGTTCTAGTTACTTAGCCTTGACGTTATGGGGGATGTATGCGGTCTTTGTGCACATGGCGGGCGGGGAAGGGTACTGACTGGGAATACGGACAACCCTATTGATGTCGATTTTTCATTATTGATTATTGTATTAATAAAGCTTCGAAGTAATGTTACCCATGATACTCGCCCATGGTGTGCGTATGGACGATTTTATTGTAACTGATCCTGTTATACTTTCAATTAAAAAATCAACCTTCACTGATTCTGCAACCGTTTGTCACGTTTAGTTTTTTCAATTAAATGGCTCGCTTGTTACATACTCCTATACCCCTGGCTTTTGAAAGACACCATCTTGTAGAATAAAGGGCTGCGTCAAGGGTGGTATTGCCCAGAATGTCTTGTTTTCTAGTGCTCGTAATGACAAAGCCAGAACTGCCGAAAGGGATTCTGGTCCTGCCGCTACTTATTGGAGACATTGAACTATACTCTGGACCTGCCTGGCCTCGACCAAAATGGCGCCAGTATGGGAGCGACTTGCAACTCCTTATGACGTTCTAGTTACTTAGCCTTGACGTTATATGGGATGTATGCAGTCTTTGTGCACATGGCGGGCGGGGAAGGGTACTGACTAGGAATACGGACAACCCTATTGATGTCGATTTTTCATTATTGATTATTGTATTAATAAAGCTTCGAAATAATGTTACCCATGATACTCGCCCATGGTGTGCGTATGAACGATTTTATTGTAACTGATCCTGTTATACTTTCAATTATAAAATCAACCTTCACTGATCCTGCAACCGTTTGTCACGTTTAGTTTTTTCAATTAAATGGCTCGCTTGGTACATACTCCTATACCCCTGGCTTTTGAAAGACACCATCTTGTAGAATAAAGGGCTGCGTCAAGGGTGGTATTGCCCAGAATGTCTTGTTTTCTAGTGCTCGTAATGACAAAGCCAGAACTGCCGAAAGGGATTCTGGTCCTGCCGCTACTTATTAGAGACATTCAACTATACTCTGGACCTGCCTGGCCTCGACCAAAATGGCGCCAGTATGGGAGCGACTTGCAACTCCTTATGACGTTCTAGTTACTTAGCCTTGACGTTATGGGGGATGTATGCGGTCTTTGTGCACATGGCGGGCAGGGAAGGGTACTGACTGGGAATACGGACAACCCTATTGATGTCGATTTTTCATTATTGATTATTGTATTAATAAAGCTAGAGATAAGTCAAGTACGTGGTAGATAAAAACATTTTCGTGTTTATGCACGCTGATGTGCTTTGAACGCTGCCCCCCCCCCCCCTCATCATTTAGATTACCACCGCCCATTGCACAAAAGCGTACCGGGCGCTCCCCATGCAAAAAAAACGATTTTTTGTTATTTTATTTTTTGCCCCGCGGGGCCCTTTTAAAGCCTCCACATCAAACCTAGAGGGTGAGGGAGGATCTACTATGCCCCCTTATGGTCATTTCCCCCTTTGTTTTGGCCTCCTCTTGTCTCTCGATCCTACCGAGAGACAAGATGGCGGTCGCTCCGGACTGTTTAGAATGTTGACAGACACCGGAGAGCCAATCAGCTTCGCTTCGCGAAGTTCCGTTACGCGTCAAGTA
Organism: Lissotriton helveticus; assembly: GCF_964261635.1. Taxonomy (NCBI): domain Eukaryota; kingdom Metazoa; phylum Chordata; class Amphibia; order Caudata; family Salamandridae; genus Lissotriton; species Lissotriton helveticus. Next base: position 479,223,866 of record NC_136061.1, read on the forward strand.
CGCGAACCGGAGCGCTACCCGGAGCGCTGTTACAGATATATATATTTTTTTGAACGTTTTTTTATCAAAATCCACTGGAGCACATATATTGAGACCTAGCAAAGGCACATCGGGCTAACAGTCCCTACAATTTTGCCAAGTTTCATGCAAATCCATTCACCGTTCGGGCTAAAAGTGAGGCCAACCGCGCTATGGAAATTAACATGGGAAAAACACGTTTTGGGACCCCCCTTTTTTCTCGGCCCCCCCTTGACGAACCCCCCCAAATTTTCAGGGGCTGCTCAGAAACAAAATGTTCCATTTTCCTGAAAATTTCAGCCAATTTCGTCCACAAACGTCAAAGTTATTAGACATAGAATTTTCAAAAATCCCATAGAGAAAAAATCCTAACTATATATACCTACTGGCGACCGCCAGTAGGTAATATATATATATATATATATATATATATATATATATATATATATATATATATATATATCCTAGCAGTATCCCTGGCCGACGACGCCAGGGATACTGCTAGCAGCAGCTCGTGACTTCACAAGGAGCCGTTTTGCACACCGTCAAATCGACTCACAGCCCGGCTGAATCGCTGACGCAGGTTGGGAGCAAGGGGACCCAGGGAGGCTGAACTTCACCACTGCTGTCTGGCTTGTCTTTCTCCATACAAACTCGCCTTTTCCCATTAACTTTGTTCACTGCACCCACAGCCCGAAAAACACTGCATTTTGGGAACTGGAGTCTTACTTGGGTAGCAGTGGCAGTGCGACCATGTGACTGGGGGCTGAACTTTGACCCTCCAATCTGGGAGAACACAGGAGATTCTTAAGGCGTGGGCGGAGACACAGCCGGACTCACAGCGGCATCTGACGAAGGCTACAACGCCGAAATGCATCGTGCCTATGCTGTCATTTATTAAAGCTTTCTCTGCTATCCCCTGTTGTGGCCTCTCACCTTCTGTAACCGGAGTGGTGTTAATTGGATTTTTCACACGCCTGCCAGTGGCGTGACAGAGGCCCGGCTCCTTCAAAGTGGCAGGAGACTCTGGCACCAGCTGTTCCAGCTTTTGAAGTTATCCAAGGAATTGGACTTTCTCCTGCCCACCCAAGTTGCCGACGACGCCAGGGATACTGCTAGCAGCAGCTCGTGACTTCACGAGGAGCCGTTTTGCACACCGTCAAATCGACTCACAGCCCGGCTGAATCGCTGACGCAGGTTGGGAGCAAGGGGACCCAGGGAGGCTGAACTTCACCACTGCTGTCTGGCTTGTCTTTCTCCATACAAACGCGCCTTTTCCCATTAACTTTGTTCACTGCACCCACAGCCCGAAAAACACTGCATTTTGGGAACTGGAGTCTTACTTGGGTAGCAGTGGCAGTGCGACCATGTGACTGGGGGCTGAACTTTGACCCTCCAATCTGGGAGAACACAGGAGATTCTTAAGGCGTGGGCGGAGACACAGCCGGACTCACAGCGGCATCTGACGAAGGCTACAACGCCGAAATGCATCGTGCCTATGCTGTCATTTATTAAAGCTTTCTCTGCTATCCCCTTTGTTTTGGCCTCCTCTTGTCTCTCGATCCTACCGAGAGACAAGATGGCGGTCGCTCCGGACTGTTTAGAATGTTGACAGACACCGGAGAGCCAATCAGCTTCGCTTCGCGAAGTTCTGTTACGCGTCAAGTACGCGAACCGGAGCGCTACCCGGAGCGCTGTTACAGATATATATATTTTTTTGAACGTTTTTTTATCAAAATCCACTGGAGCACATATATTGAGACCTAGCAAAGGCACATCGGGCTAACAGTCCCTACAATTTTGCCAAGTTTCATGCAAATCCATTCACCGTTCGGGCTAAAAGTGAGGCCAACCGCGCTATGGAAATTAACATGGGAAAAACACGTTTTGGGACCCCCCTTTTTTCTCGGCCCCCCCTTGACGAACCCCCCCAAATTTTCAGGGGCTGCTCAGAAACAAAATGTTCCATTTTCCTGAAAATTTCAGCCAATTTCGTCCACAAACGTCAAAGTTATTAGACATAGAATTTTCAAAAATCCCATAGAGAAAAAATCCTAACTATATATACCTACTGGCGACCGCCAGTAGGTAATATATATATATATATATATATATATATATATATATATATATATATATATATATATATATATATATATATATATATATATATATCCTAGCAGTATCCCTGGCCGACGACGCCAGGGATACTGCTAGCAGCAGCTCGTGACTTCACAAGGAGCCGTTTTGCACACCGTCAAATCGACTCAAAGCCCGGCTGAATCGCTGACGCAGGTTGGGAGCAAGGGGACCCAGGGAGGCTGAACTTCACCACTGCTGTCTGGCTTATCTTCCTCCATACAAACGCGCCTTTTCCCATTAACTTTGTTCACTGCACCCACAGCCCGAAAAACACTGCATTTTGGGAACTGGAGTCTTACTTGGGTAGCAGTGGCAGTGCGACCATGTGACTGGGGGCTGAACTTTGACCCTCCAATCTGGGAGAACACAGGAGATTCTTAAGGCGTGGGCGGAGACACAGCCGGACTCACAGCGGCATCTGACGAAGGCTACAACGCCGAAATGCATCGTGCCTATGCTGTCATTTATTAAAGCTTTCTCTGCTATCCCCTGTTGTGGCCTCTCACCTTCTGTAACCGGAGTGGTGTTAATTGGATTTTTCACACGCCTGCCAGTGGCGTGACAGAGGCCCGGCTCCTTCAAAGTGGCAGGAGACTCTGGCACCAGCTGTTCCAGCTTTTGAAGTTATCCAAGGAATTGGACTTTCTCCTGCCCACCCAAGTTGCCGACGACGCCAGGGATACTGCTAGCAGCAGCTCGTGACTTCACGAGGAGCCGTTTTGCACACCGTCAAATCGACTCACAGCCCGGCTGAATCGCTGACACAGGTTGGGAGCAAGGGGACCCAGGGAGGCTGAACTTCACCACTGCTGTCTGGCTTGTCTTTCTCCATACAAACGCGCCTTTTCCCATTAACTTTGTTCACTGCACCCACAGCCCGAAAAACACTGCATTTTGGGAACTGGAGTCTTACTTGGGTAGCAGTGGCAGTGCGACCATGTGACTGGGGGCTGAACTTTGACCCTCCAATCTGGGAGAACACAGGAGATTCTTAAGGCGTGGGCGGAGACACAGCCGGACTCACAGCGGCATCTGACGAAGGCTACAACGCCGAAATGCATCGTGCCTATGCTGTCATTTATTAAAGCTTTCTCTGCTATCCCCTGTTGTGGCCTCTCACCTTCTGTAACCGGAGTGGTGTTAATTGGATTTTTCACACGCCTGCCAGTGGCGTGACAGAGGCCCGGCTCCTTCAAAGTGGCAGGAGACTCTGGCACCAGCTGTTCCAGCTTTTGAAGTTATCCAAGGAATTGGACTTTCTCCTGCCTACCCAAGTTGCCGACGACGCCAGGGATACTGCTAGCAGCAGCTCGTGACTTCACGAGGAGCCGTTTTGCACACCGTCAAATCGACTCACAGCCCGGCTGAATCGCTGACGCAGGTTGGGAGCAAGGGGACCCAGGGAGGCTGAACTTCACCACTGCTGTCTGGCTTGTCTTTCTCCATACAAACGCGCCTTTTCCCATTAACTTTGTTCACTGCACCCACAGCCCGAAAAACACTGCATTTTGGGAACTGGAGTCTTACTTGGGTAGCAGTGGCAGTGCGACCATGTGACTGGGGGCTGAACTTTGACCCTCCAATCTGGGAGAACACAGGAGATTCTTAAGGCGTGGGCGGAGACACAGCCGGACTCACAGCGGCATCTGACGAAGGCTACAACGCCGAAATGCATCGTGCCTATGCTGTCATTTATTAAAGCTTTCTCTGCTATCCCCTTTGTTTTGGCCTCCTCTTGTCTCTCGATCCTACCGAGAGACAAGATGGCGGTCGCTCCGGACTGTTTAGAATGTTGACAGACACCGGAGAGCCAATCAGCTTCGCTTCGCGAAGTTCTGTTACGCGTCAAGTACGCGAACCGGAGCGCTACCCGGAGCGCTGTTACAGATATATATATTTTTTTGAACGTTTTTTTATCAAAATCCACTGGAGCACATATATTGAGACCTAGCAAAGGCACATCGGGCTAACAGTCCCTACAATTTTGCCAAGTTTCATGCAAATCCATTCACCGTTCGGGCTAAAAGTGAGGCCAACCGCGCTATGGAAATTAACATGGGAAAAACACGTTTTGGGACCCCCCTTTTTTCTCGCCCCCCCCTTGACGAACCCCCCCAAATTTTCAGGGGCTGCTCAGAAACAAAATGTTCCATTTTCCTGAAAATTTCAGCCAATTTCGTCCACAAACGTCAAAGTTATTAGACATAGAATTTTCAAAAATCCCATAGAGAAAAAATCCTAACTATATATACCTACTGGCGACCGCCAGTAGGTAATATATATATATATATATATATATATATATATATATATATATATATATATATATATATATATATATATATATATATATATATATATATATATATATATATATATCCTAGCAGTATCCCTGGCCGACGACGCCAGGGATACTGCTAGCAGCAGCTCGTGACTTCACAAGGAGCCGTTTTGCACACCGTCAAATCGACTCAAAGCCCGGCTGAATCGCTGACGCAGGTTGGGAGCAAGGGGACCCAGGGAGGCTGAACTTCACCACTGCTGTCTGGCTTATCTTCCTCCATACAAACGCGCCTTTTCCCATTAACTTTGTTCACTGCACCCACAGCCCGAAAAACACTGCATTTTGGGAACTGGAGTCTTACTTGGGTAGCAGTGGCAGTGCGACCATGTGACTGGGGGCTGAACTTTGACCCTCCAATCTGGGAGAACACAGGAGATTCTTAAGGCGTGGGCGGAGACACAGCCGGACTCACAGCGGCATCTGACGAAGGCTACAACGCCGAAATGCATCGTGCCTATGCTGTCATTTATTAAAGCTTTCTCTGCTATCCCCTGTTGTGGCCTCTCACCTTCTGTAACCGGAGTGGTGTTAATTGGATTTTTCACACGCCTGCCAGTGGCGTGACAGAGGCCCGGCTCCTTCAAAGTGGCAGGAGACTCTGGCACCAGCTGTTCCAGCTTTTGAAGTTATCCAAGGAATTGGACTTTCTCCTGCCCACCCAAGTTGCCGACGACGCCAGGGATACTGCTAGCAGCAGCTCGTGACTTCACGAGGAGCCGTTTTGCACACCGTCAAATCGACTCACAGCCCGGCTGAATCGCTGACGCAGGTTGGGAGCAAGGGGACCCAGGGAGGCTGAACTTCACCACTGCTGTCTGGCTTGTCTTTCTCCATACAAACTCGCCTTTTCCCATTAACTTTGTTCACTGCACCCACAGCCCGAAAAACACTGCATTTTGGGAACTGGAGTCTTACTTGGGTAGCAGTGGCAGTGCGACCATGTGACTGGGGGCTGAACTTTGACCCTCCAATCTGGGAGAACACAGGAGATTCTTAAGGCGTGGGCGGAGACACAGCCGGACTCACAGCGGCATCTGACGAAGGCTACAACGCCGAAATGCATCGTGCCTATGCTGTCATTTATTAAAGCTTTCTCTGCTATCCCCTTTGTTTTGGCCTCCTCTTGTCTCTCGATCCTACCGAGAGACAAGATGGCGGTCGCTCCGGACTGTTTAGAATGTTGACAGACACCGGAGAGCCAATCAGCTTCGCTTCGCGAAGTTCCGTTACGCGTCAAGTACGCGAACCGGAGCGCTACCCGGAGCGCTGTTACAGATATATATATTTTTTTGAAAGTTTTTTTATCAAAATCCACTGGAGCACATATATTGAGACCTAGCAAAGGCACATCGGGCTAACAGTCCCTACAATTTTGCCAAGTTTCATGCAAATCCATTCACCGTTCGGGCTAAAAGTGAGGCCAACCGCGCTATGGAAATTAACATGGGAAAAACACGTTTTGGGACCCCCCTTTTTTCTCGGCCCCCCCTTGACGAACCCCCCCAAATTTTCAGGGGCTGCTCAGAAACAAAATGTTCCATTTTCCTGAAAATTTCAGCCAATTTCGTCCACAAACGTCAAAGTTATTAGACATAGAATTTTCAAAAATCCCATAGAGAAAAAATCCTAACTATATATACCTACTGGCGACCGCCAGTAGGTAATATATATATATATATATATATATATATATATATATATATATATATATATATATATATATATATATATATATATATATATATCCTAGCAGTATCCCTGGCCGACGACGCCAGGGATACTGCTAGCAGCAGCTCGTGACTTCACAAGGAGCCGTTTTGCACACCGTCAAATCGACTCACAGCCCGGCTGAATCGCTGACGCAGGTTGGGAGCAAGGGGACCCAGGGAGGCTGAACTTCACCACTGCTGTCTGGCTTGTCTTCCTCCATACAAACGCGCCTTTTCCCATTAACTTTGTTCACTGCACCCACAGCCCGAAAAACACTGCATTTTGGGAACTGGAGTCTTACTTGGGTAGCAGTGGCAGTGCGACCATGTGACTGGGGGCTGAACTTTGACCCTCCAATCTGGGAGAACACAGGAGATTCTTAAGGCGTGGGCGGAGACACAGCCGGACTCACAGCGGCATCTGACGAAGGCTACAACGCCGAAATGCATCGTGCCTATGCTGTCATTTATTAAAGCTTTCTCTGCTATCCCCTGTTGTGGCCTCTCACCTTCTGTAACCGGAGTGGTGTTAATTGGATTTTTCACACGCCTGCCAGTGGCGTGACAGAGGCCCGGCTCCTTCAAAGTGGCAGGAGACTCTGGCACCAGCTGTTCCAGCTTTTGAAGTTATCCAAGGAATTGGACTTTCTCCTGCCCACCCAAGTTGCCGACGACGCCAGGGATACTGCTAGCAGCAGCTCGTGACTTCACGAGGAGCCGTTTTGCACACCGTCAAATCGACTCACAGCCCGGCTGAATCGCTGACGCAGGTTGGGAGCAAGGGGACCCAGGGAGGCTGAACTTCACCACTGCTGTCTGGCTTGTCTTTCTCCATACAAACGCGCCTTTTCCCATTAACTTTGTTCACTGCACCCACAGCCCGAAAAACACTGCATTTTGGGAACTGGAGTCTTACTTGGGTAGCAGTGGCAGTGCGACCATGTGACTGGGGGCTGAACTTTGACCCTCCAATCTGGGAGAACACAGGAGATTCTTAAGGCGTGGGCGGAGACACAGCCGGACTCACAGCGGCATCTGACGAAGGCTACAACGCCGAAATGCATCGTGCCTATGCTGTCATTTATTAAAGCTTTCTCTGCTATCCCCTGTTGTGGCCTCTCACCTTCTGTAACCGGAGTGGTGTTAATTGGATTTTTCACACGCCTGCCAGTGGCGTGACAGAGGCCCGGCTCCTTCAAAGTGGCAGGAGACTCTGGCACCAGCTGTTCCAGCTTTTGAAGTTATCCAAGGAATTGGACTTTCTCCTGCCCACCCAAGTTGCCGACGACGCCAGGGATACTGCTAGCAGCAGCTCGTGACTTCACGAGGAGCCGTTTTGCACACCGTCAAATCGACTCACAGCCCGGCTGAATCGCTGACGCAGGTTGGGAGCAAGGGGACCCAGGGAGGCTGAACTTCACCACTGCTGTCTGGCTTGTCTTCCTCCATACAAACGCGCCTTTTCCCATTAACTTTGTTCACTGCACCCACAGCCCGAAAAACACTGCATTTTGGGAACTGGAGTCTTACTTGGGTAGCAGTGGCAGTGCGACCATGTGACTGGGGGCTGAACTTTGACCCTCCAATCTGGGAGAACACAGGAGATTTTTAAGGCGTGGGCGGAGACACAGCCGGACTCACAGCGGCATCTGACGAAGGCTACAACGCCGAAATGCATCGTGCCTATGCTGTCATTTATTAAAGCTTTCTCTGCTATCCCCTGTTGTGGCCTCTCACCTTCTGTAACCGGAGTGGTGTTAATTGGATTTTTCACACGCCTGCCAGTGGCGTGACAGAGGCCCGGCTCCTTCAAAGTGGCAGGAGACTCTGGCACCAGCTGTTCCAGCTTTTGAAGTTATCCAAGGAATTGGACTTTCTCCTGCCCACCCAAGTTGCCGACGACGCCAGGGATACTGCTAGCAGCAGCTCGTGACTTCACGAGGAGCCGTTTTGCACACCGTCAAATCGACTCACAGCCCGGCTGAATCGCTGACGCAGGTTGGGAGCAAGGGGACCCAGGGAGGCTGAACTTCACCACTGCTGTCTGGCTTGTCTTTCTCCATACAAACGCGCCTTTTCCCATTAACTTTGTTCACTGCACCCACAGCCCGAAAAACACTGCATTTTGGGAACTGGAGTCTTACTTGGGTAGCAGTGGCAGTGCGACCATGTGACTGGGGGCTGAACTTTGACCCTCCAATCTGGGAGAACACAGGAGATTCTTAAGGCGTGGGCGGAGACACAGCCGGACTCACAGCGGCATCTGACGAAGGCTACAACGCCGAAATGCATCGTGCCTATGCTGTCATTTATTAAAGCTTTCTCTGCTATCCCCTGTTGTGGCCTCTCACCTTCTGTAACCGGAGTGGTGTTAATTGGATATATACATATATATATATTACCTACTGGCGGTCGCCAGTAGGTAGTTATAGTTAGGACCTAGTTTCTATAGGAAATCCGCAACATTCTATTGAGAATAACTTTGGCGCCGGTGGACGAATCTTTGCGAATTTCTCAAAAAAGATGGCCTGCTCTGCTCCGCTCCTTCCCTGAAAGTTTGGGGGGGATTCGTCAAGTGGGGGCTGAGATAAAAGGGGGGTCCCAAAACGTGTTTTCCCCATGTTATTTTCAATAGGACGTTTAGACACGGCTACAGCTCGAACGGCTGAATGGATTTATAAGAAAGTTGGTAGAAAGGTAGAGTCCGGCTCGCAGATTACGCTTTTCTTTGAATGGTGTAAATCTGTTCAGTAGTTGCTGAGAAAATTAACTTTGAAAAAATATATATTGGGCTACATTGGGCTATATATATGTTAGAGCCCAAATGTAGCCCAATGTAGCCCAATGTAACCCAATGTAGCCCAATGTAGCCCAAAGATGGCCACCACAGACAAAAAAAACAAATGTGGCCCAAATATCAGCCAGATGTAGCCCAACTATAGCCCAATGACAGAATGTCCCAGAGTGTTCTAAAGAACAACTAGAGCGCTAACAGTCTTACTTATGACAAAAGTATGGCACACCTGAAGTCATCTCGATTGGAATAAAGTGTTAACACTTAAAACATTTAATTTGCAAAGGAACAAAATGAGGGGGTTCATTTTGCCATAGAAATTATGATTAGTGCTGAAGAAAGAAAAATTAGGGCACATTTTGAGTGACTTCTCAAATCCTCATATTTCATTAAAAGAATTCTGATATGCAGTCTCCCAAGATGGCCACCAGAGACAAAAGAGCCCAAATGTAGCCCAAATATCAGCCAGATGTAGCCCAACTATAGCCCAATGACAGTAGTTAGGACCTAGTTTCCATAGGAAATCCGCAACATTCTATTGAGAATAACTTTGGCGCCGGTGAACGAATCTTTGCGAATTTCTCAAAGAAGATGGCCTGTTCCGCTCCGCTCCTTCCCTGAAAGTTTGGGGGGGATTCGTCAAGTGGGGGCTGAGATAAAAGGGGGGTCACAAAACGTGTTTTCCCCATGTTATTTTCCATAGGACGTTTAGACACTGCTACAGCTCGAACGGCTGAATGGATTTATAAAAAATTTGGTAGAAAGGTAGAGTCCAGGTCGCAGATTACGCTTTTCTTTGAATGGCGTAAATCTGTTCAGTAGTTGCTGAGAAAATTAACTTTGAAAAAATATATATTGGGCTACATTAGGCTATATATATGTTAGAGCCCAAATGTAGCCCAATGTAGCCCAATGTAGCCCAATGTAGCCCAAAGATAGCCACCAGAGACAAAAAAAACAAATGTAGCCCAAATATCAGCCAGATGTAGCCCAACTATAGCCCAATGACAGAATGTCCCAGAGTGTTCTAAAGAACAACTAGAGCGCTAACAGTCTTACTTATGACAAAAGTATGGCACACCTGAAGTCATCTTGATTGGAATAAAGTGTTAACACTTAAAACATTTAATTTGCAAATAACAAAATGAGGGGGTTCATTTTGCCATAGAAATTATGATTAGTGCTGAAGAAAGAAAAATTAGGGCACATTTTGAGTGACTTCTCAAATCCCCTTATATTTCATTAAAAAAATTCTGATATGCAGTTTCCCAAGATGGCCACCAGAGACAAAAGAGCCCAAATGTAGCCCAAATATCAGCCAGATGTAGCCCAACTATAGCCCAATGACAGTAGTTAGGACCTAGTTTCCATAGGAAATCCGCAACATTCTATTGAGAATAACTTTGGCGCCGGTGGACGAATCTTTGCGAATTTCTCAAAGAAGATGCCCTGCTCTGCTCCGCTCCTTCCCTGAAAGTGTGGGGGGATTCGTCAAGTGGGGGCTGAGATAAAAGGGGGGTCACAAAACGTGTTTTCCCCATGTTATTTTCCATAGGACGTTTAGACACGGCTACAGCTCGAACGGCTGAATGGATTTATAAGAAATTTGGTAGAAAGGTAGAGCTCGGCTCGCAGATTATGCTTTTCTTTGAATGGTGTAAATCTGTTCAGTAGTTGCTGAGAAAATTAACTTTGAAAAAATATATATTGGGCTACATTGGGCTATATATATGTTAGAGCCCAAATGTAGCCCAATGTATCCCAGTGTAGCCCAATGTAGCCCAAAGATGGCCACCAGAGACAAAAAAAGCCAAATGTAGCCCAAATATCAGCCAGATGTAGCCCAACTATAGCCCAATGACAGAATGTCCCAGAGTGTTCTAAAGAACAACTAGAGCGCTAACAGTCTTACTTATGACAAAAGTATGGCACACCTGAAGTCATCTTGATTGGAATAAAGTGTTAACACTTAAAACATTTAATTTGCAAAGCAACAAAATGAGGGGGTTCATTTTGCCATAGAAATTATGATTAGTGCTGAAGAAAGAAAATGTAGGGCACATTTTGAGTGACTTCTCAAATCCTCTTATATTTCATTAAAAACATTCTGATATGCAGTCTCCCAAGATGGCCACCAGAGACAAAAGAGCCCAAATGTAGCCCAAATATCAGCCTGATGTAGCCCAACTATAGCCCAATAACAGAATGTCCCAGAGTGTTCTAAAGAGCAACTAGAACGCTAACAGTCTTACTTATGACAAAAGTATGGCACACCTGAAGTCATCTTGATTGGAATAAAGTGGGAACACTTAATACATTTAATTTGAAAAGGAACAAAATGAGGGGTTTCATTTTGCCATCGAAATTTTATATATATATATATATATATATATTCACTGAAAAAACCATAGGTTTTAAACACGTTATAGTTAGGAAGTAGCATTTAAAAAACGTATGAAATTCACTGAAAAAAACATAGGTTTTACACACGTTATAGTTAGGAAATAGCATTTACAAAACCTATGAAATTCACTGAAAAAAACATAGGTTTGACACCAGTTATAGTTAGCTGGAAATTTTACTCGCATAAAACCAATGAAATTCCCACGTTATAGTTAGTTGGACTCACTATAACTTGCGCGTGCAATGCACTGCTGATGACATCACATATTACATCACTCATGACATGGTCAGTGACATCAGTCATGACATCACTGATGACACCATCCTTGTGACAGAGTGACAGACCTCTTTTCACTGTAATGTAACCCTTGAAACACATATTCAAAAATAGAAACTAAAACTTTCAAAAAATGGAGATACCCATACCAGTTACAACAATCAATTCAATAATTCCACCATCTATATACACATCCACTCATTGATCAACAGTTCTATATAGTCACTCGTACATATACTCACTCATGATATGTAGTGATACACCTATACATCCTGTTACACACCGACAGTCATCCAAAAGATACTCTCACACATATTCACACATGCAAATAAACTATTGAACATCCATTTATTTGCATATACAGCTATACACACACAACCACCTTACTTCTATGGAAACTTACACATACTTACTCTCTTAAACAATCACTTATAGAAACACATACTTATCTAAACAGGAACTCTTACAATCTCTTTCTCTCACATATACTCACTTATATACATCAATATTCACATATATTAGATTAAAACATATGTAGTTACTGATAAAGACACTAGTGAGACAGTCATTAATTCACTAACACACACATATACACACTCTTCCACCCATACAGTCCTGCACATATGCTGTCTTCAAAACACATACAAAGAGAGAGTCAGTCATTCATGCATCTATGTGTTAAGTAAGAACCCCAACAAACCATACAAACACTCAGACTGATACTAACAAAAACATCTAATAACCCATATACATACACATGTAGCTACTCACCAACCCATGCAACCACTTATACACAAAGTGAAACACTAATACATATATTTAAATATTTAAACATTACTCTCTAATATATGTATTCACTAATATACACTTAATAAACCAGTTAACCAATCAATTTAAAAAAAAAATACATCCAAGTAATCACTTATTTAAACATTTATTCTTCCATCAACTTTTACATATACATATATAACACATATTTATTTTTTAAAAAGACACACATTCACTGGATAGTGTCATCAGTGATGTCATGACTGATGTCACTGACCATGTCATGAGGGATGTAATATGTGACGTCATCAGCAGTGCATTGCACGCGCAAGTTATAGTGAGTCCAACTAACTATAACGTGGGAATTTCATTGGTTTTATGCGAGTAAAATTTCCAGCTAACTATAACTGGTGTCAAACCTATGGTTTTTCCAGTGAATATATATATATATATATATATATATATATACACATATATATATATATATATATATATATATTCACTGAAAAAACCATAGGTTATAGACCATATATAGTTAGGAATTAGCATTTAAAAAACCTTATTTTACTCACACAAAACCATTGAAATTCCATATATAGTTAGTTGCACTAACTATATATCGCGCACCCGCAATCCACTGCTGATGATGTCACATATTACATCATTCATGACATGGTCAGTGACATCACTGATGACATCACTGATGACATCTCAAATGACATCACTGATGACATCACTGATGACATCATCCAGTGACTGTGTGTTTCTGTAAAGTTTAAATATGTTTTACATATTGAAGAATGAGTAGATGTAGAAGTGTCTGGATGAAGGATTTAGTAGGTGCGTGACTGACTGTATGAGTGAGTGATTAAATGTGTCTCACTGAGTGCATGGGTTAGTGACTAAACTGTCTTAATTTGTGCATCATTATGTCTGTTGTTCTGTAAACTGCTGCATGTGTTGATCAGTAGCTATATGAGTAACTATATGGGTTATTGATTGATTGCCCAAGTATTTGTATGGGAGACTGAGTGTGTGTGTGGCTGGCTGGGAGGTGTGTGACTCTGTGCAGATCAATGTGTACTTGTATCAATGATTGTATAAGAGAGTAATTATGTGTTAGTATATGTTTCAAAATGTAAGGTGCTCTATGTTTTACTGTATAGATTAGAAAATGGAAGTGTGATTGATTCTTTACAGGACTGACTAGGTGTGTGAGTAACTCCATGGATGAGTGACAGAGTGTGAGAGTCTGTATAGGTGTATGAGTGCATATGATAGTGTTGTAAAGATGAGTGATTGTATGTATGAATGATTGTATGGGTAAATGAGTGAATGTGTGTGTAAACATAGGAATCACTGAGTGCGTATGTAGTAATTAGTATTGGTGTGTCAATGGTTTCAAAAATTATACTCTGTATTTAACACTGGGTGTAACAGAGGTTATATTAAAGTGTGAGGAGATGCATTGTATTGTCACATGAATGATATCATCAGTGATGTGGTCATTGATGTCAAATGAGATGTCATCAGTGATGTCATCAGTGATGTCATTTGAGATGTCATCAGTGATGTCATCAGTGATGTCACTGACCATGTCATGAATGATGTAATATGTGACATCATCAGCAGTGGATTGCGGGTGCGCGATATATAGTTAGTGCAACTAACTATATATGGAATTTCAATGGTTTTGTGTGAGTAAAATAAGGTTTTTTAAATGCTAATTCCTAACTATATATGGTCTATAACCTATGGTTTTTTCAGTGAATTTTCAAGGTTTTGTAAATGCTAATTCCTAACTATATATGGTCTATAACCTATGGTTTTTTCAGTGAATTTTCAAGGTTTTGTAAATGCTAATTCCTAACTATATATGGTCTATAACCTATGGTTTTTTTAGTGAATTTCAATGGTTTTTTAATAGCAAATATCATAAGCTGTCGAATGTCAAGTACGTGGTAAGTAAAAACATTTTCGTGTTTATGCACACTGATCTGCTTTGATTGCTGCCCCCCACCCCTCATTTCTATTAGGAGTACTCTCTCTTTGCAGATAGTGAAGGGTAGTTAACGCAGCCCTTTGCCCCCTTTGTAATCCGTCGTGCCTGCTTCTCTCTCCATTTGATTGATTGTTCTCTTTGGTTCATTCTCTATTTACAAACAAGCACAGAGTCGCAATACTCTGTTTAGTCTTTGCAGATAGCGAAAAATCGTGTAAAAAAACAAAAGGAATCGAGCAAAATCAGTAGGCCACTAATGGGATCTCTTTTGACCTCGCTAAAATAGAAACATTAGGAACAACCTGTTGAAAATAGCAATGCGTATGTATATAAGCGGCGTTCATTTGTGTTCACAGTACCCCTTGTTGATTGTTTCAATCGAGCATTGAATTGTTCGAAGTTAATTCTCTTAAGGATCTTCTCTACCTGCAAACGAGGAAGAATAGGAATATTCTATCTCCCTTTGCAGATAGTGAAGGGTAGGTAACGCAAGCCTTTAACACGTCGTACCTATTTCATTCCTCATTGATTGATTGATTGTCCGAACATTGACTGTTTGGGAATTAGTTCTTTTTGGAGGTATTCCCTGTTTGCAAATAAACGTAGGAAAATCTTTGCAAGTAGTGAAAGGGTACGTAATGCGGACCGTTCTCCCCCGTAGTAATCTGTCATGCCTATCTACTCCCCACTGATTGATGCACCTTTTTCACCCGGACCATTTACTAGAGATACGTCATCTGGCCCGACCAGAGAGCACCCCTAGTGAAAAGGACATATGCAATAATAACGAAGTGATCACTGTATCCTGTTAACAGAAACTTTACCATGAAACAACCTGGAAAGAAAAAAATAGGAAAACGAAAATCAGTAGGCCACTGATGAACATGAACTTTTATTAAACAACGAACAAAGAAACGATAACATAACGTAATGATAAAACCTATTAATGTCCTAGAAACAAGAAAACGTTAAAATATGCCAGTGGTGAGAGACCAGAAAAACAGTAAGAGAAACCAAATCACCCCTCGCTGTCCCACCGCCTGCCACGCCAAAAAAATCGATAGACTAGGGAAAATGCAAGTCAGTAGAACATCCACCCCCACTCTGGAAACTTCCAAGGTGGGGCAGGGTTCCGGCTACGCCCAGCCGGGAGCAGCCCATATAAGGCAGGTCCTGCTGCCACGCCTCGGCCAGGAGATCCTAACGTAGGGTGTAGCCGAAGGAGAGGCCGAGGCCAGCGGGACCCGGCCAGGGGATTGCCTTTACAACGCTGAACAGTTGCAGGGGGGGGGAATGTCTCCTCGACCCTCCCCTCTCTCTCCCAGTCCGGCCGCGGTGGCCCTTGAGAGTTGCAGGTAGTCCCGCCACATGCTCTTCCGGTCCGACCACCAACGGTCGGGGGGCCGAGGCCGACGGGATCCGGCTGCAGCCGATAAACCAAGAAACCCGTTCATGGGGCCAGAGCCAGGGGCGTCCGGCCGACATCCACCGGAAGCCCGGCCCGAAGACGGACGGGACACTTCTTTCTTTTATAATGGCTGCGACAACACTGGGGGGGGATGTCTTGCACATGCCTCCGACCCCCCCCTCGTCCTCATCGCCTGGTCCGGCCATAACAAATCTCAAGCGAGACGCCGTGGGGTGCACTGGGAGGGAGAGACGGTGCGAACAGGCCTCTCCCGCCTCCCCAGGTGGAGACTTCCCAGCTGCACCCTCAGCGCTCCAGGCGCCCGGAAAACGGTTCTTCCACTGTGGCCATGCTGCAACGTCTCGCCCGGCAGGGTGGAGCCCGTCCGCTCATGTGACCCCGCGATCGCCGGTAGCTGCCGAACTCTCAAAATGGCGGTCGACCTGGCAAGAGCGGGCCCAGCATAAAGAAATGGCCCGGTCACTGGTTGACTCCACCACCGTAGTCCTCCACGACCTTGAAGATTCTAGAGGAGCCGCGGGAGTCTCCGACCCCCGATGGGGAATGACTGCCATGATCGCCCGTGGAGTGACGAAACTGTATCCGCGGGACGTCGGCGCTCCCATGCTGGCGCCAGCCTCACTTTGAATTACTAGAATCCTGCAGACCTCACTTCCGGTGAAAGCACAGTGTGACCCGGTAGGAAAAATTATTGCACCCCCTCCCCTTTTTGACTGATAGTTCAAACCACCGATCCTTTCCTTTGCCCTTTTAACGGAACTTTGGACTGCCTCCCCCTCTTTTACATTTTCTAGAGAAAACAAAACATTAACCACTACATTAGCATAGCAGTTGACACCAGAACTGTTTTCAAATTGAAAACCAACAACATCTTCAACAGAATCCTTTTTGTTTCTGCTGTGACCCTGCTACAGCACAGGCATTGTCCCCAGCAGTAATTCTGCAATGCCGGTAAGAATAGCTGTGGTGCCTACTGGACTCACTCACCCCCGCGGCGCCCCACGCCGTTTTTTGCTGGGCGGCAACTTACTAGACATCACTTTCGTGCCATCTAGATTTCAGCGCGTTCTGCTGCCTTGGAACTATTCGCACAACAGACCGCTACTGACAAGAATATTTCATTATTGGTGCTGTCAATTTCAATAAATCTATTGGATAATTAAAAAGAAATTGCCACGGTCTCTTCGTTGTTTAAATGTTTTTACTGTTTTTGTTTTGTTGTATATATTTATATGTTATTAAAGTTTTATATTCCTACTACTTTGTTGGAGTGCTATATATTTTTAATGTGACACATAATTGTAAAAACTTTGATGTACAAAGAGTCATTCCTGGAATCTTCCGCTTCAGGCTCGGTCCCCTCCCCAATCACAATACAGGATGGTTTTCAGATAGTAGGAACACGTGTGGTGTGACGGATCTCATCGAGTGTGGGCCTTGATCTACTATAACTCCTTTGAAGAGGGGTGATTCTTTACAGCTGGGGCCATAAACTACATCTGCAGGGCTAGCTGATAGCCTGGACAATCGGACACAGAGAAAGAGGAGTGTCAGAGGGTGCGGTAGTGAATAGGGCGAAAGGGAGGTGTCGGGCGGGCACAGAGTGTGATTCTCAGGGAAGAGCAGCGCAGATGGGGGGAGGTTTATTGCCCATGCATAAGACAGAGAGCGGTGGTGACCAGTGCCTAGGGAAGATGCTTGCGTGGGTGAGGAGCCATGCTACGAATCGACAACATGCAGAGAGTGGGTCTGGTCAAGACATCTAAAATGGCTGCCGTGCACGACAAAAGTGTGGCATTTCAAAAAAGGCAAGTTGGCGCAGACAATGTTTTTCAACACTTCCTCATTTCCTTCGAATCGAACGTTAACAGACGTTGGGGCATATTACCAAAGTTAAGCGATATTTATCGCTAACGATGCTTACCAACCAATTTTTTACCACTAAGCATCGTCAGAAATTATCGAAGATAAACCTTACTATTATCAAGGTTTATCGCAAATGCGATAATAAACGGCCGCAATGCATGAATATCGCTAAAAACTCAGCGATATTCATGCATTACCGAGCTAATGCTCTTAGCCATGTTATCCACCTCCCATTGGATAACATGGCTAAGAACTGCTCAGGGCAGGTGTTACTTTTTGGAGATATTCGCGCTTAGCGCGAATATCTCCAAAAGTTGGTAATAGGAGATAGATATCTTGCATGTTGTAATGCAAGTTATTGTGGTATATGGAACTCATACCATAATCTCTCAGGAAAGCAGAAACTGATCCTTTTGGGACCGCCTAAAAAGGCCTAGGGGGTGAGGAGTACTCTACTTTGCCCCCTTTTCACGTTCCGAACTATTTTATTTTACTCTCTTCTGTAATTACACAAAATACCAGCGATAAGATGCATCGGAGACACACAGTGAGAGAAAGGAGGCCGGAGATGAAGAAGACATGTCAAATACACATTGGAGATAATATAGTGGCAGAAGGGAAGTAAATATGAGTAAACTTACCATGTAACATAAAAATGTTGCACTCTATACTATAAGTCTCATTTTATACTACAATCACTTCGCTACAACCTCATAAATTAAAAATAAAAATGAATAATGTCTCAAACAATTTTTGATTTCTAAATATAAATGTATTCTTCAGAATTTTCTAAATTTGAAAGAACTAGTAACATGTCCTCATCAGCAATGTCCTCATTAAAAGTCTCCAATGATGATTCTTGTAACTCTATGGTCTCCAAACACTCGATAAATTCGCCATCAAGAGATTGATCAAAAAAATCATTCAAGTCATCTCCTCTTTGTGACAATATTTCATTATTGGTGCTGTCAATTTCAATCAATGTAGTGGAATCATTCAAGTCATCTCCTCGTGACAATATTTCATTATTGGTGCTCTCAATTTCAATCAATGTAGTGGAATCATTCAAGTCATCTCCTCCTTGTGACAATATTTCATTATTGGTGCTGTCCATTTCAATCAATCTAATGGAATCATACAAGCCATCTCCTCCTTGTGACAATATTTCATTATTGGTGCTCTCAATTTCAATCAATGTAGTGGAATCATTCAAGTCATCTCCTTGTGACAATATTTCATTCTTGGTGCTGTCCATTTCAATCAATCTAATGGAATCATACAAGTCATGTCCTCCTTGTGACAATATTTCATTATTGGTGCTCTCAATTTCAATCAATGTGTTGGACAATTCAAAAGAAATTGCCACGGTCTCTTCATTGTGAGCCATTTTATTTTGAAATTGCTTGCTGTAAATTGCAGAAAAAAATAATCACTTTCATTTATCGTTTTTAGTAATACATAATATAAAACTAACTTTATCAAGTATTTAGTATAACAGAAGGACTGCAAATAAATAACAGAAAACATTTTTCAAATTATCTTCAAGTGTACAACATAGTTCCCCTTACAAATTAACAACTCACCTTTTTAAAAGTAGCAGAAGTGTTAGTACTGTGTAAATCAAACACCAGAAATTCACCACCAAAAATTCCTCACAAATGTACCTCAGACAGTAGTATCACAAAATGGCTGTGGTTTCCTCTCATTTGACATATATACATAACCAATTAACTTTCATCACACACAAATACAAAACCAAAGTAACATTTTAATTGGTTCTAAATTTCAACACTTTCAAATGTGTTTTCCCCATGCAATTTTCCATAGGACATTTACATACGTCTACAGCCTGAATGGCTGAACGGAATTACACCAAACTTGGCAAAATGGTACATCAAACCTAAGAGGTCAGGAAGGATCTACTATGCCCCCTTATGGTCATTTCCCCCTTCGCTTTGGCCTCCTCTTGTCTCTCAATCCTACCGAGGGACAAGATGGCGGCCGCTACGGACTGTTTGGAATGTTGACAGACGCCGGAGAACCAATCAGCTTCGCAAAGCTCCGTAACGCGAAAAGTACGCGAAGCGGAGCGCTGTTACAGATATATATCTTTTTTTGAACGTTAATTTCTCAAAATCCACTGGAGCACATATATTGAGACCTAGCAAAGGCACATCGGGCTACCAGTCCCTAATATTTTGCCAAGTTTCGTGCAAATCCATTCAGCCGTTCGATTATTATTATTTTTTTTTTTTTTTGCCCCGCGGGGCCCTTTTAAAACCTCCACATCAAACCTAGGGGGTCAGCGAGGATCTACTATGCCCCCTTATAGTTATTTCCCCCTTTGTTTTGACCTCCTCTTGTCTCTCGATCCTACCGAGAGACAAGATGGCGGCCGCTACGGACTGTTTGGAATGTTGACAGACGCCGGAGAACCAATCAGCTTCGCTTCACAAAGCTCCGTTGCGCGAAAAGTCCGCGAACCAGAGCGCTGCCCGGTCCGCTGTTACAGATATATATCTTTTTTTAAACGTTAATTTCTCAAAATCCACTGGAGCACATATATTGAGACCTACAAAAGGCACATCGGGCTACCAGTCCCTACAATTTTGCCAAGTTTCGTGCAAATCCATTCAGCCGTTCGGGCTAAAAGTGAGGCCAACCGCCCTATGGAAAACTCAATGTTAAAAACACGTTTTGGGACCCCCCTTTTTTCTCGGCCCCCCCTTGACAAACCCCCCCCAAATTTTCAAGGGCTGCTCAGAAACAAAATGTGCCATTTTCCTGAAAATTTCAGTCAATTCCGTCCACAAACGCCAAAGTTATTAGACATAGAATTTTCAAAAAACCCATAGAGAAAAAATCCTAACTATATATACCTACTGGCGACCGCCAGTAGGTAATATATATATATATATATATATATAAGGCCATGATTTCTTTCCAGTGTGGAGTAATGCGACTGGCTTCTATCTCGGGCCTCCACCCTGTAATCAACTGAATTACTATTGCCTTCTGGGTCAAAGGACCACGGAGTTCGGTTGAAGTGGACTAGAACGCACAACTCCAACATGGCAGTGAGTGAGGGCTGGCAGCGCGCGGAGAAAGGGTTGGTCGCTGCCAGTGTTTCGGAGGGGGCGCGGCGGGCAGATCGTAACTCCATCCTGGGCTTCCCCGGCTTACACCATGTAGTGCTTGGTAGCGCAAATTTATGTTATACAGAGCCAACGAAGGGTATTTTCCAGCGAAAGGGAAGTTCACTTTGTAATTGTGGGCTGGTTTTAGTTACAACGAAGGCCCTGCATCACTATGTGTAAACATCTCCGAACCAAATGAGGCAATTATATCAAGTGGATCGTGTGGAATGTAAAATATGTCACCAAGTTTGCTATGTTTCGTGGGACAACACAAGCTGGATAAATGATTTGTAGGAAAGTGAAAAACAAAGAGTAAAGATGACAACTAGATAGCCACTAGTGTGTGATTCTTCCAACATTGGTGGTGCCAAAATGTGTTCATTGAAACATAGAAAAGATACAAACTAAATCGAAACAGCATTAATTGGACATGTCACTACTTCATATGTGAATTGCTGAAATTGTAATCGAGTCTCATTGTGAACAACAAAATATATTCAGATTTCACTGCCTCTTCTGTTAATGGTTTAAATTAGACGTAAGCATCACTGTGACAAGCGAAATATATTCAGTGTAAGCAGTTTGGATGTGCCTAAGTGGAAAAGAAAGAATTTCAGTGAACTGGTACTCTCCTCTGTGAGCAGCTATTTGCAAATGGCACATTAGTGATCTATAATCATCTGAGAATAAACCTCGAGTCATGGCTAACCGTTTAAGCAGACGAGAACAAACAGCAAATCAAATTTTCTGAGAGTGGGATGTATGACCAATCAGGGAGTATGGCACATGACCTCAGCAAGAAATGCAAGAGTGATCCTAAGCAAATGGTGAGAGAATTTGAAAAAATAAGAGTCGCAGAAACAAACAAGTGATGGGAGTGAGGGACACTAAAAAGGTAGATAGAATGTCACTGAATACCAAGGGGCTGCGAATTTTAGTCCTACCCACTTTAAATGACATGTATTCAAAATTACTCACACAGTGGCAAAAAGACACAACAGAATGCTCAATGAAACTTATGAAGACCCTCATTATACACGTTGAAAGGAAATTGTCTGAAACATCGTACAAAGTGAAAGAATTGGAGAAACTATTGGAGAAATTCGACACCACAGAGGAAGGGAAGAAAACGTTGAAAGAATTAGAAAGGAAAATGGATAATCATGAGAGAGAGGCCCAGACAAAGAAACTTAGAAAGTTTAACAGGGACAAAACTGACTGTGCAGTTGGCAGAGTGTTTACGTTTAGCAGACGATTTGATTCCCTCCACACTAGACAAAGAACAGATCATATAAGGGGAAAAGTGGACCCTCCAACCAGTGTGGAAAGCTCGGAAATAAGCTCTGGAGATGAGGGTATATCTGGAAATTTTCCAAAACTGGATTTTTCTGGAGAGTTACCGTTGCTCCAAATGACAACGAGGGGGAGAGGCAGAGGTCTTAATCAAACAAATGTCAAAGAACAAGAAAGGGCAGGAATAGGAAAATGTAGCAGAGGAGGAAATAAAAAGAAAACTCAAAAAGATTAATAGGAGGGAGGACTCCTAACTTTAAGACTCCTAAACTGTGTAAAATCCTCATTTTCGGACTCCTAAATGCCTTCTGTGAATACCTAAAGTCTTAAAATTAGGATTTTTCTCAGTTTAGTAGTAGTAAAGTTAGGAGTCCTAACTTTAGGGCTCCTAAACTGTGAAAAATCCTAATTTTAAGACTTTAGGTATTCGCAGAAGGCATTTAGGAGTCCTAAAGTAAGGAGTCCTGACTTTACTACTCCTAAACTGAGAAAAATCCTAACTTTAAGACCTACGGTATTCACAGAAGGCATTTAGGAGTCATAAAGTTAGGACTCCTAACTTCTGTGAATACCGAAATGAGTAAGTGCCTTCTGCGAATACCAAAATGAGTAAGTGCCTTCTGTGAATACGAAAATGGTAGTAAGTTTAGGATTTTGTCTTAAGCTAGTTCTGTGAATCGGGCCCTCAGAGATCATGAAAAAAGTGGTCTTATGGTTACGTTTTATTGATTACCTCTTTCTCCTGTGGGAAGGAGGAGAGGTTGAACTCATCACTTTTTTGGAATCATCAACCCCCAAGGCTTCAAATTCACCTAAACCACCAGCAAGACAGAGCTCACCTTTCTTGATGTGCAACTTTATATATCGAATGACAACATTTGCACAAAAGGTTTTAGAAAACCCACCAGTGGAAACAATTTATTGTTTGCAAACCGTGCACACACCCAAAGCTCTGAAATGCAGCTTTCAGTATGGCCAGTTTCTCAGGGTTAAAAAGAACTGCTCAGAGGAAAGAGTTTTTGACCAACAAGCATCGGAAATATCACAGAGGTATTTAAGACGTGGGTATTCAATGTCGGTTGTGAAGGATACTTTACGGAGAACAAAACAAAAGAATAGGAGAGATCTTTTATTGCCAAAGAGGAAAAGTCTGGTGGAGGGTGATGGAGAGTGTAAAATAAGGTACATTATGGATTTCAATAAATCTGAAAATGAACTGACGAAACGAACTAAGCATAACTGGAAGGTTCTGGAGCAAGACGGCGATTTGAAGGAGATCTTACAAAGTCATCCGAGCATAATCTATCGCAGAATGCACTCTCTTGTGGATCTACTGGTTCAAATTTTTATGCCACAACAACAAAAAATCAGTGGCTGGTCACCCCCCAAGATAACTGGATTTGATAAGTGTACAAATTGTAAGCCTGGAAATGGGTGGATAACAGAACAGAAGTGAAACTGATTGATGACAAAATGAAGAAGATCAAAGAACACATTCATTGTGAGAGCACCCATGTTGTTTATACATTAGAATGCAAATGTGTTATGCTGTACGTAGGAAGTATGATCAACAAACTTAAACTACGAATCATGCAGTACATTTGGGCCATTGCAAAGAAAGATTATACATATGTCATCGCAAAACACATCTGGAGGCATAACAATGGTGAAGTTGGCAAATTTGAATAATATGGAATCCAACAGGTTTTTGTGAATCGAAGAGGAGGTGACAGGGAGATGAAATTACAGAGAGCAGAAACATGATGGATACTCTCAATGGGCACTGAAAGCCCATGGGGCTTGAATACAGATGCCGAACTATATGTACATATAGACCCAGGTTTTGTGTGGTCCTTCTAAACATCATGAGAGTTTATATAACAGGAACATGTTCCCCCGCTCTGTATCCTTCCTCTTCGGGCAAAACATGGCACGAATTTTAGAAATAGGGGGATTGATATAAACAGGGTCAGTGGTTCTTTAGTACATACTCATTCAGCACAATAGTGTCCTTTTTCCCATGAGAAAAATGTTAGTTTTAAATGTATCTAATGTCTTTTTTATTCAATACATCTGCTTACTGCGTATCATGCTTCTTATCTTTATCTCTGTATGACCCCAATGGCCTATTTATCTTTGCACACTGCACTTTGATTAATTTTAGATGCTGCTACATCTTTTGCGCTTAATATTGTTGCCTATTGATCTTTGCACACTGCACTTTGTTTAACCTGTAATGCTGCAATATATTTATATTCTATGAGATTCATATTGTTGCCCTCATGCTATTTGAACGACTTATATATTCCTGCACATTGCACTTTGATGAAATACTTAATGCTGCTATACATATTTGGAGAAAAGATTCTATCCTATTTGCTGGCTGCCAATTTGGCAAGTAGCATTTATGGAAACTTAGTATTTGACAACTTCCATGGTGACATTGGAAGAAAATAATAGTTGCTGCAATAATCCCCATGACCTACTGAGCTTTGTGCGAGGCAGGAAGGTAAAGGACTGGGTCACAAGGTCCATGATTACTTTTGTTGTTTTTTTCTGGTCTAAGTTTATTGTGGACACTGTCCATTCAATGGCTCTGGTCCAAATGTATTACAAGGAGCCTCGTTAGACTCCAATTGTATCAAGGGGTAGAAACTTGTATTGCATCACCATTTCATGGACTATACAACAATGGTCAACCTTGGCATGTTTTTTAGGCATGGTCTTTCTTGACATATGAGCAAAGCGCAATAATATTGAATGAAGGGGTGACCTGGAGTCGGACCCTAGATATAACCAATGATCAGCAGCCTATTAGTGCACAGGCATAATGTACTATAATGGAAACTCTGGAGCAGCTTTTCTGTGCAAGAGTGTGTATTTCAATGTGGGTAAAGCGCATTCATTATTTTGGGGGAGCTGTCACTGGAGGTACAAGCAAAAGTTGAAGCACCACGCACTTTAGTAACAAATTGTATAATGTACTATATAAACCTTGATGGCAGCTATATGTTGGAACTGCAGTGATGATTAGCCAGATAAATTGAACAAAAACAACTTCTGTCAGGGAATTGTGATATAAAATGTATATTTGAGATTGGGGTTAATGATGCTTTATGATAGGAGAGAGGGAATCTTTTGTTTTTCTCTGGGTATGTGGTCGAGTTTCAAATGCAAAAAGCCGGGATGCAAACATATTTGCTTAGCCAATTGCATTAAAAAGAAAAGAAAAAAAGAATTGATTTTGTGGAAAATAAATTGTGACTATGTTGGACAAACACGCTCCCAGAGGACTTGCATAGAAAGAGGGTAATTGTAAAATACTTTACCTTTGATTCCTGCATTCCCACTCCCATCCTCATTTTATGTTTGATATATTCTTTTGTACTATTTCCTGATATGAAGTGTATAATTATGATATAAGCAATGAAATAATATGAAAAGGGGAAAAAAAGAGAAAAAAATATTTGATCGAATGCACCTATATGGTTGGTTCTGATATATGCAACAGGCTTGTGTCCCATTTTTTGTTGATAAAGTTTTTGTTGCGGTGTGGGTGGGGCATCTGCCCCTTTAAAAAGTACACTCTAGACTATGTCTCTATGGCCCTGTCGAAGGCTACGGCTGAAATGCGAAGGCCATTTCACCTCGGTGCTATGTTACACTTAATAAATTTATATCTTGAAGAATTGCCCCTTTAGTGGTGCCTTGTCCTTCTGTGTACGAAGTGGATGCTGTGCGCTGGCGCTCCGACCACTGCAGAAATGATGAATTTCGCATCCTCCTTTAATATGGAAGAAGATGTGGCTTAACAGCTAGAGCGTCTGACTTTGAAGTTGGGGAACCTGGTTCCTGTCTAGTGGGAGGCTCAAATATTTTGTGATTCTGGACAAATCACTTAATCTCCCTGTGCGTAAACATGAATGTGTCCCTTTGTAATGCAACTGGTGCTCATGTAAAGTTCGTGCTATATAAAACTACAAACAATAAAAAAAATCATTCTTCGTTAAAAGTAATGCCGCTGTTGATAACTATATATATAGAAATCTGAACAGGTTTTCATTTTCTGACAGTACTTCACTAGGCATACAATATGCTTCCAGATGTTTTCAGTATGGCTCCATTGTCAAAAGCGACTGCAGCACAACTTAATTTTTAAAGTACTGCCTGTGGTGGTTGGTGTTGACGGAAGGAAATCTTTTCTGTGGCTCACATAAAATGGTCATTGGCTTTTACAACATTTTATGACATACTTGCACTCTGCTGAATTTTAAATAACACCACACTTTAATAAAATAAAGTGAAGGAGTGCTTTTTTACCCTGTGCCGGTGGATGCAGGCTGAAATAGACCGTTCCGGGGTTTACATCAATACTTTGCTTTATTTAATGACGTGTGTGTTGAGGGCTTGCAGGTGCAGCTTTGCAGAGAAAGGCGATAAACCTCTCCTCTGGGGTCTTTCGGATGAAAGTGCATACTATCCCAGTTCCGTTGTCAAAATTAACCCGATTTGTTAAGAGGCCCTAAAGCATTGCACCTTTCTGGAACCAAGATCTAACACACAAATAAATGAACTCACTTGGGGTGCTTATTAGGCATTGTTTCTAAAAATAGTCGCTGAACACGTCAGCAACTTCTGCGAACTCTTGCAGTATAACTGCGTGTGCAGCTCAAAAGACAGTACAAGAAAACAAATCACCTGTAGCAGCCGTTCTACCAATTTAATTTCTCTGAATGTTGAGTAAAAAAATAGATTTAGCTAAATAGTTAAGTGGTTTTGTTTTTCTTTTGTTGATGAGTGGTATGTAGTATATATAAGCATTACTTGTCGGGTTTATTGCACAGGCAATCCCACTCTTAATCACGGAATAAAAAGGCATGACGCCATTTTCCATTTCCCTCTGACAACTTATGGTGAGGAAACGGGGTGTAGTATCATATGGTGTGTTTAAGACACCTTACACGTACAAAGCTTCTTAGTATCAGTCAGGCTTCCTTTTCTCAAATCTTAGCTCAACCTTGGGTAGCTGCGGCTGCGAACAGTCAGGCTTCAACAGGGCATATTTGTAATGGATGTAAACTGCACCAACACGATTGTAGGACACAAAAAATATTACTCTCAATAAATTCGACACTAAATCATAAAAATAGATTATATTTTTATGAATTTATGGACACCCAAATAAAAAAATATCCACTGTGATATAGATTTGCAAAGAAACAATAAATCAAAACGTTGGCATTGGCAAATCCAACACATTTGACACCCTGAAACTAAGTTATATCAAGGTTGAATGTGGGCAACGTTAAATTAGTTTGTATGACCAACTCTGGCAGGGAGCCAATCAGAGGGACAGTGGCAGCTTGCTGAGGGAGTGTTGCGGGGTGGTGAGGCAGGGAGGGGCAGGGTGGAGTATAGTAAACTCCGGCATATGGCGGAACAGATTTAAGTAAATAAATAAAACAATTTACATTGTGTGTGCTGCAACGCCAACTCGCTGATGCAGCACACGCAATGTACATTTATTTTATTTATTTATTTACTTAATTCCGTTCCGCCGTATGCTGGAGTTACTACCCCCAACCCTACCCCTCCCCCGCCTCACCCCACCGCCCCGCAGCACTCCCTTGGTGCACCGCCACTGCAGAGGGACCAACCAGGGCCGGTCCTAGGGTTCATGGGGCCCTGGGCAGAATAGGAAAATGCGAGGCCCCTATAATTTGCATACAAGTTAACTTAACAGGAAGTGACATCATAGGAAGTCATTTCAATTGGCCATTAATTATATTGATATTGTTTATAGCGCATGCCAGTGTAGCACTGCCATCTGCAGCTGTAACAGTAAATAAAGCTAATTGGGCAAATTGGTTGAAAAAAGCCAGGTTTTAAGTTTTTTCTAAATTGTTTCAGAGTTTGCAAGTAATGAAATAAAGCTTCTGCCACTCCAGATCTCTTTGTTATTTTAGGTGTTTCCACTGTTATTTTAGGTGTTTCCACTGTTCCCAAGGGGGTTGATCGAAGAGCTCCCCAGGTGTTTACCATATGCATTTTCTCCAAGGTACTCAGGACCTATGTTGTGGGCAGTATACAGTGCCTTGAAGGCTACTTCCTTTCTAATGGTAAACTAGTGTAGCTCCAACAATACATGAAAGAAATATTTGAACTTTGAAATTCTCATTAAGAGATGAGCTGCTGTATTTTATAAAAGGTGCAGTTTATTCAGAGATCACAGATTATATGGCATTGTTGAAGCCTTTTTTCAAGAAGCTACTTACTGAGTTTGGATGTGAGTATAATGGTTAAAAATTAATAATACTTAGAAAATGCGTACCTATATTTTACATCTGTATTAAATAGAAACACATTAAAAGATTTAAAATGTGTTATTGTTCTATTGAATGGGATAAATGAATTTATGGAAAATGGGCCAATAATACTATCTTCTGCCATTTTTCAAAGTATTCTTGATGAGGGTGAAACCCCCAAACCACTAGGAAGTGTGAGGCATGCCTGGCACACAACAAAATATTAAATGTTACATTAGGAACCTCTGCATTTCAAAGTTCACAAGCTTCCCGGCCTCCTACCACTTTGCATGGATTCTTCTCCTCTTACATCCTTGAATGTAATGCTCTTCACCTCAGCTCTTAATCTCTCTACCAGCCTGTCCGCATGGATTCTGCCCATTACATACATCTCTTCTCTTCCCTGTCTCCCTTTCTGCCAGCCCAGGCCTTTAATCTGGCTGAAAAACAAATGAGTGGGTCTCTAAAAGCGGTGTGGTCTACATAATTAAGGGTGTAGCTTAAACAGGGTAATCTAAATTTCTGTGATTCCACAAAGAGTACAATCTGACCAGTACTTTGTTTCCTTTCTGGGCTTTCCATGATTGAAAACAGAAATATAACACAACAACTCAAATACACCTAAAAACAACCAGGAGTATTGATTTTGTCAATGGTTGTTAGCTGTTTCGGATACATGAGTAACAACAACAAATTATTTTACTTTTACCTTGTCACTGTTTTGACCAATGAGTGCCTCCTTCACACACATTTGCACAGAATCACACCTGCAATTTGAATACTGTACTGTTGCTCTGTGTTCTCTGAAGAGAGGCCATGTATTGAATGATCATGTATTCTGAACACCTTTTTGATCCCCAGGTAGGCACAGTGAGAAAGTTAAACTGCCTTCGGCCTCAAATACAAAGCTCTCAATTGTAGCCTGTTATAAAGACCTGGATGCGACTCAATACAAAGTGTGCACCATACAGGAGTATTATGCTGTGAAACGAATTACAGAAACACACATCTTGAAAATACCTAAGATTTTTAAGGAATGCAAAATTAAGTGAAGCACGTGAACTACAAACAGGAACTAATTTGTTGCCATGTATTACCCTAACATACATTGTCAGACTGAGACAGGAAATAGGCCCCAGCACCGAAATAAAAGTGGCCCCCATTAGTGAATTAAGCAGCTAGAAAAATATCTGTATTTGCAAATTATATCAGTTTTTAATTTGTAAAGAGATGCTGTATACGATTTTGTAAGGTATGGAAGACTGCATGTATTTGAGTTTGCTGGAAGCAATGTTTGTTTTAAAATATCATGAAAATCAACAGTACAAAAACGGCTCAAATGACCATAAAGCAGGCCTGTAAACATAAAAAAAAAGCCTACATACTGACCTGACAGATTAGACCGTTGGGCACAGCCTGATTTGATTGCCCTATAGGTCAGTCCGACCCTGTAAACGTGTCATACCTCATTGTGCAGACACTAGACCAGTTTCCTTGCAGGCCAAGTTAGTACATGAATATAGGAAAAGATATGGGGGCCGTTTCAATCTCCGTTCTAATTAATTGCTGGGTCCAAGACACGTAAAGCCTTGCCCCAGCCACTTGTTAATGCTGTGTCTGCTCCTTTGCCTGCACCCCTTGTCTCACTGTCATACTCACACCTATCTGCCCCCCCTTTTTTCTCACCTCTATGCTTCCTTTCCCAATTTTCCCTCATCCTAGGTGAGCAGTTTTCAAGTGACAGGACGTCATTCGATCCTTTGTTGTGCGCCCTGCAGGATATCCGGCTTTTTATTCATGCAGGGCCAGGGCGCACTTCACACATAATGGCAGATTAAGTATCTAAGAAATCGCTGCCATCATCATGCAGCTGCAGCGATTAGGCCCTGCTAGAGGGGCCAGCAGGGGAAATGGGTAGAACCTTTAAATTCTTAGGGGGCCCCGGGCCTCAAAACACCGAAGTCTTTAAAGGTGCGAGGCCCCCCTCCTGCGACCAGACCAGGGGGCCCTGGGCAGCCGCCCATGCTGCCCATGCCTAGCGCCGGCCCTGGGACCAACAACGCCCAAAGACACAGTTACCATCACGAGAAAAGCAGACTCCAGTTCAGTTCCAGAATTAATGGCTACTTGCTATTGACTTCCATGAACTGGTCCTGATGCAACAGATACAGTGTGCCGAATATGCTCAAGGATGCTGAACATGCTGTTCAGTTGATGGGGTTCTTCCTGGGGATATACCTCGGCCCACAGCCCAGGGAGGGCAACTTTGGCCACACTGGTCAGCGTCCCTCAAAGTTCTCTTTGGTCCAGCAAAGGTCTAGTAGCCACTGAACAACTGGTCACCGGGCAAAAGGGAACCAACTATTCCCCTCTTTTCGTCAAAAACTTTCCTTCTAGAAAACCAAACTGCGTTCTGGTGACTCTTCCATGTTCGGCAGTCTCGGGTTCAACTTTTGGGTATTGTGTCTTGGTCTCCTAGGCAGCCACGAGGAGCAACAAACCAGCGATCTGGGCTGGCAGCTCACCCAGGCAGGCAATGTAATAAAACAATGCTACCAGATACTGTATTGAGCGTGATACCCTTACTGTGGGTATGAAAATGGATTGATTGTTATATTGTTATTCTTACAGATGCCAATAAAATAGATATATATATAT
Source organism: Lissotriton helveticus (assembly GCF_964261635.1). NCBI lineage: Eukaryota > Metazoa > Chordata > Amphibia > Caudata > Salamandridae > Lissotriton > Lissotriton helveticus. The sequence continues at coordinate 479,255,011 of NC_136061.1, forward strand.
AAAAAAAAGAATAACCAGCAATTTATCACAAGAGCCTGACATTTGACCTTTATCTTTGAATTCAGAGCAAATGCGACAAAAAAAAGCGAAACTGGAAGGCCTGAACTGATCAGTCTCCTTTACTTGTGCAAGGTTAATCTGCAAGGTTAATCTGGATGTGCTGCAGCAGATCCTACACCCCAAGTTCCAAGGCCTCGCGCCTGCACAGAGGGAAGTCAGTTCATTCAACCCTTTATTTCTCCGTGCAAGGGCTTAATTTTCTGATGGTACGGCAATAAACAGTGAGCAGTGTTTGTTTCTTTCTGTGTCTGAGCAGTGCTGTTTAAAATAACGCCCTAACTTGGACACATATCAGATTAAATGACTTCATTTATGCATGACAGGCACCTAAGAGCAGGCGTTTGGCTCTGTGCTGAGCTAGCGGAGCTCACCATGACCCGCCCCTAGATGTTCTTTACATGGGGAATCACACATTTACTGTTGCTCTATTCTGCTCTTCTATTTTTTTTTATTTTTTTAATTTTTTTTATTGAACAAGCCGAAGGAAAAACATTGGTACATTAAATACTTCATAATTAGACAAACATTTCCAGACAATATACAAGAGACAACACTAGACAAAAGAATACCACCAAAAATGTACACAAACTGCAATAGCGTACGATTAAGCGTTTTGCCTTTCTTAAAGTGCTAGTACAAAGACGTGCTCAGCTGAGAAATATAAAAACTACTGGTAAAAATAAACATCAAGATTACAATACGGTTTATAAAGTGCTAGTGCTATGAGGTTTGAGATCCGCTGATTTAAAACAGCGAGAGTATTATTGCAATTTTTTAAGTGCTAGTGCAGTAACGTGCAAAGTTGGCATATATAAAGTGACTAGTGCAGTAAAGTGCAGAAACCGCCGATATATAGCAGCAAAGATATTATTACATTTCTTTAAAGTGCAAATGCAGAATCGCGCCAAATTGGCTAATATATACAATAAAGTGCACTAACAGCTGATATGATATAACAGAGCAAATATATACATGCAGTTCTTTAAAATGCAAAAGCAATACCATCTAAAAATTGACTTCAATAAAACAATCAACTTCCTGTGGAACTGGGCGGGATGGAGGCTGCAGAGTTCCACGCCTCTGCGTAGTCTCCTGTGACTCGTGACCCACGACCCCGCCTCCAGAATGGCGTTCGCGTTACCGGGATGCTAGCTGTTTTGCCACAGATTGCCTTGAGGCTAGGAGCCGCGAAGCGAGGAAATGCGGGTGAATGAAGCGACCGCGGCTGAAAATCTCTGAAGATTAAAAAGGAGGAGCCGTCTAAAGCTTTGTCCCGCGGGTCCGTCTTGACTTTTTGCATCGATACGTTCCCGGGCTGCCTGAGGTGAGCACACTTCAAAACAGCTCTACTGGGTCAGATGGGTTGGCTTCAAAGCTCGAGGATTGGGGCTAGCTCGGCAAAAGTGAAGAGGGAAAAAAAAATTATACCGGAGGCTGAACATAACGCCTAACAGAGTCAAATTGTGAAAATCGGCTTGTTGCCAGGTGATAGGCGATTTATGAAGAGTC